>NC_067399.1:351170016-351796266 GCF_016432865.1 Antechinus flavipes | reverse complement strand
GAAGGCAAAATAGAAATAGAATCCATTAGTTTCTGTTGGGAAAAAAATTTGGGTCTTCTGATTCAAAGAAAAAATATCATTGGGTAGTCAGAAAAACAATTCAAATAATGAGAAACCATTAGTCAAGATCACATATAATTAAGCAGCCACACTGAAAAAGAACACAGAGCTTAGAATACAATATTCACAAAAGGTCACAGAAAGTTTGGCTTATAACCAAGAAAAACTTAACCAGAAAAAGTGAGTAGAATCCTACAGGTGAAAAATTGACCTTTAAGGAAATAGAGGAATTCCAGTCTTTGCTAATAAAAAGACCAACAGTGAATAGAATCTTTGAAATATAAGTGCATGGATCAATAAACATATAAATACATTTACTCAATTGTAAAGGACTATAGGATAATGTATTAATTATAATAGGTATAGAAGTAACAAATATCTATAAGTAACAAGAACCCTAATGCCTTTAACAGTCATAAAGACAATTTTAAAAAGCAAGCAGAAGGCATAAAAATCAGTATGATTTTTTTTTTTTCAAAATGGTCATTAAAGAATAAGGAAACGAGAAGGAAAAGGACTATGGTAGGAAGGAAGGAGAAGAATAAGAAAGAACTTGTTATCTTATTTCATAGAGATTCATGAGATAAAAAGTATATTTTATAGATACAAATTAAAACATTTGGGTATAGAAATATAATATGTTCCACAGGAGCAGAAAGGAAAAGGAAGTGGAGATTAGGAAGAAGAGCATAATAGTTTAAGAGAATAGTTCCAAATAAAATCCAAATTTTGAAGCATAGGAAGAGAGGTTAAAGAAAAATTACAAATATAGAGAGGACTGAATAGACAATAAAAATAATGAAGAAGAAAAAATAATGTAAATTATAGATCATCTACTGTTAATTTTCTAGTCACATCTGACTCTTTACAACCCATTTGGGATTTTCTTGGCAAAGATACAGAAAAATTTAATAAAATTATATACAAGAAAGAAATAACCTGAAAAGAACCTTAGAAAATTTAGAGATGGTACCTCCCTGTGAATTAATGTCAAAATAGAAAAAAATTATATAATTTTCAGTTTAGAATGGCACATTTATCAAAAAATGACTATGTTGGAAACATAAAAATGTCACAAATAAAGAAAGAAACGCAAATAATAAACACATTTTAATGACCACAATTCATTAATAAAATTATTTTCTATAAATATCCTTTGAGGATAGTTTATCTTTCAGAACTGTGGAAAAGGAAGGAACTTGTGTACAAAGAAGAATTGGATTATATTAAGTTAAAAGTTTTTGTACAAACAAAATTAATGCAGTCAAGATTAAAAGGGAAACAATAAACTGGGAAAACATTTTTTACTTTCAAGGGTTCTGATAAAGGCCTCATTTCTATTTATTTATTTTTGCTGAGGCAATTGGGGTTAAGCGACTTACCCAAGGTCACACAGCTAGAAAGTGTTAAATGTCTGAGGCCAGATTTGAACTCAGGTCCTCCTGACTTCAGGACTAGTGCTCTATCTATTGCACCACCTAGCTGCTACCTCATTTCTAAAATTTATACAGAATTGACTCAAATTTATAAGAATTCAAGCCATTCTCCAATTGATAAATAGTCAAAAGACATGAACAGATAATTTTCAGATGAAGAAATTGAAACCATTTCTAACCATATGGAAAGTTGCTCCAAACCACATCAGAGAAATGCAAATAAAGACAACTCAGAGGTACCACTACACACCTCTCAAATTGGGTAAGATGACAAGAAAAGATAATGACAAATATTGGAGGGGATGTGGGAAAACTGGGACACAAATACATTCTGGAGGGAGTTGTGAACTGATTTAACCATTCTGTAAAGCAATTTGTAATATGCCCAAAGGGCTATCAAAATGTTTTCTTGATTCAGCAATGTTTCAACTGGGCTTATATCCCAAAGAGATCTTAAAGGAGAGAAAGAGACCCATATGTGAAAAAATGATTGTGGCAATCTTTTTTGTAATGGCAAGAAACTGGAAACTGAGTGGATACCCATCAGTTAGGGAAAGGCTGAACAAATTATGGTATATGAATGCTATGGAATATTATTGTTGCATAAGAAACAATCAGCAATATATTTCAGAGAGATGGACTTGCTTCTCTTCAGCATTGAGATGAACCAAATCAGTTCCATTTGTTCAGTAATGAAGAGAACCAGCTATACCTGGCAAAAGAACTATGGGATATGAGTGTGAACCACATCATAGCATTTCCACTCCTTCTGTTTTTGTCTGTTTGCATTTTTTATTTCCTTCTCAGGTTATTTTTACCTTATTTCTAAATCTGATTTTTCTTGTGCAGCAAAATAACTGTATATACACACATATATTGTGTTTAACATATACTTTTAACATATTTAACATGTATTGGTCAGTTGAGGGCTGAAACTCTTGAGTCGATGCACTGAGGTCAGGACAGCCAAGCATTTGAGGCTAACTACTGATTGGACAATACTCTATGGGCATATGCTTGGAAAATGGCCCTTCCCACTATCCTGTGCTGGCTCGATGATTGGTGTATACAGAGGATTGTAGGAGGGACTAGGGGGTGGAGTAAGACTAGCCAGTCACTTTTGGCAGTGGATGAGGAGGGCAGCTAGAGGGCGCAATGGATAGAGTTTCAGCCCTCTACATTGGTCTACCTACCCTCTAGGGGAGGGGATCAGAGGAAAGAGGGGAAAAATTGGAACAGAAGGTTTTGCAAAGGTCAATTCTGAAAAATTACCAATGCATATATCTTGTAAATAAAAAAACTATTAAAAAAAAAAAGATCATTTCAGAGAGGCCTGGAGAGACTTAAATGAACTAATGCTAAGTGAAATGAGCAGAACCAAGAGATCATCATATACAGAAACAAGATTATACAATGATCAATTGTGATGGACATGGCTCTTTTCAACAATGAGATGATTGAGGCCAATTCCAATGATCCCGTGATAAAGAGAGCCATCTACATCCAGAGAGAGAACTGTGGGAACTGAGTGTGGATCACAATATAAGATTTTTACTCATTTTGTTGATGTTTGCTTGAATTTTACTTTCTTATTTTTTCTTTTTTATCTGATTTTTCTTGTGCGGCAAGATAATTGTAAAAATATGTATGCATATATTAAATTTAAACATATTTATTTTTACCATGATTAACATATTTTGGATTACTTGCCATGTAGGGGAGAGGATGGAGGAAAGGAGAGGGAAATTGGAGCACAAAGTTTTGCAAGGGTCAGTGATGAAAAATTATCCATGCATATGTTTTGAAAATAAAAAGCTTTAATAAAAATTCTTTGGGAACTGATTAAAACTTAATTGAACACAATATAATTTAATCCCAACTAATTACTGGGTTTTGACCTTGTAAATCATGATTTTTACTGATGTAAGTCATAAAAGTAATATAGCATTTTATTAAAGACTATAAGTACAGTAAGAACATATATCAAAACTTTTGGGGTTCAGTTAAAGCATCCTTAGGTGAAAATGTATATCTCTGAATCTGTTCATCTTCAAAGAGAAAAAGAATGCATCAATTGAGATGAGAATGAAACTTAAGTAAAAACTAAAAAGCCACAAATAAAAATTTCAAGTAAACAACAAAATCAAAATTTAAAAATCAAGGAATAAAGTTTTTAAATTAACATAAAATTTGAATCGATAAATAACACTAGTAACTGATTTTTAAACTTATAAAATAGTAAACTCATATTTTAAAAAGGGAGGGAAACAAAAATGTGATAAAACTGAAAAAAGATAATTCACAACAAATGAAGATGACATAAAGGTAACTATCTAAAATGATTTTGTTCAATTATATGGTTGCAAAACCTCATCTAGATAACATGGCTGAATACTCATAAAATTGTAAGATCCTTAAATTCTCTGAAATATGAAACAGATTGTTTAAATAATTGAATATCAGAAAAAAACTGAGCAAGCCACAATGAGAACTTACATAATATCATATGTATTTTCAAGTGAATCTTAGCAAATATTTGCAGAATAAATGATGACATTATTACATAAATTGTTTGCAAAAAAATATAAAAAGGGATTTATTCTTTCTAATTCTAAAATGTAGCGAGAGCCAGAGAAATAAAACTATAGATAAAAATATCTCTAATGAATGAATATTAGCACCTATTTATTAAATGAAATATTACCAAAGTCTACAACCTATTAAAAAGAATATACACTATGACCCCAATGTTTCTAATTGATCCTGGAGGTAATCAGACATGATTTAGATTTTTCAGGTAAGAAGTAAGATAATCAGATCTGAACTTTCACAATTATGGGAAGGGTAGAATGGAGTGGGGACAGAAAAAGAATGGACACCAACAGGCTATCTCAAAGTCTATAAATAAGATAATGAAGATCTCACCCAAATTAATAGTTGTGTGACTGTAGAGAAGAGTATGTATAAGAAAGACGCTGTGAACTGGTCTGAATCACCTCACTGTTGAAGAGTCACATTTGTCACAATTGATCATCATATAATCTTGTTGTTGCTGTATACGACGTTCCTGGTTCTACTCACTTCATTTAGTATCAGTTCATGTAAGTCTCTCCAGGCCTCTCTGAAATCATCCTGATGATCATTTCTTATAGTAATAATATTCTATAACATTCATATACCATCGCCCATCAATTGGAGAATGGCTGGGTAAATTGTGATATATGAATGTTATGGAATATTATTGTTCTGTAAGAAATGACCAGCAGGAGTGAAATGAGCAGAACCAGGAGATCATTATATACCTCAACAATGATACTGTTTGAGGATGTATTCTGATGGAAGTGGACCTCTTTGATAAAGAGAGCCTTAATTGATCAAAGATGGACAGAAGCAGCTACACCCAGAGAAAGAACACTGGAAATGGATATAAACTGCTTGCATTTATGTTTTTCCTCCTGGGTTATTTATACCTTCTGAATTCAATTCTCCCTGTGCAACAAGAAAACTGTTCAGTTCTGCACACATATATTGTATCTAGGATATACTGCAACCCATTCAACATGTAAAGGACTTTTGCCATCTGGGGAAAGGGGTGGAGGGAGGGAGGGGAAAAATCGGAACAGAAATGAATGCAAGGGATAATGCTGTAAAAAATTACCCTGGCATGCGTTCTATCAATAAAAAATTATTTAAAAAAAATGACCAGCAGGATGAATACAGAGAGGACTGGCGAGACTTACATGAACTGATGCTAAGTGAAATGAGCAGAACCAGGAGATCATTATACACTTCGACAACGATATTGTATGAGGACATATTTTGATGGAAGTGGATTTCTTTGACAAAGAGACCTGAGTTTCAATTGATAAATGATGGACAAAAGCAGCTACACCCAAAGAAAGAACACTGGGAAACGAATGTGAACTATCTGCATTTTTTGTTTTTCTTCCCAGGTTATTTATACCTTCTGAATCCAATTCTCCCTATGCAACAAGAGAACTGTTCGGTTCTGCAAACATATATTGTATCTAGGATATACTGCAACATATCCAACATATAAAGGACTACTTGCCATCTAGAGGAGGGGGTGGAGGGAGGGAGGGGAAAAAAATTGGAACAGAAACGAGTGCAAAGGATAATGTTGTAAAAAAAAAAAAAATTACCCTGGCATGGATTCTGTCAATATAAAGTAATTATTAAATAAAAATTAAAAAAAAAACATTCATATACCATCATTATTCAGCCATTGTCCAATTGATGGGCATTCACTCAGTTTTCAGTTTCTTGACATTATAAAAAGGGCTGCTACAAACATTTTTGCACATGTAGGTTCCTTTCCCTCCTTTAAGATCTCTTTGGGATATAACCCCAGTAGAAACATTGCTGGATCTAAAGGTATGCACATTTTTATAGCCCTTTGGGCATAGTTGCAGATTGTTCTCCAGAATGGTTGGATCAGTTCACAACTCCACCAATAATGTATTAGTGTCCCAGTTTTCCCATATTACCTCTAACATTTATCATTATCTTTTCCTGCCTTCTTAGCCAATCTGAGAGTTGTGTAGTGATATCTTAGAGTTTTCTTAATTCATTATCCTGTTATTTCAGGTTTAATAAAATTAAAATAACAAATTAGGCACTTGAATAGTTGTAAGTCATTGAAGAGTTAACAAAAGATTTTTTATTTGCCCTAAAATAGCCAAGATATGGAAGAAGTCCCCAAAATGCAAAGAGGAAAGTACAGGCAGAAATGTAAGGCCCAGGCTTAGGATTTTATAGGTAGCACATTTGTTCAAAGCCACCATAATCTCAAAGTGATGGAGTAAGGGGAAAAGAATTTTCCTTATAATAAATAATTTGGTGTAGTTGAAAGTACTAGAATTGAAGTCAGTAATACATAGCTAAAAATCCTTCCTCTGTCATTATTAGCTAGATGACCACTGGTAAAATTAATTCCTCTGGATCTCACTTCTCTTCCTATAAAATTATAGAATTGGACTATATGGTAGTTGAGAACCCTTACAGCATTAACTATATTGTTCTATAATGCTTCCTCTAAAAAAATCTCTCTATTGAAAGTACTAGGGACAAGTTTCAAGTAACATAACCAAAAGAAAAGAAGAAAAATTCTTAGGGGCTTGTCTACAAGTTTTGGTTAGCCTAGGAGATTAGAATTTACATCATTGATTTGGTTTCTTTGCTGGGGATTTTCTTAAAAGTCTCCTTGTCCTAGAGTTAGGTCATCCTTTCATTCCTGATATCATTTACCCTAGTCAGAATGAATTACTTTAAGATTATTTAGCTGTAGTCTCTTTACAGATAATATATTTACATTTTTATACCAATAAATATTGGTAAAATTGGTTTGTAGGTCTTTGGGGGGAAGGGAATGAAGAGAGGACAGTTATTTCTCTTCGTGGTTTGGGTATTAGTGTAAGAAACTTTGCTTACTGACAAATGGGTGAGAAGATGTGAATAGACTGCTCTCAAGGGAAAAAATCCATTCTACCTCTAATCACATAAAAAAACTCTAAATCACTATTAATTTAAAAAGAGAAGTAAAAGCAACTCAGACATTTTATCACCCACCTGATTAGCAAATCTGGTGGAAAAAAATAACAAATGTTGAAAAAAAAATTGAAATCATAGGAAAATATTTTTTACATACATCTTTACTGTATGATTGAAACTGTCATTCTGGAAAGAAAATTAAATCTACTCCCCTAAAGGCTTCTCCATTGTCTATGCCCTTTGATCCACTGATACCACTGCTAGACCAAATGTCAAAGAGATCAGAGAAAGAGGGAAATGTTCTTCTATATGTTAAAAAAAAAAAGAAAACAAAAACAAAAACTAACCAAAACAGTTCTTTTTGTAGTGTCAAAGAACTTAAAAATGAGGCTGTACCCATTACTTACAAAACTGGTTAAAAGAATTATGCTACATTATGTTACAAGGAATGATAAAAGAAAAACAGAGAGAGAAAGAGGGAAATGGATAGAGAAGTGAGACATATAGCAAGACAGAGATGAGGAAAGATTAACAGAGATAGGAGGAAACAGAGATGGAATATGAAGAAGATCAGGAATGATGTAATGGATAGAGAAATTGTAGAGTTACAAGTTATTTTCTCAGTCTTATCTTATATCTATTCCATGTGATTTTCATATTGCTGGACTATAGCATTAGCATTTTACTTGGCATTAACTACCCTGACAATTTGCTCATTTGAAAAAAGAGCAAGATTTGGTTAGTTTCAGAAATGGACTTTGCCACATTAAGCTATATCCCTATAGCTCGAGGCTACTTTCAGCATTGGACTGTATCCATATCCATATACAAGGCTAGGCTGAATTTTGTAATGCGAAAACTACTAATAATTAGAGTTTCCAATGATGGCAAATACCTTCTTTTTCTCTCCCCATTCCTGGAAAAGTGCAAAGAATACAGTTTACCCCACTTCTGTTAAGTCTAGGTAAATGCTTGATTGCCCTCTGGGAGAAATCCAAGCCTAACAATTGCCAAGTATTTGTTTTTCATGGGGCTGACCTTAAAGAAACCATTTGGAAATATAAGGCATACAAAACTACTGATTGTCAAACAGGAGCTAATGAGAATCATGGAAGTGAGAGTTTTGCTTCTGATTTCCATATTCGAAGAGAGTATTATCCCTACCAAATTCATATAAAAGAAGAGAAAATAAGAGGATACTTGAACTGTGCTCTACAAAATAAGTGGATCAGCACCACTAGATATACAATGCAGCACTGTTTATCCATGGGTCTCAGAGAACAGCCTAAAACCTCTGAATAAATAGTGTTTGCTGATATAGTACCAGTGGGAAGGCTTTAAAAAAGCTATGCCATGAATCCCTGGCCCGACAGAGCCAAAATGGAGCAACTGCAATTTCTAAAGTATGTTTCTCTACATAGCCAACTACTTAGTAAAGTTAGCTAAAGTTTGCATCTAAGCGTGTGCTAATTGTGTCCCAGTGGGGGAACCGACTTCTAAAAAAAATGGTAGAGGCTAGGGTGTTTGGAGACAAAATCTAGGACTATGGATCCTAGAAGGATTGTCAGCTCCTTAAGTAAGATGTATCGAGAATTTCAGGCAGTTTTTCAGGGATCAAACTGTCATACTTAGTTATAGAAAAATTGAAATGACATCTTCATAATGCTACAGTTGAATATTCTCAAAGTGTTGTTTTCAGAAAGTTGGAAAATTGAAATAATGGTATTAAGGTAAGTCATTCAGGTAATGTTATAAAATAAAAAACTTCTCTCATTTTAAAACCATAGTACTTTCCTTGAGAGACTTCAGAGGAAGTTTATGTTCTTGTGAAAAATTTATCTAAAATAGGATTCAATTATTATTATTCATATTTTTAAAAGAACTTGATTTATATGTTTTCTCCTTGAAGTCTTATTCTAAGATGGTGGTGCCAAATTCCTTGATAACATTTTATTTTGGTATCTTCAGTACTTATGCAGTGGAAATTGCTCATAGCAGTCATGATTTTTAGGAAAAAAAGTTTCACAATTTATTGCCAAGAATATGTATCCTTACAGATTTACAATTCTTTGCTTTCGGTGCATGGAAGCAATTTGATACTATTTCATTTTTGTTAATGTCATTTCATTACATTCAAATTTGGTCTGATTTCCACATAAAAATTCAGTGGGATCTTCTCTTCCTCATGAATATTGAAAGTCATTTAGAGCTGAATATGGTCAAATGAGCTGTTTGCCTTGGTAGTATTAAAATGACAATTACGTTTACACTCTCCCAAAGAATATATATTGGATAGAAGTTACACTTTCAATGACAAATATTACAAATATACTTTGAAGGCATCAGTAGGTTTTGTTTTTTAACTTTTTTTAATTCTCTTTTTGAGACAGTTGTTATTAGTATGTTTATATTACGTTTTAGGCTGTGAATTTAATTCAATTACACAACAGTACTGTCTTTAACTGTGCTTTCCGATGTTATAAATAGCCAAAATATACCAAAGATTTGCATTGACATTTTAATATGCTGTCACTTTAAGACACTACACAGAGTGTGAACAGAGCACAGGGCACTTTAAGCAGGTGTGTCTAATTGTTTCTTCGAAGTAGCTCTGTCATAGTTAGCTAAACATGTAGATCCTGAAGAGGGTGAACGGGTGCTAAAGCCCACTAACCAGGTTTGCTTTTTCCTGCTGGTAAAACAAATTGGACTGTGTAATTGATTTCAGGGTGTAAGAGAATGAATGTTTATGAATGAGTATAGCTTTTATGTTGGCTTTGAGTTTAGACTACGTCTTTTTCTCGTTATAATTTGTCCCTCAGGAATGGCTGCTCCATGGGCATCTAGAAGACAGAGTGTGAACTATGTTCATTTAGATCAGCAATGAGTGTGTTTCTAATATTTTTTGGTATTAGTCTGGGATTACGAAAATTATTAAGATGAATTGGTGGAAGCAGGCAGATTTTTTTTTAATTGAAAAATGTATAACAGTCTTCCAAATATGTAATATGTTTGGTAGTTTTCCAGAATACCATATTTATTATTTAGGAATTTGGGAAACCTCTATAAAGGAATAGATATATCCCAAGGAAAAGGCTTGGTTCATCTAAAGTTGCTGGCAAGTGAGCAAGGAAATATCCAAGTTTATAATGCAACTTCTTACAGAGTTCCAGGGACTGTTATTAACTAGTCATAGTGGCCTCTTCACTGCTCATTTTGGAGAATATGTATTAAAATGCAAAACATTTTAAAAGGGTAAGTGATGCTATGTTTAGAAAACTGAATTTTATGGCACAGAACATTCTCATTTTTAGCATTTACTAGTTTATGCCTTTTGTATAGTGTACCAATTTATTCCACAAGTATCAACTGAATAAGTTGGCTAGCATCTGGATAGTTGTTTTTTTTTTTTTTTAATAGCTAAATTAATTCATTCATTTAAAAACTTTTGGCCTATAATACATCTTCTATTATAACTATGTAAAAAGCCCTTGTTCTTCAAAAATGACAATGACTTATAGTTCATTAGTATTTCAAAGTATACTGTCCTACTGATTTATTAAATGCTCCCTGCTTAATTAAACAGGAGCTGCAAATCATTGGTATCAACTTTTAGCAAGCCTTTAGTTAAGGTAAAAAGAATTCTAATCATATTGCTCTGAATTGTCTCCAGCTGTGTTATTTTCCAGTCCCTGGTTTAACAGAAGCTGACCAAATTTTGTCTTAATTATCTACTCCTTTTTCCATAGTCAATGAAATCAGAAGACTTGGACCCCCAAGAAGTCATGTGAAGTTATACCTTCCAGTTTGATTTCATATAAATTGTTTTGTTCAGATCAAAGAACATTTATTAAAACATCTAGAGTGCTAAGCTTCTGGTAGATGATTTATAATAGTAATAATGTTATTCTTTAATCAAATATTTCAACAATTCTTTACACTATGACTTCAAAACCTGTCCATGTCTTTGATATAGCTTGAAAGCATTGAGAGAAATGATATCATTATCATCTCTTACTTTTTCATTATCATTACAGTGATGTACATTACAATCATAAACTTGATTCAATGATATCAATGAATCTATCTATGGTATCTATGAATGTTCTTGGGTCATGTATGAATGTAGAAATTCATGCATTTTTAAAGTACAGAGGACTGAAGCTCATAGAGAATAATTTGAAAATATTTAATTATAAAATACAAATATAATAAAAATAAAATAACAAGGCTATTGATAGCCTTTCTAACTTAAAAAAAAAGAGGGAAAACTATGTCATTGTTGCATTCAGGTACTTTGATTTAAGAATTTATAAAACATATGGAGTTATATAAATGTTAATTATTATCATCAATTATATTATTACTAATCTTAGTTTAATTCATTTACGGCCTCCTTGAATTAGGAAATATAACTAGTGTAGTTAAATAATGTGTTAAAAGGAATGAATTATCCATCAGTTTTTCAAAATTTTTGTATAGTTGAGCATGAAGGAGAAAATATAATATCTAAGGAAATATACTACAAAGCATTCTGAGATTTTATATATTTTTAGCTGCAACATTGCTTTTTGGGATCCATGAAATTTTCTTTTATTCTGTGTACATCCAATATTAATTATTGATGATAAGAGCATATGTGCATATATAATAGTTTCCAAAGGTCTACTGAGCCTTTTTTGATTTCCTACCAATAACATTTCCTCACAGCACAAGATGAGTGGTTGAAAACTTTTCTATTATTTACCAAAACTTTTTCAATAGTAGTTTGACTCAGAGTTTTAAAAATTGAAAGATACTTAAAGATTATATTTCCTATTTCTCAGGCATTAATTAAAATAAACTGAATAAACAGATGAGAAGCAGTTGCATTACCTTCCCACTCTCTTGCTTTTCAGATTGGAACTTAAGAGAATTTTCATTCTCCTCTCCTTAAATTATTTATTTTTTGTAATGTTAGTGTGAATTTTTGGAGCATAAAAATGCATAAATATATTTCATTAGCACATTGTTAGTTTTAGCTTTAAATATCAATGAAAGTCATTTCCCAAAGATTATTCTAACTCCTCTTTGCAGAGAAAGTAAGTCATTTATTGATATAAGTTCTTGATTCTTCATTTGAATAAGAGAAAAGAAAAAGAGAAGATCTCATTTTATTTGATTTGTAGTTTTACTATTTTAGTTCCACCAAAGGCCACAAAGTCCATGGACCTGAAACCATCATAGAATAAATGCACATGTTCAGAAATGCAGCACAGGACCATTGAGACAGTCAGATCGTTCTGGGAATTATGGGGCTTCTTGGGTCCAGTTTCTTATTTTATTTGGCAAATCAGACAGAGGGCAGATACATCATCTATATCTTGAATCAGAACAGTTTTCTCGGGTTCTAGATAGGAATAAAAATTGTCCTTTTATTTGTTTTCCACAAAGGGAAGTGCCACATAGGGAAGAGTCTCAAAACAATCAATATGACATAGATTTTAATATAGTGTATATACATAAACTTGCAAAAGTGAAAAGCTTGTACAATTATCCCCAAATACTGATTTTGCAAGCAATCTTTTGCAAATTTTATCCGAGATTACTGCTTGCTTAGAACTTGTGAAATACCTATCTTGCTGAGGAAAATAACCTTCCCCAAACCATAGGCAAAACAGAAAAAAAAAAAAGACATTAATTTTAGCTAAATAGAATTAGAGTACACATACTCACCCCCTACACACACACATACACACAAGTGCCGCATACACGGAAACTTAACTTTCTATCTTAGAAGGAATCTTGTGCCTTGCAGAGCTTTCTGGAGCATGTGGAGCTTTTCCTAAAAGAATATTAGTTGCTGTGGTCAATTTGCAGTCACCCCCTTAGCTTCAGGTGAAAAATCAAACCTTGGTGCTTGCAACAAAATAGAGCATGCAACTTTTTATCCAGGAATTCTTGGAGAAATACATAAAGAATCCAATTGGACAAACCAGATAGCTTAAAAGGAAAATTCAGAAATGACTTTTAAAAAGTATGAGACTCCCAAAGACATTATGAACTTTGCATTAGGTAGTATAGATTTCTAGACTCGGAAATTTATTTAATCCATTGATTTATAGATTATATGTATTATAATCTATATAGATCTCAATAAAGCATTAAGTGCAAAAAGGTAAAGAAAAATAACATTTATTAACTAAGTGCCAGCATCTCAGAGCCACAATATCATTGCTTATAAAGAATTAGGTAGTTTAGTAGTTATTAGTATTAAAACATTCAATTAAAACATTCAAATTCAGAGAAACATAAGGAAACACACCAGGGAAACTAATTATACAATTTTAATTTAAAGTGAAAATGAAATCCCCCGCCCCTTTTTTTTTAACTAAATTTCTTTAATGAATTCCCAAAATTATGATATCCAATGAGGGAATTGGAATAAATGTCTTCTGAGGTCCCTTTCATGTCTAAACCTATAATTCTGTAATATATATAGTCCACAGTACATAGCAGGCAGTTAATAAATCACCATTGACAAAATATGAAAATATACACATGATAATTTGCCTTCATATATGGTCCAGCCAATCTGGTCTTTTTTGCTATTATTAAAACATAATAGACATTCTGTTCCTTAGTGCTTAGAATATGTGGTCTTCCTATCATGTCTTAAAATCTCTGGTTTCCTTCAAAACTTGAAGCTAAATTAAAAAATTATCCTCTATATAAAGGTATTCCTAATCTCCTCAACAGCAAACTTCCCTGCTTTAAATTACCTTGTATTTGCTTTGTGTATGTAAGGAAGTGGGATTTGAGTACCCCTCCCCAGTTTAGTTGATTTCATTACTGAATGTTATCATATATTATAGAGTTTAAATGTTTTAAGATGTTAACATTCTTTATCAAGTACCTGTCCTAACACACAACTCTTTTTCTCTTTGTCCTGTCCTCTGTCTCTGTCTTTGCATTTTTATTTTTCTCTGTCCCTCTCTACTTAATCAGAATGGAGCAAAAGTCATTATAGAAAGAAAAATTTGCCATACTTTTTCAGGGTTTTTAATAGCTAAGCCCTGGAAATAACCCATAAATCAGCAGAAGGAAGAGTTTAGCTTCACAATTCTTGAACAAAAAATGGGATTTCCCCTGCTTCTTTCACCTACATCAGTTTCGTGGTTTAGCAATAGAACTATTAATCCAGAAGGATGCATTCCATCCAGCAGTTGGAGAAACAGTTCCAGAAAGTTGAGGCACAATTGAGATAGTACAAATACTCTACAGACAGATATAAATAAAGCAAATAAATTACTTCAGGAAGAAAGCATTTTCTGGAACAAAAGCTAAAAAGCTTCTGTAAAAACAGAAAAAAGTTGATTATGATTTAGGTCTAGTAGCTCAACTTTGAGACTGAAATGAAAAGAGATACTAAGAATATCTGACAGTTAATAAAAGTATTTCATGCTCATCTTGTACTTAACATACCCTTATGCATTGTAGACGTTTCTTTCACATTTGTAGTGTAGCATTTCTTCCAGGCTATTTTCAGGATATGTTGTAAGTAATCTACACTAAAACTCATAAGCCCACACTGGTACTGTTTACCATCAGTCAGGAGACTTAATATTAACAACTTTCATTTAAATAGCTTTTCAGAGATAAAAGTGCTATTATTTTTATTTGATCCTCTCAGAAGACTTGAAATGTAGGAGCTATTATTATCTTCTCTTTGCAGATGAGGCTGAGTTTAAGCGATTTACTCAGTCACATAACTAAGAAGTATATGAGTCAGGATTTGAGTCCAGATTTTTCTCATTCCAAGTACTCATTCCTGTATCATCTTCTTGTCTCTAATAATTAGCTGTTTCAAAAGGCATCTACCAAAGTTACAGAATAAAAATAGAAGCTACAAAACATTCCTTTCATAAACCTAAGATACAATTTCCTGCTTATACATAAAGCTTCCCTGAGGAGGACAAAGTTAAAGTCGGAGTAGCAGGTTAGAGCTCTTATAAATTCTGAGGATCATACTCTTAACTCCCAATTGCCCAGACATTTTAGGTTCCCAGAGCTAAGATGCTTACATCTCCACTCAGTCTTGTAGATATAGTATTAAGGGGTGAAGGCTTATTCTCCAGTACTATGAAATGTAATTCCCATCTGTGTATTTACCTTCAAGTTAGTCATCTGAGCTTTTAGAAAGCTCAGTAGCTTTTAGAAAAGGGATATTTACTAAGGTGACAATAAAAACAATTGGTACAAAATATAAGTTGGGAGATATTCTACTCCATATTGAATCTAGGGCTAAGTGGTCTCAAAGCATAAAAGAGTACACATTGCTCTCTCTCCATAGACAGGGAAAGCTGGGCGCTATAGAATTCTGAGTCCAGAAGCTGTTGAGCATGCAGATATTGCTGCCTGCTCATCTAAAAGTAAAATTGAGTTGTGATGGTAGAAGATATTGTTGTTCCTAAGGATACAGTGGTTATACACCAATAGGAAGACAGAGAGTCCAACATCCTCCAGATCTTCTGAAACTGAAAATTTTTCATCTCTTAGGAGCAGAGTGGGTTGGGCCCAAGCCTCTTCTTCTCCTTTGACTGCCCACAGGAGATTCCTTCTCAGGGGGTTTACTTCACTATAACTCACATTTCTACACTCTCCCTTCCTTTACTGCACACCCCCCCAAATGCATTTGATAACTTACCGATGATTTTTTGTTCAAGTTTCTACACCCAATACTAACACCATTCTTGTGCAACATCAAAGGACTTTTTTGTTTTCTCTTATACCTTAGATTCTAAGATCTTAAACTTGACTGAGACATGTTCTTACCTAATTAAAGTATCCAAGATCAAATAGAAGGAGTGGCTTTTGACCTACTCTTACACTGCAGGGCTTTCTTGCTATGAAAGTCAGAGTGAAGCAAGAGATGGGAAAATAGAGTTATTACTAGTTTTGTATTTAGCACTTCACTTATATTACAACGATTGTGTGTGGATTTAAACAGTTGTAGTCCAGCTACAGTCTTTGTTTTAGCACCTAGGTGCCAATCTTGCACTGGTAAAAATGTTCCTCAACAAGAATGCTCTGAAATGATGAAATGATAATAAAAATAAATAAAAGGTCAGCAGAATTCTTTAAATCCACCTTGCCAAATTTTCCCTCTCCTTGGCATTTCTATTGTATCTAGTTTAATTTCCTTTTCCAAAATTGGACTTTAAAATTGATATTTGATGTTCTATTAACTTTGGTATCTTATTTTTTGTGAGAGGCAGCATTAGATTGAGAAGTGGCCTTCAAATCAGGATGATCTTGTTCCAATCTTATCTCTTACACATCCTTGTTTGGGAAAACCATGACATCCATAACTTCTCAGTAATCCAGGGAATTCTTGAACTATATTATGGGACAACAATTTGAGGGGAAGTAGATGCTCATCATTGGTTGGAGGAGTCTCTTCTGACTAAGAGTACCTTATCTGATCTGTGAAATCAGAAGTCTAATTCTTTGCCCTTTATTATTTGTAGTTTTTCATGTCTTTTAAATTCTAAATTTTGCTTGCGTAATATATTTGGATAATTTTTATTTCTTCTCTGTTGCTATTTCACCTTGTTCACTTTTATTTTATTTTTGAAATTTCACTTATCTTCTTTTTAATGTTGACTAGTAACACATATTATTACTCTTCTGTGAAGCAACTCTTAATTTTGTTGATCAATTCTGCTGTGGCTTTTTAATAAATGTCTTCTATAATTTTCAATTTTCTGTATCCAACTTGGATTTATTTTTCTAAATTGTGATATGCCTCTATTTTCTAATTTGTTGATGCACATTTTCAAGAATATATTCCCCAGAGAAAAACTCTAGCTAAGTCCCAGAAATTTTGGCATATTGTTTGTTTCACAGATAGTAGTTGCTTATATGATTTGGTATTTTAAAATTTTATTTCCAATTGTGAAATAGCATGAGCATTTCCACAATATAGTAGGAAAAAAAAGATGATTAGACATGCAACTGAAAATTTATTACACATAACATTCTATCCCTTTAAATACACAATAAAGTTACGATGTGACTTTTTTTCTCACCCTCCTATTTTTTGACCCTCTCATTATTTACATTTTTTTTTATTATTAGGTATTTATCACATAATATTTTTATTGCCTTGAATCAAAAAGATTCTTTTGTAAATATTTTCTTATTTCTTGGTGTCATGGCACAGGTAACATTTGGTGGTGAAAATATGTATGTATGTATGTATGTATTATGCATGTATATTCTCTAAGGTTCTGTTTAAGGAGGTAACAAATCTTTCAAATATAAATTTTCCAATATTTGTTTTATAGTGACTACTCAAAATATATATTCCCCCTAGATTAACAATGGAAACAGACTAATTAATTAAAAAAAAAAGAAGAAGAAGAAGAACCATGCTTATAAACTACCATTAACAGTTGGGGATAAGATAGAACAGGTTTTCTTCTCAGTTCCATCTAAGTATATGAAATAGAGATAGGAGAGGAGAAGAGTAAAAAAAAAAAAATAGACTTTCCTTTTTTTCATCTTCCTCTTAGCAGCTTGACTTTGTGGTTAAGAGGAAAATAGTCTTTTAAATAGTCTTTAAAATTTAATAATTTACACTGAGAAAATAATTGTACATATTATTCCCTTGACTCTGCTTACTTCACTTATCAATTCATGTAGATCATTGTATGATTCTTTTTATTCATCACATTTATTATTTTTAAAGCATAATATAAATATATTTATTTATTTTTATTATCATTATTAATTTTTTTTACTTATTTTTAAAAATATAGCAAAATATATGTATCACAATTTGCTTAGCTATTTTCCAATTAGGGAACATCTACTTTGTTTCTAATTTTATTTTAATAAAGTGTTGCCCTGAATATTTTTGGTGCACATGGGGATTGTTTTTATATCTATGGTCTACTCTGGGTATAAGATTAGTAATGAAATTATGGGGTCAAAAAGTATATAGTTATAGTAGTAATTTTATTTATATAATTCCAAGTTATTTTCCAAACTGATTTTATTGATTCACAGCTCCATCAATTTACTACTGTGCATCTTTTCCCACATTATCAAATATCAAAGGCTGCAGAAAAGTCAGGACAGTGAGAACTAGAAAAAGAAAAAGGCTGATAACTTTGGAGAGAATAGTTTGATTGATCATTGATAGTTTTGAAGAGAATAATTTTGATCTCACTATTCCCATCTTTTATCATATCATATATCATATCATTTTGAGAGTATGAAATAAAATGTCAGAGTTGTTATGATGTGTATTTCTCTTATTACACATGGTTTAGAATATTTTCTTATTGTAGTTAATAGTTTGCAATTCTTTTGAGGACTATTTTGAAATATCCGGACTAGCTAGCTCCCTCAAGGACCTCAGGATCAGTCAGGAATAAGCAAAGTTCTTGGTCTTCAGGGAAAGAAATGAAGGAGGCAGGCAAGCAGCTACAAGGCTTGCCAAAGATGTATCCTGGACTCTGGAGAATCTCCAGCCTCTCTCCTCCTGGTCTCCCCAGCCCTCCAATCCTTACCTATGATTATCTCACCACCAGAACATTCAGCAAACACCAATGGTGAGGACAGCCATCACATCACCATCTTATCTAAATATGTATATAGAGCCATTATCTCACATCGAAGGAGTAATTAGCCTTAAGTGTTCTGCTGTCTGATTCAAGCACAGCTTTTCAAAGTTTCAGACCTTATTTGTTTGTATCCTTTCCCTCCTTGTGTATTGAGAAAAGATTTTTGGTTAAATGTCTATGTATTTGTGTGTATAAATGCACAATATACATATATGCACACACATATATAACATGCATATATGCTATATGCATATATGTCATATATATACATTTTATATCTTGTATAATAAGCCCTAATCAGGAAAATTTGTTACATTGAATCATTTAATTTAATATCTACTCCCAGATGGGTTAACTTTGTTTCTTCATAAGTCTTTCCATTTGATATAATCAAATTTATCTTTTTTTATCTTTTATACTTGTCTATATCTTTAATTTAGGAATACATTATCTCCTACCTATATTTGTCTTCATTAGTAAGTTTTAATTGCCTAGGATTTTCTAAGTGTATTATTTTATCTCTTCCCTATTTCTCTTTATCCTTTTGTTTTCCATTTCTTATTACCATTGCTATCATTTCCAGAACTATATAACAAGGAGAATGGGCATCTTTGCTTTAATTCTTTATTTATTGGTAAAAATCCTAGTATATCTTTATTTCATTGACTGCTAATTTTTGCTTTTTTGATAGGTTTTTATTATAATAAAGAGTCCTATGTGTCTATACTTTATAGAGTTTAATAAAAACATAAATGAATCTTATACTATGTCAAAGTTTTTTTCCCCCTAAATCTGTTAAAATAGTCATGTGGTTTTAAATGTTTTTGTTTTCAATATGGTTAACTGTGTTGGTTATATTTCTAAATCTGATCTATCTATATATATCTCTTTAGTAGATATTCATTTTCATTATAAAGTCACAAGGAGGGATTTATTGGATAAATTACTGTGGTCTGCTTGTTATTATTTTTAAAAAATTAATCAGGGGCAGCAGTGGATAGAGCACCAGCCCTGAAGTCAGGAGGACCTGAGTTTAAATCTGGCCTCAGACACTTAACATTTCCTGACTGTGTGACCTTGAGCAAGTCATTTAATCCCAATTGCCTCAGCAAAAATAATAATAATAATAATAGTAAGTTTTTATTAATGATATTAATCTAAAGTTTTTCTTTACTTCATCCTTCCCTCATTTAGATAAAATAATTGCCTTTATCTTATAAAAGAAATCTTATAGGTACCTTAATTTCTTAGTTTTAAAAGAACAATTTCCCAGCATTAGAACTAATTATTTTTTTTTTAAGTTTGATAGACTCCTCCCATATATCAGCAATAGAAAAAGGTTTTTTTGGTAGTTTAAAATATTACTATGCATTCCCCTTATTCCCCCACCCTCCAGTATCAGATTATTTGATCCTTTAGTTTGGGTATTTTGTATCTTTGAAAGTATTCCTCTATTTTCTTATATTCTTTCTTTTGTTAACAGAGAAATATTCATAGGAAAATTTAAGCATTCATTTTATTTCTTCTGGTTTTGTTGGAATTTCATCTTAGTCATCTGATAGATTATTGATTTGATTTTTTTGTCCTTTTCTTTTTGCCTCCAGTCCTTCTAATAAGATCAACTAAAAGTTTACCACTTTTTTACAAGTCTTTTAAATGCCAACTTTTTGGGGTTTACTTAACATTTCTGTAGACTTTCTCCTTATTTTCCAGTTTATTTCTGCTTTAATTTTCTAATATGCATTCCATAATTGTTATACAAATTCCATAATTTATGATTATTTATTTGTTGACTAATCTATTTTTAAATGTACATGGAGTTCTTGAATCCTCTTTGTTAAATTTTGTTATGCTTATAGAGGTAAAAATTTTCTCGTGCTTTAACTGTACCACAGAAGTTTTGAAATCTATTTCATCATTGCCATTTTATCACATAATTATTCTTTCTATATTAATTCTTTGACACATTTATTACTTAGGATTTTATTGTTAAACATCTATTTGATTATATGTCTTTTTGGTACTCTCTAAACTGATTACTATCTTTATTGAATGATAGTCTTTAAAGGATATACTTATTATTTTTGCTTTTTAATATTTGTTCCAAAGTCAGTTTCAATTAAAAAATTATATGTGATACATAGATATACATATACTCTATAGAAGTTCTATTTAGAAGATTTCATAATAATTTTGCTTTCACTTCACTAGAAAATTTGCTTCATTCTATATATTCCCTTTTATTTTTCTGTTAGAATTTTCCAAAACTGAGAGAACAATATTGCAATTTCCTGCCATAAGTGTGTTTTAGTTACTGTCTTTCTGTAATTCTGCTATTTCTTTTAAGAATGTAGATGCTAAGACATATAATTTTAATATTGATATTGGTTTAAGAGACCAAGAAATAATTAAACAAAAAATAAAGACAAAATAGAAGAAAATGTGAGATGTCGCATAAGAAAAACAATTGATATGGAGATTAGATGAAGAAAAGAACAATTGGATGCCTGAAAGTTATAATGAAAAAAAGATATGATAATATAAGAAATATTTTTTATTTATTTTTCTTTTGCTGAGGCAATTGGGGTCAAGTGACTTGCCCAGGGTCACATAGCTAGGAAGTGTTAAGTGTCCAGGCAAGATTTGAACTCAAGTCCTCCTGACCTCAGGGCTTTTGCTCATTGTGTTTCATAGCTGCCCTTAGAAATAGTTTTGTTTTTTTTTAATTGTGCTGAAGTGGTAGAACAAGAGGAGAAGGAAATAAAAAAATCCTTTTAAATAAAATAAAAAAAAGATAGTAAAAAGTCATCAAAGGCTAAAAGGTTCACTACCTGAAAGAGATCCAAGGAATATCATAGCCAAATTTTGAAATCCTCGAATCAAGAAGAAAATATTACAAGCAACAAGAAAAAAAAAAAAGCACAGTTCAAATACAGCAGAGTCATAATTAGAATCATACAAGTCCTTGCAATACTTAACATTAAAAGATTGCAGATCTCAGGACATTATATATCAAAATGCAAAAGAATTAGGGTTGCAATGAATGTGGTCTAGTTATGCCGGACCTAAAATTGTATTATAAAACAGCAGTCATCGAAACAGTTGGTATTGACTAAGAAATAAATTAGTTGATCAGTGGCATAGGTTAGGTTCATAAAACACAATCATCAATAACTATAGTAATGTTTGATAAAGCCAAAGACTCCAGCTTCTGGGATAAAAACTCATTATTTGACACAAATTGCTGGGAAAATTGGAAAATAGTATGGCAGAAAATAGTATAGCATTGACCATCACTTAACACAAAGTTAAGTTAACTATACCAACACTATACCAAGATGAGGTCAAAATGGGTTCATTATTTAGACATAAAAGATGATACTATGTTGGAATCCTAGTGTTAACTTAATTATTGTCTCTATCAACTCTAATGATTTAACAGTTTGTAAAGATTCCAACAATACTATAAGCAAATTAGGAGAACAAAGGATAATCTATCTTAGATCTGTGGAGAAGGAATGAATTTATGGCCAAAGAAGAAATGGAAAACATTATGAAATGCAAAATAGATTATTTTGATTATATTATGTCAAAAAGTTTTTGTACAAATCAATGCAGCCAAGATTAGAAAGGAAGCTGAAATTGGGGGAAAATCTTTTTATCTAAGGGTTCTGATAAAGGCATAATCTCTAAAATATATAGAGAATTGACTCATATTTTTTTTAATTTTTATTTAATAATTACCTTATATTGACACTCGTTTCTGTTCCGATTTTTTTTCCCTCCCTCCCTCCACCCCCTCCCCTAGATGGCAAGCAGTCCTTTATTTTTTTATTTTTTTTTATGTCCCCCTTCTTATGTTTTTTTTTAATTTAATGATTACTTTATAATGACAACATTATTCCTTGCACTCGTTTCTTTTCCAATTTTTTTTCCCCTCCCTCCCTCCACCCCCTCCCCTAGATGGCAAGCAGTCCTTTATATGTTGGATATGTTGCAGTATATCCTAGATAAAATATATGTTTGCAGAACCGAACAGTTCTCTTGTTGCATAGGGAGAATTGGATTCAGAAGGTATAAATAACCCAGAAAGAAAAACAAAAATGCAGATAGTTCACATTCGTTTCCCAGTGTTCTTTCTTTGGGTGTAGCTGCTTTTGTCCATCATTTATCAATTGAAACTCAGGTCTCTTTGTCAAAGAAATCCACTTCCATTAAAATATGTCCTCATACAATATCGTTGTTGAAGTGTATGATGATCTCCTGGTTCTGCTCATTTCACTTAGCATCAGTTCATGTAAGTCTCGCCAATCCTCTCTGTATTCATCCTGCTGGTCATTTCTTACAGAACAATAATATTCCATAACATTCATATACCACAATTTACCCAGCCATTCTCCAACTGATGGGCATCCATTCAATTTCCAGTTTCTAGCGACTACAAACAGGGCTGCTACAAACATTTTGGCACATACAGGTCCCTTTCCCTTCTTTAGTATTTCTTTGGGATATAGGCCCAATAGAAACACTTCTGGATCAAAGGGTATGCACAATTTGATAATTTTTGGGGCATAATTCCAGATTGCTCTCCAGAATGGTTGGATTCGTTCACAACTCCACCAACAATGCATTAGTGTCCCAGTTTTCCCGCATCCCCTCCAACATTCATCATTATTTTTTCCTGTCATCTTAGCCAATCTGCCAATCCTGTAATGGTATCTCAGAGTTGTCTTAATTTGCATTTCTCTGATCAATAATGATTTGGAACACTTTCATATGGGTGGTAATAGTTTCAATTTCATCCTCTGAAAATTGTCTGTTTATATCCTTTGACCATTTATCAATTGGAGAATGGCTTGATTTCTTATAAATTTGAGTCAGTTCTCTATATATTTTGGAAATGAGGCCTTTATCAGAACCTTTAACTGTGAAGATGTTTTCCCAGTTTGTTGCTTCCCTTCTAATCTTGTTTGCATTAGTTTTATTTGTACAAAGGCTTTTTAATTTGATGTAATCAAAATTTTCTATTTTGTGATCAGTAATGGTCTCTAGTTCATCTTTAGTCACAAATTTCTTTCTCCTCCACAAGTCTGAGAGATAAACTATCCTATGTTCCTCTAATTTATTTATAATCTCGTTCTTTATGCCTAGGTCATAGACCCATTTTGATCTTATCTTGGTATATGGTGTTAAGTGTGGGTCCATGCCTAATTTCTGCCATACTAATTTCCAATTATCCCAGCAGTTTTTATCAAATAATGAATTCTTTTCCCAGAAGTTAGGGGCTTTGGGTTTGTCAAACACTAGATTGCTATAGTTGACTATTCTGTCTTGTGAACCTAGCCTTTTCCACTGATCCACTAATCTATTTCTTAGCCAATACCAAATAGTTTTGGTGACTGCTGCTTTATAATATAATTTTAGATCAGGTACAGCTAGGCCACCTTCATTTGATTTTTTTTCCATTAATTCCCTTGAGAGTCTCGACTTTTTATTGTTCCATATGAATTTTGTTGTTATTTTTTCTAGATCATTAAAATATTTTCTTGGAAGTCTGATTGGTATAGCACTAAATAAATAGATTAGTTTAGGGAGTATTGTCATCTTTATTATGTTCGCTCGGCCGATCCAAGAGCACTTAATATTTTTCCAATTATTTAAGTCTGACTTTATTTGTGTGGAGACTTTTTTATAATTTTGCTCATATAATTCCTGACTTTCCTTTGGTAGATAGATTCCCAAATATTTTATGGTATCAACAGTTATTCTGAATGGAATTTCTCTTTGTATCTCTTGCTGTTGGGTTTTGTTGGTGATGTATAAAAATGCTGAGGATTTAGTAGCCAGCTACTTTGCTAAAATTATGAATTATTTCCAATAGCTTTTTAGTAGAATCTCTGGGGTTCTCTAGGTATACCATCATATCATCTGCAAAGAGTGATAGTTTGGTTTCCTCATTGCCTACTCTAATTCCTTAATATCTTTCTCGACTCTTATTGCCGAGGCTAGTGTTTCTAATACGATATTAAATAATAATGGTGATAGTGGGCAACCTTGCTTCACTCCAGATCTTACTGGGAAAGGTTCCAGTTTTTCCCCATTGCATATGATGCTTACTGATGGTTTTAAATATATGCTCCTGACTATTTTAAGGAAAAGTCCATTTATTCCTATGCTCTCAAGTGTTTTTATTAGGAATGGATGTTGGATTTTATCAAATGCTTTTTCTGCATCTATTGAGATGGTCATATGGTTTTTCTTTGGTTACTTATTGATATAGTCAATTATGTTAATAGTTTTCCTAATATTGAACCAGCCCTGCATTCCTGGTATAAATCCTACTTGGTCATAGTGTATTATCCTGGTGACGATTTTCTGTAATCTTTTTGCTAATATTTTATTTAAGATTTTAGCATCAATATTCATTAGGGAGATTGGTCTATAATTTTCTTTCTCTGTTTTCAGCCTACCTGGTTTAGGTATCAGTACCATGTCTGTGTCATAAAAGGAGTTTGGTAGGACTCCTTCAATCCCTATTTTTTCAAATAGTTTATATAACATTGGAGTTAATTGTTCTTTAAATGTTTGGTAGAATTCACATGTAAATCCATCTGGTCCTGGGGATTTTTTCTTAGGGAGTTGATTGATAGTTTGTTCTATTTCTTTTTCTGAGATGGGACTGTTTAGGATATTTACTTCTTCCTCTGTTAGTTTGGGCAAGCTATATTTTTGGAGGTATTTTTCTATTTCTTTTAAGTTGTCGAATTTATTGGCATAAAGTTGGGCAAAGTAACTCCTAATTATTGCTCTAATTTTCTCTTCGTTAGTGGCGAGTTCGCCCTTTTCATTTTTAAGACTAACAATTTGATTTTCCTCTTTCCTTTTTTTAATCAGATTTACTAAGGGTTTGTCTATTTTGTTGGTTTTTTCATAGAACCAACTCTTAGTTTTATTAATTAATTCAATAGTTTTTTTACTTTCAATTTTATTGATCTCTCCTTTTATTTTTAGAATTTCAAGTTTAGTGTTTGACTGGGGGTTTTTAATTTGTTCCTTTTCTAGCATTTTTAGTTGCAAACCCAATTCATTGACCTTCTCTTTCTCTATTTTATACAAATAGGCCTCTAGAGATATGAAATTTCCCCTTATTACCGCTTTGGCTGCATCCCATACATTTTGGTACGATGTCTCATTATTATCGTTTTCTTGGGTGAAGTTATTAATTATGTCTATGATTTGCTGTTTCACCCAATCATTCTTTAGTATGAGATTATTTAGTTTCCAATTATTTTTTGGTCTACTTCCCCCTGGCTTTTTGTTGAATGTAATTTTCATTGCATCGTGGTCTGAAAAGGATGCATTTACTATTTCTGCCTTACTGCATTTGAGTTTGAGGTTTTTATGTCCTAATATATGGTCAATTTTTGTATAGGTTCCATGAACTGCTGAAAAGAAAGTGTATTCCTTTCTGTCTCCATTACATTTTCTCCAGAGATCTATCATATCTAACTTTTCTAATATTCTATTTACCTCTTTGACTTCTTTCTTATTTATTTTGTGGTTTGATTTATCTAATTCTGAGAGTGCAAGGTTAAGATCTCCCACTATTATAGTTTTACTGTCTATTTCTTCTTGAAGCTCTCTTAATTTCTCTTTTAAGAATTTAGATGCTACACCACTTGGTGCATATATGTTTAATATAGATAGTGCTTTATTATCCATGCTACCCTTTAGCAAGATATAGTGCCCTTCCTTATCTCTTTAATTAGATCAATTTTTGTTTTAGCTTGATCTGAGATCAGGATGGCTACCCCTGCTTTTTTGACTTCACCTGAAGCATAGTAGATTTTGCTCCAATCTTTTACCTTTAACCTGCATGTATCTCCCCACTTCAGGTGTGTTTCCTGTAAACAACATATTGTAGGATTCTGGCTTTTAATCCATTCTGCTAACTGCTTCCTCTTTATGGGGGAGTTTACCCCATTCACATTTATGGTTAGAATGACCAATTCTGTATTACTTGCCATCTTGTTAATCCCGGTTTACACTTTTCTCCCTTCTTTCCCCTTTCCCCCCTTCCCAGTATTAAGCTTGTGAGCACCACTTGCTTCTCACAGCTCTCCATTTTCAGTATCCCTCCCCCCGCCTTAGAGTTCCTCCCCCTATCTTACCCCTTTCCCTCCCAGTTTCCATATTCCCTTCCGCTTAGCTTATTCCTTCCCTTTTCACTTTTCCCTTCTCACTTTTCAATGAGGTGGGAGAAGTTTCACCATAGATTGAATATGTCTTAAGATTTTTCACTTAAAGCCAATTCTGAAGGCAGTAAGATACCCACTATATTCATTCCCCTCCATTCTTTCTCTCAGATATAATAGGTTTCCTATGCCTCTTCATGAAATGTAGTACCCCCACTTTACCCTTTTTCTGGTACAATGTCCTTTCCACATCAATTTCTAGAACAAGGTATACATGTATTCTTTATACATCTATATAGCCGAAATATAGTTCCCAAGATTAATCTTTACCTTTTTAGATTTCTCTTGAGTTCTATATTTGTAGATCAAACTTTTTGTTAAGTTCTGGCTTTTTCATCAGAAATAGATGAAATTCGCTTACTTTGTTGAATGTCCATCTTCTTCCCTGGAAAAAGATGCTCATTCTCGCTGGGTAAGTTATTTTTGGTTGCAAACCAAGTTCCTTAGCCTTTCGGAATATCATATTCCAGGCCCTTCGATCTTTTAATGTGGATGCTGCCAGATCCTGGGTGATCCTTATTGTGGCTCCTTGATACTTGAATTGGGTTTTTCTAGCCGCTTGCAATATTTTTTCCTTCGTCTGAAGGTTCTGGCATTTGGCCACTATATTCCTTGGTGTTTTGATTTTAGGATCCCTTTCAGCGGGTGATCGATGAATCCTTTCAATGTTTATTTTTTCCTCTGTTCCTATGACTTCTGGGCAGTTCTCTTTGATAATTTCCTGGAAAATAGTGTCCAGGCTCTTTTTTTCATCATGTTTTTCTGGAAGTCCAATGATTCTCAGATTGTCTCTCCTGGATCTGTTTTCCAGGTCTGTTGTCTTCCCCAGAAGGTATTTCACATTCTTTTCCATTGTTTGATTTTTTTGGATTTGCTTGACTGATTCTTCTTGTCTCCTCGAATCATTCAATTCCAATTGTTTAATTCTGATTTTCAGTGAAGTATTTCCTTCACTCACTTTTTAAAAATCTTTTTCTAATTGTCCCATTGAGTCCTTTTGTTCTGTGGAATTTTTTTCCATTTCGCCAATTTTGTTTTCCAGTTCACCAATCCTATTTTTCAAGGATTTTACTTCTTTATCCACTCTCTCTTTAACTGACTTCTCCAGGCTCTTTTGCCAAGCCTCCCTCTCCTTTTCCCAAGCTTCCCTCTCCTTTTGCCAAGCCTCACTCTGCTTTCCCCATTTTTCTTCTAGCTCCCTTGTGAGAGCCTTTTTAATCACTTCTATGAGATTCATCTGTGCTGAGGAACAGACAATCTCCTCCTTTGGGGATTCACCTGGGGACTGTCTGTTTTTAGTCTCCTCAGGATTTAGAGTCTGCTCTCTATCTGTATAGAAGCTGTCAAGGGTTAAAGTCCTCTTCAGTTTCTTGCTCATTCTGTCTAATAATCAAAGACAAACTACCAAAGAAAAACAGAAAAAACTGGAGTCTTTCTTTGGGGGAAGGGCTGGGTATGTTACCAAGCTTCCTCTCCAGACTGCAGGGGGCAGCAGTGAGTCACTAGCAGGACTGTGCTGTGCCTGCGCTCTGAGATCCCAGAGCGTGCTGAGTCACTGTGGGGGGGGGGAGGGGGGAAAGGGGGGCGGCCAGATCCCGAGAGACTCCAGCTGTTTGGGGTTGTATTCTTCAGCCCCGGTGTTTTTAGCTTCTCTGCTGGGCTGCTGACTTGCTGCCGGAGCAAAGTATCTAATCCTGTAGCGAAGCTCTCCCTGCAGAGACGGCTGCGATCACTCCCCACCCCCTCTCCAGTCTGCTCCCGTGCTCTCACTGCCGCTGCCCGCCGCCTGCGCCCGATCTAAAACCGTCCAGCCCTCCAGTAAAGACAGACCTTTCTTGGCGAATCTCAAGGATGGCTTCTCTTGGTAACTATTTGTGGGTTTTTTTTCAGTCAAGCATTAATTCAGAGGCTTGTAATGAAATGGATAGTGAGAGAAAGCGTGGAGCTTATGCAGCTGTGAGCCTCCTCTCCGCCATCTTAACCAGAAGTCCGAGAATTGACTCATATTTATAATAATACAAGCCATTCTCCAAATAATAAATGGCCAAAGGATATGAGAACAGACAGTTCTCAGATTGGCTAAGATGACAGGAAAATATAATGACAAATGTTAAAGGGGATGTGAGAAAACTGGGACACTAATACATTATTGGTGGAGTTGTGAACTAATCCAACCATTCTGGAGAGCAATTTGGAACTATACCCCAAAGGTCTATCAAATTGTGAATACCCTTTGTTCCAGCAGTGTCTCTATTGGGTTTGTATCCCAAAGAAATCATTAAAAAAGAGAAAAGGAACTATGTATGCAAAACACCCCTTTTTTGAGGTGGAAAGGAACTGGAAACTGAGCCCATTAGTTGGGGGATGGCGGAATAAGTTATGCTACATGAATCTTATGGAATATTATTGTTCTATAGGAAATGATCAGCAGGATAATTTCAGAAAGGACTGAAAAGACTTATATGAACTGATGCTAAGTGAAGTGAGTAAAACCAAAAGAAACATTGAATACAATAACAGGATTATGTGATGATCAACTCTGATGATTGTGGCTCTTTTCAACAATGAGGTGATTCAGGACAGTTCTAATAGACTTGTTGTGGAGAAAACCATCTGCATCCAGAAAGAGTTCTGTGGGGATTGAAGATGGATCACAACCTTTTTTGTTGTAATTAGCTTGTTTTTTTTTTTTCTTTCCTTTTTGATCTGATTTTTCTTTTGTAGCACAATAAATGTGAAAATATGTATAGAAGAATTGCATATATTTTACATTAAAAAAAGTTGGGATTGTAGCTGAAAATATATCCAGCAAAGATAAGTACAATTTTCAATAATAAAAAAAGGATATTCAATGAATTATCAGCTTTTTAGAAGTGTATTACAAAAGACCTGAATGTAATAGAAAATTTGAAATACAAGATTCAAGTAAAACAGATTTCATCAAAGACTGGGGAGGAATCTGGGAAGATGATGGAGGAGGTTGGTAAATTTCAAGCTCTCCTGATTTTCCCCACAAATAGAACAATTTTGCACCTTAGGGCAAATATAGACTTGTGAAAAATAAAGAAGAGTCCCACCTCAGGATTAAAGATACTTATACTAATCTCTTTTATTTAAAAAAAAAAAAAAAAGAACCAGCAAAGAAGACTCCCACCATAGAAACATACTATAAGAACAGGGAAGACTGGGGTTCATCTTCAGAGGAGGACATTGAAGTTAAAAAAAGCTTCTGCCCTAATGAATAACATGAAATGGCTTCCTGCCCAGAGAGAATTTATGAAAGAACTTTAAAAAGAATGTAAAATTCAAATGGATTAAGGAAAAACTAAAAAAACTAGCTAAATAAAAATCATCCAATTTATTATAAAAAAATAGTTAACCAACCAGAAAAGGAGATACAGAGTCTCAAAGATGAAAATAACTCTTTGAAAATTAGAATTAGGCAAGGGGAAGCCAATGAAGCTATGAGAAATCAAGAAATAACAAAACAGATTACAAAGATTGAAAAAAATAGAATAGAATATGGAAAGTTGTAACCAAAAAGAGGACCTTGACATAAATGTGCAAGAAACAATCCAAGAAAATTGTCTTAGAGTGATAGAACATGTGAGGAAAGTAGAAATAAAAACAAAACAAAACATGGATTACCGCCTCAACAAGATCTTTTGAGGAAAAACATAGGAACATTATTGTAAAATTGGAAACCCCAGATAAAAAAGAACACTTTGTAAGAAATAAGAAAAAACAAAACAAAACAATTCAAATGTGCTGGAGCTACAATTAGAATTATACAGTACTTTTCAGTAGCCACAATAAAAGACTGCAGAGCCTGGAATCATATCTACCTACAATCAAAAGAACTAGACCTATGGCCAAAATGTCATATTCAGCAAAATTACTATAATATTGAGTGAGAAAAAAAGGACATTCAGTGAACTTGCAGATTTTCAGGATTTTCTGTCAACCAAACCTTATCTTAATAGAAAATTTAACATAAAAGCTATTATCAAAGATTAATTTCAAGGAATTCATCATGGATACATTGTTTATTTTTTTAATGGGAAATGTATAGCATATGTTTAAGATCAACATCAACAATATGACAGCTGAAAAGAAAGATTGGAGCAGAGTTAAGGTAAAAATAGTAATTATGTCATACTAATGAGGTGCAGAGGAAGAAAAGACATAGAAGCATTAAAGGGGAGAGGAGGGCTGCTAGTTCTGAAAACCTACTCACATTTAATCCATTGGTCATGGGTTATTGGGAATAGGTTAAATAGGCAACACTCCATATATTATGAAGATATAGCACACTCCAAAAATCTATAAAGAAATAAGGGAGAAGGGATGGGCAGACAGGGACACAAAGGAAGAAGATAAGGGAGGGATTCATGGGTAGAAGGAGGTTAAGTAATAGCAAGACAAGTTAGGAGAAGAATTAAAGCAAATTATCAGCAGGAATAGGAAAGATATACATGATCTATGGTGGGGTATATATATATGTATGTATGTATGTGTTTATGTATATGTCTACATATGCTTATATAACTATATCCTTATATATCTATCTATCTATATATAATCTATAAATCTATATAAAATATATCTTATCTGTATGCTTGGGAATGGGAGGGATGAAGGGGGGGGGGAGAACAATTTACAAGAAAGTAAAGAAAAGAAGGACTCTCCTAAATATTTCTTGTATTAATACATACATACATACATACATATATATATATTATATATATATATATATATATATATATATATATATATATATATATATATACTTTTTTGAACTGGTATTTGTTATATATTTTGAATCCTCCCTGATGTTCTCTTTTGTTTTCTTTCATTTTGTTTTGTATTCCTTTTCTGTTTTTCTTTTTAAATAAAATAAATGTGTAAAAAGTCATCAAAGGCTAATTACAAGGAACTCAATAGGAGCTGTTTATTTTTTCATACATAGAAATGTAAATTTTATGTCTAAGATTCTCATTAGTAATTGTGTAGTTTTTTTGAACTGGGTAGTCCTTTTGAATTGGGTAGTCCTTTTGGAAGGCAATGTGATTCTAAAAAAGCAAAACTATGTAGAAAAAGGTAAAAAGAGTAATTATCTTATACAAATGAGGCACAAGAGAAAGACCTGACACTGAGGAATTAGATGGCAGTAGAACTCTGGTAGTTCTGAACTTTACTCTCATCAAAAATGACTTAAAGAGAGAACAATACCTACATCTAGAAAGATATAAAAGTCTTTTAAATCCAGATAGAAATAACAGGATAAGGTGATAAGAAGGGGGAAGAGAATAAGGGAGGGATTTTTAGAGGGAATGCTATTCACCTCAGATCAGGATAAAAGAAAGAACTTTTGGAAAGGATTAAAAGTCTTCTAAATTTATAGAGGAGAGTAAGGGAATAAAATAAGGTGGATTATAGAATGGTATGTAGATTACTGGGAATGGGATGACATGTGTGGATTAATGGGAATGGGATAAAGAGGAAATAACATATTCATTTAAGGACAAGAGGAAAGGAGTGAAGAGTATAAAGGAGGGGCTCTTGGAAGGGATTAAATAATAGGAGGACAAAGTAGCAGGTATGTCACAAGTTATCTTAAAAGAATTTTCAGGCTTGAACCCATTTCCTGGTCATGGGGCAAAGTTTATTATGTAATTGGAATGCCATTACAAGCAGTCTAAATTCCAAAAGAATTTAGTCAAGAAACAGAAGTAAAGAGACACATTGATCTAGTTCTTCATGTTATAAATATGCTAATTTTATGGCCCAGACATAATACCAAGGAATGGTCTCAGGAATTTGATTCTCACTGACCAACAGATTATCTATCTAACAATCAGCAAGGAATTGAGGAGTAGTCTATTCAGAATCAAATTATTATTTTTAGACTGGGTATGGGAGTTCCTTGAGGCAGACTCCAAAGTCAGAAGATTTAGAATTACTGACTTATTGTTAGAAACATAAGCCCCCTAAGGTCAGGGGACTTCAAAATCATTGCTGTGTCCTCTAGAAGTTATATTACATCACAAGTAAAGCAGAGGAGTCAAGAGGGAAAGTCAATAAGAGATAAAAATAAACAATGTCTCTGAAGACATAAATTCTGCTTTCATAATTCTTCTTTCTCTTTTAAAGTACTCAGAAATACCCTCCTATAGTTCCATGTTCCCTTCAGAATTTATAGGATCCTAACAATGGGAAATGAGTGTAAACTGTTAGCATTTTTGTTTTTCTTCCCAGGTTATTTTTACCTTCTGAATTCAATTCTCCCTGTGCAACAAGAGAACTGTTAGGTTCTGCACACATATATTGTATTTAGGATATACTATAACATATTTAACATGTATAGGACTGCTTCCCATCTAGGGGAGGGGATATAGGAAAGGCAGGGAAAAGTCAGAACAGAAGTGAGTACAAGGGATAATGTTGTAAAAAATTACCCATAAAAAATTACAATAAAAAGTTATAATTAAAAAAAGAAAGAAAGAAAAAAAGAATTTATAGGATCCTTTACCTCTTTGGTTGCTGATTCACTTTTTTTGGGTTTATTTATTGATTATTCACATTTCCCCAACCTTCTTCTCTGCTCAAAGGGATTGCTGAGGTGAGGTGGAGAGATTTGGCCTCATGTGGATGAAGGACTCTTTCCCCAAGGCAACCATATCTTCCTCCCTTTCAGGGTATGTCTTCCTGTCCCACTTTGTACAATGATTAGGGTACCATGTCTTTGACTAAATCATTTAGCCTTGACCCTTGGCATGGTCCCTGAGAACTTTTCATTGATTTGTCTGAACAAATTGACATGCAGTGGAGATATTCCTGTGACCTGCAATTTGGAAGCAAAAGAAACCCTGATTTCCTTGCTACCCATTCCAGTTTCAGTGTCTCTATACCCATCGTGTCTTCTACAAATAATATTTAAGGAATGAAAAGAAAGAATAAGAAAACCTTACTGTTTTCTATTGCAATCTTCCTTTTAGTCTTGGCTCAGTGGGAAACAATCATAAAATTGGAGTGTTTGTAGAACTTTGGAAAAGGAGAATACTCCAATTTTTCCAGCTGCCTTCCCCCATCACATACCTGTTGAGGTTGGAAGGGGACCCCAAAAGTTTGGGGTTCCAGACTGGTGTCCCAAGGTGTCTGAAAAGAATTTTCTTGAATCCATCTCCTTAGGTTTCAGGATGGGGGTTTAGCAAGCCCTTTCACAAACTGGGCATATTTGACAGATCTATTTAATTGTTTCTCCTAGTTTGTGAACAGTGAAAATAAGTTTAACAAGGATTGGAGAGCTTGTTTTTTCAAGTGAGTTACTTGGTGTAATTCATAGAGAAGTTTCCACTGGCTGACTTCAGGATTTGGAATGTTAATTTTCAGAAAGTTATAAAGAAGTTTCAAGGAAGATGGTCTAGAAGCATTATGAGTGAGTTTGCCAATATAATTGTGGAATGAATATCCAACAGTTATTATGTGGGTAAGAGATCCTTTCTGGCAAAAAGATGTGATAGTCAAGTTAAAGTGTGTGTGTGTGTGTGTGTGTGTGTGTGTGTGTGTGTGTGTGTGTGTAGTGGGGGGAGGTGGTAGCTACTACAAATGGAGTACTATCCAGGATGGAGATGGTGAAATTTAAGAATGAGGCCTTTGCAAATAACGCATCAGGTAATGTATGTGGGCTGCCTTGAAGATGCTGAGAGCACACCCAACAATTCTGAATGCCCCCACTGCCCATGGAATTCCCTAGCTTGACTAGGTTATCGCCCACTGATGGGGCCCCACGTCAGGAGAGCTGGAGAGAAAATGCTAAGAGCAAAGCTATCATTCTTCCAGTTTTATTCCAGTACACCTGGAAAAAGTGGAAAGTGACAAGAAAGAAAGCTAATCTTAAGTGCCTCAGCCACCTTTTGAATTATTTGAGAAGTGAAAGCTAGGCCATTGTCACTTTGTAAAGAGTGAAAACAGGCCTGAGAATGTTCGAAATCACCCTGAAGGAGAAAAGGTGTGTCCCCTTTCTTCTGAGACAGGGAAGTAAAGACATCATGGTGAGGACTAAATGGGCAGCAACATGGACATCTAAATCTGCAAACCTGTTTGTTACGCATATTTAATAGGAGAACTTTTTGCTGCTGTGCTAATCATTATACAGGCTTATAGCTTCTTAGTAAACACATTCCTTGTTTAGTAATTATAAATCCTAAACATAAACAAGCTTATTTCTCAGGGCTGTTGATGCTTATCCTGATGGTTTCAAGAAAACTGGCAAGCTTACAAATTAAGGGGAGTTGACAGAGACCCATGGAAGGGGCTGAACTTGCTAAGTTGCCCACCTCAATTATTTTAGTGCTTTTGTGGTCTGTGCTGTTTGATATTTCACCTACTCTGTGAAGGGGGAAAGGAGTTCATATCTCATACTCAGAGATAAAGGCCTACCATAATGACAATAACTCCAGTAATTTAAGTTAACAATTTTAGAATTTTCCTAATATCCAAATAGTTTTAGCTGTACTTTCTATTCCCTTAAATAAATTTCCCTTTCGTTTTAGAGAGAAAACAAGACATTTCTTAAAATTGAGATATAACAGATTTCAAAATTGACTTAACTATAGTTAATGAGCCTAGACAAACTGAATTGCAATTTGGTTATTTCTCAATTCATGCAAATCATTTCTCTTCTGTGAGCCAGGAAAAGGGCTAAGGTGCCAGTTTTTACTGACAGGGTCCTCAGAATCTAACTATAGATAACTAGAGTTTTTAAAGTAGTGGCAAACTGCTTTTCTGTTTCCCTCAAGGTCCAAAACTCTTCTGTTAACACTGTCAGTGCAAATAGATCCCTTTAGTGGGCTTTCCTTTAAAATTGATTTTATTATACTATCTCAAATAAATTCCCAAGTTACTTTGCACACACATAAAAATCATTTGTCTGCTGGTCACATGAAAAAAAAAACTCATAAAGTTATCAAATATGAAGCAATTATATCCAATAAAGCAATTAACATTCATATAGCATGTTTTATGCTAAGTACTGACCCCCACTCCATCTTCATTCCCCTAAGCTGGGTTGGGGGGTATTTGGGCAAGATTGTGTGAAATCCTCGTGATTTTGCTTCTCCCTACTTCTGTAGGTGAGGCAGAATTTGAAATTTCCTACAGTTCTGAAATAAGAACAGTTAGCAAACAGAGAGATGTGGGTTATATTGATCTTACTAGCAATCCCCACAACTGAGATGTTTCAGAATTTTTTTTTTTTGCAATTTTAATCTACACACTGTTTAAATCTGTTTAATTTACAGAACAAATATGACACAGATATCCTACACAGAGACACAGACACACACAGAATGACATGAAAGAAGATTGTCCCATCTTTGTCAAAAAGCCATAAAATTTTGCCAAAAGCTATCCTATAGCACTTTAATCTCCTCTGACATCCCAGAAAAGGTGAAAGGGTAACAAAAGTTCTCCAGGAACTTTGCCAAAAATTACAAGAATTTCCAAATCTGGGCATCCCCAGTCAAGGAAAACTTGCTGAGTGTGGAGCTAATGATGACCAAGACAAGTGGCTTCTCCCAGTAGTTTGAGATGTGCCACTATAGGATTGTGGGAGAAAAAAAATGGGAGGCTTACCTTAACAAATTAGGAATCAATCCAGGGGAAGTCAGAGTCTCCCTGTACTGGGCCACCAAATTTTGAGCTTGGGAAGGGGAACCCCAAAAATTTGGGGTCACAGACTGATATTACAAAGTATCTCAAAAAAAATTGCAGGCTTTAACCCATCTCCTTAGCCAAGGGGCAAAGCTTTATTGCAATAGTAATGCCATCATTACAAAGCAGGCTGAGTTGTAAGGGAATTCAGCAAAAAAACAGAAGCAAAGAGATACATTTATCCCAGCTTTCAATCATAGATATGTTAATTCTATGGCTCATACATCTAATTATATGGCTCATAAGTAGGAAGAAGTGGTCTCTGGAATTTGGTTCTCTTAACCAAATTATCACTGACAAGATCTCTTCAAGTGTTTAAAAATGCTTGAATTCACATACATGAAAAAATAGCAATATGTTCAGTTACTCCTCCTCTTCCCTCCAACATACTCTCAAAACTATTATTTTGGATATTTGATTGACTACATTTCCTCATTTTAGATAAATTCCTACTTGGTATTTCTAAAAAATAATAATAATAATGAATTATCCTGGTGACATATTTAGTTAAGTCCTTGCCTTGTATGGGGATGTTTCCATTAAGATGGAGAAGTACCTTAACATAAATTTTATTTTGCATAGAAGTTGTAGAAAGCAACATACACAGTGCATAGTGAACTGACTTAAGAATCAGGAAGACCAGGCTCCAAATGCAATCTCTTATACCTCCCAAATGTGTGATCCTGGTGATATTATCTTTAATATGTATGACCCTAGGCAAATGCTTCAGTTTGTGAGTTACCTACCAAATACCATCAAGTGTTACTAAAAGGATTTTGCTAAGATTTCCTTTTTCTAGTAAAATCATATCTTGTTACAAAAAATTGTAATATATTGATTTCCATGTAGTGTTGAAATCATTTTTAGATGACTAATAAAATGAATCACAAATTTATGAGAAAAGGACTTTTCTTCAAATTTTGTGATCAGGAATATCAAATTTCATGTATACTTTTGAACTTTTTATTTTTAATTTCCCTTCCCCTTCTGTTCCCTTTTTCCTTCTCTCTTCCCTTCCCTTCTATTCCTTTCCCTTGCTTTGAATCCCAACTGAATCTCGACTGAAAAGGAAGTTATTAGCCATTCAATAATCTCTCATTCTCAATATTCAAACTCACCAGCATTCATTAAACTTTATTACTGAACTACATGAAGGTTGCTTTGCATTAGGCAAAACACAATTCTGGGTCCAGGATTTCAAATGTTACTACAGCTTTTCATTAACCTGGAAACCTTCTATTTATATGGTTCACAGCCTGGTCTCAGCTCACTTGGAAGTAACAAAGGGTGTCTGGACAGGAGTGCAGCAGGGGTGTTACTCCTCTAAGGTTTCCATCTGAATCTGATCAGGTCAACTGTTTTCACTCCTGCCTAATTAGGTAAAATAAAATGGAGATTATGATGTGGCAGAGGGATTATATTTCAAAATCAGCTTTGTGTCTTCCTCACACATGTTAGGTATTTCATGGTTTTACCTGATCTTGTTTTTTGAGTTCTCTGATTTACATGTCCACATGAGAAGTTATTAACTTGTTGGTTGTGTTAAGTTTGTTAAAGATGCAGCATATCTGCATAGTTAGACCATGACATAGAACAAATGAGTGATACATTGGCTCTGTTACTGGTTAACTTTGAGAAAAGGGGCCATTTTAAATGTAGACAACACATTCTTTTGAAAATTGAAAAGTAGATGTAAATTAGGTAGATGGTGGTATTAAAATGTGAAGGGAAGTAGATATTTGATAAATTATTCATCTAATCAATAAGATTAATGTACTGTTAAAGATGGCTTTATAAAGTAGCTTCTGTAATTATTATTTTTTATAGACAGGAGAGAATGAGAACTGTGTGTAACTGCTGTGGTAACAATGGTCTGTTTTACAGGCTGTCAAAGTCCATAACAGAAAAACCTAGGAATGAAAGGGAAGGTCTTAGACTTCAGGAGTCAAGGAATATGAAAGGTGATATGAGTCAGAGTACTACTATCCCTCTTTTCCCAACAAAATGGGATCAGGGAAAGGAGGAAAGAATGCAGATTTTTAGACTTTTGCTCTTTTCCACATGTCCTTTTTTCCCTTTTTTTTTTCTTTACAATAACTCCTTGGAGGAGGATGTTTGTTATTATTGTTCAGTATATGTTTTATGTTTTATTTTTGCATTATAAAGTTAATTCCCCTGACCTCTGTTAGAAAGATTGTTCAGTAAAAGCCCTTAAAGGATTGGTCTATCTTCTAGAACAGGGTTTCTTAAGCTTTTTCCACTCATGAACCCTTCTCCTGAAAAATTTTTAAGTGACCCTGGGTATAGAGGTATGAAAAATAGGCATATAAATCAAACATTTACTGGTAATACATCACAACTCCTGCATTCAGTTACATGACCCACAGTTTATTAAGAAGCTTTGTTATGCTTCAATCTGTAGAGTTCATTATGTGTTTTCATTATTTCATTGGAACAGTCTTGGATCATTGTCTTAATCATTGGTAGCTAAGTCTTTCACAGTTGATTAGTATGGCACTGAATAAGTAAATTAACTTTAAAAAGACAAATAGCATTTCCTCCCTCTCCCTGCCCCCTGTTATATGTCAAGAAGATTTTTAGCATTTATTTTTACAAGATTTTGAATTCAAAATTGTCCTTCCTGTCTCTCCCCTGCCATTCTTTCTCTCAAAGATGGTATGTAGTTTGATTAGTTTGTACATGCGCTATTATGTAAAACATATTTCCATATTACTCCCAGTTGTGAAAAGTGATCAAAAGGAAAAAAATTATGAGGAAAAATATAATTAGGGGAAAATCTGCTTCAATCTGTAGTCCAAGTCCTTCCTATACCTATATCTGAGTATGGATAGTATTTTTCTATAGGAGTCCTTTGTACTTGTTTTGGATTATTGTATTGCTGAGAAGAGCTGAATTATTCATAGTTGATTATCACACAGTGTTGTTGATATTATGTACAGTGTTTTGGTTCTGCTCATTTTTAAATTTGCATCAGTTTGTTTAGTCTTTCCATGTTTTTTTTTTTTTTTTGAACTCTTATAGTTCATTATTTCTTACTGAGCATATACTACTAGTTGTACAGTCATTTTTTATTTAATGGGCATCTCCTCAGTTTCCAATATTTTGTTACCATGAAAAGTGCAGCTATAGAAATTTTTTGCACATATAGGTCATTTTCTGGGTTTTTTAAATTATCTTTTTGTAATATAGAACTAATAGTGATACTACTAAATCAAAGTATATGCACAGTTTGGTTGCCTTTTGGACCTAGTTCTTTATTTCTCTCCAGAATGGTTAAATCAGTTCACAATTGCACCAATGGTGCATTAGTATCTCAATTTTTCCATATGCTCTCAACATTTAACACTTTTCTTTTTTGTCAGATTGGCCAATCTGATAGGTGTAAGGTGGAATCTCAAAGTTGTTTTTAATGTGCATTTCTCTAATCAAAAGTGATTTAGAACACTTCTGCATGTCTATAGATAATTTTGATTTCTTAAACTGAAAACTGCTTGTTCATAGCTTTGGACCATTTATCAATGGGGAATGGATTCTTCTCACTTTAATTCACATCTCTATATATATGTGAGAAATGAGACCTTTATCTGAGAAACTTGATGTAAAAAAAATTTTGGCACATCTTTGGGCACATTATTTCCTAATGATTGTTATAATTTCTTCTTTATTAATGATTTCACCTTTTTCATTTTTGATACTGGAGATTTAAAAATCAAATTAACAAATGATTTATCTATCATTTCCTTTTTCAAAAAGCTAGCTCCTATATTTATTAGCTCAAAAGTTATTGTGGGGAATGTCGTTTGCTTGTTTATTTTTTTACCTTCAACCTTATTAATCTCAACTTTGATTTTCATGATTTTTAAACTGGTGCCCAATTGAATGTTATTTAATTTGTTCTTTTTCAAGTTCTCTTTAGTTGCAAGCTTAATTTATTGATTTATTCTTTTTCCAATTTGTTGATAAGTGAATCCGAGAAATAAACATTCCCTTAAGTACTACTGCTTTGGCTGTACCCCATAAGTTTGGGTATGTTGTTTCATTATTGTCATTCTCTTTAATGAAAGCATTGATTGTTTCTATGATTTCTTTTTTAAATAATAGCTTTTTTATTTTCAAAATATATGCAGTTAGTTTTCAACATTCACCCTTACAAACCTTGTATTCCAAATTTTTCTCCCTCTCTTCCCCCACTCCCTCCCCTAGATGACAAATATTCCAATAATTATTAAATATATGCAATTCTTCTATACATATTTCCACATTTGTCATGTTAATCAGCTCAAAAGTGGAAAAAATGAGAAAGAAAACAAAAAAGAAGCAAACAACAAAAAAGTAAAAACACCATGCTGTGTTCCACCTTCAGTCTCCACAGTCCTCTTTCTGGATGCAGATAGCTTTCTTTATCACAAGTATATTAGAATTGGCCTGAATCAACTCATTGTTGAAAAGAGCCATGTCCATCACCTTGCTGATCATCACATAATCTTCTTGTTGCTGTATACAATGATCTCTTGGTTCTATTCATTTCACTTAGCATTAGTTCATGTACATCTCTCCAGGTCTATCTGAAATCATCCTGATGATCATTTCATATAGAACAATAATATTTCATGACATTCATATACCATAACTTATTCAGCCATTCCAACTGACGGGCATCCACTCAGTCTCCAATTCTTTGCCACTACAAAAAGGGCTGCTACAAATGTTTTTGCACTTGTAGGTCTTTTTCCCTTTTTTGGAAACTCTTTGGAATACAGGCCCAGTAGAGACACTGCTGAATCAAAGGGTATGCACAGTTTGATAGCCTTTTGGGCCAAGTTCCATATTGTTCTCCAGAATGGATGGATCAGTTCACAACTCCACAAATAATTTATTAGTATCCCAGTTTTCCCATATCCACTCCAATATTTTCCATGATTTGTTTTTTGACCCATTTTTTTTCTGTTAGCCAACAGGAGGGGTTAGTTGCCCAGGGTCACACAGTTAATAAATGCTAAATATCTGAGGTCAGATTTGAACTCAGGTCCTCCTGATTTTAGGGCCAGAGTGTTATCCATGGTGTCTTCTAGCTGCCCTCTTTCATCTACTTATTTAGCATTAAATTATTTCATTTCCAATTAACTTTTATCTTTCCTCTGCCCCTTATTAAATGTAATTTTTTTGCATTATAATCTGAAAAGAATATGTTTACTATTTCTGCCTTTCTACATTTGACTTGTGGTTTTTATGCCCTATTACATTTTTGTGTAGGTGACATATGCTGCTGAGAAAAAGGTATATTCCTTTCTGTTTCCCCTCAGTTTTCTCAAAAAGTTTATCATTTCTAAGTTTTCAAATATTCTATTTACCTCGTTTTAGCAAAATGTAATTTCCTTTCTTATGTCATTTTATTAAATCTATTTTTATTTTGCATTTTATTTCCACTGAACATAAGATATTCTGCTCCAATTCCTTACCTTTACTCTGTGCTTCAAATGTGCTAATTGTAAACAACATATTAAAAGATTCTACTTTTTTATTCACTCTGTTATTTGCTTCTGTTTTATGGAAGAGTTCTTCTCGTCTACATTCACAGTTGTGATTACCCCCCTCTGTATTTAACCTCCAATCTACTATTTCTCCTGTTTGTCCTCTCCATTTTTCCCTTTTCCTCTTCACCAGTGTTTTGCTTTTGTCTACCATCTCCTCTGATTTGCCCTCCCTTCTGTATATCCCCACATGTCTCCCCATTCTTAATCTCCTAGCCTTTTGCCTTCCAGAATATCATGTTTTATGACTTCTGGTCCTTTAATGTTGCAGCTTTCAAGGCTTGTTTAATCTTCATTGTCACTTTCTGGTGTTTGAATTGTTTCTAACTACTTATATACTTTTTTCCTTGACTTACTAGTTCTGAAATTTGGCTATAATATTCCTTGGTGGATTTATTGAATTCCCATTTTGCCCTTTTGTTCCAGTTCATTTATTAGATAGTTTATTGGAAGTGTTTTGCCCATAGGTATTTTGGTATTGTTGTCCTCTTCTGCATTAGTGTTTTAATCTTCCCTCTCACCATAACTTCTTTCAGTGACCAGATTTTAAAAAACAAACAACTCATCTCTGCCTGTTTCTTTGTCTTTATTTCTCTTCCTTCCTTCCTCCCTTCCCTCCTCTCTGTTCTTTCTGTCTCTCTGTCTCTCTCTCTCTCTCGTCTGTCTGTCCATTTTTTTTTCTTTTTTTTTTTAAATTTGAACTCTGCTTCCTACGTGGAAGATGTACTATTTCAGAATTTTTTGTACTAGTGGCTACAGAACTTGGCCATTTACCTGGTGCTGCACTGATGTTGCCTTGAGGTCCACAGAAACACCTTCATTCTGGTGTTGCTTGAAGGGTTGGAGTGAGGGGTGTCTGATGCTTCTGGATCCTGTACATATCTGGCAGTTTACCTGGTGCTGAGCTGGGGTTTTCAGGATGATGTCTGGCATGTTCTGAGGCCAGGTCGGGTATTTCCTTGGACCCCACTGAAGTCTGTGGTGGACTGAAGGATGCCTGATTGCCAAGAATTGTGCTTAGGAAAATTTATGCCTGATAGCTGGAGAATGACTATTTGACTAGGGCTACCTTGGAACACATGGTTATTCCTGGAGCTGGAGTAGGACATCTCCCTTTGTTTTTTCATGACATGTATGTGTTTGTGTGGTGGGTGGGGAGGGTTCTGGTTTTGTCATTCATCTGTTTTGCCACATTGGGGCTCAGGATCTCCCTTTGCCTTGCTGAAGTTGGACTTGCTGCCAGCTCACTGGGGACCTTCCTGTCTTGGACTGTGCTGCCAGCTCCCTTCCCACACACTACTTAATGGAGCAGCAGAATCAGCAAGGAGACAAGGTGAAACAAGAGAGGTCTCTCTCACTCTGGTATGGGTTGTAGTGCACTATTTTATTGTTGCCCTGAGATGAACACAGCAAGCTTTTTATTTTTCATGGTTGACTTTGCTACCTTGGCTCCTGAAAGTCTAAGTAAATTAACTTAGGTAGCATGGTCACTTTTAAAAATACAGGATCAGACTGCCCAAAAGCTATTGATATTTCTCTAGGTGTTTAAATCTGTCTTGATTTGTTTGAAAATTATTTAGAAATAGTGTCTGACTCTTCATGTCCCAATTGGTATTTTCTTGGCAGACAGTGGATTAGCTTGCCATTTTCTTTTCTAGCTCATTTTATATATGAGGAATTAAGACAAACAGAATTAAATGACTTGCCCAGGGTCTCACAACTAGTAAATGTCTGAGGCCAGATTTGAACTTAAAAAGATGAATCTTTCTGACTCCAGGACAATCTATCCAATATGTCACCTTGTTATGGGCCAGAATTTTGAACTTGAAACAAGGATTCTTACAAGGTGTTAAGTCAGTGGAATTAGATAAAGACAATGATTATCTGGTTTAGCCTGGTGTTTAACAGTTATCTAGTTCAGTACATGTACTTAATACTTATTACAGTTCCACAAGATTCACACCTATGATAATGGAATATATAACAGCCAACAAAGACTGAGACAGATTCATTCCATTTTCCACCTTTGTGGTGGCTGGAGGCTGAAGCACAAACCTTTGGACTCAGAGAGATTCATTCACTTCATCTCACACTGCCTTGGTGGCAGGCTCTCCTCCTTCACTTCTCCACTGAAACCAAGACTCCAGAAGGCCTCCAGAAAACTGAGCCCCAAGTGAAGGAGATAGGACTTTGAAGGAGACAATAAAGGATTTGGACTTTAACACCTGGCTGTTCTCATGGTGATTAACGAACTGAAACGAAGACTGCTTCCTGAGACCCCAAGAAACTGAAACAGAACATTACTCCACCTAGCTGCTCATTCTTTGATCATGACTTTCAGGTATTCCAATTATTTCTAAATTCTTTATTCTCAATCTATTTAAGTTTCCACTTGCTTAGTCTTAATTTTTGAGTAATTTTTTTTCACTGACCTTTTTCTACCTCTTTTTGCATTTGGACAATTCTGTTGTGTTTTGTGTGTATGTCTGGGGAGAGTTATGGTCTCTCTTCTCTTGTTCTACACTTTGGTCTTTATGCATAAAAGTAACTTGATACCTTAGGATTACAATTAATGCTTTCCTCTCATTTTGGAGGAAATGATACTAGCCAGAAATGATATTCTTCTTGTGGCTCAAAGTGGTACTGCCTCTTGGGGCTACCACTGAAAGTGCTTCTCTCCATTCTTAAGCTATCATTCAAAAGTGTGTATAGGCAATGGAGTTGCAGAAATTGTCCCTCAAGATTCCCACCCTTTCTTTACCCAAAGTGTTTCACTCTGCTTTTGTACTGTGAGGCAAAAGTGCATATAGGCAATGGAGGTGCAGAAGTTGTCCCTCAGGGTTCCCACTCTTTCTTTACCCAAAGTGCTCCATTCTACCATTGTACTGTGAGCCAGAAGTGGTTATAGACAATGGAATTGTCAAATAATACCCGACTTTGCATCCAGTACAATAATTTTTATCTGACCAATTTCCCATTTCTTATGTATCTCTGGCTTGAGAGTTCCCAAAGATGTAGCTGTTTCTGTTATCTATACATAAAGCTGAGCTTAGAGTTAACTTTAATGTCTCAAAGTATCGAATTTATAGAACTACTGAAGTTGGTTCAGTAGGCTCTGGGTAGTAGTGTGGGAGTAACAGAAGGCAACAAGGTTCCTCCAATGTTCTTCTTTAAAATATAATGTTCTCTGGGTGCAGGTTTCTTGGGGAGCTTCTGGAGGCAGCCTTAATTTCAGTTCAATATAATAATCAACTCAAATGCAACCAGCAGTTAAAGTCCAAATACTTTAGGTCTCTTTCCAAATCTTATCTCTTTCACTTGGGGCTCATCTAGTTTTCTGGAGGCCTTCTGGATCTTGGTTTCAATGTTCTGCATGAGACAGCCTTCCATCACTTCTCTGTCTTCCTTCATTCTGTCTGGCTTGTGAATCTCCTCAACTGAATCCTGGCTCTGAATCACCCGAAGTGCATCCTTGTTGAGGCTCCTAGCTTATATATGCTCTCTTAAAAGTGTGAACTCTAATAAGTACTAAGTACATCTAGAGATGTACCCTGCTAAACAGCCATTGTCTCTATCAATTCCACTGACTTAGTACCTTGTAAGAATTCTAAAAAGTTCCTCTTAAATATAGAAAGAAGAGTAAAGAGAAAATAAGATAAATATTTCAAGCATTTCCACTTTTTAAATTGTAGGTATCAATAAGGCAGTCTAGCCTTTCCTTTCCCTAGTCAGATGTGCAAATAGCAAAGAACTCTTCTATTCTCCAATTAGCTCTTTTGTTCAGGAGAGTTATCCTCTGCTTAGATTATCTTTAGCATCTGGTATGAAAAAGAGCAAGACTTTCTTTGTCCACATTCTTTCCAACTCCTGCTGTGCCTATCTGATCTCTAGCTTCAAATTGTGAAGGGATGGGATAAGACTATGTTCTATTATTAAAAGGCCACTTCCATCTCCTACTGTGCCAGGTCTTCCTCTATACTGCAACTTGTCCTCACATTTAAGGACTTCAATTTTGCACCCTTTAGATATCCTGAGCTGATGAAAGTTATAGAGAGCTTCAGTTCTTATTCATACTTTGAGATGGAAGATATAGGAGGCCAAGCCCATTTGAAATTCTGAAGAAAAACATTCTGGGAAGATATTAGAAGAGCTGATAGTTACTGTGATGTCCCTCTCCCCAACTTGTTGCACTAGAGACTGCAGGGGACATTCCCTTGGTAAGAATCATTTGGTTGAGCTGAATTGCCTCTCTCCCACTGTGAAAGTTCCTTCACTCTGTATTATCTGGTAAATATTCTCCTATATGTACTTTCTCTGACTTCTTTTTTGCTACCAATTTGGATAAATGAGGGTTTTGTTGTGGTGTTCTCTTCTTTTGTATAATATATGATGGTTCTCTGTGGGAGCAGGTTTCTTGGGGATGTTTTCTGGAGGCAGCCTTAGTTTCAGTTCAAATCAATAATCACTTCAAATGCAGCCAGCTGATAAAATCTAGAGATGTTTATTCTGCCTTTCCTAAAGGCACATAGAGAAAGCCTCATGCCATATGTGAAGGGGACAGACAGCCCTTAGTGTCATAGAAGCTGTCACTACATTTTTTTTTTTAAATACATACATGGGATAACTTTTCACATTCACCCTTACAAAATCTTGTGTTCTTTTTTTTTCCCTCCTTCCCCCACCCCCTTCCCTGGATGGCAAGTAATCCAATATATATTAAACATGTCACTACATTCTTATGGCCACTCCTTCACTTCATCCATACAGAAACGTGGCATAGGTTGGTTGTTCATAGCTATTTGCACATTTTTTTTCCAATGGGAAATTCCTTAAATTCCAATGCCAGTTCCTTAAAAGCAGGGACACTTTCTTTGTATCTCCACAGTCCATCATGTAGCAAGCATTTAATTAATGCTTATTGATTGAGATGCTTTGCTAGAAAATGATGCACAGATAGTTTATCTTTCTCTGATCATCTAGTCTGCTTGAGGCAGTTGTCATTCATTTCCTCTTTTTTCTCCACTTTTTTTTACAGTGATTCTTCTCCTCTTTCTTCATCTCTTTTTCCTTTTTCTTTTCCTTCTCTTTCTCTTTCTCCTTTTCCTCTGCTTTGCTTTTACTTTCTGCACTCAACTAGTCTCTGGTCACTGATATTCTTTCCTCAGTTGTTAAAGTCTTGACTCTTTGTATTAAATGACTCATGGTTCCCTTAGTGTAAGAAGTCAAAATTCTTATTTCTGTGAAACCTCCTCTTCTCTGAAAAGAAACATATAGTTATCCCATAGATGCCAAAAATTTCTAGTTATTGGGTTTTTCAGTTTTCACCTCCAAAGGTGGCATAACAAACACATGCAAATGAGCTAATAGAAACAAAATATCTTTGTCCCTTTTGCCCTCAGTTGTTCTCAACACCTTCTCAAAGGTGTTGCTTTCCTTCTGATCCTGTCAATACTTTTTTCTCAAAACTATTTTCTCTCAGAAACTGTGCTTCTGCCAAAGTAGTTGGGAGTTCTTTTCCTTTGTTTTTCTCATACAAATTGTCTTTTCCTCCTGCCCCCTTCCATTAAAAAAAAAAGTTTAAAAAAAAAAGAAGAAGAAAAGAAAGAAAGGAGCACCTTTCATGTGCTTTAGGTTAGCAGCTGTATAGAGGATGGAATGGAAGGCTGTTATAACAGTCCATGTGAAAAATGATGAAATCACAAATTAGAGTACTGGCTAGGATAGTGGAAAAGGAAATTTGCAAAAAGTTTTATGGAGAAACAAATTATAAAATTTAAACAACTGATTGGATATGGGGGATAAGCAAGAAAAAAGAGTCAAAGACAACATTAAAATCACAAACTTGAATGGTTGGAAGAATGGTGTTACCTTTGAAAAGTAATAGAGATGTTTGGAAGACGGGTGGATTCTGAAGCAAAGATAATGAGTTTTATTTTAGAAATGTTGATTTTCACTATTGATCAGAGAAATGCAAATTAAGACAACTCTGAAATACCACTTATACATCTCTCAGATTGACTAAGATGGCGGGAAAAGATAATGACAGATGTTGGAGGGGATGTGGAAAACTGGGACACTAATACATTGTTGGTGGAATTGTGAATGGATCCGAACATTCTGGAGAGTAATTTGGAATTACGCTCAAAGAACTATCAAAATGTGCGTGCCCTTTGATCTATCAGTATTTCTACTGGGCTTGTATCCCAAAGAGATCATAAGTGAGAGAAAGGGTCCCACATATGCAAAAAATGTTTGTAGTAACCCTTTTTGTAGTGGCAAGAAACTGGAAACTGAGTGGATGCCCATCATCCCATCATGACTGAATAAGTTTATATGAATGTTATGGAATATTAGTGTTCTATAAGAAATGATCAACAGGATGATTTAATAGAGACCTGGAGAGATTTACATAAACTGATGCTAAGTGAAAATGAGCAGAATTAGGAGATCACTGTACATGGCAACAAGATTATATGAAGATCAATTCTGATGGATGTGGCTCTTTTCAACAATGAGATAAGTTGTTATGGGCCAGAACTCTGAACTTGAAACAAAAGATTCTTACAAAGTACTAAGTCAGTGGAATTGATAGAGACAGTGATTATCTAATTTAGCATAGTTCAGTATGATTGATTTAATCCTACAAGGAGATGTTATGGGCCAGAACTTGAAACAAGGCACTAAGTGGAATTGAGGAGACAATGATTAAATCTAGTTTAGCATTGATTTAATCCTACAACAAATAATGATTTCCTAGTGATATAATGATTGGTTTGTACCCAGTGTGTAGCAAATAAGCTAGAAGCCTCAGCCAGGATGATTCAGAGATTCAGAGGACAAACAGACAGAAGGCTGGAGGCTGAAGGCTGGAGCACAAGCCCTTGGACTTAGACAAATTCATCCCATCTCACACCACCTTGGTGGCAGGTTCTCCTTCTTCATTTCTCCACTGAAACCAAGACTCCGGAAGGCCTCCAGAAAACTAGCCAATCCTCAACTGAAGGAGATAGGACTTTGAAGGAGATAATAAAGGATTTGGACTTTAACATCTGGCTTCACTTGTGGGGATTACTGAACCAAAATGAAGGCTGCTCCCAAGAAAACCTTAACAGAGAACATTACAATAAGTGAGGCCAGTTTCAATGATCTTGTGATGAAGAGAGCCATCTACACCCAGAGAGAGGACTGTAGGAACTAAGTGTGGATCACAACATAGCATTTTCATTCTTTTTGTTATTTGCTTCCATTTTATTTTCTTTCTTATTTTTTTCCTTTTTGATCTAATATTGCTTGTGCAGCATGATAATTGTATAAATATAAATACACATATTGGATTTAACATATATTTTAATATCTTTAACATATTTTGGATTACTTCCCATCTAGGATAGGGAGTGGAGGGAAGGGAGGGAAAAATTCGGGACACAAAACTTTGCAAAGATTAATGTTGAAAAATTATCCATGCATATGTTTTGAAAATAAAAAGCTGTAATTAAAAATGGATTCTGAGCACTCAGAATTGTGACACATAAAAGGCTTTTAATAAAATGGTTTTTTAATCAGTTTACTGTCATTGAAAATTGGAAAAAAGAAAGCTTAATGAAAAAAAAAAAAGAAATTTTGATTTTGAGATGCCTGTGGGGTATCCAGTTCAAAATTTCAAACAAAGAATTAATGATGTTATGCTTTAATATGAAAGAAGCTAATGCTAGAGATCATACACACACACACACACACACACACACACACATATATATGTGTGTGTGTGTGTGTGTGTGTGTGTGTGTGTGTGTAGCCAGCTAATAAGATCACCAATTTCAAAAGTACAATAAAAAGAAAAGATGACCCATGGCAAAACCTGAAGCACACCCAAAGTTAGTGTGTATGACATAGATGAAGATCCAGCTAAACAGAGCCAGGAGTGGTCGTATAGATAGAAGGAGAACCATGAGAAAGCAGAGGGTGGGGAGGAAGTAGAGGCAGTATCTAGGAAAAGATAGTCAATTATGTCAGATGCTGTTGTGGAGTCAGAAAGATGATGATAAATAAAGAAGAGGTCATTAGATTTGGCAAACAACCATTCATTGGTAGTTTTGTACAGAGTTTGACATTAATTGATAATGTCCAAAGTCAGAATATAAAAGTTTTGGAAGAGAATGAGAGGAGAATAATTAGAAATAATGAGTGTAAATGGATTTCTCGAGAAATTTAACTGCCACAATTATGCCTGTCAATTTTTTGGACAGTTTGTAGTAAGTTATATGGTATACAGGGTATAAAGGAAAGGGCTCTGAAGTTAGAGTTAAGATCTGTGGCTTACTTATTATTTGATTATAAGCAAGTTATTCTCAAAGCACACCTTACAGTGGAAGAAAAAAAATTTTTATTGAATTGTTTGTTGATGTCATTATATTTTAGGGAGAGCATTGATAAACTGAAGAAAATACAGTATAGGACAATCAAGATGATAAATGATTTTAAGTGCTTGTGCATGTCTAAGATGGAGTCAATAAGAAAAGACTCAGGAGGAACTTGAGAGTTACCTTCAAGTATTTGAAGTGTTCTCATGCAGAAGAGGGTTTTTTTTTTTTTCTTTTTTTTTTCCTGTTTAGTCTTAGAGAGCAAAATCCGGGGCAATGGGTAAAAAATGTAAAGAAACAAATTTGGACTTGACATCAGGGAAAAAAAAATTTTCTGAGGCATTTGGGGTTAAGTGTCCAGGGTCACACAGCTAAAAAATATTAAGTGTCTGAGAACTAGATTTGAACTCAGATACTCCTGATTTCACAGCTGGTGCTCTATCCACTGTGCCACCTAGCTGCAACAGGGAAAACAAAAAAACTTTTTAATGATTAGAGTGACCCCAAAACAAAAAGGCCATCTCTGAAAGTATGGATTATCCTTCATGAAATTTCTTCAAGCAGAAGTTGGATGGTTATATGTCAAGTGTATTATTGTGGGGATTCTTTTTTCAGATATGGGTTGGACTTGTCAGAGATAATTGATAATTTAAAATTCTGCGACTTTGTAAATTGTAATAAATTAAACTAATTCCCTTTTTAAAAATTAATAATCTTCCACTGAAATCCTTTGCTGATACTTCATAATGTGTTTTGTTGGTGATCTTTGAAGACCGTGCCAGTGGAATGAAACATTTTATAGCTTTTCATGCTGAAAAAATGTTGAGTAAGGCTCAGTGACATCTTTTATATGCATTACCTGAGAACTAGCCCAACTAAGTTCAGAAAAAATTATAAACAAGAGTGCTACAAGAAATTGTTTTTTTTTTCTTTTTGATTATATAAATCCTTAAAAACAGTTGACTGACTCATGGAAATTAAAATATGTACTGGCTAAAATGATTAGCAATAATAAAACTACAGATCCTTGAAGTGTTAGAGAATTATTAAATTAATCATAGGAATTCTTTTAGAAATAGGCACATGACTTGTAACCAAATTGTTATTTGTAATATTCTTGTAACCAAATTGGAGAAATATTATATGTTATAGTGTAGTTAGGAAAATTTTGTAACTAGCCATGTTCAAATTGAGTTGCTTAGTCTAGAAAGGTTTTAATGATAAGATACTATTGCAATATTCTGCATTTGACTTTATCCTTTTCAGAATGTTTGTTAACCATTTGGACATAGATATAGATAAATGAAATAATTTGTAAATGATATAATGCTGTATGGGAGTGCTGAAACATTAATAGACAGATGTTAACAATCAACATCCATAAATATCTTGATGGATTGGAATTCTGTGCCTAGTATACCCTGAAGAGATTTAAGAATCATCTATGAATTATTGTCAGAGATATATAATAGGAGTTATCTAAAAATGTTAGAGATTATAGCTGACAAAAACCTCAGTATGATGTGACAACAAAAAAAGCAAATTTAATTAGAAAATATTACAGAACAAATGATATGATGGTTTCATATAGTCTATACTACATTCCTTATCAACTGAAGTTGTCTAGATATAATAGATCATTGAACCTATCAGAATAGAAAGGAGTCTATGTATCTATTTATCTATTTGTCTATGATTCATCTATCTCTGTATAACTCTCTGATGGTATATCTGCATGAATTTATATCTATAGGATCCTATATCCATAGGATCACATAGATTTGGATATGATAGAACAAATGAACAGCAATATCTATAACTAGATATAGAAAAAAGGATGACATGAGTTATTGTGACAATCTAATGACATAACTCATGCAAAGCACTTTACAAATATTAAAGCATTAGTTTAGTGATGATTATTATTACTATTATTTATACACAATATTGCTATTATCTTCTATATTGAGAGAAGCATGTGGTTTTGGATATTAATGTTTATAATATGATTCATCATGTTGATTATTAATTTTTTTATGTTTAAACATCCTTGCATCCAAATTGGTCAGAATCAAGGATTTCTTTTATGATTTACTGTAAGCTGTTTGAAAGAATTTTATTTAAAATTTGGGAGAGGGTTTTCTTTGTTAGTTTTTGAAAATAATTTGTGCAGTGTGAATACTGTTCTTTAAAGTTTGATAAAATTCCCTTGAAAATCCACCTAGACAAGGGGTTTCTGCCAAAACTTTTGATATGTCCTTTTCAAATAACTATTTCCTTTTCTGAAATTAGATTATTTAAGATTTCTATTTGTTGTTCTTTAGTTTGGGTAATTTTATATTTTTACAATAATCCTTTTCTTTTTTATTTATTCTCAATTTTGTTAATTGTGAATAGTAGATTCTGATAATCATTTTTCTTATTTTGTTAATTCACTCTCTTTATTATTGAGTTTTCTTATAAAAAATTGATTTATATGTTTAACATATATTGGATTACTTGCCAACTAGAGGAGGGTGTGCATAAAAGGTAAGGAAAAATTAGAACACAAGGTTTTGCAAGGTTAAAAAATTACCCATGCATATATTTTGAAAACAAAAAGCTTTAGTAATCTGCACAAAAGTGTTTTTAAAAATGGTTTAATATTAATTTTCTTTTTTTTTAAATAACTTTTAATTGGCAGAGCCCATGGCTGGGTAATGTTTTTTACAACATTATCCCTTGCATTCACTTCTGTTCTGATTTTTCCCCTCCCTCCTTTCACACCCTCCCCCAGATGGCAAGCAGTCCTATACAAGTTAAATATGTCACAGTGTATCCTAGATACAATATATGTGTGCAGAACCAAACAGTTCTCTTGTTGCACAGGAAGAATTGGATTCAGAAGGTAAAAATAACCTGGGGGGAAAAAAAACAAAAGTTTTATTTCCCAGTGTTCTTTCTCTGTGTGTAGCTGCTTCTGTCCATCCTTTATCAATTGAAACTGAGTTAGATCTCTTTGTCAAAGAAATCCACTTCCATCAGAATACAATCTCATACAGTATCATGGTTGAGGTATATAATAATCTCCTGGTTCTGCTCATTTCATTTAGCATCAGTTCATGTAAGTTTCACCAGTCCTCTCTGTATTCATCCTGCTGGTCATTTCTTACAGAACAATAATATCCCATAACATTCATATGGCACAATTTACTCAACCATTCTCCAATTGATGGACATCCATTCATTTTCCACTTTCTAGCCACTACAAACAAGGCTGCCACAAACATTTTGGCACATACAGGTCCCTTTCCCTTCTTTAGTATCTCTTTGGGGTATAAGCCTAGTAGTAACACTGCTGGTTCAAAGGATATGCACAGTTTGATAACTTTTTGAGCATACTTCCAAATTGCTCTGCAGAATGACTGGATGTATTCACAATTCCACCAACAATGCATCAGTGTCCCTGTTTTCCCACATTCCCTCCAACATTCCGCATTATCTTTCCCTGTCATTCTAGCCAATCTGACAGGTGTGTAGTGGTATCTCAGAGTTGTCTTAATTTGCATTTCTCTGATTAATAATGACTTGGGGCATCTTTTCATATGGCTAGAAATAGTTTTGGTTTCTTTGTCTGAGAACTGTCTGTTCATATCCTTTGACCATTTATCAATTGGAGAATGGCTTGATTTCTTATAAATTAAAGTCAATTCTATATAAATTTTGGAAATGAGATCTTTATCAGAACCTTTGACTATAAAAATGTTTTCCCAGTTTATTGTTTCCTTTCTAATCTTGTCTGAATTAGTTTTGTTTGTACAAAAACTTTTCAATTTGATATAATCAAAATTTTCTATTTTGTAGTCATTAGTGATCTCTAGTTCTTCTTTGGTCATAAATTCCTTCCTCTTCCACAGGTCTGAGAGGTATATCCTGTGCTCTTCCAATTTATTTATAATCTCATTCATTTTGACTTTATCTTGATGTATGGTATTAAGTGTGAGTCAATGCCTAGTTTCTGCCATACTAATTTCCAATTCTCCCAGAAATTTTTGTCAAATAATGTGTTCTTATCCGAAAAACTGGGGTCTTTGGATTTGTCAAACACTAGATTATTAAAGTTATTGGCTGTTTTGTCCTTTGAACCTAACCTATTCCATTGATCAACTAGTTCATTTCTTAGCCAATACCAGATGATTTTGGTTATTGCTGCTTTATAATAAAATTTTAGATCTGGTACAACTAGGCCACCTTCATTTGATTTTTTGGAGAGTCTGATTGGTATAGTGCTAAATAAATAGATTAGTTTAGGTAGTATTGTCATCTTTATTATATTTGCTCACCCAATTCAAGAGCATTTAATATTTTTCCAGTTGGCTAGATCAGACTTAATTTGTGTGGAAACTGTTTTGTAGTTTTGCTCATAAAGTTTCTGATTTTCCCTTGGCAGATAGATTCCTAAATATTTTATACAATCAGTAGTTACTTTCAATGGAATTTCTCTTTGTAACTCTAACTGTTGGGTTTTGTTAGTGATATATAAGAATGCTGATGACTTATGTGGGTTTATTTTTTATCCTGCAACTTTGCTAAAGGTGTGGATTGTTTCTAATAACTTTTTAGTAGAATCTCTGGGGATCACTAAGTATACCATCATATCATCAGCAAAGAGAGATAATTTGGTTTCCTTATTGCCTATTCTTATTCCTTTAATCTCTTTCTCAACTCTTATTGCCAAAGCTAGCATTTCTAATACAATATTAAATAGTAATAGTGATAGTGGGCAAACTTGTTTCTCTCCTGATCTTATTAGGAATGGTTGCAGTTTGTCCCCATTACATATGATGCTTACTGATGATTTTAAATAGGAATGGATATCAGAGATGATCATATGGTTTTTGTTAATTTGGTTATTAATATAGCCAATTATACTGATAGTTTTCCTAATATTGAACCAGCCCTGCATTCCTGGTATAAATCCTACTTGGTTGTGGTGTATTATGCTCGGGATGATTTTCTATAGTCTTTTTGCTAATATCTTATTTAAGATTTTAGCATCAATATTCATTCGGGAGATTAGTCTATAATTTTCTTTCTCTCTTTTTAAACTACCTGGTTTAGATATCAGTACCATGTCTGTGTCAGAAAAGGAATTTGGTAGGACTCCTTTGTAATGGGCTGAAGCTTGAGTTGATGCACTGAGGTCCCAAGCACATGAGGCTAAATAGTAATTGGACCATACTCTATTAATATATAAGCTTGGGGAAAGAATGGCCCCCACCCACTCTTTGTACAAGTCCTGATGTGTTGTATAGGAAATGACGATTTTGGTGGGTGGAGGCAGGGGAGTGGAAAAGGAAGGGGAAAGAGGGACTTTTTGCATTGGCATTGCAAACCGGTTTGCTCAGCTCAGATTCCCCTCTGTTAGCTGGCTTCCTGTTGCAACTGCCCATATTGCTATCACAATCTTTCTTGCCTATATTTGCTATCGCAATCCTTATTCATCTCTTCACTTCAATAAATATTGAAGATTTTCCCCTTAACCTGAATTCCTGACTCCAGCTGATTTTAAATACACGGTCATTACTCTCCTTCATTCCCTATTTTTTCAAATAGTTTATAAAGCATTGGGGCTAATTGTTCTTTCAATATTTGGTAGAATTCACATGTAAATCCATCTGGTCCTGGGGATTTTTTTTTTTTTAGGGAGTTGAGTAATAGCTTGTTCTATTTCTTTTTCTGAAATGGGACTGTTGAAGCAATTTACTTCCTCCTCTGTTAATCTAGGAAGCCTATATTTTTGGAGATATCATCCATTTCATTTAGGTTATCAAATTTATTGGCATAAAGTTGGGCAAAGTAACTCATTATTGCTCTAATTTCCTCTTCATCGGTGGAAAGTTCTCCCTTTTCATTTTTAAGACTAATAATTTGATTTTCCTCTTTCCTTTTTCTAAGCAGATTTACCAAATGTTTATGTATCTTATTGGCTTTTTTCATAAAACTAACTCTTAGTTTTATTTATTAATTCAATAGTTTTATTTTTTATTTTCAATATTAGTAATTTTTCCTTTTAATTTTAGAATTTCAAGTTTAGTATTTGATTGGGGGGGGGGGGGGTTAATTTGGTCTTTTTCCAGCTTTTTAAGTTGTAAACCCAATTCATTGATTTTCTCTTTCTTTATTTCATTCAAGTAAGCCTCTAAAGATATAAAATTTCCCCGTATTACCACTTTGGCTGCATCCCACAAATTTTGGCATGTCTCATCGTTGTCATTATCTTGAGTGAAATTATTAATTGTGTCTATAATTTGCTGTTTCACGCAATCATTCTTTAAGATGAGATTATTTAGTTTCTAATTACTTTTTGGTGTATTTACACCCAACTTTTTGTTGAATGTAGTTTTTATTGCATCGTGATCTGAAAAGAAAGCAGCTACTATTTCTGCCTTCCTGCATTTAATTTTGAGGTCTTTATGTCCTAATATATAGTCAATTTTTGTGTAGGTTCCATGAACTGCTGAGAAGAAACTATACTCCTTTCTGTCACCATTCAGTTTTCTGAATTCTAATTTTTCTAATATTTTATTTACCTCTTTAATTTCTTTCTTATTTGTTTTGTGATTTGATTTATCTAAATCTGAGAGTGCAAGACTGAGATCTCCCACTATTATAGTTTTGCTGTCTATTCCTTCTTGCAAATCTCCTAACTTCTCCTTTAGGAAGTTAGATGCTATACCACTTGGTGCATATATGTATAATATTGATATTACTTCATTGTCTATAGTATCCTTTAGCAAGACATAGTTTCCTTCCTTATTTCTTTTAATTAGATCAATTTTTGCTTTTGCTTGATCTGAGATAAGGATGGCTACCCCTGCTTTTTTGACTTCACCTGAAGCATAATAGATTCTGCTCCAGGCTTTTACTTTTACTCTGTATGTATCTCCCTGTTTTAAATGTGTTTCCTGTAAACAACATATTATAGGGTTCTGACTTTTGATCTAGTCTGCTATCTGCCACCTCTTTATGGGAGAAGTCATCCCATTCACATTTATGGTTAAAATAACCAATTCTGTATTTCCTGCCATCCTAATATCCCCAGATTATGCTTTTCTTTCTCTTGCCTCCCTTCCCCCCTTCCCTAGTATTAAACTTATTGGTCTGCTTGCATCACGCAGCCCTCCCTCTTTAGGATCCCTCTCTCCTCCCTTTGAATCCCTTGCCTTTTCTTGTACCCTTCCCTTATTACTCTTTTTCCTTTTCCCTTTTCCTCTCCCACTTTTTAATGAGGTGAGAGAAGATTTTCTGTAAAACAAATATATCAATTATTTCCTCTTTGAGCCAACTCTGAAGAGTGGAATTCACACAATGTTCCTCCCCCTCTCTAAGTTCCCTCAGATATGATAGATTTCCTATGCCTCATTGTCACATGTAGTTTCCTTCTTTTTAATCTCCCCTTTTCCATTTTTTTGACACTATCCCCTTTCCATTTCTACTTCCCTTTTTTATGTTATATCAGTAAAATCAAATTATACATGTGATTTTTATGTATATCCACAACAGAAATACAGTTCTCAAGAGTTCCTTTTACCTTTTTCTATTTCCCTTGAATCCTGTTGTTGGAGATCAAATCAAATTTTTTGTTTAAGTCTGGTCTTTTCCTTAGAAATAAATGGAATTCCTCTGTTTCATTAAATGTTCATCTTCTTCCATGGAAAAAAAAATGCTCAGCTTAGCTGGGTAGTTTATTCTTGGCTGCATTCCAAGTTCTTTTGCCTTTTGGAATATCAGATTCCAGGTCCTTCGATACTTTAGTGCTGAGGCAGCCAGATCTTGCCTGACCCTTATTGTGGCACCTCAGCATTTGAACTGTTTTTTTCCTTCTGCTTGTAATATTTTTTCTTTAGTCTGAAAAAAGTCTTTATTTTAGGGTCTTTTTCAGAAGGTGTTCGATGAATTCTTTCAATGCCTATTTTATCTTCTGGTTCTATTACTTCTGGGCAGTTCTCTGTAAAATTTTTTAAATTAAAAAAAAAAAGATTTCCTGTAAAATAGTAGGTTCTTTTTTTTTTCATCACAATATTCAGGTAGTCCAATGATCCTCAGGTGATCTCTCATAGATCTATTTTCCAGGTCTGTTGTTTTTCCAAGTAAATATTTGACATTTTTTTATTTTTTTGGTTTTGCTTGACTGATTTTTGATGTCTCAATGAATCAGTCATTTCTATTTGTTCAGTTCTGATTTTTAGTGAGTTATTTTCTTTGTTAGCTTTTTTTTTTTTACTTCTTTTAGTATATGTCCAATTGAGTTTTTAAATGAGTTGTTTTGCTCTCTGGAATATTTTTCCATTTCACTAATTTTTTTTTTAGTGAGTTATTTTCTTTTTCCAATTCACAAATTCTGTTTTCTTGTACTTCTTGGAGTTTTTTATCCTTTCCAATTCACATTTCAGGAAGTTGTTGCTCTCTTGCAAAGCTTCTCTTTCCTTTCCCCATTTTTCTTCTAATTCTCTTTTAAGGTTTTTAATAGTCTCTTCTAGGAGAGCCTTTTGTATTGGGGACCAACAATTGTCTCGAGACTATCTGCTATTAATCTCTTCAGGGTTGAAAAGCTGCTCTCTTTCTGTATAGAAACTATCAATTGTCCTTTTAATTTTTGTACTCATTTTGTTAAAGCCTGTAGGGTCTGTCTTCAGAGCCAGGAGGTTACCAGCTTCCTCTGCAGAGCAGTGATAGGTGTATGGATGGATGTCTGTCCTGCCAACCAGCTACAAAAAGCAGCAAGGTTCTGGAGTGCTCTGGGAAAGAGTTCCCCACCTGGAAGTAACTCAGGCCTGCAGGGCCAAGCTGGGAAAGTGCCCTGCAAAGAACCCCAGCTGTGTGAGATAATGACTGCCCTGGGGCTACATGCTGATCAGTGAGAGTTTCACTACCCCAAGCCAATTCCTGCCCTGGGGCTGTGGGTATTAGCAGCTGAGCAGTGAATGGCCCTGCAGGGACTGGAAATGTCTCTGCCTCAGGAAGCACAGTCTGTTGGGGAAGTTCTTCTACTGCCCCAGGCTGAGCCCCCCACTGTGCTGATTAGAGGCTGCCCAGGCTGTGTGTGCTCCCCCCCCCAAGCCGTGCAGATTTGTAACTGCCCCCACAAAAGCCCCAAACTGCAGGATATGGCTGCAGGGCTGTGTTATGGGTTTGCCTGAGTCACTTCCAGGTTTGAGGGATTACAGCCAGATCTTGTTAGGTTCTGGCATTTTTTAGAGTACGCTCTGTTTTAGGCTTTAATTTCTCTGCCAGTTTATTGCTTTGTAATCAAGGCAGAACAGTTAGCCTATAGCAGAGTCGCCTCTATAACTTCTCTAGCCACAGAGATCACCCCCACCCCTGGTCTGCTCAGGATGCTAGTCTCTCACTGCCTGTGCTAGTCTGTTCCTGGCCCCTCAGGAAAAACCTTTCCTTGTGATCTTCCAGATTATCTTCGACTGGTAAATTGTAGTGCTTCTAATTTTCATGAATTTAAGCAGTGAAGAGCTATTTTTAAGGCTGAATTTAATAGTTGGTTGTGAGGGGAATGAGAGGAGCTTAGAAAGTTGAGTGTGCCTTCTCTGCCATCTAATATTACTTTTCTAATTATTTGCTCTAATCCATCATCAGTTTTTGTTAAGATGTCATGTGATACTAAGAAATGTATATGTTTTTAAGTTATATTTATAGATGGGTTAATAGATTTCATTATTTTTCCTTGGTAGTTGTATGATTTACCATTTTAGTTTTTCTGTCATTTGCAGTGCTGAAAGTCAAAAAGTATGCTCATTTTTTCTGCAGAAAAACTTTAAAGTATTATTTTATTGAATTGTCTTCTTTTTATCATTGATTTTAAGGCCTAGATTTCAGAATATGTAATTTTGGGTTGCATTTGCATTCCTTTGCTATTCAGGATATGTAATGTTGGGGCTAGTTCTCTGGAGGACCTAGGGATCAGTCAGATACCTTGGTCTTTAGGTGGAGAAGTGAAGGAAGCAGGAGAGCTGCCCCATGATTGGTCAAAAATGGAGTCTGGACTCTGGAGTCTGGAGCCTAAATCCTCTCTGTCTGAGAGCACTGTGGTCAAGAGAAGTCTCTGGCCCTCCCTCAGCCCTTAAATCCTTCAGTATAATTATCTCACTACATCACATTGAGCATGCACTGCCATAAGCATCATGCTGTGATTCAAGTATACCTTCTCAGAATTCCAGCTCTCTACAAGAATATATTATTCTGTAATGTTCTTGTTGGTTTTCTGGTGGTCTCTGAGCAGCCTTTGTTTCAGTTCATTAATAATCACAAGAATAGCCAAGTGTTAAAGTCCAAAGTCTTTATTTTCTTGTTTACAATTTAGTTTCCTTTCCTGGGGTCCAGGATAGCTTTCTTAGAGGCCTTCTGGAGTCTCGATTTCAGTAGAGAAGCTAAGGAGGAGAGCCTTTCAGACTGGCTTTGGTCTCAGCGGGGGAAGTGCTGGAGGTCACCACCAGGGTGGTGTGAGATGAAGTAAATGAATCTGTCTTTCCTTGGCTCCGAGAGCTTGAGCTTCCCCCTCCAGTTTGCTTGTCTTCTCTGGCTCTGAGTCTGAGTCCCAGCTTACATGCTTTACACTGAGTATAAATCAATCATTATATCACTAGGAAACCATTATTTGTTATAAGATTAAATCAATCATACTGAACTAGAGAACTAATAAATCACCATGCTAAACTAGATAACCATTGTCTTATCAATTCCACTGACTTAGGACCTTGTAAGAATCCTTGTTCCAGAGTCCTGTCCCATAACGTTATTCTATTTGCTTCTCTAGTTTTTAGTAGATTCAAAAGAATCTTGTGTTATTTAACTTATATTTCCTTTCAATTAATTTCCTTTCAAAAATTTTCAATTTTTCTGGTGGCTTGGAGAATAGATACTTCAAATGGTTAATTTTAACCCTTTTTTTTTTGTCTTAGGAGACTTCTTGAATTTTTTTTTAGGAGGTTGTTGGTAAATTCTTCTAATTGATTCTTTGTGTTCTATGTTCAGTTATTCTGGACAATTTTTTGATATTATTTCCAGCATTAACATATTGAGTTGTATTTATCACATTTTTTTTTCTCAACCTAAGCATGGAAATGCAAATCTCTATTATAAAGAGTTTGCTTTGCTTTTTAGGCATAAAATGACCTCAACATGTAACTTTCAAAATTGTCCTACTTGTCTATAATTCTTTCTTTCTTCCTGCTCTCTCTCTCTTTTTCTCTCCCACCCCTGTCTTTCCACCCTTTTTCTCTCATTCTCTCTCTCTCTCTCTTTTTTGGAGGAGGAGGAAAACTGGATCTCTCCCACCTACCTATCCCAAAAAGTTCTTTAAAAAAATGAAAAGAAAAAGAACGAGGAAAATTTCTGCCCTTGCTCAAAAATATAAGTTTTATTCCTCATTTCCATTGCCTTTATGTCAGAAGGAGGCAACATGTTTCACTGATATTTGGGAAATATGCTTTGTCATTTCATTGTTGATATCAGTGTTCTTAAGTCTTTTTATATTTTTGTTTTTACAATATTGCTGTTAAATATATAATTCTCTTTAGTTCTGCTCACTTTATATTTGTGCATAGAAATTCTTATTTGCTTTGCCATTGGCAAAGTGATGGGAAACCTATTCAATTTTCAGCTATTTAATAAAGAAGAACTTCAAAATTTCTTTTATTTCTTGGTGTTGAAGCAGCCAAACTCCCAGGCAAAAGCCTACCTAGCTAAATGATTCTGCAGTAGCTGCCATATAAACAAAGTTTCTTTGATACTGGGGTGCAGAAGTTTAGCTCTCTCTCAATCTCTTATTAGGAATTTTAGTACTGAAATAAGAGAGAATAAACCATACTAATATCTTCTTTTAACTGACATAGCATGTTACCTCTTTCTCTGTCCTGAGGTAGGTAAGACAAAAAGATCACCCTAGATTTTTCATATAGGAAAATACCAAGTCTATTTGGGATTAAGTCACCACATGGCTGAAAGTAGTGCCCCAAATTCTCATGGGGTCAATTGCATCCAGAAAAGGCAACTCTGAACATGCTGCATGGGATGACACTTGTTAACATATACATATGCACATACATGTATAGATGCATAAATGCCAAATTATATTATGTCTCTGAGGATATGACTTGTTTACTTTTTTTTTGTATACACATCTTCTTAGGAAACAAGTGGGACTTAATAAATACTTGATTGGTTAATCAGGACTATATCCTAAGGAAGTATTTACAAGAAAAGACCTACATGTACAAATATTATCAGAAAAAAATTTATTTGTAACTTGAAAAACTCAAGTAAAATATTGTACCAAACAATTGGGCCATGACTAAATAAATTACAGAATGGGGGCAGCTAGGTAGTGCAGTGGATAAAGTACCAGTCCTGAAGTCAAGTGAATGCGAGTTCAAATCTGGTCTCAGGAACTAACACTGCCTATGTTACCTGTGTGTTAGCTGTGTGACCCTGGGCAAGTCATTTAACCCCAATTGCCTCAGCAATAAATAAATAAATAAAGTAAATTACAGAATGCACACAATTAGAAAGAACATTGATAGGGAGAGCAAGGTGCTGGATCTAGAATCAAAAGTCATTAACTTTTTGTTTAATGTTTGGAAAACCATGAAGCCTTCCTGGGTCCTAATTTTCTACTTTGAAAAATGAGGGAATTAGAATTAATTATTTCTAAGATACATTCCAACTCTCAATCTATGATTCAATTGTGCTGAAATGAGGAATGGGAGGAATACAGACAAAGATGGAAAGACTTAAGAGAAGTAATGCAGAGGAAAAAAGTCAGCTCAAGAGACAGTACATAATAACTTCAAAAATGTAAATAAAGTCAAAATGAACAGGACCCAAATTCTAACCAAATAAAACAGTCAAAATAAAAATCTTAATATTTGTTACATATGGTCTAAGTCAAAAGATAGTCACATTCTTCCTTTTTATCAAAATTTGCTAAATTGCTTTTCAAGTTATGTACTTTGTCAGGGAGAATGTTTGGGTATTCACTGTGAAATGTTAATTGTATCTAAACAAAATAAATAAATCTTGGAACTATGGAAAAATAAACTAATAATAAATTGCATTTTCCCTTTAGAAAAAAAAATGTGTTTATTTATGGGTCCATGCATTATTGATATTTTCTATTTAGACTACTTTTTGTGGAGTGAAAAGATAAAATGCTTTGGTTCTCCTTGCAGGAGGTTTGGTTCTCTCCAACAAGTTTAACAGTCATTTACACATAGTGCAGATCTTGTCTATTGTCCTGTTGGTTCAGGATCATTGATCGTTGAAAAGTGGGTAGCAACAGAAATTGAATAATTTGTTAATGGTTATGTAGGATGAACTTGGTAAAAAAGGGAGTATATGTGCTTTGTAATAATAAGCATTTCCTTGTTAATTCCTTTGCAGTTCATTCTTTGTGCAGCCTTAGGCAATTCTTGGTTTTTCTCAGGAGTAAAATTTAACCTCAACTTGATATTCATCCTCAAAATCTTAAAACGCAGTCTACAAATAATAAATTCCAAGGTATTTTATAATTCTTAACACTTTATGCAGAAATAACAAAATTGTAGTTTAGCACACTGAATATTGGCTTGAGAACATATGATGAAGAATTAAATTAGTTATTAATTAAATCAGAACAAACTAAAATTCAGAAATGATCCAAGAGTTATTTTTTAAGCAATAAGCTTATATCTCACTTCTTACTGCATTAGGCAAACCACTTAACCTCTTAGGGCCTCAATTCTTTCATCCTTAAAGGGAGCTGGAGCTAAATGACTTCCAAGGTCCCTTCCTGCCCTGTTACTACATTGAGAAGGTTATATTTTTATTGGCTCTTTCTGCCTAATTATAATGGGAAAAGTGTGGAAAGTTTATAAATTCAATGAGGGGGATTCTTGGACTATTTGTTTTGTTTGTTTTTTAATGAACAGTGATGATGGGGTAGAGCCAAGATGGCAGAGGGGAAACAAGTCATTAAGATCTTCCTGGCTTCCCTCAGATCAACACCAGATCAAGCCTTTGAGTAGGTTTTAGAGTAACAGAACCCACAAATATTTGGGGTATAACAAATTTCCTGCAGAATATATTTTGGAAGAACTTCAGGAAAGGTCTGCCTCAATTGGGCAACTGAGGGAGAAGACTTGCAGCCCAGTGAAGACTCATTGCAACACAGGGAAACCTAGGGTGGAGAGGCTTCTGTGAGTACAGAGGGAATCTAGTAGAAGGCTGATAGCCAAAATGCAGCAGATTTTGTTACTCTGTGAGATCTCCAATACAACTAGAGAAAGCAAATAGGAAGCCCCTGAACTCCAACATAACAAGTGGGACTTGGTCACACCTATCTAGCACAAGAAAGAAGCTATAAGCACTATCCCTAGGACAACATGAAGTTACTGTCACTGTAGAGGAAGCTTGAGACAATCTCCCTTTCACACTAAAAGCAGACCTCAACCTTTAAAAATGAGCAAAAATGCAAAAAGAGATTGAACATAGCTTTTATGGAGACAGGGAAGAACAGACCTCAAACCCTGAGGACACTAAAAGCAAAACATCTTCAGATGAAGCTTCAAAAGACGATAAAACTGGTCTCCTTCTCAAAAGTCTCTTTTGGAAGACTTCAAAAGGAAATTAAAGCTCGGGGAAAAGAGATACAGAAATTGTCTGAAGAAAATAACTCCTTAAAAATAGTTTTGGTAAAATGGAAAAAGAAAATAATGACTTGAGAAACAGAATTTGCAAAATGAAAAAAAAAATCTGATGAACAAAACAACTCATTTAAAAGTTCAATTGGCCAAATGCAAAAGGAGATAAAAAAAGCTAACTGGAGAAAATAATTTACTTAAAACCTAGTACTGAACAAAAGGAAGTGAATAACTCAATGAGACATGAGGAATCAGTCAAACAAAATTTTTTTAAATTGAAAAAATAGAAGAAAATGAAAAATACTTCATTGGAAAAACAGCTGATCTGGAAAAATAGATCCAGAAGAGACAATCTAAAAATTTACTGGACTACCTGAAAACATCAATGAAAAAATTTTTCAAGAAATAAGCAAGCAAAACTGTCCTGATGTTTCAGAATCAGAGGGTAAAATAGCTATTGAAAGAATCCACCAATAAATCCACCTCCTGAAAGAGACCCCAAAATGAAAACTCCAAGAAATATTATATCTAAAATCCAGAATTATCATATCAAGGAAAAAATACTGCAAGCAGGAAGGAAAAAAAACAATTAAAATATCAAAGAGACACAATCAGGATTAACCTGGACTTAGCAGCTTCTGCTTTAAAGGATCAAAGGGTCTGGAATATGATATTCCAGAAGGTAATTGAATTTGGACTGGTGCCAAGAATCAACTATCCAGCAAAATTAAACATTATCTTTTAGGAAAAAAAGATTAATATTCTATGAAATAGAGGATTTTCAATTTTTTTAATGAAAAGACCAGAACTGAACAGAAAATTTGATCTTCAAAAAAAGCCTAAAAATGTAAAAAGGGAAGAAAACAAAGCTGCTTTTTTAAAGTGTTAAAGAAAGTAGGGGAGGAAAAAGGATTGTACTGGAAGAAGAAGAAAGGGAAGTTAAAATAGTGTAAATTACATCACACGAAGAGGCAAAAAAGACCTATTACAGTTGAGGGAAAGAAGAATGTGGTGGTGAGCATTGTGTGAACCTTAATCTCATTTGATTTGTCTCAAAGAGAGATTATCAGACATATTTAATATGATAGAGAAACTTGTCTCATTTTATAGTAAAGTAGGAGGAGAAAGGGGAAAGGAAAGGGAGAGGTAAAGGAAGAGAAAACAGACGTAGAAGGGGAAAGGGATAAAACAGGGGGTTGTAAAAGCGTGAGGGTAGAGTGAGGGAGTGAGGGAGAAGAAGTCAGAAGCAAAACACTAGGGAGGAAGGAAAGGGAAAAAGGAAAGAGAAAAGTATATCTTGGGGAAAATAAGATGGGGGGAAATATAGAGTTAGTAATTTTAATTGTGATTGTGAATGGGATCAACTCTATCATAAAATGGAAGTAGAGAGCAGACTTGATTAAAAGCCAGAATCTTGCAATATGTTGTTTACAAGATACACATTTAAAAGTAAAAGGTTGGAGTAGAATCTATTATGTTTCAGCTGAAGTTAAAAAAAAAAAAAAAAAAAAAACAGGGGTAGCATTCCTGATCTCAGATCAAACAAAAGCAAAAATAAATCTAATTAAAAGAGCTAATGAAGGAAACAACATCTTGCTAAAAAGGCACCATAAATAATGAAGAAGTGGTATAGCATCCAAATTCCTAGAGAAAAAGTTAAGAGAGCTACAAGAAGAAATAAACAGCAAAATTATACCAGTGGGGGATCTCAACCTATCTCTATCAGAGCTAGATACATTGAACCACAAAAGAAAAAAGTAAATAGAATTTTAGAAAAGTTAGATATGATAGACCTTTGAAAAAAACTGAATGGGCAGAGAAAGGAATATACTTTTTTCTTGGCAGTAAATGGAACCTACACAAACACTGACCATGTATTAGGGCATAAAACCCTCAAAATCAAATGCAGAAGGACAGAAACAGTAAATGCATCTTTTTTCAGATCATGATGCAATAAAAATTATATGTAATACAGGACCAGGGAAAAATAGACTAAAAATAATTGGAAATTAAATAATCTAATCCTAAAAAATGAGTGGGTGAAACAAAAAATCATAGATATAATTGCTAATTTCATCCAAAAGAATGACAGCAATGAGACAACATACCCAAATTTATCAGATGCAACCAAAGCAGTTCCTAGGAGAAGTTTTATAGCTCTAGATGCTTATTTGCATAAAATAAAGAAAGATCAATGAATTGGGCATACAACTAAGAAAGCTAGAAAAAGAACAAATTAAAAACCTCCAATTAAATACCAAATTCGAAATTCTGAAAATAAAAGGAGGGATTAATAAAATTTAAAGTGATAAAATGATTGAACTAATAAACTAAGAAATTGATCTTATGAAAAAAAAAAACAACAAAAATAGATAAACTTTTAGTTAATTTGATTAGAAAAAGCAAAGAAGAAAGTCAAATTGCTAATATCAAAAATGAAAAGGGTGAACTTTCCACCAATGAAGAGAAAAAATAGAGCAATAATTAGGAGCTATTTTGCTCAATTGTGTGTCAATAAATCTAGCAATCTAACCAAAATGGATGAATATTTACAAAAATATAGATTGCCCAGATTAACAGAGGATAGAATAAATTACTTAAATAGCCCCATTTTAGAAAAAGGAAATTGAACAAGCTATTAATCAACTCCCTTAAAAAAATCTCCAAGGCCAGATGGATTCACAACTGAATTCTACCAAACATTTCAAGAACAATTAATTCCAATACTATGAAAACTATTTGGGAAAAAGTAAGAAAAGGAGTCCTACCAAATTCCTTTTATGATACAAATATGGTACTGATACCTAAACCATGTAGAGTCAAAACAGAGAAAGAAAAATATAGGCCAATTTCCCTAATGAATATTGATGTAAAAATCTTAAAGAAAATATTAGCAACTTATCATCATCAATACATCATGATCAAGTAGGATTATACCAGAGATGTAGAAATGCTGGTTTAATTTTATGAAAAATTATTAGCATAATTGACCATATAAATAAACTGACAGAAATTCTATGATTATCTCAATAGATGTAGAAAAATAATTTGACAAAATCTAATACCTATTCCTATTAAAAATACTGGAGAGTATGGGAATAAATGGAGTTTCCTTTAAAAAGAACAGTAATGGTTTCAGAAAAGTTCAAAATAAAAATCCAATCATCATGTAAATACTTTTTTGCAGCGTCAGAAAACTTTTGCTAAGATTTTAAGGGTAAAAGAAAGAGGAGATTGCTTTTGTATTCCTTTTTCCCTTACAAGACAAGAAGTTAATTCTGAGTTACTCTCCTGGTATCCACTCAACAAAGATTTCCCATTTTAAAAATAATCGATCTAAAAACTAATGTCTTCTTGACTGAATTTCTATTCTTTTGTTTGTAAAAAAAAATTCCATCCATAAATTTAAAATTTGTGATTTGGGGTTATAAAACTCTATATGTTCCTTCTATTAGTTTTCCTACATTATCATATTACATAATCTTGGCTGCACTAGCTTTGTGCAAATTTCATCACATTCTCTAATTCTTCTTTGACTATCTGAGATCTGATAGGTAATTTCCTACTTTCCTAATTTGTTTATGGTACCACCCTTTATGTCTAAATCATGAACCCATTCAGACCTTATCTTGGTATAGGGTGTTAGAAGTTAGTCAGTGCCTATTTTTGCCATACTATTTTCCCATTTTCCCAGAAATTTTTTTTTCAAATAGTAAGTTCTTACCCCAAAAGCTGAAGTTTTTGGGTTTATAAAACACTAGATTATTACTAGTGTTTAGTGTTTAGTATTATTCAAATACTAATTACTATTATTATAAACACTAGATCTATTACTAGATTATTAGTCATTGACTATTATTGTGTCTTGTGTACCTACTCTGATCCACTACTCTGTTTCTCAGCTAGTATCAGATCATTTTGATCACTGCTACTTTATAACATAGTTTTAGGTTTTGTATGGCTAGGCTACCTTCCTATGCATTTCTTTTTTCATTAATTCTCTTATTCTTGATTCATTCCAGATGAATTTTATTATCATTTTTTCTAGTTCTATAAAATAATTTTCTATAAGTAAGTTTGATTAGAATGGCACTGAATATATATATATATATATATATATATATATATATATATATATATTAATTTAAGTAAAATTGTCATTTTTATTAGATAAGCTCAATCTAACCATGAATGAATGATATTTTTCCAGTTGTTTAAATCCAATTTTAGTTGCATAAAAAGCATGTAATAATTGTGTTTATTATAGTTCCTGGCTCATTTGAGGTTTTCTTGCAAGAGACATTGGAGTGGTTTGTCATTTTTTCCCCCACTCATTTGATAGATGAGGAAACTGAGGCAAACAGGGTTAACTAATTTGTTCAGAGTAACACAGCTGTTAAGTATTTGAGGCTCCATATTTTCCTAATAACAAGTCAAAATCTCCCTCTTTGAAACTTTTACCCATGACTTCTAGTTTTTCCATTTGTGGCTAAAACAAGTTTTAAATCTTTTCTGCATGATAGTTTTTCATATGTGAAAACAGTGATCCTCCAACCATTCTGACAACAATTTGGAACTATGTTTGAACAGCTATCAAACTGTGCGAACCCTTTGATCCAGAACTAACTTTACTGGGTCTATATCCCAAAGACATCATAAAGAACCCACATGTACAAAAATGATTGTAGCAGCCCTTTTTTAAGTGACAAAAAAACTAGAAACTGAGTGGATGCCCATCAGTTGTGGAATGGCTGAATATGTTATGGTATATGAATGTCATGGAATATTATTGTTCTATAGGAAATGATCAGCAAGATGATTTCAGAGACTTACATGAACTGATGCTAAGTAAAGTGAGTAGAACCAAGAGATTATTGTACATAGCAACAAGATTATATGATGATCAACTGTGATGGACTTGGCTCTTTTCAACAATGAGATGATTCAGGCCAATTCCAAAAGACTTGTGATGGAGAGAGACATCTGCATTCTAAGAAAGGATTATGAAGACTGAATCTGGATTACAACACATTATTTTCAAAATATTTTTGTTCTTTGCTTGCTTTTTTTTCTTTCTTATTTTTTCCCTTTTGATCTAATTTTTCTATGTTTAGAAGAATTGCACATGTTTAACCTATATTATATTACGTGTTATCTAAGGAAGAAGGGTGGAGGAAGAGAGGAAAAAATTTGGAACATGAGGTTTTGTAAGGGTAGGTGTTGAATAGTATTTTTGCATGTATTTTGAAAACAAAAATAGATTATTAAAAAAATTAAAAGCTATTATTAAAATAACAACAACAGCAGCAGCAAAACCAGTGATCTTTTCTTCACCAGTTTAACAATCTCACTTCCTTCCCAGACCTCATAAATAATCCTCTTGCTTCTCCTCACCACCCTTGTCATTCTCCTCTTAGTACACTCTAGCTTATATCTGTTATCTATAATTGAAACAATAGTAAGAATATGTTCAGAAAGATAGAAAGCACAGTGAAATTATAGGCTTCCTCAGATAGTGACATCAAGGTATAAAAAATGTAAAAGAATTTAAAATATCTAGATGAAGACAGAGATATATGGTATTATATTTCTGTTTTTGACTATTGAAAGGATTTCCATGTTGATATTTTTTAGGGGACAGAATTCAATTTAAATCAATTCAAAACACATTTGATGAGTTTTTTCTGTGTTCGAGGGATTATGCTAATAACTTTGAATAGCAATGAAATGACATAGTGGACAGACTTCTGATTCTGAGTCAGAAATATCTGAGTTTAAATTTACTAGCAGTTTAACCCTGGGCAAATCACTTAATGTTCACTTGTTTCAGTTTTCTTATTTGTAAAATGAGGATAACAATAACATCTATCTCCAAGGGTTGTTGTGAAAATCAAGTAATAATTGTAAATTCTTAGAATGGTTGACACAGAAATATGTTAGTATTATTATTATGAAAAAAAAAAAGCTTCTGCCCTAAGGAATTTTCATTTTACAAAGAAAAACAATATATGCATTGATAGATATATAGAATATTCCCCACAAAGTCTTAGTGTAACTTCAAGCTATTGAAGATTAAATTCAAAGTAAACATAGTAAATAGAAAATAATTTTGTAGGTAGAGTTTTAACAACTGGGGCTATTTGGAAATACTTTATTTAGAAGTAGTTCCTAAGCTATGCTTTGAAAGAAGCCGAGTTGGTAGATAAAATTGATGAGGTTTGTATCCCCTCAATAAGAGAGTTGTTAAAATTCCCTTTTTGGTTGGCTGCAGGCTTAAAGTGAAAGAATTCACTTATTCCCGAATTATTAATTGCAAAATGAAAGTTTATTGTTGGATAGAAACCAGTTTGCTAAGAGACTGACTTCTATAATGGCAGAGTCCTATTAGGGAAATGGAATTTTGCGCTGAGAAGGGAATGTCTCCTCAGTGGGCAAAGAGTCATAGTAATTTGCTTGGGCCTTTTGCAAGGAGTGAGTTTAAAGGAACTTGTTATATGGGTATCTTAGTAGGGGGCTGGGACAGCCTGAGTGATCAGACCAGAATTTCTCAATTGAATGAGAATTCAGAATTTCAAAAAGATCAATGGGAGTTGATTTGGCCTTGAATAGTGCTACTTCTCTCATCCTGGGAAGATGGCCCTCCCTCTAGACTCCTTGGAGCCTGATCTCTCAGATCAAAAAGGGGACACAATTCAATTTTACAAGGAACATAGTTTAGTCATAATCTTAAAGGGAACACAGCTTCAGTAAAAAAGAACAGTTTCCCTCCCATTTCACCTCCTCCCTCTCCCCCCAAGCATTTACACCCAAATTCATTTGGGTAAAAAAGACAAAGATCTCAACAGCTACTTTGAGCTGGCAAGGGTCATAAAGATACTGGGAGTTTCAAGCCGGGAGGGGAGGTGTGAAATATGAAGACGCGAGCAGGTCATGTTGTCCCAGTCTGTCTCAGTCTGTCCCAGTCTGTCCCATTCTGCAGGTTGGAGAGCAATTGAAAATTCACAGCTTGAAGCCTAGAGAAAACAGATCTCAGGAGTGTTATGCCAAAGTTCCCTTTTAATGTTGTGACCCAGTTTCTCTAATTGTCCTATTTAGTTATTCTGCCTTAGGTTATAACCTTTCCCTCTTAATGTTTGAGATAAAGGTTGTATAGACATTCCTTCTTAATGTTTGACAAGATAAAGATTTATCTATTTTAGATGTCATTAGAATATCAGTAACCTCCCTCCATTAGGTTATCCCCACCTAGGTACCTCCACTATGTCATTGTTCTTGTTATTCTATAAAAAGCTTGCTGTCCAGATACTCGGGGCTAGACTCTTTGAGATGAGAGTCTCTACTAGCCCTGGGATCAACTGTGGATCCATTGGTCCCAGTATTTCTCTCCATTTAATAAACTATTGAATTAATCTCTAATCTCTTGCTTGCTCAGTTTCTTTGGCATTACAAGGAGCAGATTAAAAGTGGGGTGTCATCCAGGGTTGAAATGATGACGTTAGGGAATGGGGCCTTTTTGCAGAAAATACATCAGGTCCCCACTTGTGTGCTTCCTTAAGAATGCTGATAGCCCACCCAACAATACTGCCCACAGAGCTCTTTAGCTGAAAGTAGTTAAGAAGTTTTCAAATAATGAATTTCACTAAATAGCATTTCTTTCTCTCTGTGTGACCCCACGTGGCCCTACTGCATGCAGGCAGGGAACAAGGAAGGAAAAGAAAGAAATTATCTTCCTTCTTTATTCACTTTCTGCATGATCCTCCCCAATTTAATTGAATTGCTTTGGCATTTTGAAATGACCAATTGCCAAATTCCCCAACCATTATTCCCAATGGACTTTTCCTAAAGCTCCAACTTGGGCCAGAGTTGAAACCTACAAGAGTTAGACTAATTGCTAGCAGGAGTATAGAATGCCAATCAAGAAAAATAGGAGAGAATATGCTAGAAGCAAAAGGTTCCCGTCTTTAGAGCGAAAAAGTTAGGTAGGAGAGTGAGAGAAAGAAAGACATAGCCTACTTCCTCCAGAGTGCTCACAGGAGTATTTTGAAAAAGCTAGGCTGTTTATCTCTTCGCAAAGAATTTAGGCTGGTGCCCTGAGGCCTCCGGAAGTGTTAGCAAAAAACTGAAAGCAATTTGGAATCCCCTTTCTTTCCAGACAGCCTTGTGAGCATGCAAAAGTATATTTGGAGTCAGTATAGATGCTGACTCTCATTCCCTTCCCCAGTTCTAAAGCTCTGTCCCAGGAGCAGAAGTCCCAAGAGGGCTTAGCCTCTAGGTTGCCAGTGAGATTCCCCACAGAATAACCTGCTTTTGTATCCCCATTTTCAGGAAAGCTAATTTCTCCAGGTTGAGTGAAGTCAGGGGAACAGGGTGGCAGGATTAAGGGTTAAATGTTCTGGACCCAGTGATGAGTTAAAACTTCTAATGGCTGTCCCAAAGTTTGTTTTGAAGCTTCTTTAATTAAAAAGGGCTTTGACTGTCACTACTCTAAGGGAGGATGACCAAATCAGGGAAATCAGTCCGGTTATAAAATGTATGGGATAAGCATGGGTTAAAAAAAAAAAAAAAAGGGATGACAGCTTCGGCTCTTTTAAGAAATAGACAAAGGGTTTGGAATGGGCGTGGCCCTGCTTGTCTGGACTGCTAGTAAACTTCTCAAGGTGTCTTAACAGTATAATTTAAGGTTGGTGGTGAAAAAATTTTCCGGAGGTTTGAGAAGATAAGATTGAGTCCCCAATCTCACCACTAAATAAATACTACTCCAGTAAGGGAACAGGATAGGAGTATTTAAATGACAGGTTACCAAGCTAGCAAGACAGAGAGGTCTGAGACAGGTCTTGGGTTCCTCTGTAATCCCCACTCTATGGGGGGAGGGGAAGGAGAAATCAGAGTTGCAGATAGTGAAAGAAAAAGAAATGCAATGTTCTTACCCACTTCCGGGAATAGCAAGGGTTCCGCTGTTGATGCCTTGTTGGAACTGGAGGGAAGGGGAGCTCAACCAAGTCCCAAACTCCTGCTGAGGGACAGGGCATTGGGGAGACAGCATGATCCCTGTAGTTCCTGAGAGTAACAGCTAAGAGTAGAGACATATCTCCACATCTCGCTTTAATGTTGTGACCTCTTTCCTTGGCTAAAACCTAAGTCCTGTCATTAAAGCCTCCAATAGCTGTATGTAACAGCTGAATGGGAGAAACTTGAAAGCTCAAGGTTGGCTTTTCCAGATTCTTCTGTTTATCTTCCCAGGACTCTCCCTTCCTCCCTCCTCCCTCAAAGAAACTTGGGTGGGGTCCCCAGAGTAATGGCTAGATTTCTTCTTGGTCTGCGGGGATTCGGCTTTCTGAGTGTCTCTCAGTTTCTGCCTGAGGGCAGAGCTTAAAATCAAAATCCTTGGAAGTTCCAGGATTCAGCTCAAGTAAGAGAAAAAAGGATTTCAGAGTGCATTGAAATGCAAAGAAAAGCTCCTTTGTCTCCAGAGGGGCTGGATGGAGAGAGTCTGATTTCCTTCCAGCAAATTTAAGCATCTTAAGTTTTACAATTTGGGTATTTTTCTCAAAGTAAGTGTCTCTGCAAGGAAGGATTTTTTTTTAAAGCGGGGGTGTTTGATCTCATTTTTGACAGGAAAAAGCCTTAGTTTTCCCCAAGTTCCCCTTAGAACTTCGTCTGTCCCTAGATGTCTCTAGAGACACAAAGTGACAAAAGGAGGCCTTTTGCCAGAGAACACAGGTATTCACCCTGAGAGAATACTGCTTGAGCTTGGGACTTCAGTGACCCAAACTTATGCAGTGTGTTTGGGTGTCCACAACAGAATGGGGAGTAGGGGGAGGTTTTTTACCTTGTCCAGATTTTCAGGGATTTCCCAGTCATCAGAGAACCAAAATGAGGTTTGTATCCCCTCGATTCCCAGTGGTGATGAGGCTAGTGGCAATAAGAGAGCTGTTAAAATTCCCATTTTGGTTGGCTGCAAGTTTAAAGGAAAGAATTCACTTATTCCCGAATTATTAATTGCAAAATGAAAGTTTATTGTTGGATAGAAACCAGTTTGCTAAGAGACTGACTTCTATAGTGGCAGAGTCCTATTAGGGAAATGGAATTTTGAGCTGAGAAGGGAATGCCTCCTCAGTGGGCAAAGGGTTCTAACAAATTGCATGGGTCTTTTGCCAGGAGTGAGTTTAAGAGAACCTGTTATATGGGTATCTTGGTGGGGAGCTGGGACAGCCTGAGCTGATCAGACCAGGATTTCTCCATTGAATGAGAATTTAGAATTTCAAAAAGATCAATGGGAGTTGATTTGCCCTTGAATAGTATTGCTTCTCTCATTTTGCCCTTGAATAGTGTTGCTTCTCTCATCCTGGAAAGATGGGCTCTCTCTCTTGACTCCTTGGAGCCTGGGAGATCATGATCTCTCAGATCAAAAAGGGAACACAATTAAGTTTAAAGGAAACACAGTTTAGTGATAATCTTAAAGGGAATACAGCTCCAGTAAAGGGAACAGTTTCCCTCCCACTTCAAAATGATACTTTATTTATAGATCCCTAGAGATTCAACTTAAATATTAAGTGACACAGTTAACTTTAAAAGAATATTAGATAAGATTAAACTACAAAAGTCAATAGGATTTTTTGATCAACAAAATCCATCAGAAAGATTAAAAAAAAAGAAATTCCATCCAATCTCTACAGAATATAGGATGTACTTATGAAGATACACACAGGAATTATATGATTACAATTTTGTAATTCAATCATTTCAGTAATGTGCAACTTTTTGACTCTTTTTGGGGTTTTCTTGGCAGAAATGGTTTGCCATTTTCTTCTCCTGTTCATTTTGCAGATGAATAAACTGAAGCAGAGTTAAGTGACTTTCTCAGGGTCATATAGAGTCCAGAGGCAAACTCACAAAGAATATTTTGTCTGACTCCCTGCCTGGCCTTCTATTTACTAATTAACCTCATTGTCCATGATTACAACTAGAAAACAGTTTATAAGGGAAAAAATGAAGATTAAAAGATTTGAGATATCAATTGCTCATAAATGGAATATGCTAATATAGTTTTATTCTTTTAATTTCCCCTTTCATCATCTATGCTTGTAATGCCAGAGAAACTAAGGCAGGATAGAGATTAGAGAACATTTTAATAATTTATTTGAAAGGGAAAGATTTCCTGGGACCAAATGTATCTATGGTTTGGTCCCAGGGCTGAAGGAGACTATCGTCTCCAAGAATCCAGCAGTGAATGTCAGATAAAAGATTCTTTTATAGGGTAACAAGAACAATGACATAATGGGGATGGTACCTGGATGGGGACGACCTGATGGGGAGAGGCACCTAGGATGACATAATGGAGGGAGGCACCTAGGATGACATAATGGGAGGCACTGGAGCTGCTCCTGATATTTTGATGATGATGTCTAAAATGGATAAAGACCTTTATCCCATAAAACATTAAGAGGTAATGATTATAGCCTAAGGTCTAAGATATAAGACTTTTATCCTATCAAACATTAAGAGGGAATGGTTATAACCTGAGGCAGAGTAACTGAATAGGACAATTAGGGAAACCAGTCAGGACATTAAAAGGGAACAGTGGCACAACATGCTGATTGAAAAAAAGAAGGAAAGCAAAATCCTCATAATCAATGTGCAAAACATTGTGCAAAGCAAAACAAATTCTGAAATTGCTTTTATCTTAATATTCATATCTCATCATACATCTTAATGTTATTCTTTATCAAGAAGTGCTTCCTCACCAGTTCTCTGCTTTATTGTTGGTTATTTCTTTGCTGAGAGTTCTTAATTTCAACTATTTACAATGCTGTTGTTATTGTGTTAATTGTTCTTGTTCTGTTCTCTTATGTTTGTATTAATTCATATCAAACCTTATTAGATTTTTCTAAAAACACCTTTTTTACTATTTATTTAATGGGACAATCATATTCTATTATATTCATATATTGTGATTTGATGAACCACTCCACAATTAATGGTCACACTCTTCATTCTAGGCTTTAACATGAAAAGACTTCACTAAATCAGTTTGTATATGTAAATCCTTTCCTCTTTCTCTCTTTAGGGATTTCTTCTGCTCCTGATATAATTTGGACTGATATGGGGGAGTGGGAAAGTGGTTGAATTGTTAAAATTTTAACTGTATTATCATGTTTAAGACTTGGGATAGAAATTGTTAAAACTTGTGTAATTATTGCTGCTGTGTTTGAGGGATTTTCAGAATGTTATATATATGTATAGGAATTTTGGTTCACTCTTGTGATTTATATGTGGAATCATTATTTAATAATTCTTTCTTATGAGAAAAAAAAATAGGGGAGGAAGAAACTGGTTAGGAAATTGGGGAAACTGTTTTTTCTTAGGCACTTCTGCCCTACCTGCTATGTTACTAGTTCAGATTTAATTGGAAGTCCTTTAAACAGTCCTTTTCATTTTTTACTTCTTGCTTAAATTTACTGGACTGATTTGCTGGTTATGCTTTAACCTTGGAACCTCTTATTCTGTTGGAATTGCCCTGAAAGACTCAGTTTTGGGGATTATTTTTTTTAGAAACAACCAGAAATCAGACACCTGTCCTGGGACTGGCAGTCTCTCTGATCTGTTTCTCCACTCCTGTTACCCCAGGTCCTTAATTAGTTTTTCAGCATACTTAAAAGGACCTTGCAGTTTGGTATCAGGCCTCTAAAAGTTTGGGGTTTGCCTGCCTTGGTCTAACTGAATAATCTGCTCAGAAATCTGATCCTTTCTGCAGCCCTGTCTGTTCCTTTGGGCAAGGATAGGTGGAGCTACTCCAAGACTCAACCTTCTCCCCTGGAGTGGGTTGCCCCTCTGAATGGGCAGCACAACTCTTTTGAGCCCTGCTACTCTGTAAGCAGAGGCTGAGTCATGCACTAATGACCACAGACCTAACTCACAATGAATTGTCCATATGTTCCCCAACTGCAGAGAACCTGACATGATTGCAATAAGGATCTTTGTGTACTGCTGATTAACTCTGGGGTTATCAGGGAAAAACTTGTCCTTGCCACAAGTCCTTGCATTATTCTAGCTTTATTTTGGTTTTTATTTGGTTTATTTACTTTATATAGAGCTGGTCAAAACTATGGTGCTAAGACCTTCTAGAGGAAGGTAATTCAATGATTTGAATAGTTAGAAGAGAGAGAGTGTGGAATGTTGTGCCAGAGTTCTCTTAATGTCCTGACCCAGTTTCCCTAATTGTCTTATTTAGTTACTCTGCCTAGGGTTGTAAGCATCCCCACTTATTATTAGGATAAAGGTCTTATCCTTCCCTCTTAATGTTTGATGGCATAAAGATCTTTATCCATTTTAGACATCATTATCATATCAGGAGCCTCTCCAGTACCTCCCTCCATTATGTCATCCTCATCCTAGGTGCCTTCCCCCATTATGTCATCGTTCATGTTACCCCATAAAAGAATCTTGTATCTGACATTCACTGCTGGATTCTTGGAGACAATAGTCTCATTCTGCCCTGGGACCAAACTATGGATCCATTTGGTCCCAATAAATCTCTCCATTAAATAAATTATTAAATACTCTCTAATCTCTATCTTGTTCAGTTTCTCCAGCATTACAAATAGATATTGATATAATGGGACCATAACATAAAAACATAGTCAAATGGACAAATTGCAAAGTAAGAAAAAAATCATATTCAAACATGCAGTAATTTACATGTCTGTACAATTATGTGCAAGTTTGATGTAGACAATTACTAGTGTTGTCACCCTGATACATTAATAAATCCATCTTTTGGTTTATCTGTGATACTGTAATTTAGCCTTGTGACTGACCTAATAGACCTGGTTCTCTTATCACTCACTGATTTTTTAGTTCATATACAAAGAATGGAAGGAATCCTATCAAGATTATTCATTGCAATCACTTGTGACTGTTAGTATCATTATGGTATATCAGGATTGTTATATAGTTGTGTCTACATGTGGTCTGGCAGCCAATCCAGGTTGGCTTTCAATATTTTTGAGCTCTGTGGATTGATACCAGGGACACAATAGAATTCCAGTTCCTCTCATATTGGCTTCTTCATAGAATCTCATTCTTCCTTCAGCAATCTGAACTAAAGTTAGCATTATCCATCCTCCCACTCTCTCAAGGCTGGAATAGAATAGAAGCTGGAAGACAGAAGAACCAAAGAGATTGCAGAGCCTGAAGAGGGTAGAGCTCTCCTCTTTCTAACTCTCATCAACTCTATCCCACTCCTCATGCAATCTCAAGGCATTGATCCTCACCATTGTGGAAAAATAAGCTTCATGATTTAGATACATTAAATATAAGACTTCTATTAGAGAAATTTGCTTTTACAAAGTTTGTTTTTTGCTGTTAACCTTATAAATGTGATTACATTAACTTTCTTTGTAAAAAATCTTTTTAATATTTTGTAATCAATTTTTTTTTGTTTTATCTTTTTCATTCTTCTCAACTTCTCCATCACTTGTTTGGTTATGATCTCTTTCCATAATCATAGCTCTAAAAAGTAATTTCTTCCTTGTAATGTAATTTATTTATGATGTGAAATTTTTATATATCTCATGTATCCATTCAGATGTTTTGTTTTATTTTTAAGATTCTTCAAACATGACTTTCCCTATTTGAATTTGGCTTTCTGTTCACACATGAAATAACATATTCACTATATTGCATCCCTTCCTTCTTTTCTTTTTTAACATCACACATAGCACAAGATTCATCTGCTTCAGAAAACTTTCCTCACTTAATCCCATCTATTTGTCAACTTACTGATTCAATCAGCTGATCCACCCTATCTCTATAGAGAACTTTTATGTAATTATTATACTTATTAAAGCATACTCTCTATTGCACTGCACTTATATTTTGTGTTGCCAATTCAATTCAGCAAATACTTATTAAGTTCCTCCTATGGCATGAAAGCCAAAACTGAAAATTGAAATCGTTCCTAACCTCAAGGCTTTTAAGAAGATACCATCCTTTCCCCCATACACATATGTATACACATACACACACACACACACACACACACACACACACACACACACAGACTCAGAATCCTAATAACCTGAGGGCCCGGGGTATTGCATGGGACAGGAATCAGAAAAAAAGGTCCTATAGTAGATGGAACTTGGCTACCTCAAATCACTCTCTTCTCCTTGATACTCTCTTCTTTTTAGGTTTTCAGGACACTGCTTTCTTCTTGTTCCTTCTCTATATCACAGACTGTTTCTACTCTGTGCCTTTCTTGATCTTCCTCTAGGTCTTGTAGGTGTCCCTCAGGGTAATATCCTGGGTGCTCTTCTTTTCTCCTTAATACTATTTCTCTTGACAATCCTTAATACCGTTTCTCTTGACAATCTTATCACTCCTATGTTATTATCCTCAAATCTGCTACTGGCTCTAATGTCTCTGCTAACTTCCATTTCCACGCGTTCATCTACTTTTCAGACTTCTTGAACTAGATGGCCAGTAGATATCTCAGTTAAACTCAATGTGGCTGTTTTGGACATAACCTTTTCCTCTAAACCTTCCCCCTCTTACAACTTCCTTATCACTTCTGGGCAATGCTATTCTCCCATTCCCTCAGGCTCAGAATTTGGGAGTTGTCCTGGATTCCTCACTATCTCTCTCCCCTTTCTCCCAACCAATTTATTACCATGGTCTGTTGATTTCAGTTTTGCCACACTCTCAAGTACACTTACTTTTCTCCTCTGATGCTGCCATCACTCTGGCACAGGCCATTATGTCTTCTCATGCGGAGTCTATTATAGTAGCTTGCTCACTTTCTTTCCCAAATCTCTCTCCATTACAATCCATCCTTCATTTAGGCTTTGAAAAGATTTTCCTTAAAAACATGTCTGTTTCATTGAAATCACTCAGTCTCACCTCTACCATCAAAATAAAATCCTCTGTTTAGTATTCAAAAAATCTTCATTATGTAGTCCTCCTCCTTCTGTCCCTCCCTCTCTGCCCACACATTTCTAGTTTTATCCCTTCATCCTCCCTCATATTTTAGAAGCACTAGCCTTCTTATCTAATGTATGAACAAGATATTCCCTCTCATATTTCTGGGCATTTTCTCTACCTCTTCCCCATCTTTGAAATGCTCTCCATCCTCATCTCTGCTTCTGGTTTCCCTGGCTTCCTTCATGTCCTAAATAAAATCTTTCTTTAACTTTCCCAACCCCTCTTCCTTTTAGTGCCAGTCTCTGTTTATTATTTTCTATTTATATTGAATATATCTTTTTGGGTTTTTTTATTTTTATTATTTTTTTTTTTTGGCTGAGGCAATTGGGGTTAAGTAACTTGCCCAGGATCACACAGTTAGGAAGTGTTGAGTGTCTGAGACCAGATTTGAACTCAGGTCCTCCTGATTTCAGAGACTTCAGAGAGTGCTTACTGTCTCACCTAGCAGCTCCTATACTGAATATATCTTGCTTGTATTTCTTTTCTTGTTTATCTCTGATTAAATTGTGAGCTCTTTGAGGATTTATTTTTTTGTCTCTTTTTGTATTTTTAGTTTTTAGCACAATTCCTGGCATGTAGTAAGAACTTATAAATACTTATTACTAAATTATGATTTTATGGAATATAGAAAGATGGATAAAATAGGGCATGCTTTCCAGACAAAGGGGTCAGCATTTGAAAAAACACAATTAACATAGAGCACTAAACAGGGCAGCTAGATGATGCAATGAATAAAGTGCTGGATTTGACATTATTCTTAGAAATATCATACAATAACACAATGGTATAAAGAATTCTGATAAAAATGAACATTTCTTTTTAATAATCTTGAAATATGAGTTTATGATGATGAGAGAGCGAGAGGGAGAAGAGAAAGAGAGAGAGCGGGGGAGAGAGGGAAGGAAGAAAGGAAGGAGGGAGGAAGAGAGAGAAGTTAGGATTGTTGCATTTTTTAGGAGAAGGGGATTTGTACAAACACAAAAGAGAAACGAAAGATATTTCTTAGTAAAATTTTTCATAAGGTTAGAAATAGTCATTTAATGGTGTGTGCTTTATCTTTAAAAGACATGAAGGACTTCCGGTTAAGATGGCGGAGAGGAGGCTCACAGTTGCATAAGCTCCGCGCTTTCTCTCACTATCCACTTCATTACAAGCCTCTGAATCAATGCTTGACTGAAAAAAACCCACAAATAGTTACCAAGAGAAGCCATCCTTGAGATCCGCCAAGAAAGGTCTGTCTTTACTGGAGCGCTGGGGCGGTTTTAGATCGGGCGCAGGCGGCGGGCAGCAGCAGTGAGAGCACGGGAGCAGACTGGAGAGGGGGTGGAGAGTGATCGTAGCCGTTTCTGCGGGGAGAGCTTCGCTACAGGTTTGGATACTTTCCTCCGGCAGCAGGTCAACAGCCCAGCAGAGAAGCTAAAAACACCGGGGCTGAAGAATACAACCCCAAACAGCTGGAGTCTCTCAGGACCTGGCCGCCCCCCCCTTCCCCCCCCTCAGTGACTCAGCACGCTCTGGGATCTCAGAGCGCAGGCGCAGCACAGTCCTGCTAGTGCCTCACTGCTGCCCCCTGCAGTCTGTAGAGGAAGCTCGATAACACACCCAGCCCCCCTCCCAAAGAAAGACTCCAGTTTTTTCTGTTTTTCTTTGGTAGTTTGTCTCTGATTAATAGACAGAATGAGCAAGAAGCTGAAGAGGACTTTAACCCTTGACAGCTTCTACACAGATAGAGAGCAGACTCTAAATCCTGAGGAGACAAAAAACAGGCAGTCCCCAGGTGATTCCCCAAAGGAGGAGATTGTCTGTTCCTCAGCACAGATGAACCTCATAGAAGTGATTAAAAAGGCTCTCACAAGGGAGCTAGAAGAAAAATGGGGAAAGCAGAGTGAGGCTTGGGAAAAGGAGAGGGAGGCTTGGCAAAAGAGGCTGGAGAAAGTTAAAGAGAGAGTGGATAAAGAAGTAAAATCCTTGAAAAATAGGATTAGTGAACTGGAAACAGAAAACAGCTCTCTAAAAAACAAAATTGGCGAAATGGAAAAAAATTCCACAGAACAAAAGAACTCAATGGGACAATTAGAGAAAGATTTTAAAAAAGTGAGTGAAGAGAATACTTCACTGAAAATCAGAATTGAACAAGTGGAATTGAATGACTCGAGGAGACAAGAAGAATCAGTCAAGCAAATCCAAAAAAATCAAACAATGGAGAAAAATGTGAAATACCTTCTGGGGAAGACAACAGACCTGGAAAACAGATCCAGGAGAGACAATCTGAGAATCATTGGACTCCCAGAAAAACATGATGAAAAAAAGAGCCTGGACACTGTCTTCCAGGAAATTATCAAAGAGAACTGCCCAGAAGTCATAGGAACAGAGGAAAAAATAAACATTGAAAGGATTCATCGATCACCCACTGAAAGGGATCCTAAAATCAAAACACCAAGGAATATAGTGGCCAAATGCCAGAACCCTCAGATGAAAGAAAAAATATTGCAAGCGGCTAGAAAAACCCAATTCAAGTATCAAGGAGCCACAATAAGGATCACCCAGGATCTGGCAGCATCCACATTAAAAGATCGAAGGGCCTGGAATATGATATTCCGAAAGGCTAAGGAACTTGGTATGCAACCAAAAATAACTTACCCAGCGAGAATGAGCATCTTTTTCCAGGGAAGAAGATGGACATTCAACGAAGTAAGCGAATTTCATCTATTTCTGATGAAAAAACCAGAACTTAACAAAAAGTTTGATCTACAAATATAGAACTCAAGAGAAATCTAAAAAGGTAAAGATTAATCTTGGGAACTATATTTTGAATATATAGATGTATAAAGAATACATGTATACCTTGTCCTAGAAATTGATGTGGAAAGGACATTGTACCAGAAAAAGGGTAAAGTGGGGGTAGTACATCTCATGAAGAGGCATAGGAAACCTATTATATCTGAGAGAAAGAATGGAGGGGGATGAATATAGTGGGTATCTTACTGCCTTCAGAATTGGCTTTAAGTGAAAAATCTTAAGACATATTCAATCTATGGTGAAACTTCTCCCATCTCATTGAAAAGTGAGAAGGGAAAAGTGGAAAGGGAAGGAATAAGCTAAGCGGAAGGGAATACGGGAACTGGGAGAGAAAGGGGTAAGATAGGGGGAGGAACTCTAAGGCGGGGGGAGGGACACTAAAAAGGGAGGGCTGTGAGAAGCAAGTGGTGCTCACAAGCTTAATACTGGGAAGGGGGGGAAAGGGGAAAGAAGGGAGAAAAGCATAAACCGGGGTTAACAAGATGGCAAGTAATACAGAATTGGTCATTCTAACCATAAACGTGAATGGGGTAAACTCCCCCATAAAGAGGAAGCAGTTAGCAGAATGGATTAAAAGCCAGAATCCTACAATATGTTGTTTACAGGAAACACACCTGAAGCGGGGAGATACATGCAGGTTAAAGGTAAAAGGTTGGAGCAAAATCTACTATGCTTCAGGTGAAGTCAAAAAAGCAGGGGTAGCCATCCTGATCTCAGATCAAGCTAAAGCAAAAATTGACCTAATTAAAAGAGATAAGGAAGGACACTATATCTTGCTAAAGGGTAGCATGGATAATGAAGCACTATCTATATTAAACATATATGCACCAAGTGGGGTAGCATCTAAATTCTTAAAAGAGAAATTAAGAGAGCTTCAAGAAGAAATAGACAGTAAAACTATAATAGTGGGAGATCTTAACCTTGCACTCTCAGAATTAGATAAATCAAACCACAAAATAAATAAGAAAGAAGTCAAAGAGGTAAATAGAATACTAGAAAAGTTAGATATGATAGATCTCTGGAGAAAATGTAATGGAGACAGAAAGGAATACACTTTCTTTTCAGCAGTTCATGGAACCTATACAAAAATTGACCATATATTAGGACATAAAAACCTCAAACTCAAATGTAGTAAGGCAGAAATAGTAAATGCATCCTTTTCAGACCACGATGCAATGAAAATTACATTCAACAAAAAAGCAGGGGGAAGTAGACCAAAAAATAATTGGAAACTAAATAATCTCATACTAAAGAATGATTGGGTGAAACAGCAAATCATAGACATAATTAATAACTTCACCCAAGAAAACGATAATAATGAGACATCATACCAAAATGTATGGGATGCAGCCAAAGCGGTAATAAGGGGAAATTTCATATCTCTAGAGGCCTATTTGTATAAAATAGAGAAAGAGAAGGTCAATGAATTGGGTTTGCAATTAAAAATGCTAGAAAAGGAACAAATTAAAAACCCCCAGTCAAACACTAAACTTGAAATTCTAAAAGTAAAAGGTGAGATCAATAAAATTGAAAGTAAAAAAACTATTGAATTGATTAATAAAACTAAGAGTTGGTTCTATGAAAAAACCAACAAAATAGACAAACCCTTAGTAAATCTGATTAAAAAAAGGAAAGAGGAAAATCAAATTGTTAGTCTTAAAAATGAAAAGGGAGAACTCACCACTAACGAAGAGGAAATTAGAGCAATAATTAGGAGTTACTTTGCCCAACTTTATGCCAATAAATTCGACAACTTAAATGAAATAGAAAAATACCTCCAAAAATACAGCTTGCCCAAACTAACAGAGGAAGAAGTAAATATCCTAAACAGTCCCATCTCAGAAAAAGAAATAGAACAAACTATCAATCAACTCCCTAAGAAAAAATCCCCAGGACCAGATGGATTTACATGTGAATTCTACCAAACATTTAAAGAACAATTAACTCCAATGTTATATAAACTATTTGAAAAAATAGGGATTGAAGGAGTCCTACCAAACTCCTTTTATGACACAGATATGGTACTGATACCTAAACCAGGTAGGCTGAAAACAGAGAAAGAAAATTATAGAACAATCTCCCTAATGAATATTGATGCTAAAATCTTAAATAAAATATTAGCAAAAAGATTACAGAAAATTGTCACCAGGATAATACACTATGACCAAGTAGGATTTATACCAGGAATGCAGGGCTGGTTCAATATTAGGAAAACTATTAGCATAATTGACTATATCAATAACCAAACAAACAAAAACCACATGATCATCTCAATAGATGCAGAAAAAGCATTTGATAAAATCCAATATCCATTCCTAATAAAAACACTTGAGAGCATAGGAATAAATGGACTTTTCCTTAAAATAGTCAGGAGCATATATTTAAAACCATCAGTAAGCATCATATACAATGGGGAAAAACTGGAACCTTTCCCAGTAAGATCTGGAGTGAAGCAAGGCTGCCCACTATCACCATTATTATTTAATATCGTATTAGAAACACTAGCCTCGGCAATAAGAGTCGAGAAAGATATAAAAGGAATTAGAGTAGGCAATGAGGAAACCAAACTATCACTCTTTGCAGATGATATGATGATATACCTAGAGAACCCCAGAGATTCTACCAAAAAGCTATTGGAAATAATTCATAATTTTAGCAAAGTAGCTGGCTACAAAATAAATCCCCATAAATCCTCAGCATTTTTATACATCACCAACAAAACCCAACAGCAAGAGATACAAAGAGAAATTCCATTCAGAATAACTGTTGATACCATAAAATATTTGGGAATCTATCTACCAAAGGAAAGTCAGGAATTATATGAGCAAAATTATAAAAAAGTCTCCACACAAATAAAGTCAGACTTAAATAATTGGAAAAATATTAAGTGCTCCTGGATCAGCCGAGCGAACATAATAAAGATGACAATACTCCCTAAACTAATCTATTTATTTAGTGCTATACCAATCAGACTTCCAAGAAAATATTTTATTGATCTAGAAAAAATAACAACAAAATTCATATGGAACAATAAAAAGTCGAGAATCTCAAGGGAATTAATGAAAAAAAAATCCAATGAAGGTGGCCTAGCTGTACCTGATCTAAAATTATATTATAAAGCAGCAGTCACCAAAACCATTTGGTATTGGCTAAGAAATAGATTAGTGGATCAGTGGAAAAGGCTAGGCTCACAAGACAGAATAGTCAATTATAGCAATCTAATGTTTGACAAACCCAAAGCCCCTAACTTCTGGGAAAAGAATTCATTATTTGATAAAAACTGCTGGGATAATTGGAAATTAGTATGGCAGAAATTAGGCATGGACCCACACTTAACACCATATACCAAGATAAGATCAAAATGGGTCTATGACCTAGGCATAAAGAACGAGACTATAAATAAATTAGAGGAACATAGAATAGTTTATCTCTCAGATTTGTGGAGGAGAAAGAAATTTGTGACCAAAGATGAACTAGAGACCATTACTGATCACAGAACAGAAAATTTCGATTACATCAAATTAAAAAGCTTTTGTACAAATAAAACTAATGCAAACAAGATTAGAAGGGAAGCAACAAACTGGGAAAACATTTTCACAGTTAAAGGTTCTGATAAAGGCCTCATTTCCAAAATATATAGAGAACTGACTCAAATTTATAAGAAATCAAGCCATTCTCCAATTGATAAATGGTCAAAGGATATGAACAGACAATTTTCAGAGGATGAGATTGAAACTATTACCACTCATATGAAAGAGTGTTCCAAATCATTATTGATCAGAGAAATGCAAATTAAGACAACTCTGAGATACCACTACACACCTGTCAGATTGGCTAAGATGACAGGAAAAAATAATGATGAATGTTGGAGGGGATGCGGGAAAACTGGGACACTAATGCATTGTTGGTGGAGTTGTGAACGAATCCAACCATTCTGGAGAGCAATCTGGAATTATGCCCAAAAAATTATCAAATTGTGCATACCCTTTGATCCAGCAGTGTTTCTATTGGGCTTATATCCCAAAGAAATACTAAAGAAGGGAAAGGGACCTGTATGTGCCAAAATGTTTGTAGCAGCCCTGTTTGTAGTGGCTAGAAACTGGAAAATGAATGGATGCCCATCAATTGGAGAATGGCTGGGTAAATTGTGGTATATGAATGTTATGGAATATTATTGTTCTGTAAGAAATGACCAGCAGGATGAATACAGAGAGGACTGGCGAGACTTACATGAACTGATGCTAAGTGAAATGAGCAGAACCAGGAGATCATTATACACTTCGACAACGATATTGTATGAGGACATATTTTGATGGAAGTGGATTTCTTTGACAAAGAGACCTGAGTTTCAATTGATAAATGACGGACAAAAGCAGCTACACCCAAAGAAAGAACGCTGGGAAACGAATGTAAACTATCTGCATTTTTGTTTTTCTTCCCGGATTATTTATACCTTCTGAATCCAATTCTCCCTACGCAACAAGAGAACTGTTCGGTTCTGCAAACATATATTGTATCTAGGATATACTGCAACATATCCAACATATAAAGGACTGCTTGCCATCTAGGGGAGGGGGTGGAGGGAGGGAGGGGGAAAAAAATCGGAACAGAAACGAGTGTCAATATAATGTAATTATTAAATAAAAAATTAAAAAAAAAAAAAAAAAAGACATGAAGTTGCCAACAGTATAAAATCTATTACAAAATAGGCCTTCTGAAGGCTGAATCTATCTTCTTCTTGGCATTTGTTTATGATGCTGTTTATTTTTCTGTTACCCTGTTGAAAATTGTATTATAACATAGCCATCACACTTCAGATTTTAATAACAAAGGGAACGTGCTCTTGTCTCTCAAGTTATAGTAAAAAATGCTGTGGAAAATTGCTTTAACTCTTGCAAATCCCTCTACTACTATAAAAGTACAAATGAGGTTGTCCCTGCTGTTTTAGCCAGGTCTATGAACTTCAGAGCAATGGGATATTTATAAGAAAATTCCAGACATAGCAATGGTACTGTGATCCATATGACCCAAACTTTCCAGTCTTTTTCTCTCTTCTTGTCTAAAGGAAAACAGAGGGACATAAAATGAAAACTTGGGAAGTTCACAAATCATTGTTATGACTCATTATTATAAATGTTTGTGCTTTACTTTATGAAGTCATTAGGTTGATTGTAAGGGAAACAAAGGACTTTTTAATTTTCATTATTCTCTTTTTATTCCCAGCTATTGTCTCTCCATAACCAGCTCTTTCCAGCACTTTCTAGAATAACTGGATATTTTTTGTTTCAATGAAAAACATGCTTTTTATTTAAAAAGGTGCTGACTATTTCTGATGTTTCCTAGGTCTTTTTTGTGTTTTATTAGACAGTCTAAAACTTTTTTTCAGAAGTAGAGAATATATTATGATCCATGGACATGTTTTGAATCTTTAGTTTAGCTTTTTTCCCAGATTTCATCATACCACAGTTACAGAAGATTTCATTCAACCATTCAGGGATGAGTTGAGAAGTTTTCAAAAAAGGGCCTTCAAGCTATCTTCATCAATACTATTTGAAAATTCATCCATACAGAATGTTGAATTCATGAAATAGCCATTCCCATATTTTATAAAGTTACTCTCTCCATAATCATTTTTAAACAATTTTGCTATGTATATAGTTGATACATTTTGTAAGTATTTTATTTAAAGCAACTTTAAAGAATATGTTTTACTCTTGAAAACTGGTCTATGAAAATATGTTTGAATATGTGGTGAATATTTTATGAAAATTATATAAGTAAAAAAAGCATAGCACTTGCTATTTCCCTCTGCCAAGTATAGCAGCAAATAAAAGTTCTGCTGGTTGAAATAGAATTTTTCAATTAAATTTTACTTTTTCTATCATTATTCTAATTAAAAAGAAAGAAAAAGGAAGAAAAAAACAAAATCCCCATTACAAATATTCATAGTCAATTTGTACAATTTTCTACATTGGTCATGTGAAGAAAAAGTTATTATTCGTGTTCTTGAATACATAACTTCTATCATGAGATGGGTACCATGTTTTTAAAAAGTCTTCTGGAATCATGATTAGTCATTGCATTAATCAGAGTTGTTAAGTAAGTTTTAAGTTTTTCAAAGTTGTCTTTACAATATTGTTGTCATTGCATAAACTGTTATCCTGGTTCTGCTTACTTCATTTTGAATCAGTTCATACAATTAATTCTTCCCAGGTTTCTCTGAAATGATTCCCTTATCATTTCTTTTAGCACAATAGTATACCACCATATTTATATATCATAACTTGTTCAATATTCCATCACAATGTATACTATGAATTGTTCTCCCATTCCCTCAAATGTGCACTTCTCTTTAGTTTCTAATTCTTTGTACCACAAAAGAGAGATCCAATAAATATCCTTGTACATCTATTGTTGATTTTGCTTAGGACTGATTTTTCTAATTAAACTTCTGATTCTTCCCTTTCTCTTCTCTTTCCCTGTTCAATGAAATATATTTCTGCACTCTGTTTTGAGTGTGTTTGTGTGTGCATTTTTACCCCTTTAATCAATTTAAATAAGAATGAGGTTCAAGTTCCTCCCACACTTTGCATATCTTTTTTGGGGTACCCTAATTATGTGATATAATTGACCAGATCATTTATCTTCATCCCTGCTAGCTTCCATTCTTTTTCTTTTTTTTCTTTGTTTTTTAATTTTTATTTAATAATTACTTTATATTGACAGAATCCATGGCAGGGTAATTTTTTTTTACAATATTATCCCTTGCACTCGTTTCTGTTCTGATTTTTCCTCTACCTCCCTCCACCTCCTCCCCTAGATGGCAAGCAGTCCTATATATGTTGGATATGTTGCAGTATATCCTAGATACAATATATGTGTGCAGAACCGAACAGCTCTCTTGTTGCACAGGGAGAATTGGCTTCAGAAGGTATAAATAACACGGGAAGAAAAACAAAAATGCAGATAGTTCACATTCGTTTCCCAGTATTCTTTCTTTGGGTATAGCTGCTTCTGTCCATCATTTTCAATTGAAACTCAGTTAGGTCTCTTTGTCAAAGAAATCTACTTCCATCAAAATATGTCCTCATACAATATTGTTGTTGAAGTGTATAATGATCTCCTGGTCCTGCTCATTTCACTTAGCATCAGTTCATGTAAGTCTCGCCAGTCCTCTCTGTATTCATCCTGCTGGTCATTTCTTACAGAACAATAATATTCCATAACATTCATATACCACAATTTACCCAGCCATTCTCCAGTTGATGGGCATCCATTCATTTTCCAGTTTCTAGCCACTACAAATAGGGCTGCTACAAACATTTTGGCACATACAGGTCCCTTTTCCTTCTTTAGTATTTCTTTGGGATATAAGCCCAGAAGTAACACTGCTGGATCAAAGGGTATGCACAGCTGGATAACTTTTTGGGCGTAATTCCAGATTGCTCTCCAGAATGGCTGGATTCGTTCACAACTCCACCAACAATGCATCAGTGTCCCCGTTTTCCCGCATCCCCTCCAACATTCATCATTATTTTTTCCTGTCATCTTAGCCAATCTGACAGGTGTGTAGTGGTATCTCAGAGTTGTCTTAATTTGCATTTCTCTGATCAATAATGATTTGGAACACTCTTTCATATGAGTGGTAATAATTTCAATTTCATCCTCTGAAAATTGTCTGTTCATATCCTTTGACCATTTATCAATTGGAGAATGGCTTGATTTCTTATAAATTTGAGTCAGTTCTCTATATATTTTGGAAATGAGACCTTTATCAGAACCTTTAACTGTGAAGATGTTTTCCCAGTTTGTTGCTTCCCTTCTAATCTTGTTTGCATTAGTTTTATTTATACAAAGGTTTTTTAACTTGATGTAATCAAAATTTTCTATCTTGTGATCGGTAATGGTCTCTAGTTCATCTTGGGTCACAAATTTCTTTCTCCTCCACAAGTCTGAGAGATAAACTATCCTATGTTCCTCTAATTTATTTATAATCTCGTTCTTTATGCCTAGGTCATGGACCCATTTTGATCTTATCTTGGTATATGGTGTTAAGTGTGGGTCCATGCCTAATTTCTGCCATACTAATTTCCAATTATCCCAGCAGTTTTTATCAAATAATGAATTCTTTTCCCAGAAGTTAGGGGCTTTGGGTTTGTCAAACACTAGATTGCTATAGTTGACTATTCTGTCTTGTGAACCTAACCTTTTCCACTGATCCACTAATCAATTTCTTAGCCAATACCAAATGGTTTTGGTGACTGCTGCTTTATAATAAAATTTTAGCTCAGGTACAGCTAGGCCATTTTCATTTGATTTTTTTTTTCATTAATTCCCTTGAGATTCTCAACTTTTTATTATTCCATATGAATTTTGTTGTTATTTTTTCTAGATTATTAAAATATTTTCTTGGAAGTCTGATTGGTATAGCACTAAATAAATAGATTAGTTTAGGGAGTATTGTCATCTTTATTATGTTCGCTCGCCGATCCAAGAGCACTTAATATTTTTCCAATTATTTAAGTCTGACTTTATTTGTGTGGAGACTTTTTTATAATTTTGTTCATATAATTCCTGACTTTCCTTTGGTAGATAGATTCCCAAATATTTTATGCTATCAACAGTTATTCTGAATGGAATTTCTCTTTGTATCTCTTGCTGTTGGGTTTTGTTGGTGGTGTATAAAAATGCTGAGGATTTATGGGGATTTATTTTGTAGCCAGCTACTTTGCTAAAATTATGAATTATTTCTAATAGCTTTTTAGTAGAATCTCTGGGGTTCTCTAGGTATACCATCATATCATCTCAAAGAGTGATAGTTTGTTTTCCTCATTGCCTACTCTAATTCCTTTAATATCTTTCTCGACTCTTATTGCAGAGGCTAGTGTTTCTAATACGATATTGAATAATAATGGTGATAGTGGGCAACCTTGCTTCACTCCAGAGCTTACTGGGAAAGGTTCCAGTTTTTCCCCATTGCATATGATGCTTACTGATGATTTTAAATATATGCTCCTGATTATTTTAAGGAAAAGTCCATTTATTCCTATGCTGTCAAGTGTTTTTATTAGGAATGGATGTTGGATTTTATCAAATGCTTTTTCTGCATCTATTGAGATGATCATATGGTTTTTGTTTGTTTGGTTATTGATATAGTCAAATATGCTAATAGTTTTCCTAATATTGAACCAGCCCTGCATTCCTGGTATAAATCCTACTTGGTCATAGTGTATTATCCTGGGGATGATTTTCTGTAATCTTTTTGCTAAAATTTTATTTAAGATTTTAGCATCAATATTCATTAGGGAGATTAGTCTATAATTTTCTTTCTCTGTTTTCAGCCTACCTGGTTTAGGTATCAGTACCATGTCTGTGTCATAAAAGGAGTTTGGTAGGACTCCTTCAATCCCTATTTTTTCAAATAGTTTATTTAGCATTGGAGTTAATTGTTCTTTAAATGTTTGGTAGAATTCACATGTAAATCCATCTGGTCCTGGGGATTTTTTCTTAGGGAGTTGATTGATAGTTTGTTCTATTTCTTTTTCTGAGATGGGACTGTTTAGGATATTTACTTCTTCCTCTGTTAGTTTGGGCAAGCTATATTTTTAGAGGCATTTTTCTATTTCATTTAAGTTGTCAAATTTATTGGCATAAAGTTGGGCAAAGTAACTCCTAATTATTGCTCTAATTTCCTCTTCGTTAGTGGCGAGTTCTCCCTTTTCATTTTTAAGATTAACAATTTGATTTTCCTCTTTCCTTTTTTTAATCAGATTTACTAAGGGTTTGTCTATTTTGTTGGTTTTTTCATAGAACCAACTCTTAGTTTTATTAATCAATTCAATGGTTTTTTTTTTTTTTACTTTCAATTTTATTGATCTCTCCTTTTATTTTTAGAATTTCAAGTTTAGTGTTTGACTGGGGGTTTTTAATTTGTTCCTTTTCTAGCATTTTTAATTGCAAGCCCAATTCATTGATCTTCTCTTTCTCTATTTTATACAAATAGGCCTTTAGAGATATGAAATTTCCCCTTATTACTGCTTTGGCTGCATCCCATACATTTTGGTATGATGTCTCATTATTATCGTTTTCTTGGGTGAAGTTATTAATTATGTCTATGATTTTCTGTTTCACCCAATCATTCTTTAGTATGAGATTATTTAGTTTCTAATTATTTTTTGGTCTACTTCCCCCTGCTTTTTTGTTGAATGTAATTTTCATTGCATCGTGGTCTGAAAAGGATGCATTTACTATTTCTGCCTTACTGCATTTGAGTTTGAGGTTTTTATGTCCTAATATATGATCAATTTTTGTATAGGTTCCATGAACTGCTGAAAAAAAAGTGTACTCCTTTCTGTCTCCATTACATTTTCTCCAGAGACTCATCATATCTATTTTTTCTAGTATTCTATTTACCTCTTTGACTTCTTTCTTATTTATTTTGTGGTTTGATTTATCTAATTCTGAGAGTGCAAGATTAAGATCTCCCACTATTATAGTTTTACTGTCTATTTCTTCTTGAAGCTCTCTTAATTTCTCTTTTAAGAATTTAGATGCTACACCACTTGGTGCATATATGTTTAATATAGATAGAGCTTCATTATCCATGCTACCCTTTAGCAAGATATGTGCTCTTTCTTATCTGTTTTAATTAGATCAATTTTTGCTTTAGCTTGATCTGAGATCAGGATGGCTACCCCTGCTTTTTTGACTTCACCTGAAGCATAGTAGATTTTGCTCCAACCTTTTACCTTTAACCTGCATGTATCTCCCCACTTCAGGTGTGTTTCCTGTAAACAACATACTGTAGGATTCTGGCTTTTAATCCATTCTGCTAACCGCTTCCTCGTTATGGGGGAGTTTACCCCATTCACATTTATGGTTAGAATGACCAATTCTGTATTACTTGCCATCTTGTTAACCCTGGTTTATGCTTTTCTCCCTTCTTTCCCCCTTCCCCTGCTTCCCAGTATTAAGCTTGTGAGCACCACTTGCTTCTCACACCCCTCCCTTTTTAGTATCCCTCCCCCCCGCCTTAGAGTTCCTCCCCCTATCTTACCCCTTTCCCTCCCAGTTTCCGTATTCCCTTCCACTTAGCTTATTCCTTCCCTTTTCACTTTTCCCTTCAAATTTTTCAATGAGGTGGGAGAAGTTTCACCATAGATTGAATATGTCTAAAATTTTTCTCTTAAAGTCAATTCTGAAGGCAGTAAGATACCCACTATATTCATTCCCCTCCATTCTTTCTCTCAGATATAATAGGTTTCCTATGCCTCTTCATGAGATATACTACCCCCACTTTACCCTTTTTCTGGTACAATGTCCTTTCCACATCAGTTTCTAGAACAAGGTATACATGTATTCTTTATACATCTTTATAGCCGAAATATAGTTCCCAAGATTAATCTTTACCTTTTTAGATTTCTCTTGAGTTCTATATTTGTAGATCAAATTTTTTGTTAAGTTCCGGCTTTTTCATCAAAAATTGGTGAAATTCTCTTACTTCGTTGAATGTCCATTTTCTTCCCTGGAAAAAGATGCTCATTCTAGCTGGGTAAGTTATTTTTGGTTGCATACCAAGTTCCTTAGCCTTTCGGAATATCATATTCCAGGCCCTTCGATCTTTTAGTGTGGATGCTGCCAGATCCTGGGTGATCCTTTTTGTGGCTCCTTGATACTTGAATTGGGTTTTTCTAGCCACTTGCAATATTTTTTCCTTCGTCTGTGGGTTCTGGCATTTGGCCACTATATTCCTTGGTGTTTTGATTTTAGGATCCCTTTCAGTAGGTGATCAATGAATTCTTTCAATGTTTATTTTTTCCTCTGTTCCTATGACTTCTGGGCAGTTCTCTTTGATAATTTCCTGGAAAATAGTGTCCAGGCTCTTTTTTTCATCATGCTTTTCTGGGAGTCCAATGATTCTCAGATTGTCTCTCCTGGATCTGTTTTCCAGGTCTGTTGTCTTCCCCAGAAGGTATTTCACATTCTTTTCCATTGTTTGATTTTTTTGGATTTGCTTGATTGATTCTTCTTGTCTCCTCGAGTCATTCAATTCCAATTGTTCGATTCTGATTTTCAGTGAAGTATTTTCTTCACTCACTCTTTTAAAATCTTTTTCTAATTGTCCTATTGAGTTCTTTTGTTCTGTGGAATTTTTTTCCATTTCGCCAATTTTGTTTTTTAGAGAACTATTTTCTGTTTCCAGTTCACCAATCCTATTTTTCAAGGATTTTATTTCTTTATCCACTCTCTCTTTAACTGACTTCTCCAGCCTCTCTTGCCAAGCCTCCCTCTCCTTTTCCCATTTTTCTTCTAGCTCTCTTGTGAGAGCCTTTTTAATTTCCTCCATGAGATTCATCTCTGCTGAGGAACAGATGATCTCCTCCTTTGGGGATTCACCTGGAGACTGTCTGTTTTTAGTCTCCCCAGGATTTAGAGTCTGCACTCTATCTGTATAGAAGCTGTCAAGGGTTAAAGTCCTCTTCAGTTTCTTGCTCATTCTGTCTAATAATCAAAGACAAACTAGCAAAGAAAAGAAGAAAAAACTGGAGTCTTTCTTTGGGGGAGGGGCTGGGTGGTGTTACCGAGCTTCCTCTACAGACTGCGGGGGCAGCAGTGAGGCACTAGCCCTACTGTGCTGCGCCTGCGCTCTGAGATCCCAGAGCGTGCTGAGTCACTGGGGGAGGAGGGGGGGGCGGCCAGGTCCCGAGAGACTCCAGCTGTTTGGGGTTGTATTCTTCAGCCCCCGTGTTTTTAGCTTCTCTGCTGGGCTGCTGACTTGCTGCCGGAGCAAAGTATCTAATCCTGTAGCGAAGCTCTCCCTGCAGAGACGGCTGCAATCACTCCCCACCCCCTCTCCGCTCTGCTTCTGTGCTCTCACTGCCGCTGCCCACCACCTGCGCCCGATCTAAAACCGTCCCCACCCTCCAGTAAAAACAGACCTTTCTTGGCGAATCTCAGGGATGGCTTCTCTTGGTAACTATTTGTGGTTTTTTTTTCAGTCAAGCATTAATTCAGAGGCTTGTAATGAAATGGATAGTGAGAGAAAGCGCGGAGCTACACAGCTGTGTGCCTCCTCTCCGCCATCTTAACTGGAAGTCCTCTTTTTCTTTATCTTTTCCATTTTCTTTTAAGAGCATCAAAACATAACAGAATCATCCCCAGGTACTCTGTTTCATAGGACTCTATATATGACACCTGATAATTATAATGTTCTAAGGAGACATGTACCATCTTTATATATTTAAATGTAAATAGTTATCTTTTTTTAGTCCCTCATTTTTACTTTTTTAATCTTTTTTTGACTCTTGAATTTGCACTTGAGATGTTTTTTATATAACTCCATTCTTTTTGTAAGGAATGATTGGGATTTCTCTAGTTCATTTAAGATCCAATTTTCCCCCTGTGGAATAAAACTAGTTTCCTGGTAAATTCTTCTTGGTTATAAGCCTATAATTTTTATATGTTTATATTTATACACATACATAAGTATGTATACATATACATATATAATTCTTATATTTTTGTTTTTTATTTGTAAGTCTGTGCTATACATCTTCTGACTCCAAGGCAAGAAATATTATAGTGAGAGAAATTATAACTAATATCTGATTATTAATATTGAGGTACAGGAGGTCAGGATTTTTTCCTTTTCTATTTCCTCATTCAAAGTGCAGGTCTTGTGAACTGGTAGAGCTTATTTCTGATTAAAGGGAAAAGGAATATAAACTATGTGAGTTCTGGTAGGGCTGGGTGGAGAATAGAACTTTTTGTTTAGATTGGATTTGATTTCTGTTCACTGAGAACATTCTTCCAAAGATATTAAATCATAGAATGATCACAATGACTCATCTCTGATTTCCAAGATAACCACTGACTTCAATTTATTAATTATTTGCTAACTCTTAATTAATATTGATAATAGTGATAATTTGATTATTAATTGTTCAGAAACTACGTCTCTCAGAATTTTCATTTGTTTCAATAACAAGACTGGGAAAAAAAGCAAGAAAATGTAAAATTTTGCTTTTTAAAAAAATGTCCTGGAAAATAGATTGAGAGAGAAATTAAGAATCACCAGATTACCTGAAATTTATTACCAAAAGAAAAAAGAACTTAGATATCATATTCCAAGGAATAATAATAGAAAAGTGACCAGATCTCTTTGAACCAAAGGACAAAATAAAAATAGAAAAAATTGCCAGACACTTCTAAAAAAAATTACAAAACAAAAATACTGACAAGCATTTTAATTAAAATACAGAGCTTCAAGGTCAGAAAAAAATACTAAAGACAGATGGAAGAAAAGAGTTAAATACGAAGGAACCACAGTTAGAACCATTCATTTCTGCTTAGCAGCCACCATAATAAAGGAGCAAAGAGCAGAACCTCCTATTTACAAATGTATATCAACAAAAATAAGAACATAAACAAAATAAAGTGATGCTCTCAATATTATAAAATACTCAACAAATTAATGGAATATATTAATTTAAACAATCACTAATAAGTTAGTTAGTTAAACAGCGATCCAATCTCAGAAAAAGAAATAGAACTAGATGGAAAGGAAAGTGGCAGCCAGATGGCACAGCAGATACAATGGGATCAATAAGACTCATCCTTCTTGAGTTCAAATGGGGGCCTCAAATAATTATTAACTGTATGACCATAGGCAAGTCATTGAATGCTCTGTGCCTTGTTTCCTCATTTTAATGTGAGTTAGAGAAGGAAATAATAAACCACTCCAATATCTTTACCCAGAAAATTCTAAATGGGATCACAAGAGCTAGAAATGACTGAAAAATTCCTGAATAACAGATATAAAGGAATTTCTAATAATTAACAAACAAATAAACCAAACCAAAAAAATAAACAAACAAAAAACAAACCCAACTTTGTCCAAAGATTTATGAGAATTCCAGCAAATGTTTAAAGAATAATTACTACCAATATACAAATTATTCTCGAAGATTACTGCCACACACATTTATACTAAAAAACCCTACAAGTCTAGGAATAGTGAGACATTTTAAATATAAAAATCTGTATAAAACACAATAAAACCCATCATTTTAAAAGGGGAAACTATGGAACTTTTACTAATAAATATAGGAGCAGAGCATTCACTCTTTCCACTGTTACTTGATATTAATTTTCAAAGTGCTAGCAATAGCAGAAAGAGAAGAAAAGAAAATTAAGGACATAAAGATAAAAAAGATAAAATTATCCCTATTTGCTAATGAAGTGATAGCCTATTTGGAAAATTCTAAAGAATCAGCAATGATGCTAGTTGAAACAATTAATAGCTTCCAAAAGTTGTAGGCTAGAGAATAAGCCCTTAAAAATCAGTAAAATTGGTGCAGCTGGGTGGTACAGTGGAGAGCACAAGCCCTGGAATCAGGAGGACCTGAGTTTAAATCCAACTTCATATACTTGACCCTTACTAGCAGTGTGACCATGAGCAAGTCACTTAACCCTATTGCCTCACCTCCCCCCCCCAAAAAAAGCATCTATATTTAGTAACAACAAAATCTATAAAGCAATAATTGAAAGGCAAATAACTACAACATGCTTAAAATATCTGGAATCACTCTATCAAAACTCAAAAATTATTTAGTTGGAGGAATCTTTATTGTTCATGTTTGGATTGCATTAAAATGATATTACCAAATCTAATTTATACTTTTAATGTTATACCAATTAAGTTATCAAAGGGATACTTTAAGAAGTTGATAAATTTGGAAAATAAAATGTTTTTAATATTAAAGGAAGTGATGAGAAGTAGCACTTTCAGACCTCAAACTATCTGATAAAGCAACAACTTTAAAACTATATGGTATCGATTAAAATATAAAGAGGTAGATAAATAAAACAGACTAGCTAATAGAGAATCATAAAATACAGAAACTCAATGACTAATTATTCAATAAACATGAAAAAATAAATTACATCAGGAAGAGTACTTATTTGATAAAAAAACTTCTAGGAAAACTAGTGTTAGAATCCTTACAAAGTGTTAACTCATTAGAGTTGATGGAAACAATGCTCGTGTGCTTACGATTTACACCTTTGGGAGAATTCACACATTAGAGCTCACACCTTTGAGAGTTCACACATTAGCTCACACATTGGAGTTCACAAGTTCGGGAGATTCACAAGTCAGAAACCTACAATCCCATTCTCTCAGAGGAGGAGTCAATCTTTGGGTTCACACCTTTAAGAGATTATATATAAGAAGCTCTTAGAGCTTCAGTCAGTCAGTCAGTTCGGAAGATTGCCAGGAGTCAGAGTTGAGCTAGAGGCAGAAGCTGGCAGAGGCAAAAGACTAGCAACAAGAGCTCTCGGAACCAAAGAAACCTAAGATACAACAAAAGATTGGATTTTAACTCCTGGCTGCATTTGAGATGATTATTACTTGGAATGGAAACTAAGGCTGCCTCCAGAAAACCTCCCCAAGAAACCTTCTCCCAGAGAACTATCATATTTTAGAAAAAGAAGAGAATACTACAAACTAGAAAAGTAGTCTGGAAGAAATTAGGCTTAAGCTCATCTCATATACCACATCCCATTATTCATTCTAAATAAATATGTGATTATATACTTCAACAACAATATTATATGATGATCAATTCTGATGGACCTGGCCATCTTCAGCAATGAGATGAACCAAATCAGTTCCAATGAAGCAGTAATGAACTGAACCAGCTACACCCAGCAAAAGAACTCTGGGAGATGACTAAGAACCATTACATTGAATTCCCATTCCCTATATTTCTGTCTGCCTGCATTTTTGGTTTCCTTCACAGGCTAATTGTACAATATTTCAGAGTCCGATTTTTTTTGTACAACAAAATAACTGTTTGGTCATGTATACTTATTGTGTATCTAATTTATACTTTAATATATTTAACATCTACTAGTCATTTTGCCATCTAGGGGAGGGAGTGGGGGGAAGGAGGGGAAAAATTGGAACAAAAGGTTTGGCAATTGTCAATACTGTAAAATTACCCATGCATATAACTTGTAAATAAAAAGCTATTAAAAGTAAATAAATAAATAAGTTAGCTTAACATTAAAAATTAGTGTAAGAAACAAAATATCTTACTAAAAACTTCACTGACTCATTGATGAATGCAGGAAAAATTTATTTTATATTCTTGCAAGAATGGATGCCTAGATTGGTAGACACACCTTTGAAACTCCAAAGGCAGCATTTTATTTCCTATTCTGAAGCACAAATTTCTCCCCTGATTAATTGGATGTTACAGAAATAAAACAACATGAATCTCCACCCCTCATTACATAACCAATCACTGCCCCCAAGGAGCTTAAATTCCAGAAGAGGGAAGATAACAGAGGAGGGTTAGGGGAAAAGAACAAAAGATTCTTTTCAAATTTCAGACTACCACCCCTGATTACAAAAGTCAGTCCCTGTCCCCAAGGAACTTACATTCTTTTGGGGGAAGATAACTAACCTCCACCTTTGGTTATTTTTTGATGTCCTTATGGGTTTCAGTTTTCTAATTTAAGTTTCATTTCTCCAATTTAATTTTCATTAACTGTGGAAACCAAATAAATGACCATCCATTTTTCACAATTATAATATCTAAAAATTAAAAAAGAAGCAATTTTCATAGCTATGGATTTTTTTCTATTTACTTATTTTTAAAGTTTTTTTTAACTAATAACTTTATTTTCAAAATATATGCAAAGATAGCTTTCAACATTCACCCTTGCAAAGACTTGTGTTCCAAATTTTTCTCCTCTCTTCTCCTCACCCCTTCTTCTATACAATAAAATAATCCACTATATGTTAAATGTGCAATTTTTCTATACCCATTTCCACATTTACCATGCTACACAAGAAAAATCAGATCAAAAAAGAAAAAGATAAGAAAACAAAAACAACAACAAAGTAAAAACACTATGTTGTGATCCACATTTAGTATAGTAGATATATTCTTAATCAAACAGTGAATAAAAGCAATTACAAAAGATAAACTAGATAACTTTCATTATATGAAATTCAAGAGCATTTCCTCAACCAAAATTAATTCAAGTAAGATAAGGAAAATAATGTAGAAAAGTCTTTGTGTAATATTTACTTAATAAGTATTTGTTATCCACAATATAATGGACATATATGTACATTATGCACATGTTTTAGACTATATATATGTATATATACATACATATGTGTGTACATTATATATATGTACAAAAGTTTTTACATATTTATGTGGGTTTCCACTTATCTTTCTGACTACTACTTCTCTGTCCCTTTTCCTTGATCTGGCTCCAGATAATTATCTGTGTCTCCTTAGAATCCTTCCCCAGGATCTCTTCTCTCTTTATATTGTTGATCTCATCATTTCCCATTAATTTAACTCCTAGCACTATGCTGATGATTTTCAAATGTATCTTTCCTGCCCTAATGTCTCTGCTGACCTCCAATCTCATATTTCTATTCAGAATCCTATTAAACTCAATATGTCCAAAATGGAATGTGGCTTTTCCTCTAAATCTTTTTACTTTCTCTGTTACTACTGAATGCAACATCATCCTCCCAGTTCCTCAAGCTCACAATCTAGGAATAATTCTGGATTCCTCACTATATCTCATTGGCCATATCCAAAATGTTGGCAAGGTCTGGTTATTTCACTTTATGACAACTCTTGAATATACTCCCTTTTCTCCTGACACTGTCATGGCTTTAATCCAGTCCCTCATCAACTTACATCTCAGTTGTAGCAGTAAGCTTCTGATTGGTCTGTATGACTTAAATCTCTCCCCATTCCAATTCATTCTTCATTAAGCCACCAAACTGACTTTCTTAAAGCAAAGGTCTGATCATGTCATATATATTAAACTCCAGTAGCTTCCAATTGCTTCCAGGATCAACTATGAAATGCTCTGTTTAGCATTCAAAGTATTTCATAAACTTCTTCTGCCTTTCCAGTTTTATGCTTTATTCCCTATAATATACTCTTTGATCCGGTGATACTGGCTTCCTTGCTATTTTACAAATAAAATATGCATTCTTTTGGGTAACGCATTTTCTGTTACTCCCTATCTAGAATGCTCTCTCTGCTCTAATTACTGCCTCTTTGACTACCTTTAAGTTTTGCTGTGCCACAGTTCCCTTTTAAAGTCCTGACCCAATTTCTCTAAGTATCCTATTTATTTACTCCACCTCAGATTATAACTTTTCCCTCTTAATGTTTGATGAGATAAAGGTTTTATCTTTAGACTATAATCATCCCTTCTTAATGTTTGACAGGATAAATGTCTATCCATTTTAGACATCATTAGACTATCAATAACCTCTCCAGTATTTCCCTACATTATATCATCCTAGGTGCTTCCCCCCATTAGGTTATCCCCATCCAGGTACCTCTCCCATTATGTCATTGTTCTTGTTATCCTATAAAAGAGTCTTGTTGTCTGATATTCAGGGCTGGGCTATCGTCTTGTTCAGCCCTAGGACCAAACATGGATCATTTGGTATCAATAAATGTCTCCATTTAATAAACTATTAAATTGTTTTCTAATCTCTGTCTTGCTCAGTTTCTCCAGCATTACAGTTTCAGCTAAAATCTTTCCTTTTACAAGAAATCCTTCCCAATATCCCTCAATTTCAGTTCTTTCCTTCTTTAAATTATTCCATATTTATCCTATAGCTTACTTTGTCTATATTTGTTTGCATGCTCTCTCCCTTGTTTGATTGTAATCTCTTTTAGAACAAGGATTGACTTTTGTCCCTTTTTTGTGTTCCCAGTGCTTAACACAGTGCCCAATCCAAAGTAGGTATTTAATAAATGTTTCTTAATCAATTGCGTGCATGCTCTCAAGTGCACACACACACACACACACACACACACACACACACACAAATACCCCAAAGCTGCCATGCAATCCCTCCTCAAATTAATCCCTTATAAATACAAGGTTAAGTCTTTAGAAGACCACCATGACTTAATCAAAAGAAAAGGAACTGATAATGAAGTATTAAATTAAATTATAAAAATGTGTTCATGCCATTCTTTTATAAGATACAAATAAATACTTTGAGTATACTAAAAAGGGAGCAATTCCATACAATGAATAGTGATCAGCCTCACTCCTAGGCATCCTTTAAAAATCAGTACAATCTTCCCAGAAGTAACTCAGTTTCAGAGTAATCTCATTTTGGATGACTTCCTGATGAGGAACATGAGGAACAACTTCTATACACGTCAAAGTGGTCATTTTTGTGAATTTTTTATTTCCTTTCTCTCTTAAGGCTCTTTCCTGAGGTAATATGCCAGAAGGCTAGCATATTAGAACTTTATTGTTTTTTATTTAAAATCCTTTCATACTACTTCCCTGATCCAAGAATGAGCATTAGTTATCAGGATATTTAGTAGGCAACAAATGTTATAGAAAGGAAAAGATAACAAATAAAAGATTAAGAATCTTTTGCTACCACTACCACTGTTACTGGTGGAAACTCCTTGGGACACATACAGACATATACATATGCATTTATAATTTGTACATACATTCAGGTATAATTATATAATAAATAATAGGTATTTATGTTTTATTTTTTCCACTGCTTTTGCACCCCTAGTGATGTGATCTATAATGCTTTAGCATCAAAAGTTGGGGTTCAGTCATGTGAAGAATTCATAATGGCCATTCTCTTTGGCAAAAGGTAGATTTATTTCGAAAACAGGTTACAGACAAAATGAAAGGATACAATAGATACTGGATGTAGTAAATATGCAATAGAATTGGAGAGCATATGAAAGACAAGTTCCTCAGTGCAACTCACAATTCCCCAGTAGAAAAAGAATACTTCATGAGATTGGGGATTACTGTTAATCCATTAACATTGGACAATTTCATGAACAAGACTTTCCATTTCTTGAGTCAAGACATCTTCTTTTGCTATCACTCATGCCTCTCCCTTCTCCAGTCCAACTACTGATCTCTCTTGCTTTCCATTATGTCTCAACTAAAATCCCAACTATTGTAAGTTTTCCCCAACTCTTCCTCTCCATCTCCAATTGTTTCTTATTTATGTTGTATATAGCTTGATTATTATACATGTGTTTGCATCTTGTCTTACGCATTATGATGAGGTGCGAGAATTGAGGGTAAGAGATTCTCTCATAGCAATGGTTTCCCCATGGCTGGTTGCATAGATTTTTGTGAAAGAATTCACAAACAGCATTAAATACAGGCACAAGGTTTATGGCAAGAATGGGATATATTTGCACTAAGAAGACAGCTTTCTTAATGGGCAAAGAACCCTGTTAGGATAATTTTGCAAAGGTGGATTGATACTGAGAAGAAAATATCTTCATTAGTAGGCTAAGTCCAGAGAGGCAGGCCTTCCTGATTAGAAATTAGCAAAGATTGGGGTTCAGAGTTGACCTTTATTAGTTTTCTGAGGCGTGAAGCATTTTTGATCTTTGGATGAATCTGAGAGACTGATTTTCAATTCAATTCAATTCAATTCAAAATTGAATGAGATTATTTAACTGGGAGTTTGAGCTGCTCAGTAGAGGATGTTGACTATGCTCCAGGCCAAGATTTCCAATTGAATGAGATTACTTAACTGGGAGATGTCTGGAAAAGGTCCTGGGAGGGTTAGAGTCAGGAACACCCTTCCCACAAAGATTCCTTTCCAACCCTTCTCCCCCCAAAGATTAAAGGGGGCCCAAATTACATTATTTCTCCCTCATACAGTTCCCCCAAATTCATTTGGGACAATGGAATGAAGGTCTCATTTTCAGTAGCTGCTTCAAGCTGACAAGGGTCATAAAGTTGTCACTGTGTTCAATAGGAATTCAGGCCAGAAGGGGAAGTATGAGATCTGAAGATAGCAGCAGCAGCATCTAGGAGTTGTGGAGAGTCCCATGATCTTCAGGCTGAAGGAGTAGTTAGAAGTGCTCTTGGAGCCTGGAGGAAACAAATCTCAGAGCAGATTAAAAGTGGGGTGGCATCTAGGGTAGAGATGGTAATAGGGCCTTTGCAAAAAATTCATCAGGTCCCATCTGTGGGCTGCTTTGATGATGCTGATGGCCCTCCCAACAATCCTGAATGTCCCCACTGCCCACAGAGCTCCCTAGCTGAAAGGCTAAGAAGGAGTTAACTGCTAGCAGGAGCCATAGAATGATATCAAGAAAACCCAGGGAGACAATGCTAGAGCAAAGTTCTCATCCTTGGAGCAAGAAAGAATTAGGAAGAAGAATGAGAGTGAGAGAAAGAAGGACAAACAATTTCACCCTTCTTTCTCCAGAGTTTTCACAGGAATACTCTGAAATACATGAGAAGTAGAAGCTGGATTATTTGTCTCTCTGCAAAGTGCTAGGCAGGCTTAGATGAGGTATGATTTCTTTTAGCAAGCACCTTGATAACTCCTGAGCCTTCTCAGTCCTGCAGGACAATACTCTATGGGCATATGCTTGGAAAATGGTCCTTCCCACTATCCTGTGCTGGCTCAATGATTGGTGCATACAGAGAATTGTAGGAGGGACTTGGGGGTGGAGTAAACTGAGCCAGATCACTTTTGGCGGGAGATGAGGGAGAAGGCGGTCGTGGAGATTCTGCTTCCATCCTGTTCAATCCTGCATCTAAAGACCAAGAATAAAGACTGAAGAGTTTTGCTTATCCTGACTCTGGCTGATTCTGGGGTATCCTGGGTGCTAGCGTGGTCTTCACAAGAAGCCTCCTGATAAGGACTGCATAGGGGCCCTAGATGTCAAAAATGCTGAAAAGTTGGGTTTCCACATTGTTACAAGCTTTGAGGTAGTGTGGGATAGTGGGTACCACTGATCAAGAGGTTTTCAGAATGTGAGAAGTTAAGGAAGATTAGGATTCACAGAACAATTAAGTGATCAATAGAAGCCTTGAGCAAACAAGAAATTGGAGAGCTAGGAAGGCACAGGTGGATTCAGCTAATCAGAAAGACAAGTGGTTTTGAGAAAACCACAAACTTAAGGTAATAGTCCATCCAGCCCAAACTAGTTGGAGTCAATGACCTGACTTGACCAAATCACCTCTGCACCTGTAGGTTAATTGAGTATTAAACAACATACCCCAGAGGAGTTTTCTGCCATTTTTGAATGTGGGATTTATGATGGGGGATGTTTTATACATATTAAGAGGAAACGTGTAGTAGGCATATCAGAAAAGCCGTAATACAGATAAAATGAACCAAACCCTTCTCTGAAGGCAGGAGCTGTGTTACATGAACAAGCTTCCTCCATTTCTGTACTCAGTGCTCCCTCTTATCCAAGAGGAGTGGGGCCCGCTTCTGGCCAGAAACATTAAGATGATTCCTTAAGATTCTTCTTTAATAAAATTTCCTTGATATCTGATTTTCAGTGTCGAGTGTTATAAGGTTAGGAAGGAGGGAGTTTTATTTACCTCTAGCAAATCTAAACAGCATCCTGCAGTGCTGTTTTAATTTAAGCTTTTTAATTTTGAGATCTTTTAAGCCAAATTTGTCTCTGTTTTTTTTTAAGATTGTCTAAGGAAGAATCTTTATGGATAAATGTAGATTGTCCCATTTTGCCACAAGCCTTAGATTTTTCCAACTCTATAGCTCCTCTTTCTCCTAGGCGTTCCTAAGGGGGAAGAGAGAGAGAAAAAGAGAGAGAGAGAGAGAGAGAGAGAGAGAGAGAGAGAGAGAGAGAATGGCAAGATGTTCCCTGATTAAGGGAACTTTTTGTCAGAATGCAGGAATTCCAGTTTGACTGTTCCCAGAGAATTCTGCTGAGTGTGGAGCTCCCATCAACCCAAATTTTCCTGAGAATTTGGGTTATCCTAGCTATAGAATAGACAAAGCAAGAAAAAAAGCTTTAGACCCTCAGGGATCCCCGTACCAGGCCATCAAATAATGAGGTGTGAGAATTGAGGGTAAGAAATCCCCTCTGGTTGATGTTGCAGATTCTTTGTGAAAGAATTCACAAGCCCAAAATTTGTGACAAAAGGGGATTTATTTAGCCCAAGAAGACAGCTTGCTAAAAAGACAGCTTTCTTAGTGGGCAAAGAATCCTGTTAGGATAATTTTGCAAAGATGGGTTGATACTGAGAAGAAAATATCTTCATCAATGAGCTAAGTTCAGAAGGGCAGGCCTTCCTGATTAGAAATTAGCAAAGATTTGGGGTTCAGAGTTGTCTTTTATTAGCCTTCTAAGGCTTGGGGCATTTTTGATCTTTGCATGAATCTGAGAGACTGATTTTCAACTGGGAAAAGTGCTGGGAGGGTTTGAGAGGTAGGAACACCCTTCTTCCAAATAGTCCTTTCAATCCTTCTCCCCAACAAAGATTAAAGGGGACACACTTTATATCAATTAGATTATAAGCTACTTGTGGCCAGGAATTGTCTTTTGTCTCTTTAGAAACACTACCTAGCATTGAGCCACACCTAATACCATACAGCAAGATAAGGTCAAAATGGATTCATGATTTAGAGTGATATTATAAACAAACTAGAAGAACATAGGATAGTTTACCTCTCAGATTTGTGGAGAAGGAAGGAATTTGTTTCCAAAGAAGAAACAGAACTCATAATTGAACACCAAACAGATAATTTTGATTATATTAAGTTTAAAGGTTTTCATACAACAAAACTAATGCAAACAAGATTAGAAGGGAAGCAATAAATTGGGAAAACAGTTTTATATTTAAAGGTACTGATAAAGGCCTTATTTCTAAAATATATAGAGAATTGACTCAAATTTATAAGAATTCAAGCCATTCTCCAATTGATAAATGGTCAAAACATATGAACAGACAATTTTCAGATGAAGAAATTAAAATCATTTCTAATCACATGAAATGGTGCTCTTAATCATTATTGATCAAAGAAATGTAAATTAAAACAACTCTGAGATACCACTATATACCTCTTGAATTGGCTAAGATGACAGGAAAAGATATTGCCAAATGTTGGAGAGAATATGGGAAAACTGGGACACTGTGAACAAATACAACTATCCTGGAGAGCTATATTCAGAAAGTCATCAAACTGTGAATATCCTTTGACCCAGCAGTGACTCCAGCCACGAGTGATGGTACCACCTCCAATACCACCCAGTGGACAACCATAGATTTGTCTCAGGGGAAGACAGTTTAACATGTTTATATGTTTGATTTATATCCCAAAGACATCTTAAAGGGACCCACATGTGCAAAAATGTTTGTGGCAGCCCTTTTTGTAGTGGCAAGAAACTGGAAACTGAATGGATGTTCATCAGTTAGAGAATGGCTGAATAAGTTATGGTAATGAATGTTATGGAATATTATTTTTCTTTAAGAAATGATCAGCAGGATTATTTCAGAGGCCTGGAGAGACTTACATGAACTGATGCGTAGTGAAATGAACAGAACCAGGAGATCATTGTACACAGCAACATCAATATTATAGACTATAAATTCTGATGAATGTGACTCCAACAATGAAGTGATTGATGTCTGCTCCAAAGATCTTCTGATGAAGAGAGCCATCTAAACCCAGAAAAAGGACTGTAGAACTGAATGTGAATCATAACATAACATTCTCATTCTTTTGATGTTGTTTGCTTGCATTTTGTTTTCTTACTCTTTTCTTTTTGATCTGATTTTTCTTGTGCAACAAAAGAATTGTATAAATATGTTTACACATATTGGATTTAGCATATATTTTAATATGTACAACATATATTGGATTGCTTGCCATCAGGGAGGGGTGAAGGAGAAAGAGTACAAGGGTCAATGTTGAAAAATTATCCGTGCATATGTTTTGAAAATAAAAAACTTTTTAAAAATTGACGGAACACAACAAAAGATATATAACTTTTGCTTAGAGTAGCAAAAAAGGATTATTTCTGGACATAAAATAATTATGGTTTGTCTGCTGAAATCCTAATATGAATTGGGGCCCCAAAACAAAAATTCTATGGAATATCAGAATTAAAACTAAAAACACATTGGTAATATTTGACAAGAACCAGTGTGTCATCATTTGAATTGCCTCCTGCTTCCATTTCACTAAAAAATAAAGATTTATGCACATGATTTAAAAAAAAAAATACCTGGAACATAGTAGGTGTTATATGAATACTGATTCATTGATAGTGTCTATAGAGTTCTTTTCAGACTATCCATATAGGAAAGTGCATAAAAGATTAAGAATGAAGACTAGTCTTGACCAATGGATTAAGGGTGATAACCAAGTTTACAATAAGAAATATTTCTTTTGTAGTTAAGACTAATATCTTTTCCATCCCATGAAAGGAAAAGAGTTATGACTCATTTATTAGAAGTATCCTCTTTCCCCATCTGGGGGTGATTAAAGGAAAGATAGTCTCTGATTAATTCTTGAACATTTTTGAAGAGAGTGACTAAAGGGGGAAAAAAAAAAGAGTAGCTTTAGCATAAGATTAAGTAAATATTGTTCCATTAGATGGAATTAGAGTATTAACTGATAACTGTCTTCTAACAGATATCCTTTTTCTTTTTTGATATTTCTATAAATTATACCTCAAATTATCTTTTGTTAAAAAAGTATTCAAGGGCACAGGAGAAGGAGGTCTTTGTCAATTTGGTTATTTCTCTCTTTGAGTTAGAAATGCTTGGACTTTAGAATAATATTAAATAAAAACTGTTTCCATCAAACTTATACTTAAAACATAGAATTATAATATTAATATTTCTTATTCAACACTAGAAACTCTAGGAAATTAGTCTGGAAATAAATATCCAGGTCTAAAGACCAAGTGATACCTAAGCTACCAGGTGACACCTAAGGAAAGATGTGACACACAAGGAGATATAATACAAGCATATGATAATATGGTTCTGAATTTGAGACTTCTGCTGGACAATATGCTAAGAATTATGTGAACTCTATTTCATTGAACCAGCCTTCTCTACTTCCATTGTCTGTGGGTGGCAGTAAAAATAGGTGATTTATGAGTGAGAAGTGATAAACAAAGAAATAAGATAATGATGCTAAAAGATTATAGACCCTTGAAGGTGCCTTAATATTCAGATAAAGAAGAAAGCTGAAAATGCTCAATGGAGAACTGTGCCAAACTTTCACTAATCCTGTTGTTCCTACCCAGACATATCCATTAGCACCAAAAAAAAAAAAAATTTATATGATTTTGAAAAGAGAGAACCTTAGAGCTAGTAAAGAACAGATTTTACTGGCCCAAGATGATCATAGTTTTCATTAAGAAATGTGAGATCTATCTATGTATGTTATGTGCAGGGAAAAATAGTATAAAATTGTGTTACATTTCTGGAAAAATATGATCTCTTAAAAAAATTCAAACTTTGAAATGTGTCTGTGTTGACATTCTATCTCTGGAAAAAAAGACTAAAGGCTTGTCATATTCTGGTAATGCTTAATCATTCCACAAAGTGTGCATAAATTTCTGACCAAAAACAAGCAGTTTGCATCTCATTTCTTGATCTAATGTCCAATATCTATTCTGATCTAGTCAGAAACTTTGAAAGTGCATTTCTTAAAGAGATATTACCAAAGACAATATCTAGAAGTCTAGAACTATATTTCATCATGTTCAAGGGAACTCGGAGTCTACTTTTTCTATGAAATAATAATGATTATGTTAGGAATTGAAGAATTGAGGAAGAGATGGTCATGAGAAACTTCATAAATTTGGGAAAGCAGAAGGATTGGGAAACTTCATAAATCTGGGAAAGTAGAATCATGATTCTAAAATTCAAATATTCAAGAAGAAAAATTGTTATGAATTAAGGGATGGGAAGTGTCAGTCAAAAAGTATTTATATACCAGGGACTAAGCTGGAAGATAAAAAGAAAGACAAAAATGGTCTTTGCCCTGAAGGAGCCCATAATTTAATGCAAGAGACAATATGCAAACAATTCTGCACAAACAAGATTATTTATCATAAACTGTGATTTGGTTGAAAGATTGAAAGAATGATTAAAAACTTTGGTTTTTTTTTTTTGTTTCAATTAACCTATTTTATATTTCAAACTTTCTTTGAATTTATATGATCCTCATTAATTAATATAGTAGTATCAAGAAGCATATTTTATTTTTTATGGCTTATTATAATTTGTTGTCTTGCTATTTCTAGTGATCACTTGTTGCTACATTGTTATTTCACAGGCTATACTAGTAAAATGAATTTTATATTTATATTTTCAATATATTTTCCTATTCTTAGATGGAAATATATTCAACTAGAGAAGGTAGTGCTAGATAGAAAAAATTTCCCTTATCAAGATCGATTTTACAGTATGAAATGTTATATGATATCTAAGTACTGGAGACACCATATGTGTTATATTTTTATCAGTTTTGCTCATTTTAATCTATTTCATTGCACTAATAATTGATACCAATGTTTATATTAACAATTTTTTTAGCTGGGGCAAGGATGACTCATCTACTGGATGTTTTTTAAAGTCTGACCTGTAAAATATATATCCTCACAATATCAATATTTAAATCTCCTAGCACTTGTGTGAAACACCTTCAGTTAGATATGTCTAGAACCACAGGAAATTACTTAAAGCATAATCAAGCTATCTGGGCTGATCTTATGTTTCTGAAAGATAATGTTCTTGAGGCTGTCTTCAAATACTCATTTAGAAATTACATTGCACAGAAGATTTCACTTGCTTTTGTTACCATGCCAAAATGTTGTTAACTTATCTATATAATAACATCTAGACTTAGCACTGGAGGTCACATATTTTCTTAATATGTAAGATGTTTGACATATTTCAAAATAGCAGAGAGAAATTTATATGACTTGTTAAAAAGTTGGTATCTTAAATGTTTTGTCAAGTAAGGCACAGCTAGTCCTACTTATTAAAAAAAAAGTATAGACCTTTCAATGAGTAAATAAGCTCCACTTTCCAGAAAGGTTGATTTCTCTTTATCTTACAAATTCTGTGTTAGGTAAACCTCCATTAAAGTCTAATTTCAGTTCCTAATTATGATGTAAAGGTGATTCTGGTTCTTAAAAATGTGAACAGTGTCTAGTCAAGCCAAGTTAATAAGCATTTATTATTTTTAACACTAAAAATAGTGTATTAAGCACTCATGTCAAAGTTTTAGAAAGCCCTAACAAATTGGAATGGTTTCAAATATGGTTCTAATTAGAAAGCTGTGTTACTCAACTGAGTTTTAATCATTAAAGGCAATTATTTTACATTGCTTGGATTATGATCTGTACCAGAGGAGAGAGGAGTCATATCAAAGAAATAGTGTTTTTTGAAATACTGAAGTAATTATTTGAGAGTATATAAATGTGTGTGCCTCTATAATATGTATGTATATATGTGTATATACATATACATACATATACACACATATACATATATATTTCATGGCTGTGTCAAATTGCATAATAATAATAACAATAAATAATAATAATAACAAACAACTTTCATTGATGATAATGAACAAATCCTGGCTTGGAAATGTAGTGTAGTAGAGTAGAAAGATTACTTGGCTCTGGAGTCTTAAGATCTAAATTAAAATCTCACTCCTAATGTTTTTTATTTGTGTGAACTTGGTCAAGTCACAATCTCTTGGGGTCTCATTATCTTCATCTATGAAATGAGGAAATCAGACTAGATAATCTCTAAATACTTGGAATACATTCTAGTTTCATGATCTTATATATGAAAAGGAGTAGATATTCAAGTAAAATAGAAATGAAAATTGTTTGCACAGAAACGCTTATGGACTTCTTAGTTTTTTTTTTAAAACCAAGAAATGAATATTATGATGGAAATAGACTACAAATTCTACCAGATTGTAATTTAACCTGGATAAATTGTGTATGTCAGGCTGTCTGCTTCAGTGGGACTATGATATGTTGACACTGACCCCTGAGTTTTAATTATATCTAAAGAGACATATAAAATGTGAATGACTTGCTAAGTAAGAAAAAATCATTAATCCCATTTAGCATATGTCTTAAAATTAGAGATAAATTGTATTTGAAAATTAGAAACTGATATGTATCCAATATAATATTTTATATAGTAAGATTAATGGCTTTTTACTTAATTGAATACCAAAGTATTAGGAGAACATGTTTTCCATAGCACTTGATCATTAAACGAAAAGGGCATTTACTTCAAAATGAGCTGATGTTATGAATAGCTAACTTGCTCTGCTTACCTTTTCTCCACACAATGTTGTGCTTTTTATAGCTCTAGCAGACATGGCCTAAGTCATGCTAGGTGCAGTCAATTACCTTTAAGTTATGATATTTGTTATTTATTTTCTTAGGCTGACAAGTTGAGCCTGCTTTTTGGAAAGGCAGGAGGCACATGATATCTGATACTTTTCTAAAGAACTTTTTTTCTGGGATCTATCTCCAACATTGGCAGGGCAGATGTACATTTACATTATTTAAGTTCAAACATGTTTCTACGTATTTACTTTTATGTGAACCATGTTCAGCAAATTAATAAAGTAGCTACTTAGGGAGCAGCAGCATCTTATTTTCTTAAAGAATGCACATTAAGATTAATTAAAATATTTATTTAATCTTTCTGCAATTAGCTCTTTATGTTTAGCAATTTCAAACATAAAGATCATAATCTACTGATTTATTAGATAGCTTATTATGTCCTTACCTTATTAAGTAGCAATATGATATTCTTATAGCTATTCAGGATCTTTCCTCCTATATAGCACTATATTGGTAAACAGTTGTGTGGTAGCCATTTTATTAGCAAATTATCATTTTTATTAGCATTTAATGTAAATTAAAATCCATCTACACAAATCAATAAATTTTGTGCTATACAAGATGTAGAGAAAATATTAGTGTATTATATCTGGCAACAGAAACATTTACTCTTTTATTATGTCTCAAACTTCTCATTCATCCTCTATGTGCCATTTCATTTAGAAGAAAACCATAAAAAAGTAATGACAATCTGACAATCTCACAATATAAATCTATCACATCCTAGAAAATATAACTTACTTCTCTTATATACTTAGCTTGTGTTGACTTCCAAAATCTTCCTAGCCTCCTCTAGTACCAATTATCAAGTACCCAATGGTTTTGGTTTGGGTCATGTCCCTGGTTTTATGAGTAAGTACCAAAAAAAAGCCCCTTCTAAATTTCAAGGGCTCTAGAAAGGGACCTCTCTTATGAAAAAAAAAAATAGCAAAACATTTTGCTATTTGCTTTTTGATACCCCAGGATCTCTTTGATAGACAACAAAGACTTTTATGCTATAACAATAAATCATAGTAACAATAGCTCAGATTTATATAGTTCTTGAAATTTTATAAAATACTTCCATTCATTTTTTTATGGACACCTTGTGTGGTAAGTGATATCATTAGTTGTATTTTACAGATAAGAAAACTGGAGTTTGTTGAGGTTAAGTCTAAGACAGATTCTAACTCAAGTCTTCTTGACTTTAGATTCAGTGCTGTATTACTCAATCATGCCTCTATAGATAGAAATGAGATAAAAAATAAGAATATAGATGATTTAGTAGTGACTAATAGTAGATTTTTTTCTGAAAATTTTTTTAAAGTGGATAACAGTCCTCCTGTGTGAAAAGAACAAGAACTTTTTTCTAAAGATATCTTTTGCTTCTTTGCAATTTTGCATCTGGCTATTTCTGCCCTTTGATATTTTAAGGAAAAAGTCAAATTGTAAATGTGAAAGAGATTTAAAAATAAATGGACTTGAAAAAAAATTTTTTAAGAGGGAAAAACAGAAATCTTTCTTACATGACTAATAATTGTAGAGAAGAAGAAAATGGATTTTTAACATTATTAAACCAAGTAATTTAGCAATTTCAAATAGATTCCTTAGAAAAATTGATAATTTTTATCATAATAAATTAAGGCCCTTTTTATTCCTTGAATTATATTGTAAAAGGTTTCAGAATTTTCACTGAGTTATTTATTGTGATGAAAATATAAAGTACCTAACTAATGTTTGTTTGTGTGCAGTAAATTATCAGATCCTATTCAAGGCAAGTGGAGCAAAAACATCTGCTCTTTAGGAATTTAACTCCCAAGATAGACAATGGCCAGATAAATATTTGTGCATATAAAATGTGCTATAACCATAGCACATATATGAATATTTACAGTATTATGAACTTTTGTGTTTGTGATTTTTGTGTTATGGAACAGGAATTACTGGAAGATGTTAGATAAGAAAATTGTGTTAGCAGTTTAAGAACAGTGAATATCTCACCAAAGAATAATAACAATTTAAACCAAAAAATATGGTGGCATATTAGGACTAGATAAATCCAAACTACCCAAAACAGTGTGCCAGTAAAGCAATGAGTCAGAAGAAACAATGGTAAAAAAAAAAAAAAGCCATAGAAAAAGGGCTATAGTCTTCTATTCAATCTAGTAATGTACAAAAAAGGAGAGAAAAAAAGAAAAAATATATAAACAACCCAAACCAATAACAGGAGACAAAGCATCTACTTTAGGACCCAGGTATCCTGCAGCAGAAGGCAGAACCAGACCAATGCTCATACAAGACACAACCCAGACAGCCTGTCCTTTCATGGCAACAGAGACCAGGGGCCAGTCCAGCACTCAGACAGCTTGAATGTGATCTAGCACTTGAATTGTCTATGCCCAATTGAAAACCAAGGCAGTTCAAAGTACAAACTGTAGCCATAACACAGCAGAACCAACCAACATCATCAATCTCTCCTAAGCTACAGCAGTTGTATTAGATGGAAAAAGAGCCAGTGTGAAAGGCTTGTAAAAGGCTTAATCAACATTTAATTGGTACCAGTTATTGTCACCTCCAGGACTGGAATTGTGTGAGAAGAAAGAGAAAGGTACAAAACTAAAACCTTTTTCAAGTCATCAGGAAACTGAGTTCAAACCCAGAAATTTCCATAGAAAGAAATCTAGTATTACATATCATATTCAGGACCAAGAGGGATCTGCACATATCATTTAAGAACCTCTTCATTCTGAAAACTCAGGACCATGTGAACTCTGCCCCTGAAATGCACTCTCTCTGATTGGAAGACAGAGATTTCCTTCCATAATTTCTTTTTAAGGAAGAAATTTTTCTTCGTTTCCCACTCAACTGCATTCCTCTAGATTTCTGTATCTTGTCCTCATCCTTGGTACTTTGACATGTTGTTTTTCCCCCATGAGATTGTAAGCTCCTTGATAGTGGGACTTTGTTTCATTTTTAGATGGCTTCATTTTTAGGCTGGCATATATCAGGTGCTTAATAAATATTGATAATAATTGACTCAAAGATATATTGCCTTTGTATATTCATCATGTGCTATACCGACTCTGAATTCTATAGTAAGATATATGTACCTGTGTGATGTAAATATGCTTAATTTTCATATCTTTAAGCCTTCTTTAAGCAGTTCTTCAGCTAGAAATATAATAGAATGAAGAAAGGATGTCTCAGAATGATATTGCAGATCACAACTTGACCTAAATAAAAAGAAGACAAGATGAACAATGAAATTTTCTAAGAAGTCACGAAATAATTATTTTTAAAGGAAGGAGACAATTATTATTATTATTATTTACATATGATGCTTGCTGATGGTTTTAAATAGATACTACTGTCATATGTAATGGGGATAAACTGGAACCATTTCCAATAAGATCAGGGGTAAAACAAGTGTGCCCACTATCACCATTACTATTCAATATTGTATTAGAAATGCTAGCTTTGGCATTAAGAGAAGAAAAAAAGATTAAAGGAATTAGAGTAGGTAATGAGGAAACCAAATTATCACTCTTTGCAGATGATGTGAGGGTACACTTAGAGAATTCTAGAGAATCAACTAAAAATTATTAGAAATAATCCACAAGTTTAGCAAAGGAGAAGTTACAAAATAAATCCACATAAATTGTCAGCATTTTTATACATCACTAACAAAATCCAACAGCAAGAGATACAAAGAGAAATTCCATTTAAAATAATCGTCGACAGTATAAAATATTTGGGAATCTATTTGCCAAGGGAAAGACGGGAACTATATGAGCAAAACTACAAAACACTTTCCACACAGATAAAGTCAGATATAAACAATTGGAAAAATAGCAAGTGCTCTTGGATAGGTCGAGTAAATATATATAATAAAGATGACAATACTATCAAAACTAATCTATTTGTTTAGTGTTACATCAATTAAACTCCCAAGAAACTATTTTTTTGACCTAGAAAAAAAAATAACAAAATTCACTTGGAAGAAAAAAAGGCCAAGAATTTCAAGGGAACTAATGAAAAAAAAAAAAATGCCAATGAAGATGTGGCTGTACCACATCTAAAACTATATTATAAAGCAGTGGTCATCAAAAACATTTGGTACTAGCTAAGAAATAGCGTGATTGATCAGTGGAATAGGTTAAGTTCACAGGACAAAATAGTCAATGGCTACAATAATCTAGTTTTTGAAAAGCCCAAAGACCCCAGCTTTTGAGATAAGAATTCACTATTTGATGAAAATTGCTGGGAAAATTGGAAATCAGTATGGAGAAACTAGGCATTGACCCACACCTAACACCGTATACCAAGATAAAGTCAAAATGGGTTCATGATCTAGACATAAAGAATGATTTTATAAACAGATTGGAAGAACATAAAATAGATGTTAACTATGTAACATTTGTTACATAGGTAACAGATCTGTGGAGGAGAAGGAATTTGTGACCAAAGAAGTTTATTGATCATTATTGAATCAAATAGATAATTTTGATTATATTAAGTTTAAAAAGTTTTTGTACAAACAAAACTAATTGCAGACAAGATTAGAAGGGAATCAATAAACTGGGAAAACATTCTTACATTCAAAGGTTCTGATGAAAGCCTCATTTTAAAATATATAGAGAATTGACTCAAATTTATAAGAAATCAAGCCATTCTCCAATTGATAAATGGTCAAAAGATACAAACAGACAATTTTCAGATGAAGAAATGGAAACTATTTCTAGTCATATGAAAAGGTGCTCCAAATCATTATTGGTCAAAGAAACACAAATTAAGACAACTTTGAGATAGCACCACATATCTCTCAGATTGTCTAAGATGACAGGAAAAGACAATGATGAATGTTGGAAGGAATGTGGGATAACTGGGACACTGATACATTGTTGGTGGAACTGTGAAAAGATTCAACCATTCTGGGGAGCAATTTGGAACTATGCTTACAAAGTTATCACACCGTGCGACATCCTTTGACCCAACAGTGTTTCTGCTGGGCTTATGTTCCAGAGATCTTAAAGAGGGCAAAGGGACCCACATGAGCAAAAATGGCAGCCCTTTTTGTAGTGGCAAGAAACTGGAAACTGAATGGATGCCTGTCAATTGGAGAATGGATGAATAAATTATGGTATATGAATGTTATGGAATATTATTGTTCTGTAAGAAATGACCAGCAGGATGATTTCAGAGATTCCTGGAGAAACACATGAACTAAAAGCTAAGTGAAATGAGTAGAATCAGAAAATCATCATACATGACACAAAAAGATTGTATTATGATAAATTCTGAAGGATGTGGCTCTCTTCAACAATTAGATGATTTAAGCTAATTCCAGTTGTACAGTGATGAAAAAAGCCATCTACACCCAGAGAGAGACCCGTGGGAACAGAATGTGCTTCACAACATAGCATTTTCACTCTTTTCATTGTTGCTTGATTGTATTTTCTTCTTCTTTCTTCTTGTTCTTCTTTTTACTGGTTTGATTTGATTTTTCTTTGCAGCACAATAATTGTATAAATATGCAGTATATATCATATTTAACATATATTTACTATGTTTAACATATATTCAACTAATTGCCATCTAGGGGAGGTCATGGGGAAAAGGAGGGAAAAATTGGAAGTAATGTTAAAGGATTAATGTTAAAGCATTGCCCATGCTATGTTTTAAAAAATAAAAAGCTTTAATTAAAAACAAAAACAAAATAGATATTACTGATCATTTTAAGTAAAAGCCCATTTATTCCTATACTCTAGTATTTTTAATAGGAATGGATGTTAGATTTTATCAAATGCCTTTTCTGCATCTATTGAGATAATATAGTTCCTGTTAATTTGGTTATTGATATAGTCAATTATGCCAATAACTTTGCAAATATTGACTCAACCCTGCATTTCTGGTTTAAATCCTGCTTGGTCATGGTGTTTTATCCTGGGGTTGACTTTCTGTAATAACTTTGCTAATTTTATTTTTAAGATTTTTTCATCAATATTCATTAGTGAAATTGGTCTATAATTATCTTTTTCTCTTTTCATCCTACTGGTTTAGGTATCAGTACAATGTCTATGTCATAAAAGGAATCTGATAGGAGTCCTTCTTTTCCTATTTTTAAAAATAGTTTGTACAGAAGACAGAATAGTCAACCACAGCAATCTAGTGTTTGACAAACCCAAAGATCCTAACTTTTGGGATAAGAATTCATTATTTGATAAAAACTTCTGGGATAACTGGAAATTAGTATGGCAGAAATTAGGCATGGACCCACACTTAACACCATATACAAAGATAAGATCAAAATGGGTTCATGATTTAGGCATAAAGAATGAGATTTTAAATAAATTAGAGGAACATATGATAGTTTATCTCTCAGACTTGTGGAGGAAAAAGAAATTTGTGACCAAAGATGAACTAGAGACCATTACTGATCACAAAATAGAAAATTTTCATTATATCAAATTAAAAAGCCTTTGTACAAAAAAAACTAATGCAAACTAGATTAGAAAGGAAGCAACAAAAAGGGAAAACATCTTTACAGTTAAAGGTTCTGATAAAGGCCTCATTTCCAAACTATATAGAGAATTGACTCTAGTTTATAAGAAATCAAGCCATTCTCCAATTGATAAATGGTCAAAGGATATGAATAGACAATTTTCAGATGATGAAATTGAAATTATTTCCATTCATATGAAAGAGTGTTCCAAATCACTATTGATCAGAGAAATGCAAATTAAGACAACTCTGAGATACCACTACACACCTGTCAGATTGGCTAAGATGACAAGAAAAGATAATGACGAATGCTGGAAGGGATGCGGGAAAACTGGGACACTGATGCATTGTTGGTGGAGTTGGGAACAAATCCAACCATTCTGGAGAACAGTCTGGAATTATGCCCTAAAAGTTATCACAGTGTGCATATCTTTTGATCCAGCAGTGTTACTTCTGGGCTTATATCCTGAAGAAATACTAAAGAAGGGAAAGGGAACTGTATGTGCCAAAATGTTTGTGGCAGCCCTGTTTGTAGTGGCTAGAAACTGGAAATTGAATGGATGACCATCAATTGGAGAATGGTTGGGTAAATTGTGGTATATGAATGTTATGGAATATTATTGTTCTATAAGAAATGACCAGCAAAATGACCAGCAGAATGAATACAGAGAGGATTGGAGAGACTTACATGAACTGATGCTAAGTGAAATGAGCAGAACCAGGAGATTATTTTATACTTCAACAATGATACTGTTTAAAGATGTATTCTGATGGAAGTGGATTTCTTTAACAAAGAGACTTAACTCAGTTTCAATTGATCAATGATGGACAGAAGGCAGCTACACCCAAAGAAAGAACACTGGGAAATGAATGTAAACTATTTGCATTTTTGTTTTTCTTCCCAGGTTATCTGAAATCCAATTCTCCCTGTGCAACAAGAGAACTGTTCGGTTCTGCATGCATATATTGTATCTAGGATGTACTGCAACATATTTAACATATATAGGACTGCTTGCCATCTAGGGGAGGGGGTGAAGGGAGGGAGGGGAAAATCGGAACAGAAGTGAGTGCAAGGGATAATGTTGTAAAAAAATTACCCTGGCATGGATTCTGTCAATAAAAAGTTATTATAAAATAAATAAATTTTAAAAAATAGTTTGTACAGTATTGGAGTTAATTGTTCTTTAAATGTTTGGTAGAATTCACATATAAATCCATCTGGCCCTGGAGGTTTTTTCTTAGGGAGTTGATTAATAGCTTGTTCTATTTCTTTTTCGAAAATAGAACTATTTAAGTCATTTATTTCCTCTTCTGTTAATCTGGACAATCTATATTTTTGTAACTATCCCTTCATTTCACTTAGGTTATCAAATTTATTCACATAAAATTGGGCAAAATAACTCCTAATTATTACTTTAATTTCCTCTTCATTGATGGAAAGTTCTCCCTTTTCATTTTTGGGGCTAATAATTTGATTTTCCTCTTTCCTTTTTCTAATTAAAGATTTATCTATTTTGTTGGTTTTTTCATAAAACCAACTCTTAGTTTTATTTATTAATTCAATAGTTTTTTTGACTTTCACTTTTATTAATCTCCCCTTTTATTTTTAGAATTTCAAGTTTGGTATTTGGGGATTTTAATTTGTTCCTTTTCTAGGTTTTTTTTAGTTGCGTGCCCAATTCAGAGATTTTTTTCTCTATTTTATACAAGTATGCATCTAGAGATATAAAATTTCCTCTTATTACCAGTTTGGCTGCATTCCACAAATTCTGGTATGCTGTCTCATTATTATCATTCTTTTGGATGAAATTATTGATTGTGTCTATGATTTGCTGTTTCATCCATTCATTTCCTTAGGGTTAGATTATTTAGTTTCCAATTACTTTTTGTTCTATTTTTCCTTGTAATTTTTGAATGTAATTTTTATTGCATTGTAATCTGAAAAAAAATGCATTTATGATGTCTGCCTTTCTTCATTTGATTTTGAGATCTTTATGCTTTAATATATGGTCAATTTTTGTATAGGTTCCATGAACTGCTGAGGAAAAAAAAGTGTACTTCTTTCAATTTTCTCCAAAGTTCTATCATATATGACTTTTCTAGTATGCTATTTACCTCCTTAGCTTTTTTCTTATTTATTTTGTCATTCAATTTACTTAGTTGTGAGAGAGCAAGGTTAAGATCTCCCACTATTTTTTGCTTTCTATTTCTTCTTGCACCTCTTCTAACTTCTACTTTAGGAATTTAGATGCTATGCCATTTGGTGCATATATATTTAGTATTGATATTGTTTTCATTATCTGTGGTATTCTAAATCTATTTTTGCTTTTGCTTGATCTGAAATTAAGATGAACTACTCCTGTTTTTTTTTTTTTTACTTCACCTGAAGCATAATAGATTCTGTGTCAGCCTTTTATCTTTACTCTGTATGTATCACTCTGCTTTAAATGTGTTTCTTGTAAACAATATATTGTAGGGTTCTGGCTTTTAATCCAGTCTGTTATCCGCTTCTGTTTTATGAGAGGGTTCATCCCATTCCACATTTACAATTAAAACTACTAACTCTGTATTCCCTGCTATTTTATTTATCCCAAATTATGCTTTTCTCTTTCCTTTCCCCTTTTCCCTCCTCCCCAGTATTTTATTTATGAGCACCACTTGCCTCAATAGCCCTCCCCCTTTATAGCCCATCCTCCTTTCTTATACTTTTCCCTATTTCCCTTTACCCTTCTATTAGCCCCCCCCTTTGATTTTCCTTTTCTCCTCAAATTTCCTTTAAGGTGAGAGAGAAGTTTTTCTGTGAAACCAAAAATAACTAATATTCTCTCTTTGAGCCAAAGATTCACACAATTGTCATCCCCCTCCTTTCTTTCCCTAAATTGTAATAGGTTTTTTTTTTTTTTGCCTCTTGGTGAGATGTAATTTCCCTCATTTTACCTCCACTTTCCCCTTTTTCTTGTACAATCCCCTTTCTATTTCTAGTTTCTTTTTTAAATTACAACAGTAAAATCAAACTATACATGCACTCTCTATATATCCATAACAGAAATATAGTTCTCAAGAGATCTTTTATTTTTACCTTTTAATGTTTTTCTTGAGTTCTATATTTGGAGGTCAAATTTTTTGTTCAGTTCTGGTCTTTTCATCAGAAATAAATGAAATTCATCTATTTCATTGAATGTCCATTTTCTTCCCTACAAGAAAATGCTCAATTTAGTGGGGTAGTTTATTTTTGGCTTCAATTCAAGTTTCTTTGCCTTTCACAATCTCAGATTCCAGGTCCTTCCATCCTTTAAGGTGGAAGCTGTTAGGTCCTGTGTAATCCTGATTGGGAATTGTCAGTATCTGAATTGTTTTTTTCTGGTGATTTGCAAAATTTTTTCCTTGGTCCTCCTTAATTCTTAAACTTAGCCACAATATTCCTTGGAGTTTTGATTTTGGGGTCTCTTTCAGGAGATGATCAGTGAATTCTTTCAATTGGCATTTTACCTTCTGATTCTGGGACATCAGGGCAATTTTCTTTGATGATTTCCTGAAAAATAATAACCAGGCCCTTTTTTTCATCATGGTTTTTAGGAAGTCCAACAGTCTTTAGACTATCTCTCCTACATCTATTTTCCAAGTCATTCGATTTCCCAAGCAGGTATTTTACATTTTCTTCTTTTTCTTTCTTTCTTCTTCTTTTTTGTTTTTTGTTGGTTTTGCTTGATTGATTCTTGATGTCTTATTGAGTCATTCATTTCCATTTCTTTAGTTCTGATTTTTAGTGAATTATTTTCTTCATTTACTTTTTTTAGTTCTTTTTGTATTTAGTCAATTGAATTTTTTTATTATAGCTTTTTATTTACAAGACATATGCATGGGTAATTTTTCAGCATTGACCCTTGCAAAATCTTCTGTTCCAACTTTTCCCCTCATTTCCCCACTCCCTCCCCTAGATGGCAGGTAGTCCCATACATGTTAGATATGTTAAAGTATATGTTAAATACAATATGTATATACATGTTTATACAGTTATCTTCCTGCATAAGAAAAATTGAATTTAGAAAGAAGATAAAAATAACCTGAGAAAGAAAAAAAAATGCAAGCATACAAAAACAGAAGGAATGGAAATGCTATGTTGTGGTCCACACTCATTTCCCATAGTTCATTAGCTTGGTGTAGCTGGTTCTCTTCATTATTGAACAATTGGAACTGATTTGTTTCATCTCATTGTTGAAGAGAGCCACATCCATCAGACTTGATCATCATATAGTGTTGTTGTTGAAGTGTATAATGATCTCCTGATTCTGCTCATTTCACTTGGCATCAGTTCATGTAAGTCTCTCCAGATCTTTCTGAACCCATCCTGCTGATTATTTCTCACAGAACAATAACATTCCATAACATTGATATACCACAATTTATCCAGCTGTTCTCCAATTGATGCATTCATTCAATTTCCAGTTTCTAGCCACTACAAAAAGAGCTACCACAAACATTTTTGCACATAAAGATTTCTTTGGGATATAAGCCCAATAGAAACACTGTTGAATCAAAGGGTATGCACATATTGATAACTTTTTGAGCATAGTTCCAAATTGTTCTCCAGAATGGTTGGATGTATTCACAACTCCACCAACAATGTATCAGTGTCTCCCTTTTCCCACACCCCCTCCAACATTCATCATTATTTTTTCCTGTCATCCTAGTCAATCTAACAGGTATGTAGTGGTATCTCAGAGTTGTCTTAATTTGCATTTCTCTGATCAACAATGATTTGGAGCATCTTTTAATATGGCTAGAAATAGTTTCCATTTCTTCATCTGAAAATTGCCTGTTCATATCCTTTGACCATTTATCAATTGGAGAATGGCTTGATTTCCTATAAGTTTGAGTCAATTCTCTATATATTTTGGAAATGAGGCCTTTATCAGAATCTTTCACTATAAAAATATTTCCCCAGTTTATTGCTTCCCTTCTAATCTTGTTTGCATTAGTTTTGTTTGTACAAACACTTTTTAACTTGATATAATCAAAATTTTCTATTTTGTGATCAATAATGATCTCTAGTTCTTCTTTGGTCACATATTCCTTCCTCCTCCACAGGTCTGAGGTAAACTATCTTATCTTTTTCTAAATTTATTTATAATCTCATTCTTTATGCCTAGATCATGAACCCATTTTGACCTTATCTTGGTGTACAGTGTTAAGTATGGGTCAATCCCTAGTTTCTGCCATACTAATTTCCAATTTTTCCAGCAGCTTTTGTCAAACAGTGAATTCTTATCCCAACAACTGGGGTCTTCGGATATGTCAAACACTAGATTGCTATAGTTGTTGACTATTTTGTCCTGTAAACTGATTAACTTGTCTATTTCTTAGCCAATACCAAATGATTTTGATGATTGCTGCTTTTTAATATAGTTTTAGGTCTGGTATAACTAGGCCACCTTCATTTGATTTTTTTTTTCATTAGTTTCCTTAAAAGTCTAGTCAATATAATTTTTAAATGGGTTGTTTTGTTATATGGATTTTTTTTCTATTTAACCCATTCTGTTTTTTAATGAGTTATTTTCTTTTTACATTTTGTCAAATCTCTTTTTTAGGGAATTATAGGCTTTTTTCATTTCATTAAGTCTATTTTATAAATTTTCTTCATATAATTTGTTTTCTTTTCCAAACCATCTTGCAAAGTTCTCATTTATTTTCCTCATTTTTCTTCTAGCTCTCTTTCAATATCATTTTAAATTTCGTCCAGGGGAGCCTTGTGTGATGGGGATCAATTTATATAACCCTTTGGTGCTTCTTCTGGAGACAATTTACTTTTAGTGACCTTAGAGTTTGAAATTTATTCTTCTCTTTCACCATAAAAATTATCTATGGTCAGAGTTCTTTTTGCTTTTTTTTTTTTTAAAGTTGAGGTCTACTTTTAGGGCAAGAGAATTGTCCAAGCTTCCTCTACAAGTGGCAGTGGCTGTGCTGAGTCAGTGTTTATTGACTTCCTGGTGCTGGATGGGCATGGCCAAGTCCAATGAAATTCTGGTGTTTTAGGATTCACTATTTACCTTTTGTGTTTGTGTTGGATGTTTTACAACTTTTCTGCTGGCCTATTGGCTTGCAAATAGGGCAAAGCAGCCAACACTGCTCAGCTGACACCACCTGGTACTGTGTGCTGCCTGCTGTTCTTGGCTTGCTTGTGCTTGGCCTGCCTCTCTCCATGCCTGATTGAAACAATCTTTTCTGGAGATCTTAGAAATTATCTTCTGCTGATAATTTGTTACACTTTCAATATTGGTGGATTCTGTTACTCAAAAACTAATCCAGAGATTGGATTTGCTGCTAGTCTGAGGGCTGAGAGAAGAGCTCAGAAAAAAATGTGAGTCCTCTCCACCGTCTTGGCTCTGCCACCTCCTATGTTCTTCTAATTTGCTTATAATATGCCACTCTTTATGTGTAAATCATGAATCCATTTTGATCTTATCTTGGTATATGGTGTTAAGTGTGGGGAATGCCTAGTTTCTGCCATATTAGTTTTCAATTTTCCCAGCAGTTTTTGTCAAATAGTGTATTCTTATCTCAAAAGCTAGGGTCTTTGGGTTTGTCAAATAGTAGATTACTATGCTGTGAATCTAACCTATTCCACTGATCAACTACTCTATTTCTTTTTTTTTTTTTATTACAAATTTTTAAATACTTCTTTATTTACAAGATATATGCATGGATAATTTTTCAGCAGTGATAGTTACAAAACCTTTTGGTCCAATTTTTCCCCTCCTTTCCCCCATTCCCTCCCCAAGATGGCAGGTTGACCAATACATGTTAAATATGTTAAAGTATAAATTAAATACAATATAAGTATATCTGTCCAAACAGTTATTTTGCTGTACAAAAAGAATCAGACTTTGAAATAGTATACAATTAGCCGTGAAGGAAATAAAAAATGCAGGCACACAAAAATAGAGGGATTGGGAATTCTATGGAATGGTTCATAGTCATCTCCCAGAGTTCTTTCCCTAGATGTAGTTGGTTCAGTTCATTACTATTGGAACTGATTTGGTTCATCTTCATTGTTGAAGAGTGATACATGCATCAGAATTGATCATCATATAGTATTGTTGTTGAAGTGCCCAGGCCAAGAGCATTTAATATTTTTCCAATTGGCTAGATCTGACTTTATTTGTGTGGAAAGAGTTTTGTAGTTTTGCTCATCTAGTTTCTGATTTTCCCTTGGCAGATAAATTCCTAAATATTTTATACTGTCAGTAGTTACTTCAAATGGAATTTCTCTCTTTTTTTTTAAAAAAAAATTTATTTTTTTTTAATAACTTTTTATTGACAGAACCCATGCCAGGGTAATTTTTTACAGCATTATCCCTTGCACTCACTTCTGTTCTGATTTTTCCCCTCCCTCCCTCCACCCCCTGTTCCAGATGGCAAGCAGTCCTTTACATGTTAAATAGGTTACAGTATATCCTAGATGCAATATATGTGTGCAGAACAGAACAGTTCTTTTGTTGCACAGGGAGAATTGGATTCAGAAGATATAAATAACCCGGAAAGAAAAGCAAAAATGCAAGCAGTTTATATTCATCTCCCAGTGTTCTTTCTTTGGGTGTAGCTGCTTCTGCTCATCTTTGATCAATTGAAACTGAATTAGCTCTCTTTCTCGAAGAGATCTACTTCCATCAGAATACATCCTCAAACAGTATCATTATTGAGGTATATAATGATCTCCTGGTCCTGCTCATTTCACTTAGCATCAGTTCATATAAGTCTCACCAGTCCTCTCTGTATTCATCCTGCTGGTCATTCCTTACAGAACAATAATATTCCATAACGTTCATATACCACAATTTACTCAACCATTCTCCAATTGATGGGCATCCATTCATTTTCCAGTTTCTAGCCACTACAAACAGGGCTGCCACAAACATTTTGGCACATACTGGTCCCTTTTCCTTCTTTAGTATCTCTTTGGGATATAAGCCCAATAGAAACACTGCTGGACCAAAAGGTATGCACAGTTTGATAACTTTTTGAGCATAGTTCCAAATTGCTCTCCAGAATGGCTGGATGGGTTCACAATTCCACCAACAATGTATCAGTGTCCCTGTTTTCCCACATCCCCTCCAATATTCTGCATTATCTTTCCCTATCATTCTAGCCAATCTGACAGGTGTGTATTGATATCTCAGAGTTGTATTAATTTGCATTTCTCTAATTAATAATGATTTGGAGCATATTTTCATATGGCTAAAAATAGTTTCAATTTCTTTGACTGAGAATTATCTGTTCATATCCGTTGACCATTTATCAATTGGAGAATGTCTTGATTTCTTATAAATTAGAGTCAATTCTCTATATATTTTGGAAATGAGGCCTTTATCAGAACCTTTGACTGTAAAAACGTTTTCCCAGTTAATTGTTTCCCTTCTAATCTTGTCTGCATTTTGTTTGTACAAAAACTTTTCAATTTGATATAATCAAAATTTTCTATTTTGTAGACAATAGTGATCTTTAGTTCTTCTTTGGTCATAAATTCCTTCCTCTTCCACAGATCTGAGAGGTAAACGATCCTATGCTCTTCCAATTTATTTATAATCTCATTCTTTATGCCTAAGTCATGAACCCATTTTGACCTTATCTTGGTGTATGGTGTTAAGTGTGGGTCAATGCCTAGTTTCTGCCATACTAATTTCCAATTTTCCGAGCAATTTTTGTCAAATAATGCATTCTTTTCCCAAAAACTGGGGCCTTTGGGTTTGTCAAACACTAGATTATTAAAGTTATTTGGCTGTTTTATCCTTTGAACCTAACCCATTTCATTGATCAACTAGTCTATTTCTTAGCCAATACCAGATGGTTTTGGTAACCGCTGATTTATAATATAATTTTAGATCTGGTACAGCTAGGCCACCTTCATTTGATTTTTTTTTTCATTAATTCCCTTGAAATTCTGGACCTTTTGTTTTTCCATATAAACTTCGTTGTTATTTTTTCTAAATCATCAAAATAGGTTTTTGGGAGTCTGGTTGATATAGTGTTAAATAAATAGATTAATTTAGGTAGTATTGTCATTTTTATTATAGTTGCTAGCCCAATACACGAGCATTTAATATTTTTCCAATAGGTTAGATCAGGCTTAATTTGTGTGGAAAGTGTTTTGTAGTTTTGCTCATAAAGTTTCTGATTTTCCCTTGGCAGATAGATTCCCAAATATTTTATACAATCAGTAGTTACGTTCAATGGAATTTCTCTTTGTAACTCTAACTGTTGGGTTTTGTTAGTGATATATAAGAATGCTGATGACGTATGTGGGTTTATTTTGTATCCTGCAACTTTGCTAAACGTGTGGATTGTTTCTAATAACTTTTTAGTAGAATCTCTGGGGTTCTCTAAGTATACCATCATATCATCAGCAAAGAGTGATAATTTGGTTTCCTCATTGCCTATGCTTATTCCTTTAATCTCTTTCTCAACTCTTATTGCTGACGCTAGCATTTCTAATCCAATATTAAATAATAACGGTGATAGTGGGCAACCTTGTTTCACTCCTGATCTTATTGGGAATGGTTGCAGTTTGTCCCCATTACATATGATACTTACTGCTGGATTTAAATAGATGCTACTGGTTATTTTAAGGAAAAGTCCATTTATTCTTATACTCTCAAGAGTTTTTAGTAGGAATGGATGTTGGATTTTATCAAATGTTTTTTCTGCATTTATTGAGATGATCATATGGTTTTTGTTAATTTGGTTATTAATATGGCCAATTATACTGATAGTTTTCCTGATATTGAACCAGTCCTGCATTCCTGGTATAAATCCTACTTGATCATGGTGTATTATGCTCGGGATAATTTTCTGTAGTCTTTTTGCTATTATCTTATTTAAGATTTTAGCATCAATATTCATTAGGGAGATTGGTCTATAATTTTCTTTCTCTGTTTTCAACTTACCTAGTTTAGGTATCAGTACCATGTCTGTGTCATAAAAGGAATTTGGTAGGATTCCTTCATTCCCTATTTTTTCAAATAGTTTATAAAGCATTGGGGCTAATTGTTCTTTGAATGTTTGGTAGAATTCTCATGTAAATCCATCTGGTCCCGGGAATTTTTTTTTAGGGAGTTGATTAATAGCTTGTTCTATTTCTTTTTCTGAAATGGGACTGTTTAAGTAATTTACTTCCTCCTCTGATAATCTGGGAAGCCTATATTTTTGAAGGTAGTCATCCATTTCACTTAGGTTATCAAATTTGTTGGCATAAAGTTGGGCAACTTTATTATTTCTTTAATTTCCTCTTGATTGGTGGAAAGTTTTCCCCTTTCATTTTTAAGACTACTTATTTGATTTTCCAAGGTTTATCAATTTTACTGTTTTTTTTCCATAAAAACAACTCTTCGTTTTATGTATTAATTCAATAGTTCTTTTACTTTCTATGTTATTAATTTCTCCTTTTAATTTTAGAATTTCAAGTTTAGTAATTGATTGGGGGTTTTAAATTTGGTCTTTTTCTAGCTTTTTAAGTTGCAGGCCCAATTCATTGATCTTCTCTTTCCCTATTTCATTCAAGTAAGCCTCTAAGGATATAAAATTTCCCCTTATTACGGCTTTGGCTGCATCCCATAAATTTTGGTATGATATCTGACCATTGTCATTATCTTGAGTGAAACTATTAATTGTGTCTATAATTTGCTGTTTCACCCAATCATTCTTTAAGATGAGATTATTTAGTTTCCAATTACTTTTTGGTCTATTTACACCCAACTTTTTGATGAATGTAGTTTTTATTGCATTGTGATCTGCAAAGAAAGCATTTACTATTTCTGCCTTCCTGCATTTAATTTTGAGATCTTGATGTCCTAATATATGGTCAATTTTTGTGTAGGTTCCATGAACTGCTGAGAAGAAAGTATACTCCTTTCTGTGACCATTCAGTTTTCTCCAGAGATCTATCATACCTAATTTTTCTAATATTCTATTTACCTCTTTAATTTCTTTCTTATTTGTTTTGTGATTTGATTTATCTAAGTCTGAGAGTGCAAGATTGAGATCTCCCACTATTATAGTTTTGCTGTTTATTTCTTCTTGCAACTCTCTTAACTTCTCCTTTAGGAAGTTAGATGCTATACCATTTGGTGCATATATGTTTAATATTGATATTGCTTCATTGTCTATAGTACCCTTTAGCAAGATATAGTTTCCTTCCTTATCTCTTTTAATTAGACCAATTTTTGCTTTTGCTTGATCTGAGATTAGAATGGCTACCCCTACTTTTTTGACTTCACCTGAAGCATAATAGATTCTGCTCCAGCCTTTTACCTTTACTCTGTATGTATCTCCCTGTTTTAAATGTGTTTCCTGTAAACAACATATTATAGGGTTCTGATTTTTGATCCAGTCTGCTATTTGCCTCCTTTTTATGGGGGAGTTCATCCCAATTACATTTACGGTTAAAATTACTAATTCTGTATTTCCTGCATCCTAATATCCCCAGATTATGCTTTTCTTTTTCTTGCCCTCCTTCCCTCCTTCCCTAGTAGTAAACTTATTGGTCCCACTTGCGTCATGCAGTTCTCCCTCTTTAGTATTCCTCTCTCCTCCCTTTGAAACTCTTCCCCTTTCTTGTACCCTTCCCTTATTACACTTTTTCCTTTTCCCTTTTCCTCTCCCACTTTTTAATGAAGTGAGAGAAGATTCTCTGTAAAACAAATATGCCAATTATTTCCTCTTTGAGCCAACTCTGATGAGAGTAGGATTCACACATTGTTCCTCCCCCCTCTAAGTTCCCTCAGATTTGATAGGTTTCCTTTGCCTCATTGTCGCATGTAGTTTCACTCTTTTTATCTCCCCTTTTCGCTTTTTCTGACACTATCCCTTTTTCATTTCTACTTCCCTTATGTTATATCAGTAAAATCAAATTATACATGTGGTTTTTATGTATGTCCACAACGGAAATACAGTTCTCAAGAGTTTCTTTTACCTTTTTCTACTTCTCTTGAGTCCTGTTGTTGGAGATCAAATTTTTTGTTTAAGTCTGTTTTTTTCCTTAGAAATAAATGGAATTCCTCTGTTTCATTAAATGTCCATCTTCTTCCATGGAAAAAAATACTCAGCTTAGCTGGGTAGTTTATTCTTGGCTGCATTCCAAGTTCTTTTGCCTTTCAGAATATCTGATTCCAGGCCCTTTGATCCTTTAATGTTGAGGCAGGCAGATCTTGCATGACCCTTATTATGGCACCTTGGTATTTGAACTGTTTTTCCTGGCTGCTTGTAAAATTTTTTTCTTTAATCTGAAAATTCTGAAGTTTGGCCCCAATATTCCTCGGATTCTTTATTTTAGGGTCTTTTTCAGAAGGTGTTTGATGAATTCTTTCAATGCTTATTTTCCCTTCCAGTTCTATTACGTCTGGGCAATTCTCTTTGATGATTTCCTGTAAAATAGTATCTAGGCTCTTTTTTTCATCATAATTTTTGGATAGTCCAATGATCCTCACGTTATCTCTCCTAGATCTATTTTCCAGGTCTGTTGTTTTCCAAGTAAATAGTTGACATTTTTTTCCAATCTTTCATTTTTTTGGTTTTATTTGACTGATTCTTGATGTGTCAATGAATCAGTCATTTCTATTTGTTCAGTTCTGATTTTTAGTGAATTATTTTCTTCATTAGCTTTTTTTACTTCTTTTTGTATATGTCCAATTGAGTTGTTTTGCTCTATGGAATTTTTTTCCATTTCACTAATTTTTTTTTAGTGAGTTATTTTCTTTTTCCAATTCACAAATTCTGTTTCCCTGCACTTCTTGGGAGTTTTTTACCTTTTCCAATTCACATTTCAGTAAGTTGTTTTCTTTTTCCACTCTATCAAATTTTTCTTTTAGTGTGTTATATGCCTTTTCTGTACTCTGTTGCATAGCTTCTCTTTCCTTTCCCTATTTCTCTTGTAGTTCTCTTTTAAGGTTTTTAATAGTCTCTTCTAGGAGAGCGTTTTGTATTGGGGGCCAACAATTATCTGGAGATTGTCTGCTATTAGTTTCTTCAGGCTTGAAAAGCTGTTTTCTTTCTATATAGAAGCTATCAATTGTTCTTTTGAATTTTTTACTCATTTTGTTAAATCCTGTAGGGTCTGCCTTCAGATCCAGGAGGTTACCAGCTTCCTCTGTGGAGCAGTGAAAGATGTATGGATAGGTAGCTGTCCTGCCAGCCGGCTACAAAAAGCAGCGAGGTACTGGAGTGCTCTGGGAAAGAGTTCCCCACCCAGCAGTAACTCAGGCCTGCAGGGCCAAGCTGGGAAAGTGCCCTGCAAAGAACCACAGCTGTGTGGCATAATGACTGCCCTGGGGCTAGATGCTGAGCAATGAGAGTTTCACTACCCCAAGTCAAAGCCTTCCCTGGGGCTGTTGAGCAGTGAATGAATTTGCAGGGACTGGAAGTGTCTCTGCCTCAGGAAGCACAGTCTGGTGGGAAAGTTCTATTGCCCCAGGCTGAGCCCCCTACTGTGCCAATTAGAGGCTGCCCAGGCTGTGCCTCCCTGCTGTGCATATTTGTAACTGCCCCTGCAAAAGCCCGAACTACAGGATGTGGCTGCAGGGCTGCATTACAGTCTGCCTGAGTCACTTCTGGGTTTGAGTGGTTACAGCCAGATCTTGTTAGGTTCTGTCATTTTTTGGAGTATGCTCTGTTTTAGGCCTTAATTTCTCTGCCAGTTTACTGCTTTGTAATCAAGGCAGAGCAGTTAGCCTATAGCAGAGTTGCCTCTATAACTTCTCTAGCCACAGAGATCACCCCCACCCCTGGTCTACTCAAGATGCTAGTCTCTCACTGCCTGTGCTAGTCTGTTCCTGGCCCCTCAGGACAAACCTTTCCTGGTGATCTTCCAGATTGATTTCGGCTGGTAAGTTGTAGTGCTTCTAATCTTCATGAATTTAAGCAGTGATGATTTTTGAGGTTGAATTAAATAGTTGGTTATGAGGGGGATGAGAGGAGCTTAGAAAGTCGTGTGTGCCTTCTCCACCATCTTGTCTCCACCCCCAGATGTTCTGGAATTTTTCTTTGTAACTCTAACTGCTGTATTTTTTTAGTGTTATATAAGAATACTGATGACTTATGCGGGTTTATTTTGTATCCTGCAACTTTGCTAAAGATGTGGATTATTTCTAATAGCTTTTTAGTAGAATCTCTGGGGTCCTCTAAGTATACCATCGTATCATCATCAAAGAGTGATAATTTGGTTTCCTTATTACCTACTCTAATTCCTTTAATTTCTTCCTCAGCTCTTATTGCCAAAGCTAGCATTTCTAATACAATATTGAACAGTAATGGTGATAGAGGGCAATCTTGTTTCACTCCTGATCTTATTGGGAATGGTTTCAGTTTATCTCCATTACATATGATGTTTACTGATGGTTTTAAATAGATGCTATTGGTTATTTTAAGGAAAAGACTATTTATTCCTATACTCTCAATTGTTTTTAATAGGAATGAATGTTGGATTTCAACAAATGCTTTTTCTGCATCTATTGAGATGATCATATGCTTTTTTGTTAATTTGGTTATTGATATGGTCAATTATACTAATAGTTTTTCTAATATTGAACCAGCCCTGCATTCCTGATATAAATCCTACTTGATCATGGTGTATTATCCTGGGAATGATTTTTTGTAGTCTTTTTGCTAATATCTTGTTTAAGATTTTAGCATCAATATTCGTTTTGCTAATATCGTGTTTAAGATTTTAGCATCAATATTGATTTAGCATCAATAATCTCCGATCAATTTGGAGATTGGTCTATAATTTTCTTTCCCTGTTCAGAAATGTTATTTCTGTATCCTCTAATCCAGCAATCCTATTACTAAGTATGTAGCAAAAGGAAATCAAAGATAGAAAGGGTATATGCATTACAAAATATTCATCATAGTATTTTTATGGTAATAAAACTTAAAAACTAAAAGAGATGCGTATCAACTGAGAAATGACTGGAAAATTCTGGTATAAGAATAAAATGGAATAGTATATTGTAACAAACATGAAATGTGAGTAACTCAGAGAACTTTTAAGAAATAATACAGAGCAAAGAAAGAACTAGGGAAAAAATTACTCTCCAACAATCAACAATAAAACAAATCTAAAAGACATCTGAACTAAGATCAAATTCATTAATCATTAGTCAATGTCACTGCCAGGATACAAATAATGAGATACAGCTTCCTTTTCTTGGACAGTTAGTTTGTGGAGAAAACATATCATGTCTTTAATATCTAACAGGGAAAGACATTGAACTTCTTTATTATTTATTATTATATTATTATCAAATTAGTAAGTAGTTAACTTCAGTATTCCTCCTGAATTGAGAAATAAAGCCTCCTGTAATATGTTTTTTCTTCCTTGATTTTTACTGGATGTCTTCTTATTTTGAGAAGATGTTAAGATATCATTATTTTTTTAGAGATCAAAAATGGGCTTCTTCCTCAGACTACCAGGCTCTTTTCTCTTCAGCAAGACACTTGTAGCTAGCTATATATAGATAACTTCAAATATTCAAGTTTGTTTCTTCTTTTTGAAATAGAAGATAATGCCTTTATGAAGAATAAAATTGGACTACTGACATTAATCCTCTTTGCTTCCTTCTCCCTGGAAAGTTACTTAGCCACACTTCTTGACAACAATTAAGTCAATTTTAGCCTATGGACTACATAATTACCTCCAGATCTACATTACTGCTTTCTCTGTGATTTTATAGAATTTTTATTGGACAAAAATTATGAATATTACCCTTTGCAGGAAAATCCCTAAAATTCTAACACTTGTTTAAATTTTGAGTTTTCTAGCTAATTCCTGGCTTCTAAAGATTTGAGGGAAAACTAGAATACAATAATGTCTTGGTTGAAAGTAACAAACTAAATACCTGTTATTAGACAGGCATGGGGAAGGAAAGTTGCAGAAAAGGTAGATTTTCCTGAATTTTCTCTACTTCTTGAAGAAGTCAGAAAAACTGGCCAAGAGATGCCAGTAGGGATCCTACAGCTTACTTTGATCTCTCTAATTTTCTGTCCTAGACCACCTCTCCTTTCTGTTTCTCTTTTAATCTGATCCTCCTCTGGATCCTTACAGGAACAGCTCATTAATTCTAGGAGTGAGCTGAGGACACTCACTCTTTCCCTATCTTTGCCATTTCATTGCTTATTTAATACCTATTCCTTACTCTTAGTCTGTGTTTCCTCTCTCTTTGAAAATACTTGGATGTACCTCAGTTCTCATTCCAGCTCACAGATGATAGAAAAGTTTTGTTCCTCTGAACTAAGCTGCTCAGGATCTCAGTTAGTTCTCTTATACATTCTTCCCTGGATTTTGAAACTTTGCAGCTCCTTTCAGAATCAGCTGTGCAGCTGACACTTGGGGAAAAGTTGGGAATTTAAAGAAGCAGTTCTTCCTAGCTATTTCTACAACTTTAATACATATTTAAGAATAGTACTAGATCAAATAGTGAACAAGGAATCCAGGAAGAAACCACAATGACTCATTATTCAGGTCAGAATAGGAATATAGAAGCTATCTTCTGAGAATGTAGGCACTAAAGGATATACAGTAAGGAATATCTGAAACAGAGCCTACGCTCATGGGATTAAATTGGGCCTGTGAATCAGAGGAAAATAATATTATGAATACAACAGTGAAGGGATCATATGATATTTACAGACAAGGAAGAGTTAACAAGAGTCATTCAGAATTTGTGATGCTCTGTCTGCAGAGCTGAGCTCCTAAATGCAATATGGAGTAAGGGGGTAGGGAATTGCATGTACACAGGTTGAGAAGAAACACTTGTGACTATTTATGAAAGTTAGGCACAGTTATGAATGTTGATTTGACCTGGATTGAAGCTATATACTAGGCAAGGAACAGAAAGAAACTGAAAGTCATTGACTTAAGATTGGCATTGTGGATTGAATGTATAGATCATTTCTACAAATAAAACCTGCAGTTTAATGACCAGGGCTAGAAGTTCAAAATAAGAAAAATCAATCAATAAACATTTATTAAGCATTTACTATGTGACAGTTTCTATGTTAAATTCTAGGAGTACAAAAAAGCATAGTCTTTTCCCTCAAGAAGTTTATAATCTAATGGAAAAGATACTATACAAAAACGTACAAACAATACAACATATATTCAAGACAAATGGGAAATAATTAAAAGAAGGAAGGCACTGGAATTTACGGAGCTTAAGGAAGACTTTCAGATCAACTAGGTGATACAGTAAATAAAACACAAGGCCTATAGTCAGGAAGATCTGAGTTCTAATCCAGCTTCAGACACTTACTAGCTACGTGATCCTGGATAAGTCACTTAACTTTGTTTCAGTTCCTCAATCTGTAAATGAGCTGGGAAAAGAAATGGAAAATCATAGAAAATCCCAACTGGGGGTCATCAAGAGTTAGACATAATTGAAAAACCATACAAAAACAGGAAAGACTTCCTGTAGAAAGTGGGATTGTAGTTTAGAGTTAAAGAAACTTGAGGATCAGCAGTTAGAGAAAAGGAAGGAGAGCATTTCAGGCAATGGAAACAGCCAGAAAAAAAATGCTAGGAGCAGAGAGGAGTGTCTTGTTTGTCAGGTGGCTGAGAACACTGAATGAAAGAGCATATGTCAGGGAATGAGGTATAAGAAGAATGGAATATAAAAGAGGGCTAGATTATGAAAAGCTTTGAATGTCAAACAGCATTTATATTTGTTCCTGAAGGCAATAAGAAATCTCTGGAGTTTATTGAGTGTTGGGGATAAGGGGCAATGACATGATCAGATGAAAATTTTGAAAAATAAGTTTGGTGGCTAAAGAAGAATGGATTGAAGTAGAGAGAAACTTTAGACAGGCAGATCCACCAACAGGCTATTACTGTAATAATCTAGAGTGATGACAGTGTCAAAGAGAGAAGATTTTGCAAAGCTTAGATGTAATGGGCTGAGGCTCGAATTGATGCACTGAGGTCTCAAGCACGTGAGGCTAAATAGTAATTGGACCATACTCTATTAATATGTCATCTTGGAGAAAGAATGGCCCCTGCCCATTGTGCAAGTCCTGATGTGTTGTATAGGAAATGACGTTTTTGGTGGGTGGAGGCAGGGGAGTGGAGAGGGAAGCAGAAAGAGAGACTGCTGGCTGGCATCTTGACACAGCTGCTCACATTGCTATCATGACTGCCCTTCATTGATCCCCTTTTCACCTGCAATCCCCCTTCATCTCTGCTAACTGGCTTCCTATCACAGCTGCCTATATTGCTATCGCAATCCTTCTTCACCTCTACTGAGAATAAAGATTGAAGATTTTTTCCTTTAACCTGAATTCCTGACTCTGGCTGATTTTAAATATGCGGTCATCACAGTTAGATCAACAAATTTTGGCAATATCTTGGATATGGAAGGTCAGAGACAGTGAGGAATCAAGGAAGGCTCTTTAATTGTGAGTCTGAGGGACGGGGGAGATGCTGCTGCCCTCTCTGGGTAAATAGGGAAGGTAGAAGAATGAGGAGGAGGAAGATCTTAAGGAAAAAGATAATGAGCTTTATTTTGGACATACTGAATTTAAAATGTCTACTGGACCTCCAGTTTATGATGTCTAAAAAGCAGTAAGAATGTGGGATTGGAAGACAGTAGAGAGATTAGAATAAGAGAGTTAGATCTGAAAATCACTAACTAGAGATGGTGGTTAGATTTATAGGAGATAAGATCACTAAGTGGAACAGTATAAAGGAGGTAAAGCCCCCTACCTCCCTCACAGTGTTTCACTTATTACCTTTAGTACCTGAAGTACATCTATAATCTAGCAGCATCTAGAAATGGTGACTAAGATGAAGCAATCAGATAGTTTGGAGGAGAACTAAAGGAGACTTGTGTCCTGAAAATCCAAAGAGCAGTATTAAAGAGAAGAGTGATCAACAGTGTCAAAAGTTGTAAAAAAGTCAAAGGCCTTATGAGTTGGCAACTAAGAGATCATAAAATAATTTAGAAAAGCAGGTTCAGTGGAATTCTAAGGTCAGAAGCTATATTGTAAGGGTTGAAGAAGAGAGTGAGAGGAGAGAAACGAGCTAGTCAGGAACTTAGTTACAAAGATAAGAAGAGATATAAGATAATGGTTAGCTGGGATGGAAAGATCAAGTGAAGTTTTGTTTTTTTTCAGAGTAGCAAAGATCTGGGCACATTTGTAGGCTGTAGGGCATGAGACATAGAGGGAGATAGTGAAAATAAGTGACAGGGTGAGAATAACTGAGGGGAAAATCTGTTGGAGGAGACAGGATAGAATGGGATCACATAAATAAGTGAAGGTTTAGCTTTATTAAAATGTAAGGCCATTTCATCATATGAAAGAGGAGTGAAGAAAAAGAAAGTGGCAGAAGGCAACTGAATAATAGTAGATGAGAAAGAGGGCAGAATAGGGAGTTCATGAAAAAAAAAATGCCTCAATTTTTCCCACAAAATTTGAGGCAAGGTTCTCACCTGAGAGATTGTGGGGAGGAAGAACCATAAGAGATTTGAGAAAGAATGAAAAGGTTTGGAAAAGCCTCTGTGGGACAGTAATTTCATTAGTGAAATACAGTAGAATTTCCTAGCAGTAATGACTTAACTTGATGTAACATAAATTTGTAGTGGATCCAGGCAGAATGATTGCATGATTTTCTCCAACTTGTTCAGCAATATGTATGTAGGTGTGGGCAACAAATAGTGAGAGTGATACAACACTGAGGCTTGGCTGGGTGTAATTGATGATATGATAAGGAAGCTAGGAGTTTATCAAGAAAGAAACACAGTATAAAGTTGAATTGGTTTACTAAGGAGTCAAGATGAGGAGGAGAGAAGATTGCCAATGCAAGGAGATGAGCCTGGAAAGAATTAGCGGGGTCAAGGAATTGGAGGGCATGGTACAGATGGCAGCAGCTAGGTGGCTTAGGGAATAGAGTGCTGGACCTGGAATCAGAAAAACCTGAGCTCAAATCTGTCCTTAGGCACTTACTAGCTGTGTGACATAACCCTGTTTGCCTCAGTTTCCTTATCTGTAAAATGAGCTGGAGAAAAAACTACTCCAGTATCTTTGCCAAGAAAACCTGCAAAGAAATCACAGAGTCATATCTGACTGAAGACAATTAAGCAACAACAATAATCCTACTAGTGGAAAATGAATTTTTGATGAGGGAACTTTTTAGTGAAAACACAGAGCCAAATAGGAGCTTTGAATTACAAATAGGAAGGGAGGTGAGCCAAGATGTCAGAGAAAAAACAGAGACTCACCACGCTCTCCCCCAAACCACTCCAAATTCCTTTAAATAATGACTCTAAACCAATTTTAGAGTGCCAGAACGTAAAAAAAAAAAAAAAATGGAACAATTTTCCATTTGAAGATAATTTAGAAGGTCAGCAAGAAAGGGCAGTAGTACCAGGTTGGGAATCTGTTGGAGTTCTTGTTCTTCTTTAAAATAATAATATGATTCTCTCTGGGAGAAAGCAGGTTTCTCAGGGAGGTTTTCTGAAGGCAGCCTTAATTTCGGTTAAAAATAATAATCACCCAAAATGCAGCCAGCTGGTAAAAATGCAAACGTTTATTTTCTCCTTCCAAAATAGCCCGGTTACTTGAGGCCTATCTCTCTGCTTGGCTCCAAGAGCTCCCTCCAAATGTCTCCACATCCAAAGGTTTGTCCTTTAGCCCAGCCAGTCCAGTGGAAAATGGAATGGATCTCTCTTGCCTCGGAGAAAGAGCTTCTGGCTCTCAATCTCCCAAAGTGCTCTGTGTCTGTCCCAGAGTGCTCCTCTCCAATCTAATGCAGCTGAATTCTCTTAAATTGGGTTTATATATTCTGAGAGAATGGGATTATGGGTTTTCTCCCAGAGTGCTCTCTGGCCCTAAGAGCTTCAAGGGAGGTATGAATTCACAAAGTTACAAAGTTTACTTTGTGAATCTCCCATACTTGTGAACTCCAATGAGTACTGGTGTGAACACAAGCATTGTATCAATTAGTTCTACTTAGTACCTTGTTTCAGGTTCTGACCCCAAACATCTCCGTGTAAGATCAGATCAGTGATACTGAACCATGCTAAATTAGATAATTATTGTCTCTATCAACTCTAATGACTTAACAATTTGTAAAGATTCCAACAGGAATCTAGCGTGAAGTTGTGGTGCTTGCCCCATCAGCACTGCCTCAGACCCAATCTTGGCTTGGATGCGAGCAAAGCAGCAATGGTCTTCAGGATTCTGAATTAGCTATAGTACTGATATTTTTTAGATGTCTCAGTCCAGAGACACAAAAGAGGACTTGGAAGGTCAGCAGGAAGAATGTGTCTCAACTGGGAGTGAGGGTCCTGGGAAACCAGCAAATAAGGAGTTGGTGGTGGCAGCATCAACTTCCAAAGGCCTCAGTTCACAGAAAGTCTCTATACTAGCACTATGGAAGGACTCTGTTACTTTAGCACATCAGAACTTATAACCACAGTTGAGCAGAAACCCTCCTTACAGAGCAAAAAAGATGCTTGTGAGCAGGTCCCTAGAAAGATCTCTAAAAACAGCTGCACAAAATTCCTGAAGCTTGGGAAATTGTATCCTTCCCCCTGGAAAGGAAGCTTTCTGCTAACAAAGAGTTAAAAACGGAGTAATAGGCTGGGAAAATAAGAAATTAAGAGACCATAGAAAGTTACGATGGTGATAAGAAAGGGGGGAAAAAAGTGCACTCAAAAGAAGATAACAAAGTCAAAATTCCTAATCCAAAGCCTCTAAAAATAAATAAATAAGAACTTGTCTCAGGTCATAGATGAACTGAAAAGGGATTGTGAAAATCAAGTTAGAGAGATTAAAGAAAAATTTGGAAATGAAAATGATGCAGAAGGAAATACAAAAAGCTAATGAGGAGAGGAGTGCCTTCAAAAGCAAAATTGGTCAAATAGAAAAGGAGGCACAAAAGCTCACAAGGAAAATATTCCTTGAAAATTAGAACTGAGCAAATGGAAATTAGTGACGTTATGAGAAATCAAAAAACAGTAGAACAAAACCAAAATAATGAAAAAATAGAAAATAATGTGGAACATCTCATTAGAAAAAAAAAAAAAACTGATCTGGAAAATAGATCCAGAGGAGAGAATTTTAAAAATATTGGTCTGCGTGAAAGCTGTAATCACCTCTTTCCCCCAAAACAAAACCTAGATATCATCTTTAAAGAAATTATCAAGGAAAACTGTTCTGATAGTCTAGAACTAGAGGGTAAAATGGAAATTTCACCAGACATTTTCTCCTGTAATAGATTCCAAGATGAAAACTCCCAGGAATATATTAGCCACATTTCAGAATCCCCAGGTAAAGGAGAAAATATTGCAAGCATCTAGAAGGAAACAATTCAAGTACAGTGGAGACACAATTACAATTAGACAAGATTTAGCAGCTTTTACATTAAAGGACCAGCAGGCTTGGAATATAATATGACAGAGAACATTAAAGCTAGGATCACAACCAAGAATCACCTATCCAACAAAACCAAGTATAATCCTTTAATTATAGGTTAACATTCAATGAAATAGAGGACTTTGAAATATTCATGATGAAAAGACCAGAGCTGAATAGAAAATTTGATTTTCAAATACAGAACTTAGGAGAAGCATAAGGAGGCAATCAGGAAAGGGATATCATAAAGTACTTAAAGTTTATCTATTTACATTTCTACATGAATGGATGATAAGAACTTTCTCATTATTGTGGCAGTTAGAAGTATACACACACACACACACACACACACACACACACACATATACACACATACACATATATATATGCACACACACACACATATTCTTCTGTTGTCGTGTCTGCATCTGGAATGACAAGAGCATACCTGGTCCCCAAACCCTGACCCAACCCAGGCTCTTCAATACCACTGTAGAGAGAGGGCTCTTATTCCTGTTGGCCAGTTTATTGTTTAGTTATGCCTTTTGCATATGCCAAAAATACCTTGCTAGGGTAAGATTCACAGAATATGAAAATTGCAGGTAATTGTATGTATATATTTGTATCTAAGCGAATCTGCATGAATTGGGTAGAGAGTCATGTGAACCTCAATACTTCCTTTTCTTGTTTAGACTGGAGCACCTTGAGGGTACGAATAGCCTGCTCGATAATGACTTTGCTAGTAGGGGTTATATGGGATACCAGTGGAATGGGCAATGCCAAATTCAATGTAGAAGGACCGAAAGGCAGAAGATAAATAAAATGGTCCATTATCTGTCTTAAGTGCACATGGGACTACCATAGTGGAAAAACAATGATAAAGATGGCTAATCACATGCCTAATTGTTTCCCCAGATTGGAGTGAAGCCATGAGGAATTGAGAATGTGTATCCATGGTTACATGGGTGCACTGCTTCTTAACATGAATGACATCCATTTGCCAAATTTCATTATTTTCCAAACCACAAGAGTTCTTCCCTGGAGAGAGCTTTGGAGCCTGGAAAGAAAGGCAAGCTGTACTGCTTCCTCTTTTGTTATTCCCAAATGCAAACATAAAGCTCAAGCAGCTTGATATTTAGAATGAGATTCTTTGGCTGAAATAAGGGAGTATTGGCTAACATGGTTAGAAGGACCTAGAAGTCCACTATGAAAGTGGAAATGCAAGATAAATACTTAACCTAAATGTTTTCTCACTTGCTCCTGAAGTTCCTTAAAGAGCTGATACATATTGAAAGCTAAAATTTTATTTGGTATGGCAATTCTTTGTATCACACCTAATGAATGGGCTGAGTCAGATATTACATTTACATCTCCAGGATAATAATTAAGAGCTAGCATAACTGCATACAATTCATTCTGCTGAGTGGACTGAAAAGAAGTTCTGACTATTCTCTTTACAGTTAAGTCATGAGAGTATACAGCACAAATGTTATGTTTGGATGCATCGGTAAAGATAGTTGGTCCTTTAAGAGGAACCTTAGAAACTTTTTCTTCAAAAATCCATTGTTGATTATGTAATAGCTGGATTATTTTTAATGGAGACCCATGTGTGAAATTTGGAGGTGTGGCCAATAAAGCTTTCCACTCTTGGATGATTTTACACATACATTAATTTGTGCATTAGTATAAAAGGTGTATATCTTGTCAGGTCTTATCCCAGATAATTGTACTACTCGTTTAATGGCCTTTAACAAAATTCTAGCCACAAGCACTGGGTAAGAAGTAAGGCTTTAGTTTGGTTGTGCTTGGAGGGTCACCCACTTGATCATACTGTTTCCTTGATGAAGGACTGTTGTGGGGTCTCTTTTGTAGTAAAAACAGATACTTCCAAGGGTTTTTGAATGACTCTCTCAACCACATTGGACAAAGCCAGTTCAATCTCTCTCAAAGCCTCTTGAGCTTCTTTTGTAAGCTGATTTGGTGAGTTTAAAGCAGTATCCCCCCCTAAAATGTCATATAATGGTTGTAATTGATAAATAGTTAAGCCTAACACTGGATGCATCCATTGGATATCTCCTATCAATTTCTGCAAATTTAAGGTATTCAAATTCTCTATTCTTTTTTTTTCAAATTCTCTATTCTTAAAGAAAGTTGTTGTATTGTAAGCACCTTAGGATATACTTCATATCCTAAATATTGAAAAGGAGCATGCCTTTGAATTTTTTCTGAATTGGTAACTCCTTAGTGTTTCTATGGTCTTTTGTAGACATGGCTTTTGGAAATGTGTAAATTTTTGTAACATTGGCTTTTGGAAATGCTTTTCTTACAGAAGTAAGAACAGCAGCCACATACATTTGACACATCGTAAGGCTAGTTTTCATTCCTTGTGGCAAAACTGTCCATTCAAATCTTCCATAAGGCTCAGCTAAGTTAATCCTGTATTATGAGCCAGAACTCTTGTACTTGAAACAAGGCTTCTTATAAGATACTAACTAACTCAGTAGAATTGATAAGACAATGGTTATCTAGTTTAGCATGGTGATTAATAGTTCTCTAGTTCAGTATATGTACTTAATACTTAATATAGTTCTACAAGATTTACACCTATGATGATGTAATTATCATAGAGTATGTAACAGCTAGCAGGTACTGAGAGACAGATTCATTCCATCATCCATCTTTGTGGTGTCTGGAGACTGAGACACAAGCCCTCAGACTCAGAGACAGATTCATTTATTTTATCTCACACCACTGTGGTGGCTTACCTCCTGCACTTCCCCCACTGAGATCAAGGCTGGTCTGAAAGGCTCTCCAGAAAGCTGCCCAACCCCAGGCAAGGAGACAATAAAGAATCCGGACTTTCGACTTTACACCTGGCTATTCTTGTGGTGATTAATCTACTAAAACAAAGGCTGCTCCAAGACCTCCAGAAAACCAACAAGAACATTACAATGCTGGGCACTGAAAAGGCAAATCTTTTCATATCCCCCTTATCCAGAGTGATAGAATAGAAACAATCCTTAATCCCAAGAGGCCATTCCCTAGGCAATTGAGTAAGAGATGGAAGCTCAGGCTGAAGAGCTCCCATTGTCTTCATTTATTCATTTACTTTTCTTAAATCAGTCAACATCCTGCATTTTCCAGATTTCTTTTTTATAACAAACACAGGGGAATTCCAAGAAATGTCCTTGGTGAAGTTGCTCCTGTACTATATATAATAAGACCTAAATTTTTTCACTTTGTAAGATGTCTTTTCCCCACAGATTGATGGGGATTTTTTTTTTAACTACAAAAAGAGTAAAAACTGTCTTATCCTCAAATTTCTTTCTCAAAGGGGTAGCACTAATTTCAGCTGCTACTGACCCTCCTATGCCAGACATATATAATCTTTGGCTAATGACTGGGCCAGTTGGCACCTCTAATGACTGTATGATCTGCACCAGTGCCTATCAACCCTTTCAATGGTATGCCATTTACATAGTGAGTATAGGATAGTCAGCTGTAATAGCTGCAGTCCAGAATATTTCTGAATTCTGTTTCTGGGAGTCAAAATCTGGATAAATATCACCAAATTGCATTTCAGGAGTGTGTTATCAGGAAATTTGATGCTACTACTACTCCTGGGTGATAGATCACACATTGTCTACCTATATTAGTGACTGGGACATTAGCTACACATTCCCCAGTTTCCCAAATCAATATATAGATAGACACTGTTTTGTAAACACTCTCAGCATGTGAAAGATCAAACTGATTGTATGTGGAGACAAGGGATCTATAGGCAGGACAGGGACAGATTTCAACTTTCTAGGGCAGGGATCCTCAAACTTTTTAACTAGGGGGCCAGTTCACTGTCCCTCAGACTGTTGGAGGGCCGGACTATAGTAAATACAAAAACTATGAACAAATTCCTATGCATGCTGCATATATCTTATTTTGAAATGAAGAAACAAAATGGGAACAAATACAATATTTAAAATGAAGTAAAGTTAAATCAACAAACTTACTAGTCTTTCAGTGGGAACTATGGACCTGCTTTTGGCTAATGAGATGGTCAATGTCTGGTCCCATATTTGTCACCGCTAATTGTAACAAGTGATGCAAGTGTGCATTTGTTAGTCTTGATTTGGTTGGAAATTTCAAATGTTTCATTCTATTAAAAGTCTGTTCCAGACATAAGTGCTGCCAAAGATGGTTGTCATTTTGAGTGCATGGTTCCTGAGATAAGGATATGTCTCAGAGGGGAGAGATGCATAGAAATTATGAAGGCTGCTTGACTTGAATGCATCTTTCAGAGAGTCACAATTCTGCAGTTCAGCCAGTTCCATTTGGTAAATTGTATCCACATTTTCAATATCAATAGAAAATGGGTTACGGAAAAGCTGTATTTCCTGTTCATTGAGATGAAGCTCTTTAAATCTAAATTGGAACTCCTTTTGCATTTTTTTTCCAGTGAATCCACACATATTTTGTTTGGGAATGCAATCAGTGGTTTTTCTGCTAACGGATTTTGAGTTGTGGGGAGATGGCAGAAGTTTTCCTCTTTCATTTGTTTGATGAGGGGGCCTAATTTCACTTCAAATGCTTTGACATGTGATTGCATATCACAGATGAGCTTCCCCTTTCCTTGAAGCTGCATATTGAAATTGTTGAGTAGCTCTGTTACATCTGTCAGAAAGGCAAGGTGCCATTTCCATTCTGCATCATTGAGCTCTGGTACTTTTTTGTTTTTTGAAAGCAGAAAAGTTGTAATCTGTGGAAGTAAGTCATAGAAATGTTTCAAAACTCTCCCTCAACTCAGCTAATGTACTTCTGTGTGATATAGAACATCTTCAAACTCAACATTTAGCTCAGACAGAAATTCCTGAAATTGTCTTGATTTAGTGCATTAGCTAGTGCATTAGCTCCAATGAAGTTAATACAAGATACCACAATTTTTATAACAGAATCCCACTTCAGTGAGTTACTACATAGCGCTTGTTGATGGATGAGGCAGTGTATGGCTATTGGATGAGAATGGTTATGTTTGTCCATCTCTTGGTTAATGCGAGCAATTACTCCTTTCTTAGACCTCACCATGCTAGGAGCACCATCAGTTGTCACGCTGGCTAGGTTAGCCCAGTCCAGCTCCAAACCATTCATAGTTTGGCAAACCTTTTCATAGATATCCTTTCCTGTGGTTGTTCCTTTGATGCTTTGCAGTGCAGCAAGCTCTTCTATGACTTCAAAATAATCATTTGTCCCACGAATAAAAATTAGAAGTTGTGCAGAATCACAAACATCATTGCTTTCGTCAAGTGCCAAGGAAAAATATGAAATTTTTTTATGGAGTTTTGGAAATGCTGATGCAGATTGTTTCCTATTTTTTCAATCCTCCGTGTAATTGTAGGTCCTGAAAGACTCACTGTACTAAATAAATCAGCCTTCTCTGGACTCTTTTGCAACAGAAAGAAGGCGTTCTTTAACAAATTCTCCCTCCATGAATGGTCTGCCAGTATATGCTATTAATTTGGCAACTTGAAAACTTGCTTGCAGTGATGCAATATTTAGCTGCTTCTGCTTCACAAAAGTATTTTGCTGAGTTGTCAATGTATTTTTCAGTTTTAATATTTTATCTTTTCTCACTTCTCCAACCAAACAATCATATTTATCTTTATTTTGAGTTTCATAGTGTTGACGCAAATTATATTCTTTGAACAGACACTATACTCTGTCATATCAGACTTACAGCTCTTTCCTTGTACTGCATGAAAAAGTAATCATAAGTCTACTGTTCTTTGAATACCTTGCACTCCGAGTCAATTTTTCTTTTTCTTTTTATTTCCTAGGGATTCCAAATTGCTATTAGTAAAATACCAATATTTTATTTTATACAGAGCTACAAAAACAATATATCAGCAATAACTTTGCCCACACAGAGACATATAGACTGTAATGCCCAACTTCCTTCAAGCTGCCTCTGTGCAGTGATGCCTCCATTTCCTGCACTCTCTCTCCCACTCTTGCAGTGGCCGTGACATGCACAGCATGCACTGTACATCCCCTGTGACTGTCTGTTGTGATGGCTGCCATTATTGTACAAGGCCACGGGCTGTCAGTTCTCTGTCTTCTGCATCTCTCTCCCTTCCCCACACTACACACCCCGGCCTGGGAACTCACCTCACTTGGTATCGCCTCACATTCTGTCTCCGCTGCCTCAGCCTAGTGTTGGAAGTGTGCATTGCTAACACGAGTTTAGGTCAAACGTCACTTCTGGTCTGATTTTGCCATAACCTGGCGGGCCGCATAAATGTCCTCAGTGGGCCGCATGTAGCCTGCGGGCCTTAGTTTGAGGACTTCTGCTCTAGGGGATATCTCAATAGTCCCAGCGGCATACAGCTCCATTCTACCCAATTGTAATGCCCTTCCCACATCAGCTTGCTTAAAGACTTTGTGTGTAATAGTTGCTGCCATCAAGTCACAAATGTTTTTTGCCTGGGGCTCTGGGGCTGAGCCCCACCTCTTGTAATGAAGACAAAGGGGGGTGGCAAAACTGTTTCATCGGAGGGTGCTGATGGTGTCATTGCCCCTCCCACTCCTCCTCCTCCTCCCATCCATAAGATGGAGTTGAGGGAGGAAGGTCAGGAGATGGGGAATACCCTAAGCACACATGCAGAATTGAAAGCTTTGAATGTGAAAAGGACCACACCCCTTCTCTTCAGCAAGATTCTTGATCTACCTAATTCTTTTCTCTACCATTTGGTAGAGAAGCTAAACCCTGCAGATTTCCTAGAGCAGTGCTTTACTCTCAAGGGCTACAAGCACCAACTCTCTGCTTGCTTTTCTCATACTTCCTTGTCTGGCTGCCCTAGTTAAAATCTCTTCTGGTTTTAAAACTTGTGGAATTCCTTAAAATTAATTTTAACCCATTATCTTCAGTTAGTTGTTCTCCCCCTAACTTCCACCTCTCTGGCTCGTTTAGCTTCCTTTTGCTGTTACTGCTGTAAAATAACTTTTTTTGTTTCTTCTCTGACTCAACTTGTAAGCAAAACTATTGTCCTTTTTGTTCTAATTGCTATAAAGTAACTTTTTGTTTTTTTCTCTAACTCAATCTGTAATTCTTGCACTTCTTGTTCTAATTGTTATAATGTAATCTTTTCTTTCTTCTCTGACTCAGCCTGTAGGTGAGGTTATTATACCTTTTGTTCTAACTTCTTAATCAATTTACTCACATCCTCCTGATTTTTTTCCTTCCTGAGCTGTACTCAATGGGTGTGGAAGTAAATACTTTGGAGCTGGGAACAAGCCCCCTGCTCCTTATCAGAAGTGTTCTCTGCTAGAGAATCACCCATCTGGCTGTCTAACTTATATACTTGAGCTGTGTGAACAACGGTGTCATTGGGCATGATCACAAGTAAACTTAGACCCAGATCCATTATGCTTCCCTGACTTCCTGTCTACTGACGAGACTGTTGAATCTTCCTTTGTGGGGCCTGATAATCTTGAAAGCAATGCTGCCACATTGGGCTGCCACTTGTAACCTCTCCCTTAGTGGTTACTGATTGTCAGTCTTGCCTAATCTCAGGCCTTCGGAAATCTCTGGCCACTGCTTTACTGAGCAGTGATTCTTTACCAATTGCTAATTTTATCTAATCCCAGGCCTTCAGAGATCTCCAGCCACTGCCTCACCAAGCAATGGTTCTATGTTCAGCAGAGTACCTGGACACAGCAGCTTGCCAGCACAAATCTTTATTTCATGTGATCTCATTCTGTACTACTCCTGTACTCCTCTGCACTTCTTGCACTCCTCTGCACTCCCCCTACATCCTGGTCCTTACTACTTATATTGGGTCTATGAGGCCACACACACAGCCAATAAGAGAAGGAGACATCTCCCATTGATGATGCATTCTTATTGCAGTGAGAGTTCCTGCTCGTGAGGAGGTCCCTACTAGCTCCAAAGATCACATCCGGGTACTTTAGGCATCAAAGCCTTTGTACTTTCTCATTGCACTATGTGAGGTTCCTCTCTGGACCCTTAGGCCTGAATCCCAAAAGAGGTTTTTAAAAAGGAAAAAGGAGATATATATATATATGTATGTATGTATATATAGATCTATATATACGTTTTTATATATATATATAACACACACACACACACACACACACACACACAAATATTTGCAGCATCTCTTTTCTCTGGACAAGAATTGGAAATTGAGTGGATGTGCATCAGTTGGGGAATGGTTGAATAAATTGTGGGATGTAATTATGATGGAATATTATTGTTCTATGGGAAACTATTTTTCTTGGCTAAGAAACAGGAGTGGTTTGCCATTTCCTTCTCTAGTGAATCTAGTAGAGTTTTTTTTTTGTTTTGTTTTTTTAGTGTAATAACCAGAAGTTAAGTAACTTTTCCAGGGTTCCACACCTAGTTGGTGCCTAAGGCTGGATGTGAACTCTCGTCTTCTTGACTCCAGGACACTGGACTCACAGGACTCATTGCTTCATGTTGGTACTGTAGACAATAAGTCAATATCAATATATAAACTAAATTGTTGTTCATCCTTCATTTTTGAAGAGAAGCAATGGCATTTTGGGGTAATTATTTAAACAAGGCAAAATTGCACAGAGTCATTAGTCTCTTTTTCTATAGTCATCAAAATCCAGTAACAGGAGAAAAATCAGAGTAACTAACAATGGCTCGAGATGTAGTTGATGACTTTGGATGTCTTTAATGTCTAACCAAGTTCTAAGTGTTCCACTGTTCCTGCTTCATCTACTTTTATGGGCACTGGAAAAAATTGTTCTTATCTACCAATTCTATTGGGGGGTATCTTTACATACTTGGTGTAGACATTCCCCTAATTCTCCAATGGGTTTAAATAATAGATAATTTCACTATAAGATGAAGAGGAAAGCCAAATTACCATTAACAAAAAAGAAATTTTACTACAATTACTACAAGTGGTCATAAATTTGCTATAATCACTACAAATGAAGAAGAAATTAAAAATAATTGTTAGAACCTTATTTGATCATAAATGTGCCAATAAAAATTATAAATGATATGGACAAATATTTTCAAAAATACAAAATTGCCAAATTAACAAAAAAAGAATACATAATTTAAATAATCCAATCTCAGAGAAATAAATTGGACCAGCTATAAACAAATTCCAAAGGGGAGTCTAGAGAGAGAAACAAAAAATTCTATCACAAATATAAAGAAAAAGAAATTTCAACCTTACACAAACTATCCACAAAAATTGCAAAAGGAGTGATTCACTAAATTCCTTCTATGATACAAATATAATTTTAATCCCTAAGTGAGAAAAAACAAAATAGAAAAAGAAAACTATAACCCTGATGGGGTTTATTGAATATTTAAAAATTTAAAACTATAATACCAGAAAGGTTTTATCAATGTATCAAAAAGATTTCATAATATGACCAGGCCAGATTTGTAATGAGTATGTAATTGATTCAATAGTAGGAAAACCATATTTATAATAAGGACCACAAAATCATATGGTTATATCAATAGATGTATAAAAAGCTTTTAACAAAAAAAGATTTTACCTTTGCTAGTTGTGGTCACACTGTGAAAAGATTTAAGTATAAACAAATTTTACATTTGATTCTGAAGGAAATAGAAAAACATTGAAGTTTATTGAGAATAGAACAGGTTTTCTTTGTAGCCTAGTGTAGGTCTAAAAGAAATTTCCACTGGCTTGTCTCTGGGATTAGAAACTAGACAGAAACTGAGTGGATGTTCATCAGTTGGTCAATGGCTGAATAAGTTATGGAATATTATTTTCCTGTAAGAAATGATCAGCAGAATGATTTCAGAAAGGCCTGAAGAGACTTACATGACCTGATGCTAATTAAAGTGAATAGAATCAAGAGAACATCATACACAGAAACAAGATTATATGATCATCAACTCTGATGGATATGGCTCTTTTCAATAGCAAGGTAATTCAGGCCACTTTCAATAGACTTGTGATGAAGAGAGCTATCTGCATGCAGAAAGAGACTGCTGGAATTGAATGTAGATCGTGACATAGTGTTTTCACTTTTTTGGTTGTTGTTTGCTTGCTTTTTTACCCATTAGCTTTGAAACAAAAAAAAATGTGAATTATTACAGTGGCTATGAGAAAACAAGCACATTGACATGGTCCACACTTTTGGTGGAGCTATGAACTAATTCTGGAAAGCATTTTGAAATTGTGCTTAGAATATCACTATGCTTCGATCCAATGAAACCCCTACTAGATCAATATCTCGAAGATATAAAAGATAAAGGAAAAGAATAGATATCTACAAGAAATACCTATTGCAGATCTTTATGTGTCAAAAATGGAAACTAAAATAATTACTGCCAATTTGATAGTAAATTAGGGTTTATAAATACAATGAATAGATTTCATAAAAATATCACAAAAGGGATGACTTTAGAGAAAACTGAGACTAATATGAACTGATGCAGAACCAAAAGGACAATTTATAACATAATAACTATGATGATAAAAATAAACCACTCTGAAAAACTCAAGAATTTTGATAGCACAAAAACCAGTCAGAGGACTAATGATAAATTTGCCCTCTTTCTAACAGAGAAATGATGGACTAAAAAGACAGAAAGACTTATTTTTGCACTTGTCTAATATGGAAATTAATTTTGCTTGACTACGCATATTTGTTTCAAATTTTCTCCCTCATCCTCATTCCCATCACATTGAAAAGAAAGGAACTTTCTAATTGAAAAAATTTAAATCAGCCACAACACACTTGACATCTTGAATTTTACATTATAACATCAAATTGCATTAGCACTATATAATAAGGACAATTAACCTAGCATGATATGTAATTACTTTAGGGTGTCATCACAGTGATTATACTTCAACAATGCATGCAATAGACCTAATGTAGTTCAGAGCATTAGTTGACAGATTACTTTCATGATGATGGTTTAAATTATGGGCAGGATATATTATATGCATTTTCCTACCACATATATATTTATTATTGAAGTATATTAAAAACTTGATTTTATTTCCACTAGAAATATTAAGAAAGTTAGATGAAAATTGTTTCTGATAGAGTAAACGAAGTCAAAGCAAAAAATAATTAGTAGGCATATAAATGCCAACATAAGAAAAATAACCAGATTACTTCCACAGAGATAACAGCAGAAATAAGCCTAATTAGTAAATAATCAAGTTGCAATATATTCATGATGAGAATACAAAACTAAAAACACAAAAAAGGGATAAAAAATAAAACAAGTATATTAATCATGCACTATTTAACACATGCATCAATGAATATATATATATGCAAACCACATATTGCAGAAGTAAATATTAGCAATAACTTCTAGTTACCTATGTTGCTATTTCAACTGCAATATCATAAAATAATCTTGTCACTGTCTGGATAATCCTTAGTCTTCTATGCCCTGCCTACCCTTTTTTATATAAGTACTAGTTGACTATCTGAGTTAATAAAAATCTTCATGAGAAGTGTACACTTGTCTTCCTTAGCCAGAATTTTTAGAGTCCATGCTGACTAGTGTTGTTACTAATCTTAGTGGGGCACATAATGCCTTTTTTCTATAGCACATTCTTCTCACAATCTCCTGATATAACTCAAGATTTCTCTCTACTACTTTAGATTTATTTATTTTTATTTATTCTTATCTTGGAGTCTTTTCTTAGTATAGTCATCCAAAAAATAGTTCATCAAATAGAATTTTGAATGTCTTCTATGATCTTTCCCCAACCTGATTACTTGCCTCTATTACAGCAGTGCTTGATGAATCCATCATTTATTCAATGTGGTTACTCCCTCCAGATGTACAGAATGCAATCTCCTATGTTTCCACTTGTCATTGCCCCAAAACCTCATGACCTTGAAGCCATACAGAAATGATCCTATCCAAACTTATTTTGTCTTTGGTTGATATGCACTTCATCACTAGACCCGAATGCTTTTCTTGGCTTCCAAAAACCTTGCTTTTCAGCAAGATATCAGAGTAGGATTTTGGTGGAAAGCTTTTTATTAGATTAGCAGAAACAAAAAATCTATTATCATTTTTATATTCTACTAGGGAAAAAATATTCCTATATGGAATACAAATCTTCAAAGTGCTACTGTCCTTTTTCATTACAAGAAAATGGGTACCTCAGATATAAAATATAATTGAGACACATCAAAGTAGGGATATATGTGTACTATACATTTAAAGATATAGAACATTTTGTTAAGAAAAAGCAGGATGCAAACTTTGGTGGAACTTTTTTTTTTAATGTGATGAACAACTGTCTGTTACATTAAGCTACATGATTACATTTTACATTTGGATCTTTGCATGTTTGTTTTAGTTTCAGAACCAGTAGAGACAAAGCTTTGACAGCAGAGGCAAAACCACCAGAAGTATATTTGTTTATTGAGGACTGACAGCTTTATGGTTAACATAAAAATAATTGAATGTTTATTGGGGCAAATATTTGGACAGAGGATTAACTGAAACTACTGAATGGAGAAAATTTTTTTATCCTTTTCAATCTTTGCAAATAAGATTTCGGAACAACTACATAAAAAACATTTTGTGCCCAATAGCTTTTGTACTGTTTCCCTAATGTTTTCATTGAAGTTTCTTCTAAGTTCCCCAAATTATGGTGGTAATGTAAAATTTTGATTGTACAACGATTTCCTTAAAAAAAATGAGCTAGTCTCACAAGCTCATTTATGTAAAATTTATTCTAAATATGATTGATGCTTGATAAAGTGACTCAAAATCTCTAATCCAATCACTGAAACATTGTGAAAAATAGAAAATGTGGCCATTTCCTAAGATTTATGTACTGTGGGTGATATACATTGGGTCTCTTAAATTTTGATGTTCATTGTTTTCAAGAGAAAAATAGATTTTGGCTTGTCCTTAGTTAAGAATTGAGGTTTCCCCCTTTTTACACTAATATTTTATTTGTAAATGGAATGTAGAAACTTAGAAAGCTTTAAAACAAAAGTGAGCTTTCCCCAAAGGAAACCATTAACTTTCCTTTTTAAAGAGGACTTGCTAAACATGAAGTTGAAGATGGCTACTAGCACTAAAATGCCCTCTGTTTTTCTCATATTTTTCTTTTTAAAGTTCAGGAGACTTTTCATGTTTCTTAATTCAAACTTGTAAAAAGACTTGTACTTCTCAACCTCCCATTCATCATCTCTATTTTTATTCTTCAGTTAAGTTAGGAGCAAAAAAGTTAAGTAACTAATTGAAGGTCATCTAGGAAGTCAGTGGTAAAGTTGGAAATGGAAACCAGGTTCCCTTACCTAAAGACTAACAGCCAGCTATAATGTGACACCTCCAGTGTAACCTAAAAACTAAAACATCAAAAAAAAAAAAAAAAAGTCACATAACCTCTACAAAGGTGGCATTTATGTTCATTTCTCCTTGAGAAAAGAATATGATTCTGTTCAGATTCCTTTTTGATGGGGTGGGAAAGAAGGTAATGGGGAAAGAGGAGGAGAAGAAGAAAGAGATTAGTCTTTTGATAAAGAAATTCATTGCTAAAAAAAAAAAAAAAAAAAAAAAAACTTTTAGCAAGGGAACAAACCCGGGATATACTGGTTAATTGTTTAACGGCCCATTCTCTGGACAAAATGTATGCTGGACACTTTAAAATTTAATCTACATTATTGGAATTTTCTATATCAAATCTAGACAATCAACAAAGCAATAAACCAAGCCCTAAGCTGATCATTTACCCATTTGAACTGGCTCCAGCATAATGTTGAACCAACATGAATTAACACCTGCTCTGAAATTCAAGAGTTTAGAACATTGCCTGTTGTGCTAAAAGTTAAATGACTTGCCCAAGGTCAAATAGTATATGTTAGAGACAGACCCTGACTCTGAGGTCAGCACTCTGTCCTCTATTTTAATATTATAACTAAATGTACCTTCAATAGATGGTTGTTTTTAATTGGAGATGTAAGGTTTTTTTTTTTTTGAATGTAAAACAGTATGTTAGAAATGCTAGATGCAGATGTAACTGTACAGTTCCTAGTAAGTTTTCTCTCCCTCCCTTGCTTCCCTCTCTCTCTCTCTTTCTCCCTCTCTCTATTCTTTCACCTCTCAACAATTTTCAATTCTCAACTCGTTGTGAGGGAAATGCTTACAAATTTTAAAGGATCTTCATATAACTTCAGCTATTTGATGGAGTTCAGTAAGAAACAGTATGAGGAAAAGTGACTACCTTGGTATTATTATTTTTTCTTAATGTTAAATGTTCTGAGAACTATTACATGGAGAAAATAAGCAATAATTTTGTCAATAAATATGAGTATTAAGATATAAATTAGTTTTTTGTATACTTAGCAAAGCCTTTACAATATAACTTCAGCAGAGAGGGTCATGGGTATAATATGTAAACCATCCCATTCCTACATAGATTTAATGTCGATCTTACACTTTTAAAGCTTTTTATTTTATATAGTTTGATAATTGTGAGCACTTTTAAAAGCAACATTTATTAAGTTTTTTTCTTAAGTTTCTTCTATAGATCATTTCCTATCTTAGCACTTGTGGATAATAAATTACCCCAATTTCAATATATTTTTTTTTATTTTTGAAGGTGATATGGAGATTTGTATTTATAATATAAGAATTTGATCTCTGTTAGTTTATAAAGGTACTTAGTATATGGCATTCCAGTCACCTGATCATGTCTTTAGTTATCTCAAAGGCTAAATTTTTGAATAAAAGCAGTGACATATTACACAATATATATTATACAATTTCCACCATTTCCTTGAAAAAGTTGCATTGATCAATAAAGATAACTACTTAAAGATAACTTATTTGCAATTTCTGGTGAATAATGAGGTTCTTACTTACTATCATAATCCCCTTAATAGAAAAATCCACTAAGACATTTGGTTAAAGCATCTTCATTGACAAATCATTACATAATCTTATATGTTGTATTGTGCTGGTTGAGTTCATTTGGAAAACCAAAGGAATCTTTTTGATTTAATCTTGGATCTTAGCTGCTTCATAGGCTTCATTAAGAAGTTCTATTCCAAGAACTGCCTGCCATCTAGGGGAGGGGGTGGAGGGAGGGAGGGAAAAAAAAAATCGGAACAGAAACGAGTGTCAATATAAAGTAATTATTAAATAAAAATTAAAAAAAAAAAAGAAGTTCTATTCCACAACTCTAATGGCATTTTATAATAGTCTGCCTTTAATATTCCTCTAGGAAGAGACATTTCCTTGTTTCCAAAGCAAAGTACTGTGTATTTTAAGACATTTATCAATCTTTTCCATCTTCTTTTATGTGTAAATGTTAATCATTATGCATCTACTTTGGGGTAAAATTATTAATATCATAAAAGTGTTTTCCCCTGAGGCAACTGGGGTTAAGTGACTTGCCCAGGGTCACATAGTTAGGAAGTGTTAAGTGTCTGAGGTCAGATTTGAACTCAGGTCTTCCTGACTTCAGGGCTGGTGCTCTATCCACTGCATCACCTAGCTGCCCCTCATAAAAGTTTTTTGACACCTTCAATTCATTATCAGACATTTTAATATGCCAAAATATATTGTTATTTTTACTATTATTTCATGTTTCTGGTCTCTTTTTATTGGGCTCAAGCAATAACAATCCTGGGCTGTGAGTATCTTTACATTGTACTTTTTTGTTCTACAAAGTGTTACACAAATAGAGATCTCACATTTCAGTAAAGTAAATTAGATAGAAATTCATCCTCTGTAACTCAACTGTAGACACCCTTAGAATTGATATATATAATAGCCAACAGGAAAACATAATATATATGTACCTCATCCTTTTCCCAAAATGATGTTTTTAATCTCTTCTGCTTAGATACTTTAAAAAATGTTGTGTTCTATATACCTTGGAGATAATGAATATTTGAGATACAATGGAATGTTATTCAGACATTTTTATAGCTGAAAATTATGTTCAAGTGATTATGGACATCAATGTGGCCTAGATAAATAGTCAAATTCTAATAGGTTATTGGTCAGCTTCTCCAGAATAATTTGTAGTGAGAGAATTTGCTGTCTTTCAAGCCATGCAAGATAACAAGCTTTTAATGGCTAATTCTAGAAACTAGCTCATGTCTTGCTAGGTCCTCAGTAGGTGCTGAATTTGTATATACAATGATATATTGCAAGTTGCCAGAGACCCAGCCAAGGCTTCTCAAGGCATGTGAAACCTCCATTGTACATCCTCTTTGATGGCTATCATTCCCCTGCTTTGCCTTTACTAATTCCTCCATTCCCACATACTTGGGAAGGATATATTCTTATTATTCCTGTTTTCATGTTGTTTTCACCTTTTCCAATTGAGTAGTGAAGAAAATAAGACCAGAAGAATAATTTTCCACAACTCAGCTAGAAGATGTATTTTAAGACTATTGCAAAGATATCAATTATCTCAAATATGTTTTCCCATTTAGCTTTGATTTCAAGATAGTAAAAAGTCTAAACATATCCAATCAATTATTACATCATTATTTTTTCAATAGGATTCATACAGAAAAATAGTCCTGGATTGTTCCTATGTTGATATCATTAATTTATCTTTAATTTTCAGTAGGATATTGCACAAAATGATTAATTTGTAGTAGAATGTATACTAGGATGTAAACTTAACAACTGGAAACTAAATGAGTGGAATGACTCATCAATTATGGAATTACTAAATAAACTGTGCTTTATGAATGTAATAGAAAATAATTGTTCCATAAGAAATGATGAAAAATTATTGTTCCAGAAAAACCTGGGAAAACTTGTATGAACTTCACACAAAGTGAAATAAACAGAACCAGAATTAAATAACAGCCATATTATAAAAGTAATCTACTTTCAAACACTTAAAAATTTAGTTCAATGTAGTAAAAATACATTCCCAAAGTAGAATGATATATATATTTTTAGACATGACCAAGGCAAGAATTTATTTTGCTTGACTAAATATTAATTACAGATTTTTTTCTTTCAGTGGTGAGAGTTAGGAAGGCGGAAATGAGAAAAATATTGTCTCTTAAAAATAAAATAAAATAATTTTTAAAAGGATATAAGATAGCAAAGTAAAGTCAGGAAGCTGCTTGAACTCTACCAATTTCCATTGAAAACCATATGAAACCAAATCTCTGAACAGAATCTGCCAGAATGAAACCACTCTATAGGTCAAGAAAAGTCAGTCTCACTGTAGTGAAAAGGATGTTCAGCCCAAGTCAGAAATTCTTTGGGAAAGCTGGTGAAAGAGTCTTAATTACATCAAATCAGCATCTGAGACCCTCAGTCCTGGTGCAATAGAAGAGCAAATCAGTGGAGCAGTCTCTATCTCAGCTTAGAAGACAAACTCTGGGAAACCAGGTTGTTTCCTAAACAGAGTAGGCAAAGCTACTTCCTACAAACACAAGGGGCCCCTGGGTGCAAAGCCAAACTTCAGAGCTGCACATGAAACTTAGGACAGTGCCACATTTACTCTAAGAACAGAGCTCCACTTTGAAAGTTAAAAAAAAAAAAAAATACCAAAAGAAAAGGAAAAAAATTGAGCAAGAGACAAAAAAAGAACCTTGACCATAGAAAGCTACTATGGTGATAGAGCAGACCAAAACATAGACTCAGAGGAGGGCAGAATGTCCACAGAAGACCTCTCAAACAGTAAGATAAACTGATCTCAAGCCAAAAAAAGCTTCCTGAAAATGCTCATGAAAGATTTCAAAAGTGTAGAGAGCCGGAACTTTGGAGAAGTATACTTGAAAAAAGTATACTTGAAACTAGGTGTTAACTCAATGGAATTAATGAGATGATTGTTCTCTAGTTCACATATATACTTAGTACTTAGCATGATGATGTAATGGTTCTCTAAGTTCACACAATCAGTATGCTATAATGATGTAATTACAATAAGGCATATAAGAGCTAACAAGGACTAGAAGATGGACATTCTATCTTTAACTATCCTCCTGGTGGCTCTCCTGCCTCCTGCACTATGGGGGAGATTGGTTGAGACTGGGAGACTAAAGGAGACAATAAAGAAATATTGTGAGAAACCCACTGTGTGTGGGTGTTCTGTTGAACAAATAACCACTGCTCGATGAGGCAGTGGCCAGAGATGTCTAAAGGTCTGGGATTAGGTAAAACTGGCCATCAGCAATCTCTGTGGGAGGTTACAAGTGGAAGCCCAAATGTGGGTTCAACAGCCTTGTTGAGAGAGACGAGAAATCAAGAAAGTATAATGTAAGTATAAGTTTACCCATGATCATTCCCAATGACACAGCCATGCACATAGCTCAAGTATATAAATTAGAGTCAGACTGGTGATATTTTAGCAGAGAACATCTGGGAAGAACACTGGGGCTTGCTCCCAGGCTCCAAGGTGTCTACTTCCACACCCATTGAGTACAACTCAGCAAGAAAAAAATCAGGAGGATGTGAGCAAGGCACTTAAGCACTTAGAACAAAAACTGCCTATAGGCTGAATCAGAGAAGAAACAAAAAGTTAATAAAAAGTTAGCCCAATAGAAAGAGAGATTAGAACCAGACAAGTGGAAGTTAGTGGAAGAACTAACTGAATACAATGGGTTAAAATTGATTTTAAGGAATACTACAAGTTTTAAAAAGAGGAAAGATTTTAACTTGGGCAGCCAGACAAGGAAGTATGAGGAGAAAAGCAAGCAGAGAGTTGGTACCCATAGCCCCAGAGAGTATAGCACCTGGGGCAAAGTTAAGGAAGTCTTTTTTTTTTTTTTTTAAGTATTTTATAGATTTATTTTGCTTGCTACTGCTCTAAGAGATCTGCAGGACACAGCCAATTGGGCTAGAAAAGAGTTAAGTGTCTTAAGTATCCTGATGAGTTGGGCAGAAAAGGAATTCAGTATGTTAAGTACCTTGAGATGAGAAGGGGATGGTGCTTTTCACATTCAAAGCCCAGTTTCAATTCTGCCTACCCTCAAGCATTGGCCCTTAGAGTATTCCCCATCTTCTGACCCACCTCCCTCAATCCCACTTTGTGGGTGTGGGAGTGGGAGGAGCAATGCCATCATCAGCACTCCACCCCATGAAGCAGTTTTGCCCACCCCCTTTGTCCTCATTACATGAGGTGGGGCTCAGTTCCAGGGCCCCAGGCAAAAAACATTTGGGGCTTGTTGGCAGCTATTACACACAGAGAGTCTTTAAGCAAGCTGATGGGGGAAGGGGATTGCAATTAGGGATAATAGAACTGTATGCTACTGGGATGACTGAAATATCCCCTGGAGAGCTGAAACCTGTTCCTGTCCAGCCTATAGATTCCTTGCCTCCACACACAGTCAGCCTGACCATTTCACTCCCTGAGAGTGCTTAGAAAACAGTGTCTATCCATACACTAACTTGGGAAACTGGGGAATGTGTAGCTAATATCCCAGTCATTAATATAGGTAGACAATGAATGATCTCCTGGGTAATAACCCAGGAGAAGGAGAAGCCGATACTTCCTGATACACCACTTGAAATGCAATTTGGTGATATTTATCCAGATTTTGACTCCCAGCAACAGAATTCAGGCATATTCTGGGCTGCAGCCATTACAGCTGATCGTCCTATTCTCACTAGTTATATAAATGGCATACCATTGAAAGGGTTGAGGGGACTTCTGGCCAAGATGGCTGAGAGGAGGCACACAGCTGTGTAAGCACCACGTTTTCTCTCACTATCCATTCCATTACAAGCCTCTGAATTAATGCTTGACTGAAAAAAAAAAAAACCCACAAATAGTTACCAAGAGAAGCCATCCTTGAGATTCGCCAGGAAAGGTCTGTTTTTGTGCGAGGGCGGGGATGGTTTTAGATCGGGTGCAGGCTGAGGGCAAGCAGCTGAGAGCACGGCAGGCAGTTCACAGCCGAGCAGATGGAGCGGGGTGGGGTGTGATCACAGCCGTCTCTGCAGAGAGAGTTTGCTACAGGACTGGATACTTTGCTCCGGCAGCAAGCCAGCAGCCCAGCAGAGAAGCTAAAAACACCAGGGGGTGAAGAACACAACCCCAAATAGCTGGAGTCTCTCGGGACCTGGCCACCTCTCCCCCACAGTGTTTCAGCACACTCTCGGAGTCTCAGAGTGCAGGCGCAGCACAGTGAGGCTAGTGCCTCGCTGCTGCCCCCACAGTCTGTAGAGGAAGCTCGATAACACCACCCGGCCCCTCCCCCAAAAAAAGCAGATGCTATTTAGGGGTTTTTTCTTTTTTTCTTTTTGCTAGTTTGTCTTTGATTCTTCTCTGACAAAATGAGCAAAAAACTGAAGAGGACTTTAACCCTTGACAGCTTCTATACAGATAGAAAGCAGACTCTAAACCCTGAGGAGACTAAAAACAGACAGTCTCCAGGTGAATCCCCAAAGGAAGAGATCATCTGTTCCTCAGCACAGATGAACCTCATGGAAGTAATTAAAAAGGCTCTCACAAGAGAGCTAGAAGAAAAATGGGAAAAGGAGAGGGAGGCTTGGCAAGAAAGTCTGGAGAAGTCATCTCACTCATTTAAAGACAGAGTGGATAAAGAAATAAAATCCTTGAAAAATAAGATTAGTGAACTGGAAATAGAAAATAGCTCTCTAAAAAACAAAATTGGTGAAATGGAAAAAAATTCCATAGAACAAAAAAACTCAATTGGACAATTAGAAAAAGATATTTAAAAAGTGAGTGAAGAAAATACTTCATTGAAAATCAGAATTGAACAATTGGAATTGAATGACTTGAGGAGACAAGAAGAATCAGTCAAGCAAATCCAAAAAAATCAAACAATGGAAAAGAATGTGAAATACCTTCTGGGGAAGACAACAGACCTGGAAAGCAGATCCAAGAGAGACAATCTGAGAATCATTGGACTACCAGAAAAGTATGATGAAAAAAAGATCCTGGACACTATTTTCCAGGAAATTATTAAAGAGAACTGCCCAGATGTCATAGAAACAGAAGGTAAAATAGACATTAAAAGAATTCATCAATCACCTAATGAAAGGGATCCTAAAATCAAAACACCAAGAAATATAGTGGCCAAATGCCAGAACCCTCAGACGAAGGGAAAAAATATTGCAAGCAGCTAGAAAAACCCAATTCAAGTATCAAGGAGCCACAATAAGGATCACCCAGGATCTAGTAGCATCCACATTGAAGAATCGAAGGGCCTGGAATATGATATTCCGAAAGGCTAAGGAACTTGGTATGCAACCAAAAATAACTTACCCAGCTAGAATGAGCATCTTTTTCATGGGAAGAAGATGGACATTCAATGAAGTAAATGAATTTCACCTATTTTTGATGCAAAAGCCGGAACTTAATAAAAAGTTTGATCTACAAATATGGAACTCAAGAGAAATCTAAAAAGGTAAAGATTAATCTTGGGAACTATATTTCTGATATAAAGATGTCTAAAGAATACCTGTATACCTTGTTCTAGAAACTAGATGTGGAAAGGACATTGTACCAGAAAAAGGGTAAAGTGGGGGTACTACATCTCATGAAGAGGCAAGGGAAACCTATTGTATCTGAGAGAAAGAATGGAGGAGGATGAATATAGTGGGTATCTTACTGCCTTCAGAATTGGCTTTAAGAGAAAAATTTTAGCCATATTCAATTCATGGTGAAACTTCTCCCATCTCATTGAAAAGTGAGAAGGGAAAAGTGAAAAGGGAAGGAATAAGCTAAGTGGAAGGGAATACGGAACCGGGGAGGAAAAGGAGTAAGATAGGGGGAGGAAATCTAAGGCAGGGGTGGGGGGGAGATACTAAAAAGGGAGGGGTGTGAGAAACAAGTGGTGCTCACAAGCTTAATACTGGGAAGGGGGGGAAAGGGGAAAGAAGGGAGAAAAGCATAAACCGGGGTTAACAAGATGGCAAGAAATACAGAATTGGTCATTTTAACCATAAATGTGAACGGGGTAAACTCCCCCATAAAGAGGAAGCAGTTAGCAGAATGGATTAAAAGCCAGAATCCTACAATATGTTGTTTACAGGAAACACACCTGAAGTGGGGAGATACATGCAGGTTAAAGGTAAAAGGTTGGAGCAAAATCTATTATGCTTCAGGTGAAGTCAAAAAATCAGGGGTAGCCATCCTGATCTCAGATCAAGCTAAAGCAAAAATTGATCTAATTAAAAGATACAAGGAAGGACACTATATCTTGCTAAAAGGTAGCATGGATAATGAAGCAATATCACTATTAAACATATACGCACCAAGTGGTGTAGCATCTAATTTCTTAAAAGAAAAATTAAGAGAGCTGCAAGAAGAAATAGACAGCAAAACTATAATAGTGGGAGATCTCAACCTTGCACTCTCAGAATTAGATAAATCAAACCACAAAATAAATAAGAAAGAAGTCAAAGAGGTAAATAGAATACTAGAAAAGTTAGGTATGATAGATCTCTGGAGAAAATGTAATGGAGACAGAAAGGAGTACACTTTCTTTTCAGCACTTCATGGAACCTATACAAAAATTGACCATATATTAGAACACAAAAACCTCAAATTCAAATGCAGTAAGGCAGAAATAGTAAATGCATCCTTTTCAGACCATGATGCAATGAAAATTACATTCAACAAAAAGCCAGGAGGAAGTAGACCAAAAAATAATTGGAAACTAAATAATCTCATACTAAAGAATGATTGGGTGAAACAGCAAATCATAGACATAATTAATAACTTCACCCAAGAAAACGATAATAATGAGACATCATACCAAAATGTATGGGATGCAACCAAAGCGGTAATAAGGGGAAATTTCATATCTCTAGAGGCCTATTGTATAAAATAGAGAAAGAGAAGATCAATGAATTGGGCTTGCAACTAAAAATGCTAGAAAAGGAACAAATTAAAAACTCCCAGTCAAATGCTAAACTTGAAATTCTAAAAATAAAAGGAGAGATCAATAAAATTGAAAGTAAAAAAACTATTGAATTAATTAATAAAACTAAGAGTTGGTTCTATGAAAAAACCAACAAAATAGACAAACCCTTAGTAAATCTGATTTAAAAAAGGAAAGAGGAAAATCAAATTGTTAGTCTTAAAAAATGAAAAGGGAGAACTCGCCACTAACGAAGAGGAAATTAGAGCAATAATTAGGAGTTACTTTGCCCAACTTTATGCCAATAAATTTGACAACTTAAATGAAATAGAAGAATACCTCCAAAAATATAGCTTGCCCAAACTAACAGAGGAAGAAGTAAATATCCTAAACAGTTCCATCTCAGAAAAAGAAATAGAACAAACTATCAACCAACTCCCTAAGAAAAAATCCCCAGGACCAGATGGATTTACATGTGAATTCTACCAAACATTTAAAGAATAATTTACTCCAATGCTAAATAAACTATTTGAAAAAATAGAGATTGAAGGAGTCCTACCAAACTCCTTTTATGACACAGACATGGTACTGATACTTAAACCAGGTAGGTTGAAAAGAGAGAAAGAAAATTATAGACTAATCTCCCTAATGAATATTGATGCTAAAATCTTAAATAAAATATTAGCAGACTTCCGGTTAAGATGGCGGAGAGGAGGCTCACAGTTGCATAAGCTCCGCGCTTTCTCTCACTATCCACTTCATTACAAGCCTCTGAATCAATGCTTGACTGAAAAAAACCCACAAATAGTTACCAAGAGAAGCCATCCTTGAGATCCGCCAAGAAAGGTCTGTCTTTACTGGAGGGCTGGGGCGGTTTTAGATCGGGCGCAGGCGGCGGGCAGCGGCAGTGAGAGCACGGGAGCAGACTGGAGAGGGGGTGGGGAGTGATCGCAGCTGTCTCTGCGGGGAGAGCTTCGCTACAGGTTTGGAACCTGCAGCAAGTCAACAGCCCAGCAGAGAAGCTAAAAACACCGGGGCTGAAGAACACAATCGCAAACAGCTGGAGTCTCTCAGGACCTGGCCGCCCCCCCCTTCCCCCCCCTCAGTGACTCAGCACGCTTTGGGATCTCAGAGCGCAGGCGCAGCACAGTCCTGCTAGTGCCTCACTGCTGCCACCTGCAGTCTGTAGAGGAAGCTCGATAACACACCCAGCCCCCCCCCAAAGAAAGACTCCAGTTTTTTCTGTTTTTCTTTGGTAGTTTGTCTCTGATTAATAGACAGAATGAGCAAGAAGCTGAAGAGGACTTTAACCCTAGACAGCTTCTACACAGATAGAGAGCAGACTCTAAATCCTGAGGAGACTAAAAACAGGCAGTCCCCAGGTGATTCCCCAAAGGAGGAGATCGTCTGTTCCTCAGCACAGATGAACCTCATAGAAGTGATTAAAAAGGCTCTCACAAGGGAGCTAGAAGAAAAATGGGGAAAGCAGAGTGAGGCTTGGCAAAAGGAGAAGGAAGCTTGGGAAAAGGAGAGGGAGGCTTGGCAAAAGAGCTGGAGAAGTCAGTTAAAGAGAGAGTGGATAAAGAAGTAAAATCCTTGAAAAATAGGATTAGTGAACTGGAAAACAAAATTGGCGAAATGGAAAAAAAATTCCACAGAACAAAAGAACTCAATTGGACAATTAGAGAAAGATTTTAAAAAAGTGAGTGAAGAGAATACTTCACTGAAAATCAGAATTGAACAAGTGGAATTGAATGACTCGAGGAGACAAGAAGAATCAGTCAAGCAAATCCAAAAAAATCAAACAATGGAGAAAAATGTGAAATACCTTCTGGGGAAGACAACAGACCTGGAAAACAGATCCAGGAGAGACAATCTGAGAATCATTGGACTCCCAGAAAAACATGATGAAAAAAAGAGCCTGGACACTGTCTTCCAGGAAATCATCAAAGAGAACTGCCCAGAAGTCATAGGAACAGAGGAAAAAATAAACATTGAAAGGATTCATCGATCACCCACTGAAAGGGATCCTAAAATCAAAACACCAAGGAATATAGTGGCCAAATGCCAGAACCCTCAGGTGAAAGAAAAAATATTGCAAGCGGCTAGAAAAACCCAATTCAAGTATCAAGGAGCCACAATAAGGATCACCCAGGATCTGGCAGCATCCACATTAAAAGATCGAAGGGCCTGGAATATGATATTCCGAAAGGCTAAGGAACTTGGTATGCAACCAAAAATAACTTACCCAGCGAGAATGAGCATCTTTTTCCAGGGAAGAAGATGGACATTCAACGAAGTAATCGAATTTCATCTATTTCTGATGAAAAAACCAGAACTTAACAAAAAGTTTGATCTACAAATATAGAACTCAAGAGAAATCTAAAAAGGTAAAGATTAATCTTGGGAACTATATTTTGACTATATAGATGTATAAAGAATACATGTATACCTTGTTCTAGAAATTGATGTGGAAAGGACATTGTACCAGAAAAAGGGTAAAGTGGGGGTAGTACATCTCATGAAGAGGCATAGGAAACCTATTATATCTGAGAGAAAGAATGGAGGGGGATGAATATAGTGGGTATCTTACTGCCTTCAGAATTGGCTTTAAGTGAAAAATCTTAAGACATATTCAATCTATGGTGAAACTTCTCCCATCTCATTGAAAAGTGAGAAGGGAAAAGTGGAAAGGGAAGGAATAAGCTAAGCGGAAGGGAATACGGGAACTGGGAGAGAAAGGGGTAAGATAGGGGGAGGAACTCTAAGGCGGGGGGGAGGGACACTAAAAAGGGAGGGCTGTGAGAAGCAAGGGGTGCTCACAAGCTTAATACTTGGAAGGGGGGGAAAGGGGAAAGAAGGGAGGAAAGCATAAACCGGGTTAACAAGATGGCAAGTAATACAGAATTGGTCATTCTAACCATAAACGTGAACGGGGTAAACTCCCCCATAAAGAGGAAGCGGTTAGCAGAATGGATTAAAAGCCAGAATCCTACAATATGTTGTTTACAGGAAACACACCTGAAGCGGGGAGATACATGCAGGTTAAAGGTAAAAGGTTGGAGCAAAATCTACTATGCTTCAGGTGAAGTCAAAAAAGCAGGGGTAGCCATCCTGATCTCAGATCAAGCTAAAGCAAAAATTGACCTAATTAAAAGAGATAAGGAAGGACACTATATCTTGCTAAAGGGTAGCATGGATAATGAAGCACTATCTATATTAAACATATATGCACCAAGTGGGGTAGCATCTAAATTCTTAAAAGAGAAACTAAGAGAGCTGCAAGAAGAAATAGACAGTAAAACTATAATAGTGGGAGATCTTAACCTTGCACTCTCAGAATTAGATAAATCAAACCAGAAAATAAATAAGAAAGAAGTTAAAGAGGTAAACAGAATACTAGAAAAGCTAGATATGATAGATCTCTGGAGAAAATGTAATGGAGACAGAAAGGAATACACTTTCTTTTCAGCAGTTCATGGAACCTATACAAAAATTGACCATATATTAGGACATAAAAACCTCAAACTCAAATGTAGTAAGGCAGAAATAGTAAATGCATCCTTTTCAGACCACGATGCAATGAAAATTACATTCAACAAAAAAGCAGGGGGAAGTAGACCAAAAATAATTGGAAACTAAATTATCTCATACTAAAGAATGATTGGGTAAAACAGCAAATCATAGACATAATTAATAACTTCACCCAAGAAAACGATAATAATGAGACATCATACCAAAATGTATGGGATGCAGCCAAAGCGGTAATAAGGGGAAATTTTATCTCTAGAGGCCTATTTGTATAAAATAGAGAAGAGAAGGTCAATGAATTGGGTTTGCAATTAAAAATGCTAGAAAAGGAACAAATTAAAAACCCCCAGTCAAACACTAAACTTGAAATTCTAAAAGTAAAAGGTGAGATCAATAAAATTGAAAGTAAAAAAACTATTGAATTGATTAATAAAACTAAGAGTTGGTTCTATGAAAAAACCAACAAAATAGACAAACCCTTAGTAAATCTGATTAAAAAAAGGAAAGAGGAAAATCAAATTGTTAGTCTTAAAAATGAAAAGGGAGAACTCACCACTAACGAAGAGGAAATTAGAGCAATAATTAGGAGTTACTTTGCCCAACTTTATGCCAATAAATTCGACAACTTAAATGAAATAGAAAAATACCTCCAAAAATACAGCTTGCCCAAACTAACAGAGGAAGAAGTAAATATCCTAAACAGTCCCATCTCAGAAAAAGAAATAGAACAAACTATCAATCAACTCCCTAAGAAAAAATCCCCAGGACCAGATGGATTTACATGTGAATTCTACCAAACATTTAAAGAACAATTAACTCCAATGTTATATAAACTATTTGAAAAAATAGGGATTGAAGGAGTCCTACCAAACTCCTTTTATGACACAGATATGGTACTGATACCTAAACCAGGTAGGCTGAAAACAGAGAAAGAAAATTATAGACCAATCTCCCTAATGAATATTGATGCTAAAATCTTAAATAAAAAAATAGCAAAAAGATTACAGAAAATTGTCACCAGGATAATACACTATGACCAAGTAGGATTTATACCAGGAATGCAGGGCTGGTTCAATATTAGGAAAACTATTAGCATAATTGACTATATCAATAACCAAACAAACAAAAACCACATGATCATCTCAATAGATGCAGAAAAAGCATTTGATAAAATCCAACATCCATTCCTAATAAAAACACTTGAGAGCATAGGAATAAATGGACTTTTCCTTAAAATAGTCAGGAGCATATATTTAAAACCATCAGTAAGCATCATATGCAATGGGGAAAAACTGGAACCTTTCCCAGTAAGATCTGGAGTGAAGCAAGGTTGCCCACTATCACCATTATTATTTAATATCGTATTAGAAACACTAGCCTCGGCAATAAGAGTCGAGAAAGATATAAAAGGAATTAGAGTAGGCAATGAGGAAACCAAACTATCACTCTTTGCAGATGATATGATGGTATACCTAGAGAACCCCAGAGATTCTACCAAAAAGCTATTGGAAATAATTCATAATTTTAGCAAAGTAGCTGGCTACAAAATAAATCCCCATAAATCCTCAGCATTTTTATACATCACCAACAAAACCCAACAGCAAGAGATACAAAGAGAAATTCCATTCAGAATAACTGTTGATACCATAAAATATTTGGGAATCTATCTACCAAAGGAAAGTCAGGAATTATATGAGCAAAATTATAAAAAAGTCTCCACACAAATAAAGTCAGACTTAAATAATTGAAAAATATTAAGTGCTCTTGGATCGGCCGAGCGAACATAATAAAGATGACAATACTCCCTAAACTAATCTATTTATTTAGTGCTATACCAATCAGACTTCCAAGAAAATATTTTAATGATCTAGAAAAAATAACAACAAAATTCATATGGAACAATAAAAAGTCGAGAATCTCAAGGGAATTAATGAAAAAAAAATCAAATGAAGGTGGCCTAGCTGTACCTGATCTAAAATTATATTATAAAGCAGCAGTCACCAAAACCATTTGGTATTGGCTAAGAAATAGATTAGTGGATCAGTGGAAAAGGCTAGGCTCACAAGACAGAATAGTCAATTATAGCAATCTAGTGTTTGACAAACCCAAAGCCCCTAACTTCTGGGAAAAGAATTCATTATTTGATAAAAACTGCTGGGATAATTGAAATTAGTATGGCAGAAATTAGGCATGGACCCACACTTAACACCATATACCAAGATAAGATCAAAATGGGTCTATGACCTAGGCATAAAGAACGAGATTATAAATAAATTAGAGGAACATAGAATAGTTTATCTCTCAGACTTGTGGAGGAGAAAGAAATTTGTGACCAAAGATGAACTAGAGACCATTACTGATCACAGAATAGAAAATTTCGATTACATCAAATTAAAAAGCCTTTGTACAAATAAAACTAATGCAAACAAGATTAGAAGGGAAGCAACAAACTGGGAAAACATATACGCACCAAGTGGTGTAGCATCTAATTTCTTAAAAGAAAAATTAAGAGAGCTGCAAGAAGAAATAGACAGCAAAACTATAATAGTGGGAGATCTCAACCTTGCACTCTCAGAATTAGATAAATCAAACCACAAAATAAATAAGAAAGAAGTCAAAGAGGTAAATAGAATACTAGAAAAGTTAGGTATGATAGATCTCTGGAGAAAATGTAATGGAGACAGAAAGGAGTACACTTTCTTTTCAGCACTTCATGGAACCTATACAAAAATTGACCATATATTAGAACACAAAAACCTCAAATTCAAATGCAGTAAGGCAGAAATAGTAAATGCATCCTTTTCAGACCATGATGCAATGAAAATTACATTCAACAAAAAGCCAGGAGGAAGTAGACCAAAAAATAATTGGAAACTAAATAATCTCATACTAAAGAATGATTGAGTGAAACAGCAAATCATAGACATAATTAATAACTTCACCCAAGAAAACGATAATAATGAGACATCATACCAAAATGTATGGGATGCAACCAAAGCGGTAATAAGGGGAAATTTCATATCTCTAGAGGCCTATTGTATAAAATAGAGAAAGAGAAGATCAATGAATTGGGCTTGCAACTAAAAATGCTAGAAAAGGAACAAATTAAAAACTCCCAGTCAAATGCTAAACTTGAAATTCTAAAAATAAAAGGAGAGATCAATAAAATTGAAAGTAAAAAAACTATTGAATTAATTAATAAAACTAAGAGTTGGTTCTATGAAAAAACCAACAAAATAGACAAACCTTAGTAAATCTGATTTAAAAAAGGAAAGAGGAAAATCAAATTGTTAGTCTTAAAAAATGAAAAGGGAGAACTCGCCACTAACGAAGAGGAAATTAGAGCAATAATTAGGAGTTACTTTGCCCAACTTTATGCCAATAAATTTGACAACTTAAATGAAATAGAAGAATACCTCCAAAAATATAGCTTGCCCAAACTAACAGAGGAAGAAGTAAATATCCTAAACAGTTCCATCTCAGAAAAAGAAATAGAACAAACTATCAACCAACTCCCTAAGAAAAAATCCCCAGGACCAGATGGATTTACATGTGAATTCTACCAAACATTTAAAGAATAATTTACTCCAATGCTAAATAAACTATTTGAAAAAATAGAGATTGAAGGAGTCCTACCAAACTCCTTTTATGACACAGACATGGTACTGATACTTAAACCAGGTAGGTTGAAAAGAGAGAAAGAAAATTATAGACTAATCTCCCTAATGAATATTGATGCTAAAATCTTAAATAAAATATTAGCAAAAAGATTACAGAAAATCATCCCCAGGATAATGCACTATGACCAAGTAGGATTTATACCAGGAATGCAGGGCTGGTTCAATATTAGGAAAACTATTAGCATAATTGACTATATCAATAACCAAACAAACAAAAAACATATGATCATCTCAATAGATGCAGAAAAAGCATTTAATAAAATTCAACATCCATTCCTAATAAAAACACTTAAGAGCATAGGAATAAAGAGACTTTTTCTTAAAATAGTCAGGAGCATATATTTAAAACCATCATTGCATTCCCCATATGCAATGGGGAAAAACTGGAACCTTTCCCAGTAAGTTCTGGAGTGAAGCAAGGTTGCCCACTATTACCATTATTATTCAATATCGTATTAGAAACACTATCCTCTGCAATAAGAGTCGAGAAAGATATTAAAGGAATTAGACTAGGCAATGAGGAAACCAAACTATCAGTCTTTGCAGATGATATTATGGTATACCTAGAGAACCCCAGAGATTCTACTAAAAAGCTATTAGAAATAATTCACAATTTTAGCAAAGTAGCTGGATACAAAATAAATCCCCATAAATCCTCAGCATTTTTATACATCACCAACAAAATCCAACAGCAAGAGATACAAAAAGAAATTCCATTCCGAATAACTTGATAGCATAAGATATTTGTGAATCTATCTACCAAAGGAAAGTCAGGAATTATATGAACAAAATTACAAAAAAAGTTTCCACACAAATAAAATCAGACTTAAATAATTGGGAAAATATTAAGTGCTCTTGGATAGGCCGAGCGAAAGATGACAATACTCCCTAAACTAATCTATTTATTTAGTGCTATACCAATCAGACTTCCAAGAAAATATTTTAATTTTCTAGAAAAAATAACAAAATTCATATGGAACAATAAAAAGTCGAGAATCTCAAGGGAATTAATGAAAAAAAAAATCAAATGAAGGTGGCCTAGCTGTACCTGATCTAAAATTATATTATAAAGCAGCAGTCACCAAAACCATTTGGTATTGGCTAAGAAATAGATTAGTTCATCAGTGGAAAAGAATAAGTTCACAAAACAGAATAGTCAACTATAGCTATCTAGTGTTTGACAAACCCAAAGATCCTAACTTTTGGGATAAGAATTCATTATTTGATAAAAACTGCTGGGATAAAAAGAGATAAAAAAAAACTGGAAATTAGTATGGCAGAAATTAGGCATGGACCCACACTTAACACCATATACCAAGATAAGATCAAAATGGGTCCATGACCTAGGAATAAAGAATGAGATTATAAATAAATTAGAGGAACATAGGATAGTTTATCTCTCAGACTTGTGGAGGAGAAAGAAATTTGTGACCAAAGATGAACTAGAGACCATTACTGATCACAAAATAGAAAATTTTGATTATATCAAATTAAAAAGCCTTTGTACAAACAAAACTAATGCAAACAAGATTAGAAGGGAAACAACAAACTGGGAAAACATCTTCACAGTTAAAGGTTCTGATAAAGGCCTCATTTCCAAAATATATAGAGAACTAACTCAAATTTATAAGAAATCAAGCCATTCTCCAATTGACAAATGGTCAAAGGATATGAACAGACAATTTTCAGATGATGAAATTGAAACTATTACCGCTCATATGAAAGAGTGCTCCAAATCATTATTGATCAGAGAAATGCAAATTAAGACAACTCTGAGAGGTATCATCACCACTACACACCTGTCAGGTTGGCTAAGATGACAGGAAAAAAAAATAATAATGATGAATGTTGGAGGGGATGCAGGAAAACTGGGACACTGATGCATTGTTGGTGGAGTTGTAAACAAATCCAACCATTCTGGAGAGCAATCTGGAATTATGCCCAAAAAATTATCAAATTGTGCATATCTTTTGATCCAGCAGTGTTTCTATTGGGCTTATATCCCAAAGAAATACTAAAGAAGGGAAAGGGACCTGTATGTGCCAAAATGTTTGTGGCAGCCCTGTTTGTAGTGGCTAGAAACTGGAAATTGAATGGATGCCCATCAATTGGAGAATGGCTGGGTAAATTGTGGTATATGAATGTTATGGAATATTATTGTTCTTTTTTTTCCCATTTTTAAAAATTTTTATTTAATAATAACTTTATATTGACAGAATCCATGCCAGGGTAATTTTTTTTACAACATTATCCCTTGCACTCGCTTCTGTTCCGATTTTTCCCCTCCCTTCCTCCACCCCCTCCCCTAGATGGCAAGCAGTTTTATATATGTTAGATATGTTTCAGTATATCCTAGATACAATATATGTTTGCAGAACCGAACAGTTCTCTTGTTGCACAGGGAGAATTGGATTCAGAAGGTATAAATAACATGGGAAGAAAAACAAAAATGCAGATAGTTCACATTCGTTTCCCAGTGTTCTTTTTTTGGGTGTAGCTGCTTCTGTCCGTCATTTTCAGTTGAAACTCAGTTAGGTCTCTTTGTCAAAGAAATCCACTTCCATCAGAATATGTCCTCATACAATATCGTTGTCGAAGTGTATAATGATCTCCTGGTTCTGCTCATTTCACTTAGCATCAGTTCATGTAAGTCTCGCCAGTCCTCTCTGTATTCATCCTGCTGGTCATTTCTTACAGAACAATTGTTCCTGTAAGAACCAGGAAATCACTTTACACTTGTAAAGTGTATGAGGATGTATTCTGATGGAAGTGGATTTCTTTGACAAAGACTCAATTTCAATTGATAAATGATGGACAGAAGCAGCTACACCCAAAGAAAGAACACTGGGAAACCAATGTGAACTATTTGCATTTTTGTTTTTCTTCCCGGATTACTTTTACCTTCTGAATCCAATTCTCCCTGTGCAACAAGAGAACTGTTCGGTTCTGCAAACATATATTGTATCTAGGCTATACTGCAACATATCTAACATATATAGGACTGCTTGCCATCTAGGGGAGGGGGTGGAGGGAGAGAGGGGAAAAATCGGAACAGAAGCTAGTGCAAGAGATAATGTTGTAAAAAAAAATTACCCTGGCATGGATTCTGTCAATATAAAGTTATTATAAAATAAAATAAAATATTAAAAAAAAAAGTCATTAGAAGTGTAAATTGGCCCAGTCATTGGCCAAAGATTAAGGCAGACACCTATATGTCTGGCATAGGAGAATCAATAGCAGCTGAAGTTAGTGCTACCCCTTTGAGATGGAAATTTGAGGATAAGATAGGAGTTTTTACTCCTCTTATAGTTAAAAAAGTCCCCATCAATCTATGGGGAAGAAATTGTTTCTATTCTATTCCTCTAGATAAGGAGGCTATAAACAGATTTGCCTCTTCAATGCCCAGCATTAACTTAGCTGAGCCTTATAAAAGATTTGAATGGACAGTTTTGCCACAGGGAATGAAAAATAGCTCTACTATCTCTCAAATGTATGTGACTGCTGCTCTTAGTCCTGTAAGAAAAGCATTTCCAAAAGTTATGTTATTACATTACATGGATGATATCTTGGGGTGTGAACTTGAGGAGCAAATGTTATGGTCTACAAAAGACCATAGAAACACTAAGAAATTACCAACTGTATATAGCCCCAGAAAAATTCAAAGGCATGTTCCTTTTCAATACTTAGGATATGAAGTGTACCCTAAAGTGCTTACAATACAAAACTTTCTTCAAGAACAGAGAAGTTGAACACCTTAAATGACTTTCAGAAATCGATAGGAGATATCCAATGGATGCATCCAGTGTTAGACTTAACTACCTATCAATTACAACCATTATATAACATTTTAAGGAGAGATACAGCTTTAGACTCATCATGTCAGTTTGCAAAAAAAGCTCAAGAGGCTTTGAGAGAAGTTGAACTGGCTTTATCCAATGTGGTTGAGTCACTGAAAAACCCTTGGAAATATCTGTTTTTGCTACAAAAGAGCCACCCACAGCAGTCCTTCATCAAGGAGACAGTGTGATAGAGTGGGTGAACCTCCCAGCACAACCAGAACAAAGCCTTAATCCTTACCCAGTGCTTGTGGCTAGAATTTTGTTAAAGGCCATTAAGCTGGAATAAGACCTCTCAAGATATTCACCTTTTATACCAATGCAGAAATTAATGTGCACTGGGAAAACATCCCAGAATGGCAATTTTATTGGCCACAGCTCCAAACTTTACACATGGGTCTCCATTAAACATAACCCACCTATTACATAATTGGCCATGGATTTTTGAAGAAAAAATTTCTAAGGTTCCTCTTCTTAAAGGACCAATTATCTTTACAAATGTATTCAAACATTTGTGCTGTCATAGAGTATAGAGTAACTATACTCTTATCTATATAAGAATATAGTTAAATCATACTCTTATGATTAACTAGAAAGAGAGTAGTCAGAACTTCCTTTCAGTCCATTCAGCAAAATGAGTCATATGCAATTATGCTAGCTCTTAATTAATATCCAGGAGATGTAAATATAATATCTGATCCGGCCCATTCTCTAGGTGTGGTACAAAAAATTGCCACAGCCCAAAGAAGATCTGTAGTTTCCAATATATATCAGCTCTTTAAGGAATCAAGAGCAAGTGAGAAAGATATAAGTATTATATCTTGCATGTCCATGGAAATTCAAAGGCAGATTGCTTTCTAACCATGTTAGCCAATACTCCTTTATTTCATGCAGCCCAAGAATCTCATTCTAAACATCATCAGGCTGCTCAAAATTTATGTTTGTTATTTGGGATAACAAAAGAGGAAACTAGGAGAAGTCTTCCTTTCCACGCTCCTACACTCCCTACAGGGAAGAACCCTCATGGTTTCAGACCCAGTGAAAATTGGCAAATGGATGTGACCTATTATAAATCTTTTGGTTGTATGTCTTTTATCCATGTTGTAATAGACACCTTTTCAGGATTCACTTTTGCAATACCAGCAGCAAAAGAAACAGCCCAAGTAGTCACTGAATTCCTTATACAAGCTTTTGCAATTATGAGCGTTCCACAAGCAAAAAAGACAGATAATGGGCCAGCTTATTCATCTTCTGCCTTTTAGTCCTTCTGCATTGAATTGGGCATTGCCCATTCCACTGGCATCCTATATAACTATTGGCCAAGCTATTGTTGATCGGGCTAATCGTACCCTCAAATTGCTCCTGTTTAAACAAGAAAAGGGAATATTGGGTTCACACGACCCTTCACCTGACACATGATGGCTTGCATACATACAATTACCTGAAATTTTCATATTGTGTGAATCATACCCTAACAAGATATTGTTGGCACATGCAAAAGGCACAGTTAAACAATAAACAGGCCAACAAGAATGAGAGCCCTTTCTCCACAGTTATGTGGATGGGCTTAGATGGAAGGGCTCAAGTTGGGTCAGGGTTTGGGACCCGGTTATGCCCTTGTTGTTCCAGATGCAGACCCACCTGCCAAAATTAGTGAGGCAGTGCTGAAGAATATGACCTTTCTTGTATATACGCCTCCTCTGTACTTTTCTTTACTAGATACCAAAGAGTGTATAGAATTGAAACCACAGAACTTTACCTAATTTAGTACATGACTTACAACATCCTACCTCCCTAAACATGGCTTGCTTGAGTGGGTTGAACACGATGTTACCTTTTCTTGGTTTTGGTCTTTGCTAGGACCAGCTCTTATTTTAATTTTTGTTTTCCCTTGCCCTGTTTTTATATGCCTGGCAATAAAAGCTAGTCTGATGCTATGAGTTATCCCCACTAAACAAGAAAAAGGAGTTGTAAGAGTCAGAAGAGGAACCTAGCATAGTGCAACAAGGAAGTAAAAAGGCTTTGATGTTTGAGGCACCTGATCTCTGCAGCTAGCAGGGACCACTGATGAGTAGGAACTTTAGTCCCATTGAGATGCATTATCAATGGGAGATGCCTCTTGCTGCTATCGCTATGCGTGTGACCTCATAGACCCAATATAAGTAGTTGGACCAGGAAGAAGGAAGAGAGCAGAGGAGTGCAGGAGTAGTGCAGGATGTGATCACGTGGAATAGACTTGTGTTTGCAAGCTCCTGTGTTGGGGTGTTTTGTTGAACAATGAACCACTGCTCCATGAGTCAGTGGCCAGAGATGTCCGAAGGCCTGGGGTTAAGTAAAACTGGCGATCAGTAATCTCAGTAGGAGGTTACAGAATATACCTTATTCTCAGCAATAAACCTAAAGAAAAATTGACCAAGTGTTAGGGCATAAAAATCTCACAATCAAATGCAAAGGGCAGAAATAGTAAATGCTTTCTTTTCAGACCTCAAAAATTATATTCCATAAGGAGCCAGAGAAAAATAGGCTAAAAACCAATCAGAAATTAAATAATTTAATTTTAAAGAATGAGTGGGTCAAACAACAAATCACAGAAACAATCCATAATTTCATCCTAGAAAATGACAATAATGACACAACAAACCAAAACCTATGGGACGCAGCCAAAGCATATCTTATGGGAAATTTTATATCTCTAAATAGAAAAAGAGGAGATCAGCAATTAGGCATGCAACTAAAAAAGCTAGAAAAGGAACAAATTGAAAACCTCATTCAAATACCAAATTAGAAAATTTGGAACTCCAAGTGGAGATACATAAAATAGACACTAAGAAAATATTGAACTAATAAACAAAACTAATAGTTGGTTTTATGAAAAAACTAACAATGTAGATTAGATGAACCCTTGGTTAATTTGATCAGAAAAAGGAAAGAATAAAAAACAAATCATCAGTATCAAAAATGAAAGGAGTGTAGCTTTGCGCAGTGGTAGTATCGTAGCCAATGAGGTTTATCCGAGGCGCGATTATTGCTAATTGAAAAATGAAAGGAGTGAACTCACCACCAATGAAAAGGAAATTAAAGCAATAATTAGGAGCTATTTTGCCCAACTGTATGACAGCAAGTCTGACAATCTAACCAAAATGGAGGAATATTTACAAAATATAAGTTGCTCAGGTTAACAGAAAAGTAAATAAAAGACTTAAAGAATCCCATTTAAGAAAAAGAAATCAAATAGGTTATTAATCAACTCCCTAAGAAAAACATCTCCAGGGACAGATGTATTCATAAGTGAATTCTAGCAAACATTTAAAGAACAATTAATTCCAATACTGTGTAAACTATTTGGAAAAATAGGTAAAGAAAGAGTATTTCCAAATTCCTTCTATGACACAAATATGACACTGATACCTAAATTAGGAAGGGCCAAAACAAAGAAAATCACTAAGTTCCTTAATGAATATTGATGCAAAAATTTTAAATAAAATATTAGCAAAGACTTAAAGCAACTTATCAGCAGCAGGATAATACACCAAGTAGGATTTATATCAGGAATGCAGGGCTGGATCAATATCAGGAAAACTATTACCATAATCAACCACAACAATAACAAAACCAACAGAAATCATAAGATAATCCCTATAGATTCCCCCCCCCCAAAAAAAAAAAAGCTTTTGATAAAGTACAGCATCTATTCCTATTAAAAACACTAGAAGCCTAGGGGTGAAGGAAGCTTTTTTAAAACTAAGCAATATCACTATAAAATCTACAGCAAGGATTATTTGTAATTGAGAGAAGCTGGTTGCATTCCCAATAAGATCAAAGGGTGAAACCAGGATGCCCGTTTTCACTACTATTATTCAATGTTATACTAGAAATGTTGACTTTAGCAATAAAAAAAAAAGAAAAAGAAATTAAAGGAATTAGACTAGACAATTAAGAGCTGTATGATGATATACTTAGCAAATCATAGAATATAAAATACCTACTGGAAACAATTCACAGCTTTAGCATCTGAATATAAAGTAAGCCCACACAAATAATCAGCATTGCTTTTTTATTATTATTATTATAGCTTTTTATTTACAAGATATATGCATGGGAATTTTTGAGCATTCATAATTGCAAAATCTTTTGTTCCAATTTTTCCCCTCCTTTCCCCCTACTCGCTCCCCCAGATGGCAGGTTGATCAATTTATGTAAAATACTTTAAAGTATAAGTTAAATACAATATATGTATACATGCCCAAACAGTTATTTTCTGTACAAAAAGAATCAGACTTTGAAATAGTATATTATTAGCCTGTGAAGGAAATCAAAAATACAGGCAGACAAAAATAGAGGGATTGGGAATTCTATGGAATGGTTCATAGTCATCTCTCAGAGTTCTTTCAATGGGTGTAGCTGGTTCAGTTCATTACTGCTCTATTGGAACTGATTTGGTTCATCTCATTGTTGAAGAGGGCCACGTCCATCAGAATTGATCATGATATAATATTGTTGTTGAAGTATATAATGACTTCTGGTTCTGCTCATTTCACTCAGCATCAGTTCATGCAAGTCTCTCCAGACCTTTCTGAAATCATCCTGTTGGTCATTTCTTACAGAACAATAATATTCCATAATATTCATATACCACAATTTATTCAGCCATTCTCCAATTGATGGGCATCTACTCAGTTTCCAGTTTCGGGCCACTACAAAGAGGGTTGCCACAAACATTCTTGTACATACAGGTCCCTTTCCCTTCTTTAAAATCTCTTTGGGATATAAGCCCAGTAGTAACACTGCTGCATCAAATGGTATGCACAATTTTATAACTTTTTGAGCATAGTTCCAAATTGCTCTCCAGAATAACTGGATGTATTCACAATTCCACCAACAATGTATCAGTGTCCCTGTTTTCCCACATTCCCTCCAATATACCACATTATCTTTCCCTGTGATTCTAGCCAATCTGACAGGTGTGTAGTAGTATCTCAGAGTTGTCTTAATTTGCATTTCTCTGATTAATAATGACTTGGAGCACCTTTTCATATGGCTAAAAATACTTTCAGTTTCTTTGTCTGAGAATTGTCTGTTCTTATCCTTTGACCATTTGGAGAATGGCTTGATTTCTAATAAATTAGAGTCGATTCTCTATATATTTTGGAAATAAGGTCTTTATCAGAACCTTTGACTATAAAACTGTTTTCCCAGTTTATTGCTTCCCTTCTAATCTTGTCTGCATTTGTTTTGTTTATACAAAAACTTTTCAATTTGATACAATTAAATTTTTCTATTTTGTGATCAGTAATGATCTTCAGTTCTTCTTTGGTCATAAATTCCTTCCTCTTCCACAGGTCTGAGAGGTAAACTATCCTATTTTCTTCTAATTTATTTATAATCTCATTCTATATGCTTAGGTCATGAACCCATTTTGACCTTATCTTGGTGTATGGTGTTAAGTATGGCTCAATGTCTAGACATACTAATTTCCAATTTTCCCAGTAGTTTTTGTCAAACAGTGGGTTCTTATCTGAAAAGCCTGGGTCTTTGGGTTCATCAAACACTAGATTATTAAAGTTACTAACTGTTTTGTCCTTTGGACCTAACCTATTCTACTGATCAACTAGACTATTTCTTAGCCAATACCAAATGGTTTTGGTAACCGCTACTTTATAATGTAATTTTAGATCTGGTACAGTTAGGCCACCTTCATTTGATTTTGTTTTTCATTAGTCCTCTTGAAATTCTTGACCTTTTGTTTTTCCATATGGACTTTGTTATTATTTTTTCTAGGTCATTAAAATAGTTTTTTGAGAGTCTGATTGGTATAGATGGGTATTGAATCTTTAATAGCGCTAAATAAATAGATTAGTTTAGGTAGTATTGTCATCTTTTTATATTTGTTTGTCCTAACCAAGAGCATTTAATATTTTTTCCAATTGGTTAGATCTGAGTTTATTTGTGTGAAAAGTGTTTTGTAGTTTTGCTCATATAGTTCCCGATTTTCCCTTGTCAGATAGATTCCTAAATATTTTATACTATCGGTAGTTATTTTAAGTGGAATTTTTCCTTGTAACTATAACTGTTGGATTTTTTTAGTGATATATAAGCATACTGATGACTTAGGTGAGTTTATTTTGTATCCTGCAACTTTGCTAAAGGTGTGGATTATTTCTAATAGCTTTTTAGTAGAATCTCTGGGGTTCTCTAAGTATACCATCACATCATCAGCAAAGAATAATAATTTGGTTTCCTCATTATGTACTTTAATTCCTTTAATCTCTTTCTCTACTCTTAATGCTAGCATTTCTAATACAATATCGAAAAGTAATGGTGATAGTGGGCAACCTTATTTCACTCCTGATCTTATTGGGAATGGTTCCAGTTTATCCCCATTGCATATTTAAAACCATTATTGATGGTTTTAAATAGATGCTACTCATTATTTTAAGGAAAAGTCCATTTATTCTTATACTCCTAAGTGTTTTTAATAGGAATAGATGTTGGATTTTATCAAATGCTTTTTTTGCATCTATTGAGATAATCAAATGGTTTTTGTTAATTTAGTTATTAATATGGTCAATTATACTAATAGTTTTCCTAATATTGAACCAACCCTGCATTCCTGGTATAAATCAAGAAAGATTATGATGAATTATCCTGGGGATGATTTTCTGTAGTCTTTTTGCTAATATCTTGTTTAAGATTTTAGCATCAATATTCATTAGGGAGATTGATCTATAATTTTCTTTCTCTGTTTTCAACCTAACATATTTAGGTATCAGTACTATGTCTGTGTCATAAAATGAATTTGGTAGGACTCCTTCATTCTCTATTTTTTCAAATAGTTTATTTATATAGCATTGAGGCTAATTGTCCTTTAAATATTTGGTAGAATTCACATGTAAATCCATCTGGTCCTGGGGGTTTTTTCTTAGGGAGTTGATTAATAGCTTGTTCTATCTCTTTTTCTGAAATGGGACTATTGAAGCAATTTACTTCCTCCTCTGTTAATCTGGGAAGCCTATATTTTTGGAGATAGTCATCCATTTCACTTAGGTTATCAAATTTATTGGCATAAAGTTGGGCAAAGTAACTTCTTATTATTGCTCTAATTTCCTCTTCATCTGTGGAAAGTTCTCCCTTTTCATTTTTAAGACTAATAATTTGATTTTCCTCTTTCCTTCTTCTAAGCAGATTTACTAAAGGTTTATGTATTTTATTGGCTTTTTTTGTAAAACTAACTCTTAGTTTTATTTATTAATTCAATAGTTTTATTTTTTACTTTCAATATTATTAATTTTTCCTTTTAATTTTAGAATTTCAAATTTAGTATTTGATTGGGGGGTTTTAATTTGGTCTTTTTCCAGCTTTTTAAGTTGTAAGCCCAATTCATTGATTTTCTCTTTCTTTATTTCATTCAAGTCAGCCTCTAAAGATATAAAATTTCCCCATATTATCACTTTGGCTGCATCCCACAAATTTTGGCATGTTTCATCGTTGTCATTATCTTGAGTGAAATTATTAATTGTGTCTATAATTTGCTGTTTCACCCAATCATTCTTTAAGATGAGATTAATTTCCAATTTCTTTTTGATCTACTTACCCCTAACTTTTTGTTGAATGTCGTTTTTATTACATCATGGTCTGAAAAGAAAGCATTTATTATTTCTGCCTTCCTGCATTTAATTTTGAGGTCTTTATGTGCTAATATATGGTCAATTTTTGTATAGGTTCCATGAACTGCTGAGAAGAAAGTATATTCCTTTCTTTGACCATTCAGTTTTCTCCAAAGATCTATCATACTTAATTTTCCTACTATTTTCTTTACTTCTTTAAGTTCTTTCTTATTTGTTTTTTGGTTTCATTTATCTAGTTCTGAGAGTGCAAGGTTGAGATCTCCCATTATTATAATTTTGCTGTCTATTTTGTCTTGCAACTGTCTTCACTTCTCCTTTAGAAAGTTAGATGCTATACCACTTGGTGCATATGTGTTTAGTGTTGATATTGCTTCATTGTTTATGCTACCCTTTAGCAAGAGATAGTTTACTCTTTTACTTAGATTAATTTTTGCTTTTGCTTGATCTGAGATAAGGATGGCTACCCCTACTTTTTTGACTTCACCTGAAGCATAATAGATTCTGCTCCAGCCTTTTACCTTTACTCTGTATGTATCTCCCTGTTTTAAATGTGTTTCCTGTAAACAACATATTATAGGGTTCTGACTTTTGATCCAGGCTGCTATTCACCTCTACTTTATGGGAGAGTTCATCCCATTCACATTTATGGTTAAAATGACTAATTCTATATTTCCTTCCATCTTATTATCCCCCGATTATGCTTTCCTTTTTCTTATCCCCCCTTCCCCTCTTCCCAAGTATTAAACTTATGGGCACCACTTGCGTCACACAGCTCTCCTTATTTAAGATCCCTCCCGCCCCCTTTGAATCCCTTCTCCTTTCTTGTACCCTTCCCTTATTACTCTTTTCCTTTTCCCTTTTCCTCTTCCACTTTTTAATGAAGTGAGAGAAATTTCTCTGTAAACCAAATATGTCTAATATTTTCTCTTTGAGCCAACTCTGATGAAAGTAAGATTCACAAATTGTTCCTCCCCCTCTCTAAATTCCCTCAGCTATGATGGGTTTCCTTAGCCTCTTCATGGGGTGTATTTTCCCTCTTTTTATCTCTCCTTTTCTTTTTTTCTGATATTATGTCCTTTCAATTTCTACTTCTCTTTTATATGTTATATCAGTAAAATCAAATTATACATGTACTCTTTATGTATATCCACAACAGAAATACATTTCTCAAGAGTTATTTTTACCGTTTTCTGCTTCTCTTGAGTCCTATAGCTGGAGATCAAATTTTTTTTGTTTATTTCTGGTTTTTTTCCTTAGAAACAACTGGAATTCATCTGTTTCCTTAAATATCCATCTTCTTCCATGGAAGAAAATGCTCAGCTTAGCTGGGTAGTTTATTCTTGGCTGCATTCCAGTTCTTTTGACTTTCAAAATATCAGATTCCAGGCTCTTTCATCTTTTAATGTCGAAGCAGCTAGATCTTGAGTGATCCTTATTGTGGCACCTCAATATTTGAAGTGTTTTTTTTCTGGCTGCCTGTAATATTTTTTTCTTAGTCTGATAGTTCTGAAATTTAGCCACAATATTCCTTGGAGTTTTTATTTTAGGGTCTTTTTCAGAAGGTGTTCGATGAATTCTTTCAATGCCTATTTTACCTTCTGATTCTATTACATCTGAGCAGTTCTCTTTGATGATTTTCTGTAAAATAGTATATAGGCTCTTTTTTTCATCATAATTTTCGGGAAGATCAATAATCCTCAGATTATCTCTCCTAGATCTATTTTCCAGGTCTGTCATTTTTCCAAGTAGATATTTAATTTTTTTTCTAATTTTTCTTCTTTTCTTTTTTTTTTTTTTTTTTTTTTTTTTTTTTTTTTTTTTTGGTTTTGCTTGACTAATTCTTTTTCTTTTTTGAATTTTTATTTTATTTTATTTTTAATAAGTATAACTTTTTATTGACAGAACCCATGTCTGGGTAATTTTTTACAACATTATCCCTTGCACTCACTTCTGTTCCAACTTTTCCCCTCCCTCCCTCCACCCCTTCCCCCAGATGAGAAGCAGTCCTAAACATGTTAAATATGTCACAGTAATGACATAGATGTAATATATATATGCAGAACCAAACAGTTCTCTTGTTGCACAGGAAGAATTGGATTCAGAAGATAAAAACAACCTGGGAAGAAAAACAAAAATACAAACAGTTTACATTCATTTCCCAGTGTTCTTTCTTTAGGTGTACCTGCTTCTGTCCATCATTGATTAATCGAAACTGAGATAGATCTTCTCTTTGTCAAAGAAATCCACTTCCATCAGAATACATCCTCATACAGTATCATTGTTGAAGTGTGTCTTCAACAGAATCTTCTGATTCTGTTCATTTCACTCAGCATCAGTTCATTTAAGTCTCTCCAAGCCTCTCTGTATTCATCCTGCTAGTTATTTCTCACAGAACAATAATATTCCATAATATCCATATACCACAATTTACCCAACCATTCTCCAATTGATGGGCATCCACTCATTTTCCAGTTTCTAGATATTACAAAAAGGGCTGCCACAAACATTTTGGGACATACAGGTTCCTTTCCCTTCTTTAGAATCTCTTTGGGATATAAGCCCAGTAGTAGCACTGCTGGATCAAAGGGTTAGCACAGTTTGATAACTTTTTGGGCATAATTCCAGGTTGCTCTCCAGAATGGTTGGATTCATTCACAATTCCACCAACAATTCATCGGTGTCCCAGTTTTCCCCTATCCCCTCCAACATTCATCATTATTTTTTCCTGTCATCTTAGTCAATCTGACAGGTGTGTAGTGGTATCTCAGAGTTGTCTTAATTTGCATTTCTCTGAGTAGGCTTCACTGATTCTTGATGTCTCAATGAATCATCCATTCCTATTTGTTCAGTTCTGATTTTTAATGAGTTATTTTCATTAGCTTTTTTTTTTTAACTTCGTTTTGTATGTGTCCAATTGAATTTTTAAATGAATTGTTTTGCTCTATGGAATTTTTTTCCATTTCACTATTTTTTTTACTGAGTGTTGGAATCCTTACTAACTGCTAACTAATTATAGTTGATCTAATCTTACAAGAAGATGTTTTGGGCAGAACCTGAAACAAGGTACTAAGTAGAACTACCCATAATCCCTCTCTCTGGAAGGAGCATAAATAGGCCAATGAGCCAGTCGGAGAGTCCTTCAGAGGAAGACGCTACAAGTTGAGATTTCACCGGAATGACATGAAGACTGGAGCTGGCTGGAGGCTGAAGAAAGTAGAGGCAGAGGCTGAAGGACCAGACCTTTGGATTTAAAGATCACAACATTTTGGCGCCCTGAACGTGGGACAAACAGACCCCTCAGTGGATTTCAGTGGAAAAGCTCCGATCCTGATTCAAGTGGAAAAGCCTCTGATCCTGATCCAGTGGAAAAGACTCTTCAACCCAGAAATTAGGGTGAGTGCAATAAAGAAATTTTGCTAAAAGAGTTAAAGTAGAATTTCATCTAAGATGGGACAGATATTTAGAAAACAGCCTTCTGTTTCTGTTCAAGGAAAATGTTTAGAGAGCATTGTCAAAATTATGGAAAGCCAAGGTTTAATTATAATTTTGGAGCAGATCACTGAACTTTTAGAAATCGTTAAGTACATATGTCCTTGGTTTTCTACAGAAAAGGAATTAGATTTAGATGAATGGAAATTAATCGGAGAAAAACTGGGTGAATGCTACAGATCTAATTCAAACTCAATGCAGTGGACATTAGAAAGAGAGGATCTTTTTTATAATAGAAATGGACCTGACTCAATTTCCAAAGACATAATTAATACATATAATGTAATACAATTGGCTATAAGAAGTTATTTAAGTGATACAATGATGAAAAGGAAAGTACAGGAGGAAGAAATGCCAACTTTACTAGGTGAAAAGGAGGATGAATCAGATGAGAATGGAGTTAATTACAATTCTGAGTATGATACTTCACAGCAGGAGGAATTAGGTGATTCCACATCTCATGACCCTCCCCCCGCAATTAACCCTTCATGGGTGGAACAAGGGGGAGGGAGAGAGACAGAAACACAGTCAGCTTCTCCTGTAAAGCAGAATTTAACAAGATTAGAAAAAGCATTAATTAAGGCAAAAAATGAAGGAGAAGATATATCTGATTTTATAAATGCATATCCTGTGACTGAAGAGCTCAACTCCTCAGGTCAAAAAGAGAGAAAATACACTCCTTTTAATTTGGGAAAAATTAAAGATTTGAAAAAGGGTTGCACTCTTTATGGGGCTACATCATCTTATGTAAAGATGTTACTGGATAATTTGTCTAATGAAATCCTAACCCCGAATGACTGGAAATCCATAACGAAAACTTGTCTAGAACCGGGACAAAATTTATTGTGGCTTTCGGAGTTTCATGAATTATGTAGGATTCAAGCCCAACGCAATAGGCAAAAAGGAGCTGTTGTACAAATCACTTTTGACCAACTAGCTGGTGAAGGTCAGTATGCAGAGAGTTCAGAACAGATTTATTATCCCATAACAGTCTATGAGCAAATTTCTAAGGCTGCAATAAAAGCTTGGAATTCTCTCCCTGGACAGAAAGATGGAAATAATGCTTTCACAAGAATAGAGCAAGGTCCCAATGAACCTTTTGCAGATTTTGTGGGACGTCTGAAAACAGCTGTAATAAGAACCATTGGAGATAATGCTGCCACAGAAATAATGACTAGACATTTGGCTAAGGAAAATACCAATGAGGTTTGCAAGAGAATTATATGGGGGCTAGACAAAAATGCTTCTTTAGAGGAGATCATTAGACGCTGTGCCACAGTGGGCACAAATGCTTATTATACCCAGACTATGATGAACATGGAAATTCAAGGTCCTTCTTGGCAAAGGAATTATAGAGAAACTCATCGATGTTTTCAGTGCGGAAAAATTGGACATCTAAGAGCCCAATGTAGATACAGAGATACAATGAGAAGACAGGGTGAGAGAAAACCCAAAACCCCATGTCCAAAATGTAACCGAGGCTTTCACTGGGCCTCTAAATGTATATTGACCCAGAGGAAGGAGAGGCAAGGCCCAGCTCCAAAGTATCAATCAAAGGACAGGTGGGGCATGATAGCAGCTGAGGTTACACCCAGAGAGACTTTAGAAATTCAGTACTCTGATGTCATCAACCAACAGAAAAGCAATCAGGATTACAGTTAGGGAGAATACAGGCCTTTTAAGACAACAAGACAATATCCAATGCAAACAACTCCAATGTAATTACCAGATGATGAGAAGAAATCCCAAATTTGGTAAATAGAAGGGAATTAGGTTAATTGCTTGGGGAAGAGGATCTGCTTATATTTCCACAGGTGGAAAAGGCTAACAATGAGACTGTCAAAAGAACTTTAAAATCTTCAGCTTTCAGTTCCTGAAAAACCAGCAAGAACCACTGGATTCCCTGAGATGAAAAATTGTTGATGAGACCTTTTGCAGTACTTCAGAGCTTACAGGAATTATTAGATTCCTGGCACATGAACTAATGGACAATGGAATCCTATTGGACTGTTTCTAGGACTTATGGACATGTGCAAATTTTCAGGATGATTCATGTTATTTGTTACATTACTACTAGCCTGTGTTATATTGCTATGTACTTATGTAAATTATGTATAATGCCTCCCATATTGATGGATTTATGTATACCATGTATATCTGTTACAAAGTTCTGGCCCATATTGATGGATTTATGTGTACCCCCTCAGAAACCCCCTATGTTTTAAAACAAAAGAAAGGGGGAGATGTTGGAATCCTTACTAACTGCTAACTAATTAGAGTTGATCTAATCTTACAAGAAGATGTTTTGGGCAGAACCTGAAACAAGGTACTAAGTAGAACTACCCATAATCCCTCTCTCTGGAAGGAGCATAAATAGGCCAATGAGCCAGTCGGAGAGTCCTTCAGAGGAAGACGCTACAAGTTGAGATTTCACCGGAATGACATGAAGACTGGAGCTGGCTGGAGGCTGAAGAAAGTAGAGGCAGAGGCTGAAGGACCAGACCTTTGGATTTAAAGATCACAACAACTGAGTTATTTTCTTTTTCCATTTCACAAATCCTACTTTCTTGGGAGTTCTTTATCTTTTCCAAATCACAAATCCTACTTTACTGATAGTTCTTTACCCTTTCCAATTCACAAATTCTGTTTCTCTCCACTTCCTGGGAGTTCTCTTCCAATTTCCATTTTAGGAAGTTGTTACTCCCTTTCATAGCTTCTCTTTCCTCCTCCATTTTTCTTCTAGCTCTGCTTTAAGATTTTTTATAGTTTCTTCTAGGAGAGCCAGGTAACATCCCCCTTTGGTGTATTGTCTGCAGACTATCTTCTATTAGTTTCCTCAGGGTTGAAAACCTGCTCCCTTTTGATTTTTTTACTCAATTTTTTAAAAGCCTGTAAGGTCTGTTTTCAGGGCAAGGAGGTTACCAGCTTCCTCTGCAGAACAGGGATAGGTATATGGACAGAAGCTGTCCTGCCAATGGGCTGCAAAGAGTGGCCAAGCTGCGGGGGTGCTCTGAGAAAAGCTCCATATTGGAAGTGACTCAGGCCTGGGTCCCACAGGCTGAGCTGTGGAAGTGCCCTGCAAGGGCTGTGAGGATTAGTGACTGCTTTGGGGCTAGAGGCTGAGCAGAGAAAGTGTCACTGCCCACCCCTCAAAAGCCTGCTTTGGGTATTAGCAGTTGGCCTACCCCTCACAGCACCAGAAGTGTCTCTCCCTGGGGATCACATTCATGCTGTGGAAATTCTATTGCCCCAGGCCGAGACCCCCACTGTGCAGATAAGAGGCTGCCCCAGGCTGCGTTGCCCCTGCTATGCAGATTTGTGACTGCCTGGAGCAAAAGCCCCTGCTGCAGAATGCCACTGCACAGCTGTGTTGTGGCCTATATTAGTTAATTCACTTCTGGTTTTGGGTGGGTATAACCAGATCCTGATAGGTCCTGGCGTTTTTTAGAGTACCCTCTACCTTTGGCTTTAATTTCTCTGCTGGTCTACTGCTTTGCAACCAAAGCAGAACCGCCCAATCTATGGTAGAGTCCTCTCTGTAAATTTTCCAACCACAGAGATCACTCTCCCCCCCGTCTGTTTCTGATGCTATCCTCTGGTTCTATCCTTGCCTGTGCTGGCAATCTTCCAGGCTATCTTCAGCTGGTAAGTTATTATGCTTCCAATTTTTGTGAATTTTACTAGTCAAGTGCTATTTTTGAGTCTGATTTTAATAATTTGTAATGAGGGTATGAGAGAAGCTCAGAAAGTCGAGTGTGTCTTCTCCGCTATCTTGGCTCCACCCCATTTCTAATATATTATTGACAAAACCTGTCAGCAAGAGATAGAAAGAGGATTTCCATTAGAAATTATACATCCAAGGGTTTTGAAAAAGGCCTCATTTCTAAAACATATGGAAAATTGACTCAAATTTATAAGAATACAAGCCATTCTCCAACTGATAAATGGTCAAAAGATATGAACAGATAATGTTCATTTGAAGAAATTAAAACCATGGCCTAGCTGTACCAGATCTAAAATTATATTATAAAGCAGCAGTTACTAAAACCATCTGGTATTGGCTAAGAAATAGACTAGTTGATCAATGGAATAGGTTAGGTTCAAAGGACAAATCAGCCAATAACTTTAATAATATAGTGTTTGACAAACCCAAAGACCCCAGTTTCTGGGATAAGAATGCACTATTTGACAAAAATTGCTGGGAAAATTGGAAATTATATGGCAGAAACTAGGCATTGACCCACACTTAACACCGTACACCAAGATAAGGTCAAAATGGGTTCATGACCTAGGCATAAAGAATGAGATTATAAATAAATTGGAAGAGCATAGGATAGTTTACCTCGCAGACCTGTGGAAGAGGGAGGAATTTATGACCAAAGAAAAACTAGAGATCACTACTGACCACAAAATAGAAAATTTTGATTATATCAAATTGAAAAGTTTTTGTACAAACAAAACAAAATGCAAACAAGATTAGAAGGGAAACAATAAACTGGGAAAATATTTTTACAATCAAAGGTTCTGATAAAGGCCTCTTTTCCAAAATATATAGAGAATTGACTCTAATTTATAAGAAATCAAATCATTCTCCAATTGATAAATGGTCAAAGGATATGAACAGACAATTCTCAGATGAAGAAATTGAAACTATTTATAGACATATGAAAATATGCTCCAATTCATTATTAATCAGAGAAATGCAAATTAAGACAACTCTGAGATACCACTACACATCTGTCAGATTGACTAGAATGACAGGGAAAGATAATGCAGAATGTTGGAGGGGATGTGGGAAAACAGGGACACTAATCCATTGTTGGTGGAATTGTGAACACATCCAGCCATTCTGGAGAGCAATTTGGAACTATGCTCAAAAAGTTATCAAATTGTGCATACCCTTTGATCCAGCAGTGTTTCTACTGGGCTTATACCCCAAAGAGATACTAAAGAAGGGAAAGGGACCTGCATATGCCAAAATGTTTGTGGCAGCCCTGTTTGTAGTGGCTAGGAGCTGGAAAATTAATGGATGCCCATCAATTGGAGAATGGTTGAGTAAATTGTGGTATATGAATGTTATGGAATATTGTTCAGTAAGAAATGACCAGCAGAATGAATACAGAGAGGATTGGCGAGACTTACCTAAACTGATGCTAAGTGAAATGAGCAGGACCGGGAGATCATTATATACCTCAACAACAATACTGTATGAGGATATATTCTGATGGAAGTGGATTTCTTTGACAAAGAGATCTAACTCAGTTCCAATTGATCAAGGATGGTCAGAAGCGGCTACACCCAAAGAAAGAACACTGGGGAATGAATATTTATATCTTCTGAATCCAATTCTCCCTGTGCAACAAGAGAACTGTTTAGTTCTGCACACATATATTGTATCTAAGATATACTGTAACCTATTTAACATGTATAGGACTGCTTGCCATCTGGGGGAGGGGGTGGAGGGAGGGACGGGGAAAATCAGAACAGAAGTGAATGCAAGGGATAATGTTGTAAAAAATTACCCTGGCATGGGTTCTGTCAATAAAAAGTTATTTAAAAAAAAATAAAATAAAGAACATAGGTGGTCATGACTTCTCTGATTTCTCAAGGGGATGAGAACTCCAAAAAAGAACGTGATCACTCCTTCCCTGACAGCTCAAAAAGCAGTGAAAACATCATAAAAAGAGATGATCACACTCTCCCTAACTTCTCAGGAAGGAAGATGAAAATACCAAAGGAAATGGGAAATCAAATCAGATTAGTGGGTTTCTGAAGAGGCTTACTTGAAACAGGCATACATAAATAGATCAATATGGGAGGTATTACACATAACTACATAAATTACATAAGCACATAGTAACATAACACAGGCTAGTAGTGATGTAATAAATAACATGAATCAGCATGAGGAATTATACATGTCCATAAGTCCTAGAAATAGTCCAAAACCAATCTATTGTCCATTAGTTCATGTGCTAGGAATCCAGTAATTCCTAGAAGTTTTGAAGTCCTGCTATCATCTCATCTTGTCTTAGGGAATTCAATGATTCCTGCTGGTTTTAAAGTTCTTTAACAGTCTCATTATCAGCCATGCTCTTTCAGTGTTGATGTTTTTTAGATCTTCTCCTTTGTTTTGAGGTTTTTCTCTTTTTTCTATCTCTCTCTGATGGACAAGGCAAATACGACTTCTTGGCACCTGTCTGATTCCTTCTCCATCTGTAGAAATACAAGCAAACCCTCTCTCCCAAACAGTTAACCTATCTAGTCCCTTCCATTCACCACTTTCTCAACCTCTCCACATCACCTGGTGATTATCTAAAGATAGTGGAGCTGCTCGCACTGAACACTGCCCTTCTGTTGAGTTATAAAACCTGTCTGCTGGAGCCAGTGCATCATTATCAAAAATTAATCTAAATTTAGAAGTTCTCTAGAGTAACCCATGGCTCCCTCTTCCTTTTGTTTTTGGCTGAGTGTCTTAATGTCTCTGTTTCTTCTCTCTACTATTGCCTGACCTTGAAGATTAAAAGGTATGCCAGTGGCATGTAAAATCTTATATTGTGCACAGAAGTGTGCAAAATGTTTAGAAGTATATGCAGGTCCATTATCTGTTTTTATTGCTTGTGGCACACCCATAACTGCAAATGCTTAGAAGAGGAATTCAATGACCACTCGGGCTATCTCTTTTGCTGTTGGTATTGCAAAAATGAATCCTGAAAAGGTGTCTACCACAATGTGGATAAAACACAGATGACTAAAATATTTATAATGAGTCACATCCATTTGCCAGATTTCATTGGGTCTCAAACCATGAGGGTTCTTCCCTGGAGGCAGTGTAGGACGTGGAAAGAAAGGCAAGGTGTACAGCTTTTTACTATGCTCCTAGCTTCCTCTTTTGTTATCCCAAATTGTAAATGTAAAGCTCGAGCAGCCTGATGATATTTAGAATGATATTCTTGAGCTTCCTGAAATAAAGGAGTACTGGCTAACATAGTTCAAAGGCTATGTGTCTTTGAATTTCCATCAAAAATAGGACCTGGAAGTCTACTGTGTGAATGGACATGCAAAATATAAATTTTACCTGGATGCTTTCTCACTTGCTCTTGAAGTTCCTTAAAGAGCTGATAAATATTAGAAGCTGCAAATTTTATTTGAGCTATGGCAATTCTTTGTACCACACCTCCTGAATAGGCAGAATCAGATATTATATTTATGTCTCCTGGATAATAATTTAATTTGGAGCCGTGGCCAATAAAATTTGCCACTCTGGGATGGTTTCGCAGCATACATTAATTTGTGCGTTAGTATAAAATGCTTATATTTTGTCAGGTCTTATCCCAGATAATTGTACTGCTTGCTTAATAGCCTTTAATCACATTCTAGCCACCAGCACTGAGTAAGGAGTAAGGCTTTGTTCTGGTTGTGCTGGAAGGTTCACCCACTCTATTACACTATCTCTTTGATGAAGGACTGCTGTGGGTGCCTCTTCTGTAGCAAAAACTGATATTTCCAAGGGTTTTCAAATGACTCTTTAAACCACATTGGATAAAACCAATTCAACTTCTCTCAAAGCCTCTTGCACTTCTTTTGTAAGCTGGCATCATGAGTTAAAGCACTGTTTCCCCTTAAAATGTCATATAGAGGTTGCAATTGATTGGTAGTTAAGCCTAATACTGGATGCATCCATTGGATATCTCCTATTAATTTTTGGAAATTGAGTCAGGTCCATTTTCATTGTAGAATTGACATAATTGCTCTCCTAGTAATTTCCATTCCTCTAGATCCAATTCTTTTTCCATAGAGAACCAAGGAGATGTGTACTGTACAGTTTCTAAAAGTCCAGTGATCTGCTCCCAAATTATAATCAAACCTTGGCTTTTCATAAGTCTGACAATGTTCTCTACACATTTTCCTTGAATTGGAAAAGAAGGCTGTTTTCTAAACATCTGTCCCATTTCAGCTAAAATATTACTTTAGCCCTTAACAAAGTTTCCTTGTTGTACTCACCCTAATTTCTGGGTCACAGATGAAGGTTCTGGATAATAAGTAAGAGCTAGCATGATTGCATATAATTCATTCTGCTGAGTGGACTAAAAAGGAGTTCTGACTACTCTATGGTTAAATCATGAGAGTATTTGGCACAAATATTTTGTTTGGATGTGTCTGTAAAGATAGTTGGTCCTTTAAAAGAAACCTTAGAAATCTTTTCTTCAAAAATTCATTGTCAATTATGTAATAGCCAGGTTATCTTTAATGGAGACCCATGTGTAAAATCTGGAGCCAAATTCAGGCGCCAAAATGTAATATTCTTCTCTAAAATATAATGTTCTCTGGGTGCAGATTTCTTGGGGAGCTTCTAGAGGCAGCCAATAATCAATATACAGCCAGGAGTTAAAGTCCAAATCTTTTATTATCTCCTTCAAAGTCTTGTCTTTTCCTGGGGCCCAGTTAGCTTTAATAGAGGCCTGTCTCTCTCCTTGGTTCTGAGAGCTCCTGCCACTAGTGCTTTTCCTCTGCCAGCTTCTACTTCTAACTGCCTCTGAATGTCTCTGAATCCAAAAGTTTGTACTTCAGTCTCCAGTCAGCACAAATATGGAAGATGGAATGAATCTGTCTCCTTCTCCAAAAACTTCTAGTGGGCTTGTCCTTTCTGGCCCTGAGACCTCCTCCTTATATGTCCCACACTGAGTATATCACTACTCATAACCAATCATTATATCACTAGGAAACCATTATTTGTTGTAGGATTAAATCAATTCTAAATTTGATTTAATCACTATCTCCTCAATTCCACTTACTTAGCACCTTGTAAGAATCATAACAGCATACTTTTTTTTTTTTTTTTGCTCATTTATCTTTTCATTCTTTCAACCTATTTTCTGGATTCAGATTTGATATTAGGATTAGATTTTGCATAGTTATGGAAAGACTAGAAAGGTCTTTTAGGACTAGAAAGGATTAATGAGGTGAATATACATTTTTAACAATTTGCAGCTTTCTTGGGTTTTTGATTGCTATATAGGAACTTAGTGATAGTCTTGGGATTTGTAGATCTTCAGTGCACCCAAAGTTTGCTTTGGGCAAAGTTTGATTATTGTTCTCCTGATCTGATCTCTTGTCCTGTGAGTCTTGTCCAGACTCAACTAGATTCTGGATCTGAGACCCTGCTCTGCAACCATTGTGTAACCTTATGGTACTTGCTTCTGAATGTCCTTTCTCAGTACAATTCCCAGGGATTCCCTACCTTGGTATGTTATGCTTTAAGTTCAGATCAGTCTATTCTGTTATCTGTAATGTTGTTTTGATATTGGGTGACAAAGCTGCCAATTGGTCCTTGTTTCTGTAATGTTTCCTGGTATGAATCAGGTGGTGCTCTGGTATGGATGATCTCCTCCCACCTGGGTTCATGACTTCTCCAAGGACAATAGAATGCTACAAATTCTTTACTCCATTTCCAGTGTTCATAGACCTCTCTCTGTCTCACTGTGCTGAACTGGGGTTGGACCTGATTCATATGATTCACCATAACCTTTTCTTCTGAATTTCTTCATCAGAGTTCAGTCTGGTATGTTTTCAATATCTCTTGTTAGAGTTTTTTCCGGGAAAGTAGTATATTGTATCTTTTTGCCCTACCATCGTGACTTCAAATATGAATGAAATAACTAATTCAAATTTAAAAAGAATGATAAATTGGATAAGAAACAAAATTCTGCAATTTCTTTGCTTACAAGAAACACAGTTAAAAATAAAAACATACACAAAATATGAAAGGACCAGAATTATTTTCACTCTGAATCAGATGAATTGACAGAAGCAAGAGGTACAAGCATACTATGAGAGAAAGAAAAAAAATATTTAAAACATAAAGAGAAGTAAATAAGGAAACTAAATTGGCTGAAAGTAACTAGAAATGATAAATACCAATATTAATTATATATGTTTGAAATGCATTAGCATCCACATTCATGAAGGAAATATTAACTGAACTACAAAATGTTATAGATAGTAACATAGTAGTTAAAGGAAATTGCAATGCCCTATCTCTCAGTTTTGGACAAGTCTAACATAAAGATAATTATGGAACTAAAGACATTTCTGGAGAATTAGAGCTAAGTAGCTTAGAGTGTCTTTTCAATGGAACTAACAATAATGTATTTTTTTTTCAATATCACACACAAATTTTACAAAAATTGACCATAAAAGAACACAGAAACATTGCAAACAAATAGAAAAAGACAAGATAATCAATACTTTCTTTACAGATTATAATAATAAAAATAGTAATGGAAAATTACTCTTCTATTCTCTTAATGGAAACTTAACAATGAGCAAATCATAGAAACAATTAATATTCATGTGAAAAATTATAATAATGATGCATGTTAGAATTTCTGGAATGCAATCAAAAAAGCAATCCTCAGAAGAAAAATCTCATTATTATAACTTATATGAACAAAAAAAAAAAGGATTAATGAGGTGAATATACATTTTTTATAATTTGAAAACCAATAAATTTAAAATAAGCATAAAAGAAGGAATCTTAATTATTAAAGTACAAGTAGACAATTAGAAACAAAAACAGTATATAAACATAAATAAAACTAAAAATGATTCTTTGAAAAAGACTAAAAAAATTGATAAAGTTTCAATCATCTGATTAAAAAGAAGAGGACAAAAATCAAATAGCAAGGTAAGAAATGAGGAAGGTAATAATAAATAATTACCATAATAAAATAAGAAGAAATAGAATAATCAGAATCTTAAAAATTATATCCTAATTAAACAGAACACAAAAGAAATAAATTGAATACTTTTCAAAATATAGAATACTCAAATTAATAGACTGAAAAAAAGATTTTAAGAGTCCATTCTCAATTACTGAAATAAAACTAATCATAAAAGAGATAAAACAAACTAGTAGATTTACAGAAGAATTCTGCCAAATTTTGAAAGAACAAGTAGTATCAATATAATGCAATATAATCAATATAATGCAAATATTTCTCAAAAATTAAAAAAAGCACCTTAAGTAATTTATTTTATGAGACAAATTTAATCCTACTATCTAAATTAGGAAACAAAAGAAGCACAGAAAGGGAACTATAGACTCATAACATAATGAATATCTATTGAAAATATTAAATAAAATGATTAAATGAGATGTACTTCCCAGAAATTCATTGTGACCAAGTTGGATCTATGCCAAGGATACAAAAATGGTTCAACAATAGGAACAGACTCAATTTAATCAATCGTGTTAAAAACAAAAACATCCAAAACCACATAATTTTTAATAGATGTTAAAAAAAAAAACCTTACAAAATATAGGCACAGAGGACCTTTACCTTTTTCTATAATAGATATAGATTAGAAACTTTTAAAACAAGTATAAATTGATGGGGATGCCTACTTTCCTTACTGTTATATCATATAGTATTGAAAATCTGATCACGAAAAACAAAAACAAGAACAAATAAGAACAAGAAAAAAAAAGCAAGAAAAATAAATGAACAACACAAAAAAGAGATAAAATTCTGCTACTGATATGAATTAAATTTTAAAAAGAAAATTTCACATCAGGCTTGGTCAGGGTCAAAATCCAATGCATGTCAGAGATGTGACTTGTACACAGTTCTTCCTGACTCCAAGGCCATGCTTCTTCCTATAAGTTTGTTCAGTGCCAATATTTTGGTGCCCACAGAATGACAACTTCATCATCACTAACCACTTCCATCTAATATTATATTCCTTATATTTCTGAGCCTATATTTTCACTGTCAATTAAATAAATTTGTTTCATGTAATTCTTTGAAATGTTTCCTGGTGCCAAGTTTTTCTATCTCTACCATATTTTATTACAGTCGTTTGAAGGTTACTTGTTGCTGGAGTTCTCTTGTATACATAAAATCAAGTCAAACTTGCCAGTGAAAAAATAGAGTCAGAAAAGAATAAAGATCATATATCAATACAGAAAAAAAAAGACTCTTTGAAGTTAGTTTCCCACTTGGTGTTTACACTTATCTCCATGAGACTGCACATGAGTTTTTAAGTATTGAATTTAACCCTAAGATATATACACAAATAATTCGGAAAGAGTGAGTGTGATTATTTCTCTCTCTCTCTCTCTCTCTCTCTCTCTTTTTCTTTCTCTCTCTCTTTTTCTCCCTCTCTAACTCCTCTCCCTCTCTCTTGCTTTCTATCTGTGTCTGTTTCTGTCTGTTGCTATCTGTCTTTCTTCTCCTATTTCTTACTTCTCTTCATATACTTATATGCATATATATTATAAAAATACACGTTTAATCTAAATAAAATTATATATATACACACACACATATATAAGTGTATATATATATATATATATATAAAATTTAAATAAGATACTTCTTAGGCTTGAGAATTATGTGCTACTTCTGGAATCAAGAGCTTAGGCAGCTATCTATTGTCCATTGGATTAAGTCCAAGCTCCTCAATTTGTGGCTCAAGATAATTAGTTATGTTATCCTAATTTATATAGTTAAATATATTTCTCTTTTCCCAAAAGGTGTCTTTGGCTGGGTAGTTTCCATTTTCATTCCTCCTATGTACCATGCTACTAGTAGTGTCACAGTGCTATCCCCAATGGAATGGGTAGCAATAGGAGCACCATCGCCTTTTGCTCACTGGAATTGTTAAGCCCGTCTACATATTATACCCAATGTCATTGGACAATTTCTCAAAAAGGATTTGGAAGATTTCTTTCTTTTTCCTTCTTTACTGGCAACAGAGGAAAGATGTAATTTTTTTTTTACCCAGGACTATTAGAAAAAAAGAAGGCATTGAGCAGAGGTCTCTAAAGGGATAAAGATTTGAGTTTCTCTCCATGGGCCATTCACAGAGGGAGAGGCCCTGAATGGTAGGTTAAAGTTCATTGAGTGGTACAAAGTGATTCATGGTATCAACCCTTGTACTAGTTAGTATAGGTTATATGAAGGAAGGTAATGATGACCTGAGAGGTTCCAAAGTATAAATGATTATGAAATGCAAGGATCAGACTATTCTAAATCATAATCATATGTCTATGACCCTGATGTTCCTGGTGCTGTTCTCATTCATTGCTACTTCTTTATAATAGGAAACCTAGTATTAGCTGTAAATATTTTTCAGCATTTACACATGGGCAAATTGATCAAGATTTAAGATGCAATTCTTTTGAAGGGAATAGATAGAGCCTGGTATATCTGGTCTTCATTTTCCTTTATCCTTTGATACATCATCAAGGTTATACTGTATTTCTTTCTTTCTTTCTTTTTTAGAATTGTTAATTGCTCTAACCACTCTGGAGAGCAATTTTTTTAATTATAGCTTTTTATTTATAAGATATATGCATGGTTAATTTTTCTGCATTGACAATTGCCAAACTTTTTGTTCCAGCTTTTCCCCTTCTTCCCCCCACCCCTTCCTCCAGATGGCAGGTTGATCAATACATATTAAATATGTTAAAGTATAAGTTAAATACAATATATGTATACATGTCCAAACAGTTATTTTGCTGTACAAAAAGAATCAGACTTTGAAATACTGTACAATTAGCCTGTGAAGGAAATAAAAAATTCAGATGTACAAAAGTGGAGGGATGGGAATTCTATGTAGTGGTTCATAGTCATCTCCTAGAGTTCTTTCACTGGGTGTAGCTGGTTCAGTTCATTACTGCTCTATTGGAACTGATTTGGTTCATCTCATTGTTGAAGAGAACCACATCCATCAGAATTGATCATCATATAGTATTGTTGTTGAAGTATATAATGATCTTCTGGTCTTGCTCATTTCATTCAGCATCACTTCATGCAAGTCTCTCCAGACCTTTCTGAAATCATGCTGCTGGTCATTTCTTACAGAACAATAATATTCCATAATATTCATATACCACAATTTATTCAGCCATTCTCCAGTTGATGGGCATTCACTCAGTTTCCAGTTTCTGGCCACTACATAGAGGGCTGCCACAAACATTCTTGCACATACAGGTTCCTTTCCCTTCTTTAAAATGTCTTTGGGATATAATAAGCCCAGTAGTAACACTGCTGGATCAAAGGGTATGAACAGTTTGATAACTTTTTGAGTATAGTTCCAAATTGCTCTCCAGAATGGCTGGATGTTATAGTGTATTTCTTATTCTTGTTTTCATTGTTTTTATACTTTTTGTTTTCTTTTATTGATACTAAACTCTACTTCTAATGGTGACTATGCCAGGCTTATCACATACCTGAAATTAATGCTGTATAGTAATGACCATTTTTAATGGAAGCTCCTCTAGAAAACTTTTAGAACCTTTCTACCAAAAGAGCAACCTCTGACTCATAAAGGATAGATTAGCTTTTACTCAAAAGATAATGAAACTAGCCTCAAGAAAAAAAATTGGTAGAAGGCTAAGAATCTAACCATCACTTCCTGATTACCTAAGTACCACTGTGCTTTGCTAATAGATGATGAAATGTCAATACACATCCTTCAAGTTTTTTACACTCTTATGAAACTCATGTTAATCTTAACAAATGTGGAAGAAAGGAAATTGTACCTAAAAGAAATAATAATTCTGATGCTATGTTTAATTAACTTGATTTTTTGAACTATTAGAAAGTCTACTAGTGTTTCATTACAATCCCAAACCTTACCATTAAACTTGCTGCAGTTGCTTAGAATAGGTCTCTTTTAGGACTAATATTTTGCAAAATCTTGTAAATATTGAATGCTACAGAGCTATATTTGACCTTATCTGCATGTTTATCTTTGTGATTTCCTGGGCATGTACTGATGCAGATTTATTTTAAATTTTAGTCTTACTGGGCGGCCTAGGGCCACTGATTATATGGTTAATTTTTTGTCACACAGCTACTATGTGTCAGAGGTAACACTTGAACCCACTTCTTCCTGATTTGGAGGCTGGCCCATAATCCATTATGCCACTTTGCCTTTTTCTTTTTTTCTGAATGCTTTTCATGCTATTAACATAGTATCTACTTCACAGGCTGTTTTTTCATTAAAAAAAAAAAAATGAGTCATTTTCTGAAGGGGTTTGTTTAGTAAAGCCTCTCTAGTTGCTTTTTCCCCCTCTGTATTGTGAGATTTTCCTAGCAGTTAATTATTAACTTTTCCTCAAAAGAAAACTTCCATTGTATAAGGAAAAAAATAGTGAGCACAGTACATGTGATATAAATCACTTTTATGTCTGTGAAACAGCTGAGTTTACATTTTTATTACATTGTTTGAAAAAGTATCTTTTCATCTGGAAAGAATGTTTAAAATTGTCAACACAACTAAACCAGTTTTCTGTTTAAAATGGCTGATGGTGAAGCTAAGAACTTTAATTAAGCCAATATTTTTTTCACGGGTATTAGTTACTAAAACTTGGAGATTTTTATCTCAGATGTGCAATATATATATGTTTGTGTGTGAGTGCATGTGTATGTGTATAAATTGCCTGTATAGATATTTTGCCTATGTGCACATATATGTATATCTCTACAACAAAGTAAATTAGGCTTTAGAAATAAGAAAAAGTATTTTTTAGTTGGAAGTAAAGAGATAATAAGCAACAAAATTATGAAGGATAGAATTTATATTTACTAAAAGCAATGTGGTGGTATTTATTAAAATTAAGTTCCAGATAAGACATAAGTAAAAGCTTTAGTTAATGGAAAAACATTTCAGCTTGAAAATTATAATTATTAATTAATTCAAATTTGTTTTAGAAAATTTTTTTTGATAATTTCAATTTTGTAAGACAACTCTGAGATACCACTACACACCTGTCAGATTGGCTAGAATGACAGGGAAAGATAATGAGGAATGTTGGAGGGGATGTGGGAAAACAAGGACACTGATACATTGTTGGTGGAATTGTGAACACATCCAGCCATTCTGGAGAGCAATTTGGAACTATGCTCAAAAAGTTATCAAACTGTGCATACCCTTTGATCCAGCAGGGTTTCTACTGGGCTTATACCCCTGTGGCAGCCCTGTTTGTAGTGGCTAGAAGCTGGAAAATGAAAGGATGTCCATCAATTGGAGAATGGTTGAGTAAATTGTGGTATATGAACATTATGGAATATTATTGTTCTGTAAGGAATGACCAGCAGGATGAATACAGAGAGGACTGGCGAGACTTACATGAACTGATGCTGAGTGAAATGAGCAGAACCAGGAGATCATTATGTACCTCAACAACGATACTGTTTGAGGATGTATTCTGATGGAAGTAGACCTCTTCGATAAAGAGAGCCTTAATTGATCAAAGATGGACAGAAGCAGCTACACCCAGAGAAAGAACACTGGGGAATGAATATAAACTGCTTGCATCTTTATTTTTCTTTCCAGGTTATTTATACCTTCTGAATTCAATTCTCCCTGTGCAACAAGAAAACTGTTCGGTTCTGCACACATATATTGTATCTAGGATATACTGCAACCCATTCAACATGTAAAGGACTCTTGCCATCTGGGGAAAGGGGTGGAGGGAGGGAGGGGAAAAATCGGAACAGAAGTGAATGCAAGGGATAATGCTGTAAAAAAATACCCAGGCATGCGTTCTATCAATAAAAAGTTATTTTAAAAAAAAAGAAGAAGAACATAAGAAGCTCCAGAAGAATTTAATATTTTGTCACTCAACAATTTGAAAAGGTATGAAATGTACATCATAATGTCAATAAAACTAAGGACATGATTTTTACATATTTAAAAAAAAGATAATTTCAATTTTGCCCTTTTGGCAATATGGATTTCAATTAGACTAACTAATTTAATGAGAGCATAAATAAGTCTGAAATTCTATAATGAATTGCTAATTCCAATAATTTCACATAGTTTAAATGGCAAATATGGGATTATGATCTTCTAGTAAGACTTCTTGCCTCATTTGATTTTGAATTGACATTTTTTTTGTTGTTCAGTTATATCCAAATTTTTGTGATCCCATTTTGGGTTTTCTTGGCAAAGATACGTCAGCTCATTTTATAGATGAAAAAATTGAGGTAACCATTAGTCACACAGCTAATAAGCATCTGATTCAAGATTTGAATTCAAGTCTTCCTAGTTCCAGGTGCTCTGTCCACTTTGCCACCTGGCTGCCCACAATTGCCTGCTATTGTGTCTAAGGGCTCTAACCATTACTGTGCTCTATGGGATTCTTTACCTTTAAAAAAAGTACTTCATCTTGAAATTACAGTTTTAAACTGAATATACATTCAGAATTTTTTAAAATAAGGTCATTATTACAGCAAAAAATGTGTAAGTTAGAAAATCATTCTGCTTCACTCCAGGCTTTAAGGGTTTTTTGTCGTTTTGTTTTTTTTTTTTTTTTTTTTTTTTTTGTTTTATTTTGTTTGTTTTTTCATCACTCAGGAACTATAAGATCTTTATGGAGCAAAAATTCTAAAGAATTCATTTATTTGTGGCAAATATAAGTGAATAGTATCAAACATTTGTACCATATATGTCTAACTGGTAAAAAATAAAATTGAGATATTGTGTTGCTGATTATATTTTACTCCAAAGAGATTGGTGTGAGGAGGGAAAGAAAAGGAACAAGGTTCATGATATGTTTTCTCTTATTTCTAGAATCAAAACAAATTTGCTATTTGGTCCTAGCAAAAGCAAATGTTGCAAAGGATCATGGGCAGAAAGTTAGGTGTTTTCTTGAATAAAATTCAGGAGAATCTACCACTTCCCAGAAAATATCACTAGAGCATGTTTTATAAGTTCAAACTACTTATGTCATTGTCCCTTATTAGACTGATTAGTTAGAAAATTTTGTTTATTGTTTTTCAATAGAAAATTTTCAGCTACTTTGTGTCACAAAGTGCTGTTACATAAGTAATTTTCAAACAAAAACCAAGGTATAAATTGAATGCTACATAGTAGAATCCCCTTACATTAACAGTCTCTCAGAAATGTCTTCTTCTTGCTCCCCACAATCTTTTTGACTTTTTAATTTTTTCTTTTCCATTACTAAATTTTCAAGAATAATCATCTTTGCTAAAAGTCTGGCAAATTCTAGCCATGAAAATAAGAGCAAAATCTATGTGACCTAATTGGTTGAGTTCTCAAACCCATTCTTAATTTGTGATTATTTTGTTATCACTCCAATCTGTCTGTATATTATTTCAAAATTGGGTGGTTAATTACTGGGCCCTGAGAATGAATAGATTCTGTTGTTTGGGAAATGAGATGGAATTATAGGGTGGAAATTCATTTAAACATTATATAATAATGGAATCCTAGTGCAAAGAAGTGTTTAAAATGAGAAGTATTCTGTCTAGTCCCATATTCTCTGTTTCATATTTTAATGAATGCAAATGATATCTTTGAAAGAAGTGCTCTTTTTGATCTGGAGAAACTTACATAAACTCATGCTAAGTGAAGTGACCAAGAAACCACTGCACCCAGAAACAAAAAGATTATGTGATGATCAAATGTGATGGAGTTGCCTTTTTTCAACAATGAAGTGATTCCAGTAGACTTGTAGTGGAGAGAACCATCCACATTCAGAGAGAGAACTATGGAGACTGAATGTGAATCACAGCATGATATTTTCACCTTTGTTGTTGTTTGCTTGCTTGTGTTTTTCTTTCTCATTTTCTTTCCTCATTTGATCTGATTTTTCTTACGCAGCATGATAAATGTGGAAATATGCTTAAGAAAGATTGCACATGTTTAAGTCTATGTTGGATTGCTTGTTATCTGGGGAAGAAGAGAGATGAGGAAGAAGGGAGAAAGTTTGAAACATGGAGTTTTATATGGGATGAATGTTGAGGAAAAACTTTGCATGTATTTTGAAAGACAGAGAGCTATTACATAAGAAGTGCTCTTCTTCTCTCTTTCTTGGAGGAAGAATATATTCTTTCCCACTTGAAAAAAAATAAAAGTAGTGACTTTTCCTATCTTCTTTATTATTTGGGCAACATAGCCACTAATTATTTTATTTAAACATTTTGCAAACTAGTTTGTTTAAAAAAAATAAGGCTTATATAATAACTATATTATGTCTTCGATAGGGATTTTCCCATCTGTAAATCAATGAATGAGAGGAAGTATAGCTGTACTGGATAGAAATCTATACTTCTGAGTGAGTTCTTGAATGCACTGGATATTTTACATAGAAAGGAGAAAGAAGGATTTGAGGAAAACTTCAAATCAAATCCCTTCTTTGATTCATGGTGTGTATAACCATGTAATTTAAATGTAGTGTTCTGTTCTTTTCTATAATATGATGGTTCTCTGGGAATAGGTTTCTTGGGGAGATTTCTGGGTGCAGCCTTAGTTTCAGTTCAAATCAATAATCACCTCAAACTCAGCCAGGTTTTTATTGTCTCTTCCAAAATAGCCCGGTTAGTTTTCTTAGAGGCCCATCTCTCTGCTTGGTTCCAAGAGCCCTTGCAGCTTGTCCTTTGTCGCCTCCAGCTCCCTCTGAATCTTGGTTCTACTCCTCTGAATCCTTCATTCTGCCTGACTGCAGTCTCTTGCTTGTCAATCTTCTGAACTGACTGACTGACTGAAGCTCTAAGAGCTTCTTATATCTGATCTCTTAAAGGTGTGAACCCAAAGGTTGACTCCTCCTCTGAGAGAGTGGGATTGTGGGTTTCTGACTTGTGAATCTCCCAAACTTGTGAACTCCAATGTGTGAGCTAATGTGTGAATTCTCAAAGGTGTGAGCTCTAATGTGTGAATTCTCCCAAAGGTGTAAATCCTAAGCACACAAGTATTGTTTCCATCAACTCTAATGACTTAACACTTTGTAAGGATTCTAACATCTAGGTAAGTAATTTAGTCTCTTAGTGCTCCCAAGCACTTTTCTAAGATGATAAATTTAGATAAATTAATTGATTTTTGTCAAAGAATAGTTTCCAGCTCCTAAAATTCATTGAAATTACAGTGCTAGAGGGGATAAAGTCATAACAATTAGCAGGAAAATTAATCTAACAAAGCATACTGAAAACTATATCTGTCATGAAATGACTAGAGAGAAATGAGTTATTTTCATGAAGGCTGAACCAGTAAAACATGTTTAGTATTAGGGAATATGAAAACCCTTTAAGGAGTGAGAGGAAGAAAGTGGAGAGATTGGGGGATGGAAAGGAAGAACTGGTTTTTAAAATCAATAGCTTCCTAATGTCTTTGTTGGAATTTATTAAAGAAATCAAATGTGTTGTGCTTGGTTTTATGACAAATCAAAGACAGTTTAAGTGACAAATATTTTAAAGTTATAAAAAATTTTTTCTGTTTCTCACACAAATACAATCTAGTTATAGTATTGGAATGGACCACAGACAATTGTCATCAGTTGATGAGGCTATATAATTATTAAAAAGCACTATGATCTCAAGTGATCTATAAATAGAAATGAGATGCCTGGGAAGCAAAGACCCCCATCTGGCTGCCTCTGTGAATCAACCTTCCATGACAGGAACTCTTTGTTGAGAATTGTTGGTAATGGCAAGAAGTTTCCATCTTTAGATAAGAACTGCTCCTCTCAGGTAATGCCCTTGATCAGAGACCAGATGACAGGCTGTTGAGTGCAAGTTTTTTCAGGTGCTATATTTGCTCAGTAATCCTCCAGTACAAATCTTTTCTAAATAATAAGTAAGTCCCATTAGTAATGGACATCAGCCATTGAGATCATAATATTTGTCATATATCAGGTTACTGCTTTGCTACTCCTGAGTGATGAATGCATGCTGTTGTGCTTTGAAAAAATAAAGTAATGCTATAAATATGCTCAACTCTAAAAGTGGTTCTTCATTTTTCCATTTCTTGAGAAATATACCAATGTTCCAGAAAAATAAGCCTTATCCTTTTGAGATGCATAGAGAAAATGTACTTTAAATAAATCTTTATAGTCACTTAAAGCCTCATATCAAATTATTCTCAGGGAATCTAGTACTGAGTTTTACCTTCCGGGTTTAATGTAGCTAAATTTTTGATTTTGCTTTGTCTAAGCCTTCTGATTAAAATATGCATGCTTGCAAAGACCTAGCCAAAGAAGACATTTCTTTATATAGGAAAGAAACCAAATAAGGAATTTACATTAAAAATGACATTAGAGAAAAATCTATTCACTATAACCATAACCAGACACAATTTTTTTTTTATTGTAGGATATAGTAAATAGATTTTTATGTTTCTAAAGCAAAGGTTTCTTTTAAAAATTACTTTGATTGGTTCATAGACATCTTTTTAAATTTAATGGATGCCTTCTCAGAATAGGGTTTTAAAAATGCATAAAATAAAATGTATAGGATTACAAAAGAAGAAAAATATACCAGAATATAAAAATACCATTACCAAAATCTTTTAAAAATCAAGTTCATGGACCTCAGTTTAAAAACTTCTATTCTAAATTGCTAGAAACAATTTGATATTCAGAGTAAAATAAAGAAAACTTTAATCAATATTTAAATTTATTTTATTATTTTCTCATAAATATAAGTTATGTAAGCAACTATTTTAATATTTAATGAGGATAGGCAATAGTTTCCCTCTAATGGCATATCTTCATTGCTTTATATTACTCTATATTCTCTTGCATATAATTTATGTTATAACCAAATTGGAATTTTACTACTTTATCATATCTACTGTATGTAAGAAATAGTAACAATATCAGATTAGCTGGTCCATAGTATGTATGAAGTTTCATATTATGTAATAAATTTGGGAAGATACGTTTGGACCAATTTGTGAAAGATTTTAAATGCTAAAGTTTTTATTTGTCCTACAGATATTGGAGAACCACTAGAATTTATTGAATAGGGGAATGACATACATATACTGTAGGAAAATTATTTTGGCATCATAATTAAGGATGAATTGGAGAAGAGACATATTTAGGAGACCAATGAGTATGCCATTGCAATAATCTAACCAAGAAAAAGATAAAGAGGGCCTAACCTAACACAATGATTGGGAGTACAGAGAAAAGGACAAATGGAAGAAATCTGTAGAGGTATAAATAACAGGATATGGACATTGATTTGGTATTTGAGATGAATTTGAATGGTTAAGTGAGAATAAATAAATGAAAAAAAGCATGTAGTAAGCAACTAGTAAACACTAGGACACAAATAGAAAAAGCTAGAAGATCCTCTCATTTACCCTTTAATTAATGGACATAATATATAAAAGAAAATTCAAATGCAAAGCAAATATAAAGTCAAAGGATTCAAAGGGTGGAATGGAAGGCTAGGCCTCACAAGCCCTTAGGTTACTTAAGAAGTTAAGATGACAGTACCAACTATTGATTGTAGATACAGGGCAAATGGTAACATCTAGTGCTGTTCTATTTAATCAAAGGGAATACAGCTGTAGACTTGCATCTCATTCAAACCTGTAAGCAGTCAAGTAGCACAGGCAATTTTCTTCCCCAGCTGCCATCCTAAAAGATTCTGGAATAGAATCATGATCATGAATCAACAGATCATGAGAAGGGAAGAAGAAAAAAGGGTAGGCCAATTTAGAGGTATTTCAATCAGGGTGACTAGAAAAATGTTTCCATCCTTAATAGAAAATAGGGAAGTTTGCAAGAACAATGGGCTGGAGGAAAGGGAGGAAGATAATGGGATTTTAAAAAAAATTTTTTTTAATTTTCAAAACATATGCAAAGATAATTTCCAACATTCACCCTTGTAAAACCTTGTGTCCCAAATTTTTTTCTCCGTCCCTTTCCTCCCCTCCTCTAGATAGCAAGCAATCCAATATATGTCAAATATGTGCAATTCTTCTATACATATTTCCATAAATATGCTGCACAAGAAAAATCAGATCAAAAAAGAAAAAAGAGAAAGAAAACAAAATGCAAGCAAACAACAACAAAAAAGTGAAAATACTATGTGTGCAGACAATTTTTTGATGAAACAAGTAAAACCATTTATAGGCATGTGAAAAGGTGCTCTAAATCACTATTGATCAGAGAAATGCCAATTAGGACAACTGTGAGGTACCACTACACACCTCTCAGATTAACTAAAATGACAGGAAAAGATAATGATGAATGTTGGAGGGAATGTGGGAAAACCGGGACACATTGTTGGTGGAGTTATGGAATTGTGAACTGATTCAAGCATTCTGAAGAGCAATTTGGAATTTTGCTCAAAAAGTTATCAAACTGTACATACCCTTTGATCTAGCAGTGTTTCTACTGGGCTTGTCTCCCAAAGAGGGATACAAAAGGAGGGAAGGAACCTGTAGAGGGCCAGAACTCTGGAGAAGTATACTTGAAACAAGGATACTTACAACAAGGTGTTAACTCAATGGAATTGATGAGATAATGGTTCTCTAGTTCACATATATCTAGTATGATATAATGATATAATCACTTTAGTTTGATATAATGATATAATCACTCTAGTTGGCATATACTCAATATGCTGTAATGATGTAATTGGGATAGAGTATTTAAGGGCTGAGAGAACTGGAGACACAGGGAGTCAGAGTGTAAAGGAGACAGATTATGAAGGAAATAATAAAGATTTTAGAGTCCAGGGTCCTCACACTTTTTAAATAGGGGGTCAGTTCACTGTCCCTCAGACTGTTGAAGGGGCGGATGATAGTAAAAACAAAAACTTTGTTTTGTGTGCCTTTAAATAAAGAAACTTCATAGCCCTGGGTGAGGGGCTTAAACATCCTTAGCTGCCACATCTGGCCCGTGGGCCATAGTTTGAGGACCCCTGGAGACTCTATTCCTGACTATCCTGCTGAGAGGCCAAGGCCCATCTAGAGAACCTCCAGAAAGCTAGCCTGGACATTACAGGAACCCACATGTACAAAAATGTTTGTGGCAGCCCTGTTTGTAGTGGCTAGAAACTGGAAAATGAATGGATGCCCATCAATTGGAGAATGGCTGGGTAAATTGTGGTATATGAATGTTATGGAATATTATTGTTCTGTAAGAAATGACCAGCAGGATGAATACAGAGAGGACTGGCGAGACTTACATGAACTGATGCTAAGTGAAATGAGCAGAACCAGGAGATCATTATACACTTCGACAACAATATTGTATGAGGACATATTTTGATGGAAGTGGATTTCTTTGACAAAGAGACCTGAGTTTCAATTGATAAATGACGGACAAAAGCAGCTACACCCAAAGAAAGAACACTGGGAAACGAATGTGAACTATCTGCATTTTTGTTTTTCTTCCCGGGTTATTTATACCTTCTGAATCCAATTCTCCCTGTGCAACAAGATAACTGTTAAGTTCTGCAAACATATATTGTATCTAGGATATACTGCAACATATCCAACATATAAAGGACTGCTTGCCATCTAGGGGAGGGGGTGGAGAGAGGGAGGGAGGGAAAAAAAATCAGAACAGAAACGAGTGTCAATATAAAGTAATTATTAAATAAAAATTAAATTTAAAAAAAAAAAGAAACTTCATAGCCCTGGGTGAGGGGCTTAAACATCCTCAGCTGCCACATCTGGCCCGTGGGCCATAGTTTGAGGACCCCTGGAGACTCTATTCCTGACTATCCTGCTGAGAGGCCAAGGCCCATCTAGAGAACCTCCAGAAAGCTAGCCTGGACATTACAGGAACCCCACATGTACAAAAATGTTTGTGGCAGCCCTTTTTGTAATGGCAAAAAATTGGGTTTTTTTGTTTGTTTGTTTGTTTTTTAAATAACTTTTTATTGATAGAACCCATGCCAAGGTAATTTTTTACAGCATTATCCCTTGCATTCACTTCTGTTCCAATTTTTCCCCTCCCTCCCTCCACCCCTTCCCCCAGATGGCAAGCAGTCCTTTACATATTGAATAGGTTACAGTATATCCTAGATACAATATATGTGTGCAGAACCAAACAGTTTTCTTGTTGCACAGGGAGAATTGAATTCAGAAGGTATAAATAATCCGGGAAGAAAAACAAAAATGCAAGCAGTTTATATTCATTTCCCAGTGTTATTTCTTTGGGTGTAGCTGCTTCTGTCCATCTTTGATCAATTAAAGCTCTCTTTATCGAAGAGATCCACTTCCATCAGAATACATCCTCAAACAGTATCGTTGTTGAGGTATATAATGATCTCCTGATTCTGCTCATTTCACTTAGCATCAGTTCATGTAAGTCTCACCAGTCCTCTCTGTATTCATCCTGCTGGTCATTCCTTTCAGAACAATAATATTCCATAACATTCATATACCACAATTTACTCAACCATTCTCCAATTGATGGGCATCCTTTCATTTTCCAGCTTCCAGCCACTACAAACAGGGCTGCCACAAACATTTTGGCACATACAGGTCCCTTTCCTTTCTTTAGTATCTCTTTGGGGTATAAGCTCAGTAGAAACACTGGGCATAGTTCCAAATTGCTCTCCAGAATGGCTGGATGTGTTCACAATTCCACCAACAATGTATCAATGTCCCTGTTTTCCCACATCCCCTCCAACATTCCACATTATCTTTCCCTGTCATTCTAGCCAATCTGACAAGTGTGTAATGGTATCTCAGAGTTGTCTTAATTTGCATTTCTCTGATTAATAATGATTTGGAGCATATTTTCATATGTCTATATATAGTTTCAATTTCTTCGTCTGAGAATTGTCTGTTCATATCCTTTGACCATTTATCAATTGGAGAATGGGTTGATTTCTTATAAATTAGAGTCAATTCTCTATATATTTTGGAAATGAGGCCTTTATCAGAACCTTTGACTGTAAAAATGTTTTCCCAGTTTATTGTTTCTCTTCTAATCTTGTCTGCATTTGTTTTGTTTGTACAAAAACTTTTCAATTTGATATAATCAAAATTTTCTATTTTGTGGTCAATAGTGATCTCTAGTTCTTCTTTGGTCATAAATTCCTCCCTCTTCCACAGGTCTGCGAGGTAAACTATCCTATGCTTTTCCAATTTATTTATAATCTCATTCTTTATGCCTAGGTCATGAACCCATTTTGACCTTATCTTGGTGTACAGTGTTAAGTGTGGGTCAATGCCTAGTTTCTGAATGGCAAGAAATTGTAAACTAAGTGGATGCCCTTTAGTTGAGAAATGGCTGAATAAGTTATGGTATATGAATGTCATGGAATATTGTTGTTCTATAAAAAATGATCAGCAGGATGATTTCAGAGAGGCCTGCAGAAACTTAACTGAAATGAGCAGAACTCTTTTTGTTGTTATTTGCTTGCATTTTTTTTCTTCCTCATTTTTCCCCTATTTGATCTGATTTTTCTTGTGCGGCATGATATTTGTAGAAATATTTATATATTTATATTTATATTTATAGAAGAATTGCACATGTTTAACATATTTCAGATTGCCTGATGTTTAGGGCAAGGGGTGAGGGAAGTGAGGAAAAAAAAAATTTGGAGCACAACGTTTTGCAAAGGTGAATGTTGAAAATTATCCATGCAAAATTAGTATGACAGAAACGAGGCATGGACCCACACTTAATATAAGATCAAAATGGGTTCATGATTTAGGTATAAAGAACAAGATTATAAATAAATTAGAGGAACATATGATAATTTACCTCTCAGATTTGTGGAGGAGGAAAAAACTGTGACCAAAGAAGGAGTAGAGAACATTATTGATCACAAAATAGAAAATTTTGATATCAAGTTAAAAAGCTTTTGTACAAACAAAACCAACGCGAACAAGATTAGAAGGGAAGCAACAAACTGGGAAAACATCTTCACAGTTAAAGGTTCTGATAAAGGCCTCATTTCCAAAATATAGAGAATTGACTCTAATTTATAAGAAATCAAGCCATTCTCCAATTGATAAATGGTCAAAGGATACAGACAATTTTCAGATGATGAAATTGAAATTATTTCCATTCATATGAAAGAGTGTTCCAAATCACTGTTGATCAGAGAAATGCAAATTAAGACAACTCTGAGATACCAGCACACAACTGTCAGATTGTCTAACATGACAGGAAAAACTAATGATGAAGTTGGAGGGATTGTGGGAAAACTGGGACACTGATGCATTGTTGATTGAGTTGTGAAGGGATCCCACCATTTTGGAGAGCAATCTGGAATTATGCCCAAAAAGTTATTAAACTGCGCATACCCTTTGATCCAGCAGTGCTACTTCTGGGCTTATATCCCAAAGAGATACTAAAGAAGGGAAAGGGACCTGTATGTGCCAAAATGTTTGTGGCAGCCCTTTTTGTAGTGGCTAGAAACTGGAAAATGAATGGATGCCCATTAATTGGAGAATGGTTGGGTAAATTGTGGTATATGAATGTTATGGAATATTATTGTTCTGTGAGAAATGACCAGCAGGATGAATACAGAGAGGTTTGCAGAGACTTACATGAATTGATCCTGAGTGAAATGAGCAGAACCAGGAGATCATTATATACCTCAAGAACAATACTATATGAGGATATATTGTGATGGAAGTGGATATCTTCAACAATGAGAAGATCCAATTTAGTTTCAATTGATCAATGATGGACAGAATCAGCTACACCCAGAGAACGAATACTGGGAAATGAATATAGACTACTTGCATTTTTGTTTTTCTTGCCAGGTTATTTTTACCTTCTGAATCTGATATTTCTTGTGCAACAAGAGAATTGTACAGATCTGTACACATATATTGTATTTAAGATATACTTTAACATGTTCAACATGCATGAGAGTGCCTGCCAACTAGAAGAGGGGATGGAGGGAGGGAAGGGAAAAGTTAGAACAGAAGTGAGTGCAGGGGACAATGTTAAAAAACTACCCGTGAAGATGTTCTGCCAATAAAAACCTATAATAAAAAAAAAAGAAAATTCTCTTTGCATACGTTTTGAAAATAAAAAGCTTTAATTTAAAAAAAAAGAAAATCCACAGTCAGTCCCCACAGTCCTCTCTCTGGGTGCAGATGACTTTCTTCATCACAAGACTGTTGAAATTGGCCTAAATCCTCTCACTATTGAAAAGAGCCATATCCATCAGAATTGAATACTATATAATCTTACTATTGCCATATATGTTCTGCTCATTTCATTTAGCATCAGTTCATGTAAGTCTCGCCAGACTTCTCTGAAATAATCCTGATGATGATCTCTTATAGAGCAATAATATTCCATAGCATTTATATACCATAATTTATTCAGCCATTTTCCAACTGATGGGCATCCACTCAATTTCCAGTTCCTTGCCACTACAAAAAGGGCTGCTACAAATATTTTTGTACATGTAGGTCCTTTCCTTTTTTATGATCTCTTTAAGATACAGGCCCAGTAGAGACATTGCTGGATCAAAGAGTATGCACAATTTGATAGCCCTTTGGGCATAGTTCCAGGTTACTCTCCAGAATGGTTCCATCATTTTACAATTCCACCATTAGTGTCCCAGTTTTCCCACATCCTCTAGAACATTTATCATTATCTTTTCCTGTTATCTTAAGTCAATCTGAGAGATGTGAGGTTGTACTTCAGAGTTGTTTAGTGTGCATTTCTCTAATCAACAGTGATTTAGAGTATTTTTTTCATATAATTATAAATGGCTTTAATTTCATTATCTGAAAATTATCTGTTCATATCCTTCAATCATTTATCAATTAGGGAATGACTTATATTCTTATAAATTTGACACAGTTCTTTATATATTTAAGAAATGAGATATTTTTCTATTTATTTAGATCTGATTTTATTTGTATGAGAAGTGTTTTATAACTGTCTTCATATAGTTCTTAGTTTATCTTGGTAAGTACACTCTGCCAAGGGTGTATTTTATTTTGTCTATAATAATTTTAAATGGAATTTCTCTTGCTGATGGACTTCCCTTCAAATCTTGTTTGCATTGGTTTTGTTTGTACAAAAACTTTTTAACTTAATATAATCAAAATTATCCAATTTGCATTCCATAATGTATCCTAGTTCTTTTACTACAAATTCCTTACTTCTCCACAGATCTGAGAGGTAGATTATCCTTTGTTCTTCTAATTTGCTTATAGTATTATTCTTTATGTCTAAATCAGGAACCCATTTTGACCTTATCTTGGTATAGGGTGTTAGGTGTGCATCAATGCCTAGTTTCTGCCACACTCATTTCCAATTTTTCCAGAAATTTTTGTTAAATAGTTTTTATCCCAGAAGCTGGTGTCTTTGGGTTTATCAAACACTAGATTACAAATCATTAACTATTTTGTGTTATGAATCTAACCTATTCCACTGATTGACTACTCTATTTCTTAGCCAGTATCAAATGGTTTTCATGACATCTGCTTATACCTTATCTCTCCTGCCTACTTTATTCCCAGATAGAAGATTTATACTTGGCAATGGTCTAGAGGTTAAAGTTTAAATCAGAAAAACTGCTCCAAACCAATGTAATCCAGGAGATAATACTGAGAAGGGATCATTAGACAATAGAAGAACTAAGAGATAACAGTGTCACAAAATCCCCCAAGAGGAAAGAAAATTCAGGAAAGAGTAGTTTACAATGAATGTCAAATGCAGAGAAACTACCTGGAGGAGATGTTCTACCAAAAGACAGATGCTTAAATACTTTACAAAGAAAGAAAGGATGTCTAATCCTTGCAGTATCAGAAGCTGTGAGCTGTTTTGGCACATGTATTCTTTTTTTTCTTTCTTTTTTATTATTATTAAAACTTTTTATTGACAGAACATATGCATGGGTAATTTTTTACAACATTATCCCTTGCACTCACTTCTGTTCCAACTTTTTCCTTCCCTCGGTCCACCCCCTCCCCTAGATGGCAGGCAGTCTTATATATGTTAAATGTTATAGTATATCCTAGATACAATATATGTGTGCAGAACCATACTCTTGTTGCACAAGAAGAATTGGATTCAGAAGGTAAAATAATCTGGGAAGAAAAACAAAAAATGCAAACAGTTCACACTCATTGCCCAGTGTTCCTTCTCTGGGTGTAGCTGATTCTGTCCAACACTGATCAATTGGAACTGTATTAGATCTTCTCTTTGTCGAAGATATCCACTTCCATCAGAATATGTATTCATACAGTATTGTTGTTGAGGTGTATAATGATCTCCTGGTTCTGCTCATTTCACTCATAATCAGTTCCATTAAAGTCTCTGCAAGCCTCTCTGTTTTCATCTTGCTGGTCATTTCTTATAGAACAATAATATTCCATAACATTCATATACCACAATTTACCCAACCATTCTCCAGTTGATTGGCATCCATTCATTTTTCAGTTTCTAGCCACTACAAAAATGGCTGCCACAAACATTTTGGCACATACAGGTCCCTTTCCCTTCTTTAATATCGCTTTGGGATATAAGCCCAGTAGTAACACTGTTGGATCAAAGGGGATGCACAGTTTGATAATGTTTTAGGGCATAGTTCCAAATTGTTCTCCAGAATGGTTGGATCCCTTCACAACTCAATCAACAATGCATCAGTGTCCCAGTTTTCCCACAATCCCTCCAACATTCATCATTATTTTTTCCTGTCATCTTAGCCAATGTGACAGTTGTGTGCTGGTATCTCAGAGCTGTCTTAATTTTCATTTCTCTGATCATTAGGGATTTGGAACACCTTTTCATATGGGTAGAAATAGTTTCAATTTCATCATCTGAAAATTGTTTGTTCTCATCCTTTGACCATTTATCAATTGGAGAATAGCTTGATTTCTTATAAATTAGAGTCAGTTCTTTATATATTTTGGAAATGAGGCCTTTATCAGAATCTTTAATTGTAAAATTTTAATTGTAAAATTACAGGTACAGAACCTGTAATTGTAAAAATGTTTTCCCAGTTTGTTGCTTCCCTTCTAATCTTGTTTGTATTAGTTTTGTTTGTACAAAGGCTTTTTAATTTGATATAAGCAAAATTTTCTATTTTGTGATCAATAATGTTCTCTACTTCTTCTTTGGTCACAAATTTTTTCCTCCTCCACAAGTCTGAGAGATAAACTATCCTATATTCCTCTAATTTACTTATAATCTCTTTCTTTATGCCTAAATCATGGACTCATTTTGATCTTATCTTGGTATACGGTGTTAAGTGTTGGCCTAATTTCTGCTATATTAATTTCCAGTTTTCCCAGTAGTTTTTGTCAAATAATGAATTCTTTTCCCAAAAGTTGGGATCTTTGGGTTTGTCAAACACTAGATTCTTATAGTTATTGACTATTTTGTCCTGTGAGCCTAACCTATTTCACTGATCAACTAATCTATTTCTTAGCCAATACCAAATGATTTTGGTGACTGCTGCTTTATAATATAGTTTTAGATCTGGTACAGCTAGGCCACCTTCATTGGATTTTTTTTTCATTAATTCCCTTGAAATTCTTGACCTTTTGTTCTGAAGAACAAATTCATATGGAAATATAAATTTTGTTGTTATTTTTTTAGGTCATTAAAATAGTTTCTTGGGAGTCTGATTGGTATAGCACTAAATAAATAGATTAGTTTAGGGAGTATTGTCATCTTTATTATAATCGCTCGGCCTATGAAAGATCACTTAATATTTTTCCAATTATTTAAATCTGACTTTATTTGTGTGGAAAGTGTTGTGTAATTTAGTTCATGTACTTCTTGACTTTCCCTTGGTAGATAGATTCCCCAATATTTTATGCTATCAAAAGTTATTTTGAATGGAATTTCTCTTTGTATCTCTTGCTGTTGGATTTTGTTGGTGATGTATAAAAATACTGAGGATTTATGTGGGTTTATTTTATATCCTGCAACTTTGCTAAATTGTGAATTATTTCTAATAGCTTTTAGTAGAATCTCTGGGGTTTTCTAAATATACTATCATATTATCTGCAAAGAGTGATAATTTGGTTTCCTCATTACCTACTCTAATTCCTTTAATCTCTTTCTCAGCTCTTATTGCCTAGGTTAGCATTTTTAATACAATATTGAATAATAATGGTGATAGTGGGCAGCTTTGTTTCACTCCTGATCTTACTGGGAAAGGTTCCAGTTTATCCCCATTACACGTGATGCTTACTGACAGTTTTAAATATATGCTCTGACTATTTTAAGGAAAAGTCCATTTATTCCTATCCTCTCAAGTGTTTTTATTAGGAATGGATGTTGGATTTTATCAAATGCTTTTTCTACATCTATTGAGATGATCATGTTTTTTGTTAATTTGGTTATTGATATAGTTAATTATGCTAATAGTTTTCCTAATAGTGAACCAGCTCTGCATTCCTGGTATAAATCTTACTTGGTCATAGTGTATTATCCTGGGGATGATTTTCTATAATCTTTTTGCTAATATTTTATTTATTATTTTAGCATCAATATTCATTAGAGAGATTGGTCTATAATTTTCTTTCTCTGTTTTCAACCTACCTCATTTAGAAATCAGTACCATGTCTGTGTCATAAAAGGAATTTGGTAGGATTCTTTCAATCCCTATTTTTCAAATAGTTTATATATATTAGAGTTAATAGTTATTTAAATGTTTGGTTGAAGTCACATGTAAATCTATCTGGTCCTGGGAATTTTTTCTTAGGAAGTTGATTAATAGCTTGTTCTATTTCTTTTTCTAAGATGGGACTGTTTAACCAATTTACTTCTTTCTCTGTTAATCTGGGCAAGCTATATTTTTGAAGGTATTCTTCCATTTCATTAAAGTTATCAAATTTATTGGCATATAGTTGGGCAAAGTAATTTCTAATTATTGTTCTAATTTCCTCTTCATTAGTAGCAAGTTCTCTCTTTTCATTTTTAAGACTAACAATTTGATTTTCCTCTTTCCTTTTTTTAATCAGATTTAATAAGCATTTATCTATTTTGTTGTTTTTTTTTCCATAGAACCAACTTAGTTTTATTAATTAATTCAATAGTTTTTTACTTTTAATTTTATTAATCTCTCATTTTATTTTTAGAATTTCAAGTTTAGTGTTTGGGGGGTTTTGATTTGTTCCTTTTCTAGAACTTTTAGTTTCAAGCCCAATTCATTGACCTTCTCTTTCTCTATTTTATGCAAATAGGCCTCTAGAGATATGAAATTTCTTCTTATTACCGCTTTGGCTGCACCCCACATATTTTGGTATGATGTCTCATTATTGTCATTTTCTTGGGTGAAATTGTTAATTATGTCTATCATATGCTGTTTCACCCAATATTCTTTAGGATGAGATTTTTTAATTTCCAATTATTTTTTGGTCTATTTTCCCCTAGCTTTTTATTGAATGTAATTTTCATTGCATCGTGATCTGAAAAGGGTGAATTTACAATTTCAGCCTTACTTGCATTTGAATTTGAGGTTTTTATGTCCTACTATATGGTCAATTTTTGTATAGGTTCCATGAACTACTGAGAAGAAAGTGTACTCCTTTCTGTCTCCATTTAGTTTTCTCCAAAGATCTATTATATCTAACTTTTCAAGTATTCTATTTACCTCTTTGACTTCTTTCTTATTTATTTTGTGGTTTGATTTATCTAATTCTGCGAGTGCAAGGTTGAGATGTCCCACTATTATACCTTTGCTGTCTATTTCTTCTTGCAGCTCTCTTAATTTCTCTTTTAAGAATTCATCTTAAAGACGAGGATTGACTTTTTCCTTTTTTTGCATCCCCAGCACTCAGCAGAATTCTTACACATAATAAGCACTTACTAAATATTTATTGACTATTTTACTCTGCAATTTTAATAAATGCTTTTGCTAAGAGCTAATTATGCCTGCTAGTTGGCTGTTAATAAGTGTATTATTTAGGACTTATGTACTAAAGTATTAGGACTAATCACTAAAATGGTATAAACAACCATTAGTAGCAGTTACCCTTTAGGTATCCAAATTGAGTTTGAGTCCTAGGAGGGCATGTTACATCAGTAAAGTACAAAGTGAGGTTTTTAATCTATAAAGATGTGGAAGAATGAATGTGAGGGGCTTTAGGAGAGAGAAAGAAGACAGAACAGTCACTGTGAGGTCTTGTTTATAAAATTGATTCTGTAGAAATAAAAGCATTTTCCCCCTAAAATAAGTTAAGAAAAACTCAGAAAATTAAGTGAAACAGTATCTGTTATCAACTATTCTTATGCTATATAATTTTTAATCAACAGACTTAATCAAGCATAAAGTGTGGATTTATTGGTGTCCCTAAAAGTCACCTCGGTGGACTTTGTAAAGTAAATATGACTTAGAGAACTAATTGCTTGAAACATTCATTTTGCACAGGTGTTACTGGTTCATGCCTGTTCTTGTAACTGCATTACATTCCTTGCAGTGGTGAATGGTAACTGGTTTACTGAATGTACTCTGGGCAAAAGAATGTTTCAGTGGAGGCCTCAAGCAAACAAAAACAACTATCTTCAGATTAAATTTAAATTAGGCTGTACTGACATTTGGTTTAATCACTTTTCAAAACGTCATTTTAAATTTGGAAATATCTTAAATCATATAACATTGATAATGATGGTATTCATTTATATCTCAGTAGAATGGTTTTGCAAGAAACTCAAATTGCTTTATGATTGTTGCCTCATTAATCCTTAATCTATATCTTTAGGAGTCAGTAGAGAGAAAATAATAACATCTCCATTTTCCATATGCAAAAAAATATACTTAACCAAAGAGAGTTGTGAATCAGGTAAGAATGATATCCCTTCATATGAAATATAAACGGATGAATGGTATCTGAGTGGCACACGATGTCAATAAAACCTGAATTTAAATCCTACCACACATTTACTAGATAGGAGATCTCAAGAAAATCTCTTAACTTCTGCCATTTTCTCATCTGTAAGAAGAACTTCACAAGGTTGTAGGGATTAAATGATATAACATACATACAGCACTTTGAAAACTTTCAAGTGATAAATAAGTAGTAGCTAATATTTGTCTAATACCCTTGTTATAATACTCAAAACATGACATTTTAATTTTCAAAGTGTTCAAATATTCCTAATACTAATAACCAATAGATACTAAATAGGCTCAACTAAGTTCTGTGCTGGAAAAGGACTCAGGCCAAAATTTGATTTGGAGATTCTTCCTTTTTAGCATTAGGAGTTCATCTACCATTTTTATTGCTCTTAGGCTAAAAACTAATACTAACTTTCATCAATAAGATATTTGAGACAATGAGAGGTCATTTCTGGGTGGCACAGATAAAACCTTTCAACAGAGAGCATGGAAAAAAATTATAGGAAAGCTGTTATACAGATGCTCACATCATTCATCTATATTTCATTTAGCTATTCTATTATTTCTTCCAGAAGTCATAATGCAAATCTGGGTAATGCTTGCTTGTGATTGCACAGTCTAAAGATCCCAGAATGTGTGTTCTGAGTACAGAATTCAATACTCTGAGACAGAATCTGATTTTGATTCTCTCTGAATCATAGGTCAAAACCCTAACTCTTTTAACCTCAATGTCTTCATCAGTGAGATGAACTCCCTTTTGTATTTGTTTTAATAGGTCTCTAGCAAATTTTGGCATCATTTTGAAGAATTAGAACTGGGTTTTTAATTTAATATTTTGCTTTTCTCAGTTGCACATAAAACAATTTTTACATTTGTTTTTAAAATTTTGAGTTCCATATGTCCAAAGGGTTATCAAACTGTGCATATCCTTTGATCCAGCAGTGTCTCTATGGGGCCTATATCCCAAAGAGATAATAAAAGGGAAAAGGACCCACATGTGCAAAAATATTTGTAGCAGCAAATTTTTGTAGTGGCAAAAAACTGGAAACCAAGTGGATGCCCATCAGTTGGAGAACAGCTGAAAAAGTTATGGTATATGAATGTTATATTATTGTTCTATAAAAAATGATCAACAGGATGACTTCAGAGAGACCTTGGAAAAACTTATATAAACTGTATCTCAGTGAATTGAGTAGAACCAGGAGAACACTGTACACAGCAACAGTAAAATTATGCGATGATCAATTCTAATGGATGTGGTTCTTTTCACCAGCTAGGTGATTCGTGTAGTTCCAATGGTCTTGTGATTAAAAGAGCCATCTGCACCCAGAGAGAGAACTGTAGGGACTGAGTGTGGACCACAATATAGTATTTTCACTTTTTAGTTGTTTGCTTGCATTTTTTCTCATTTTTTTTCCCTTTTTGATCTGATTTTTTCTTGTGCAGCATGATAATCATGCTGCACATACATAGCTTACTTGCCATCTAGGGGAGGAGTTGAGGGAAGAGAAGGAAAAATTTGGAACATAAGGTTTTTTGCAAGGATGTGTGGTGTTTTTCTTCTTTAAAATAAAAATGGTTCTCTCTGGGAGCAAGCAAGTTTCTCGGGGAGGTTTTCTGGAGGCAGTCTTAGTATCAGTTAAAAGTAAATAATCACCCAAAATGCAGCCAGCTGGTAAAAATGCAAACGTTTATTTTCTCCTTCCAAAATAGCCTGGTTAGTTGAGCCCTATCTCTCTGCTTGGTTCCAAGAATGCAGATTGTCCTTTACTTCTGCCTCTGCTTTCTTCAGCCTCCAGCCAGCCAAATGGAAAATGAAATGAATCTCTCTTGCCTCGGAGAGAGGGCTTGTGGGCTTCCTCCCAGAGTGCTCCTCTCCAACCCCAGTCAATGTTCTGAAGTAACTCTCTCTAACCCGAAGTAACTAACTAACCTGAAGCTAAGAGCCTCTTTATATATGATCTCCCAAAGGTTGATTCTTCCTTCTGGAGGCACACCTAAGGGAGGTGTGAATTCACAAAGTTACAAAGTTTACTTTGTGAATCTCCCATACTTGTGAACTCCAATGAGTACTGGTGTGAACACAAGCATTGTATCAATTAGTTTTACTTAATACCTTGTTTCAGGTTCTGGCCCACAACATCTCCTTGTAAAATCAGATCAGTGATACTGAACCATGATAAATTAGATAATTATTGTCTCTATCAACAATAATGACTTAACAATTTGTAAAGATTCCAACAAGGATGAATGTTGAAAATTATATATGCATATGTTTTGTTTTGTTTTGTTTTTGCTGAGGCAATTGGAGTTAAGTGATTTGATTAGGATCACAGCTAGGAAGTATTAAATGTCTGAAGCCAAATTTGAACTCTGGTCTTCCTGGCTTCAGAGCTGATACTCTATCCACTGCACCACCTAGCTGCCCCTATGAAAATATTTTGAAAATAAAGATTTCATTAAAAAAAAAAAAACCTTTGAGCTCCAGATTCTCTTCCGTCCTTCTTTTCTTCCCCACCCATATCATAAGTAAAAAAAAAAAAAAAATTCCCAAAAAAATCATTTTGTGAAAGAAAACGTAGATTTCCCCTACTCCAAAGAAACCCTCAAGAAAAATAAAATTTAAAAAGTATGCTTTAATCTGTATCCAGACACAAGCGGTTCTTTAATTCCTCCAGAGCAATCTTGGATCATTGTATTGCTGAGAATAACAGTCATTCACAGCTCATCATCCCACAACATTGCCTTTACTTTGTACACAATACTTTTCACTTTGCATGAGATTGTGGAGGACTTTACAGGTTTTTCTGATAGCAACCTCTTGTTCATCATTTTTTATAGCACAATAATATTCCATATTATCTAATACCACAATTTATTCGTCTATTCCCCAATTGAGGAGCATCTCATTAATTTCCAATTTTTTGCCCTGAGAAAAGAGCTGCTCTATAAATATTTTTGTATATATGGATCCTTTTCCTTTAGCAGTGGTATTGTCAGGTCAAAGGGTACTAATGATTTTATAGTCCTTTGAACATAGTCCCTAATTGTTCTATAAAATGGTTGAATCAGTTCCACTAACAATGCATTAATGTCTCATTTTCTACATTCCTTCCAGCATTTGTCATTTTCCTTTTCTTGTCTATTAACTGTTTTAATATATATGAGACAGTACTTCAGAATTGTTTTAATTTGCATTTCTCTAATCAATAGTAAGTTAGAATACTTTTTCATTTGGTTATACATAGTTTGAACAGTTCATCTGAATACTATTCATATCTTTTGTTCATGTATCAATTGAGGAATGGATCTTTTTCATTGATCAAATTTTTATTTCAATTCCCTATATATTTGGGAAATGAGGCTTTCATCAGAGAAACTTGCTTCAAAATTCTTTTCACAATTACTATTGCTATATATAATTTATTTCCCATTTATCTATTCTTTCTCTTTTTATCCTGTCCTTCATCAAAAGTGTTATACTTCTTACCATCCCTTTCTCCAATATGCCTTCCTTTCTATTACCCTTCCCTGTTCTCATATCCCCTTTCTTTTCTACTTTATTCCAGGGTAAGATAGGTTTCTATACTCATTCTATATTCTATATTCTATATCATCTCTATACTCATCTACATGCATTAATTGTTAGGTTATTTTTACCTTGAGCCAATTCTGATGAAAGTAAGATTCACTCACTCCCTCTCCCCTCCCTTTCTTCCCTTCACTGTTAAATTTTTTTCTTGCCTCTTTTAATGGAAAATAATTTATGTCAGCCACCTTCCCACTCCCCTTTCTCCAAGTATATTTTTCTCTTATCCCTTAATTTTATTTTTTTAAATATTATAATTTCATGTTCATCTGCACCCTCCATCTGTGTAGACTCCTAACTGCCCTAATAATGAGAAAGTCCTTATGAATTACAAGTATTATCTTCCCATGTAGGGATATAAACATCAACCTTATTAAATCCCTTATGATTTCTTTCCCCTGATTAACTACTTATGCTTCTCCTCAGTCCTGTATTTGAAAGTCAAGTTTTCTATTCAGCTTGGGTCTTTTCATCACAAATGCTTGAAAGTCCTCCATTTTAGTGAAAATCCATCTTTTCTCTTGAAGGATTATACTCAATTTTATTTGGTAGTTGATTCTTGGTTGTAATCCTAGCTCTACTGCTCTCTGGAATACTATTTCCCAAGCTTAAGGATTGTAGGATCCTTTAATGTAGAAGCAGCTAAAACTTGTGTATTCTGACTGTGGCTTCACTAAACTTGAATTGTTTCTTTCTGAATGCTTGCAATATTTTCTCTTTGACCTGGATTTGGGCTATAATATTCCTGGGAGTATTCATTATGGATTCTCTTTTGAGGAATTATTGGTGGATTCTTTCAATTTCTATATTACTCTCTGGTTCTAGAATATCAGGACATCTTCCTTGATAATTTCTTGAAAGATGATGTCCAGGTTCTATTTTGGATCATGTCTTTCAGGTAGACCAATAATTTTAAAATTATCTTTCCTGAATCTATTTTCCAGGTTAGTTGTTTTTCCAATGAGCTATTTCACATTTTTTTCATTCTTTTGGTTTTGTTTGTTTCTTGATTTCTCATAAAGTCATTAGCTTACATTTGCTCAATTCTACTTTTAAGGAATTATTTTTTCTGAGTGATTTTTTGTATCACCTTTCTCATTTGGCCAGTTTTGCTTTTTAATGCATTCTTCTCATTAGCTTTTTGTATTTCCTTTTGCATCACTCTCATTTCTCTTCCATTTTTTTCCCTTTATCTCTCCTATTTGATTTTCAAAATCCCTTTTGAGCTCTTCCATGGCCTGAGAACAATTCTCTTTTTCTTGGAGGCTTTGGATGTAGTTGCTTTGATTTTGTTATCTTCTTATGAATGTGTGTTTTGATCTTCCTTATCATCATAGTAACTTTCTATGGTCAGAATCTTCTTTTGTTGTTTGCTCATGTTCCCAGTCTATTATTTTTTACTATTTATTCTTTGGTAAAGTAGGACTCTGTTTCAAAGGTGGAGTGTGCAAGGTCTCAGGACTTTAGGGTTTGGTGCAGCTGTTTTCAGAGATTCTTCTAGGGATTTGTAAGTTTTCGGTTCTTCCAAGAAGAAGATCCAAGAAGAAGCATGTTTACTATTTTCCTGATTCACTATAGCTGTAAGTTCAAGTGTGCTAGTGTTCCTTCTTGCCCTAAGACTATCAGACAGAACCAAAACTCTGATATTTTGAGACCTCTGAAAGCCTTCACTGATGCTGCTGCTGCTACTATGACAGATGCTGATTCAATCCCTCTCAAATTCCACTCCTGGTTCTCTGGGGCCTAATGTAACAAACCTTTTTTGACAACCTTCGAAGTCATACTTGCTGTCTCTGGGCTAAAAGGCATAAAAACCGTTGCTGCTGCCATTGATTCAGAGGCCCCAATGCCCATTCCTGGTTTCCTGAATTCAAGGCTATGCTGTGGTAATGTGAAACAGAACTGCACTACACTTCCATTTGGTACAACAGATGATTTCTGCTGACCTTCTAAGCTGTCTTTGGCTGGAAATTTTGACTCTGCTTCCTGTTTTTTTAAATGGTAATATTTTGGTTTTTTTATTTACCCAATTGTAACTTATGCCTAACAATGTAAAATAATTGACAACCCCTTGAACTTGTCCCCAAAATAAATAACACTAATCACTTTGTTTTCTCTTGTAAAAATTAACAGATCTATGTATATGCATGTTGGAGTCAGAACTAAATTTGCAACTGAACAAAATTTATTGATGTTGTTACTGCCATTATATAAACATACTTTTGTGTACATGCAAAATTTTTTTGACAATTATTTTGCTCCTTTAAGATAATCCTGGTATACACCTGTATATCAGTTCATCAGTTCAGCTAGAGACCAAAAACAGAACCTTTGACCATGCAATAAATTATAAAAAAAAAAATAAATAGAGCAATGCAAAATCATTGAAAATACTATTTAGTAATCATAGTAAATGCCATTGTTGAAAATACTTTGAGTAGCTGTATGAAAACATAAATAATGATTAGAATGATCATATATTGAAAATAAGTTCCATATAGGAGCTTATAGACTAGGAAAGGATGGTTTTCTGTAATGTTTTCAATGTTCAAGTCAGGCTTTTTGTGTATATCCTGGTAATATTTATCGCTCTTTCTAATGAATCTGGTTTTGATTAATGTATTTGTTCATGTGGCTATCTGGGAAACAGGCTATCCAAATAATTATTGTCTTGTTTATACTATAAACTTTCAAAATCAAAAACATGAATGTATTTGACATGTTTCCTAGGAGCATGGTATAATAACTTTATGATTGTAATGATGAAAATGATTGTTTCCCACCATATGGGCTGGATATCTTCAGTTCACATTTGGGCATTCCTTTTTTTTTTGGCCTATGATTCTAATCTATCAAAAATTTTATTTTTTACTCTTAGAAGAAATATCTTTAAGGTGTCTCAAGTAAATATCCTATTTATTTCCAGGGCTACTACCATAGTAAAATCCTATTTCCTAGCAAGTATTCCAACCTTCCTTTTCCCAACCGTCTATCTTATACTAAAGGAAGATTATTATTCTTTGTCCATGGGTCCTGATCATGTTACCCTTCTTCTTAAATCTATTTAATAGTTTCCTAATAATTATTGATTAATGATCAATTAATAATAATTAATGTCCTTGAGACAAGGACATGAGGTCACCAATTATTCATATCAAGTGAATTGGCATGATAGATGTTTCCTATTAGTAGTAGTTCACTGTCATCATGCTAAATTCTTAAATAATTAGTCTGGCAGAAATTATTAAGAAGGAACTTTAATGCTTTACCTAGATTGTTTATTAGCAAGTGTCATCCTTTCTCCACCTGAAAATTTTACCTACTAAAAAGTAGCCTAGGTGTTATCTAGTCTTTAAATAAAGTAGTGGTAACCCTAGTCCCAGTAGTATCCTTTGTCGCTCTTCTTCTCATGATGGAAACTTAGTCTTTGCTTAAATTTTCTCCTGTGGGTGACACAAGGAAATTCGAACTAGAGCATGTAGTAATTTAAAAATATATTTATTATTATCTGTTTAAAGACCATTGACTATGTATTCCAAAAGGAGGATTTCTTTTTACCTTTAAAGAAGGCATTATGTATGTTGCAATAACTGTACATTATCTGTTCTTTTCATACTCTACACTGAGTCAACTGATGCTTTTCTTCAAAGAAGGAGTATTAGAAGGTAAAGTTAGAAGACAAAGATCCCACCCATAGTCAGAAAGCTTCTTGTTTAGTTAGGATAATGAACCTGGAATGTGATTCTTTATTCAGAGCAACTGGTTAGGCTATAATTAAATCAAAAAGAGAAAGAAAAACAGACAGAGACAGAAAGACAGAAACAGAGACAGAGAGAAAGGGAAGAAGGAGATAGTAATGTTCTGAAAAAATTCCCTCTCTTTTTTTAAAAAATGGAAAAATATCTGTCCTTCTACAATCCTCTAGTATTTTTTTGTTCTCTAAGATTTTTCAAATAACATCAATGGTAGTTTTACTGTTACACAGTTAATTAGTGACTGAGCTCAGATTTAATCTCAAGTCTTCCAAATTCAACCTTAAGTATTCCTTTGTATGTAGTAGTGTCTCTCACAAAGAAACATGTTAATTAAAATATGAGCTAAAAGCAGGAATTGATTATGAAAGTGATAAAGTCAAATTGTACTTGGACACTAATTTCTGTTAAGGATATTATAGAAAATAATCTATACATAATGCTATATTTAACTATCTTGATGAATATATGTATATGTGCATATGTATGCATATTAAGCATATTTATCATGTATAAATAGCAAAATTTTCATTATTGTGATCCATATCTCAAATCATAGTTTCTTTAATATAATGCCTGTATTATATGAATTTGAAGTTCAATTATGTTAATGGTAGACATATCTAAACTTAAAACTTGAATCTGAATTTTGACACTTTAGCTCACTTTTCTGACAACATTCTAGTATGCAATTGTTCATCACTTCAGATAAAAGCCAAGAACAAAACCTCTGGCCATATATCAATTAGAAAAAGAAGTTTTGTTTTTCAGTCATTTTGGTTGGGTCCAATTTTTCACTAGATTTGTCTTGGCAAAGATACAGAAGCAGTTTGCTATTTTCTACTGCAGTTGATTTGTCAATAAGGAAGCTGAGGCAAACAGGGTTAAGTACTTGCCCAGGGTCACATAGGTAATAAGTGTCTGAGGCTAGATTTAGACTCAGAAAAAGGAGTCTTCCTTACTGTAGGACTGACACTCCCTCCACTGACCCATCTAGTTTCCCTAGAGCAAGAAATAGAAAAATGCAAAATCTAAAATATAGAATTATTAAATAAAAACAGTGATTATTTCATTTTATATACAAGGCATTCTATCTAATTATAATTAGAAACATATCTATCTACCTATATCTATCTATCTATATATATATCTATCTATATCTATCTATCTATCTATCTATCTATATGTATGTATATATATATATATATATACACACACATAGCAATGAATTAAATCATTACAATTCTGTCAAATTTGTACTACCACACAAAATCTTTACCTATCTTCTGATGTGCAGAGATGTATACATCTTCTCAGTGTTACTTCTCTGGAGATGATAGTGGAAGATTGAAAAGTGGTACCAAATAATTTGTTATTAAACTATTCCTGCAAACCTTCTATCATTATTTTTCACACAGGACTTATGTAGCCTTTAGACATTCTCTCAGTATCATAAGAATTAACATAACTTGCCAAAGCAGAAATATATGTACTTTTCATCCAAGACTCTTAAAAGTTAAGAAACTCAGAGATGTAATACACAATTTTTTTTTTTTGATTGCACAAGGCAATTGCAAACATCCTGGAAGTAGAAACCTGAACTTCCTCAAGGCATTGTTCTTTAGTTGTTTTGCTCTCTGATTTTATGATGAGATAGACAGTCAAGGCTCAGATCTCATCTTTTATTTTGTTTATGCTCCTCATAACTCTGGACACAGTGTTAGATGATGCTTAATAAGTTGAATTGACTTTGAAATATTACATTTTATTTAATATTGATGAAATTTATTTTAGGATGAGTCAGTCATGGGCTATGTTTTATCAGCATATATTCTATTTCAAACATAACTATTCCCTTTCAGATTATGGGCTACTTATATCACATTGTTGCCTGGAATGACTAACCCATCACTCAACTTAAATGATTCAAACATTCTTTATTGCTTTTTTTTTTTTTAGCAAGCCTTGTATCTGCCGCAGAATTTCTCTCCTTCAGATTACCATCAAATATGTAACTAAGAACCATATTTTCATTTTATTTAGTGTTGGAATCCTTACTAACTGCTAAGTAGTTAGAGTTGATCTAATCTTACAAGAAGATGTTTTGGGCAGAACCTGAAACAAGGTACTAAGTAGAACTAAGTTCAATGAGTTCACACCTCCCTTGAAGCTCGTTGGGCCAGAGAGCACTATGGGAGAAAACCCATAATCCCTCTCTCTCGTATCCCATAATTCCTCCCTCTTGGATAAAAGAAACAGACAGAAGCTCTCGGTCAGATTTCAGTAGAGTTACGCCAGAAGCCCTCTCTCCGAGGCAAGGCAGAATATTTTCCACTTGGCTGGCTGGTGGCAGAAGTGTTCTTCAGAGAGGAAGATGCTACAAGTCGAGATTTCACCGGAATGACATGAAGACTAGAGCTGGCTGGAGGCTGAAGAAAGCAGAGGCAGAGGCTGAAGGACCAGACCTTTGGATTTGGTGACATTCGGAGGGAGCTCTTGGAACCAAGCAGAGAGATAGACCTCTAAGCTAACCGGGCTATATTGGGATAATAAAAGATCTGAACTTTTATCACCTGGCTGTGTTTTGAGAAGAAAAAGCTCACCACATTTTGGCGCCCTGAACGTGGGACAAAACAGACCCCTCAGTGGATTTCAGTGGAAAAGCCTCTGATCCTGATCCAGTGGAAAAAACTTCAACCCAGAAATTAGGGTGAGTGCAACAAAGATATTTTGTTAGAAGAGTTAAAGTAGAATTTCAGCTAAGATGGGACAGATATTTAGAAAACAATCTGTTTCTGTTCAAGGAAAATGTTTAGAGAGCATTGTCAAAATTATGGAAAGCCAAGGTTTAATTATAAGTTTACAGCAAATCACTGAACTTTTACAAACTGTAAAGGACATATGTCCTTGTTTCTCTCTTGATAAGGAATTAGATCTAAATGAATGGAAATTGGTTGGAGAGGATCTTTGTCAATTCTATGATAAAAATGGGCCTAACTCAATAATTAATACATATAATGTAATACAATTGGCTATAAGAAGTTATTTAAGTGATAGAATGATGAAAAGGAAAGTACAGGAGGAAGAAGTACCAACTTTACTAGGTGAAAAGGAGGATGAATCAGATAAGAATGGAGTTAATTACAATTCTGAGTATGATACTTTACAGCAGGAGGAATTAGGTGATTCCACATCTCATGACCCTCCCCCCTCAATTAACCCTTCATGGATGGAACAAGGGGGAGGGAGAGAGACAGAAACACAGTCAGCTTCTCCTGTAAAGCAGAATTTAACAAGATTAGAAAAAGCATTAATTAAGGCAAAAAATGAAGGAGAAGATATATCTGATTTTATAAATGCATATCCTGTGATTGAAGAGCTCAACTCCTCAGGTCAAAAAGAGAGAAAATACACTCCTTTTAATTTGGAAAAAATTAAAGATTTGAAAAAGGGTTGCACTCTTTATGGGGCTACATCATCTTATGTGAAGATGTTACTAGATAATTTGTTTTATGAAATCCTAACCCCGAATGACTGGAAATCCATAGCGAAAACTTGTCTAGAACCGGGACAAAATTTATTGTGGCTTTCAGAGTTTCATGAATTATGTAGGATTCAAGCCCAACGCAATAGGCAAACAGGAGCTGTTGTACAAATCACTTTTGACCAACTAGCTGGTGAAGGTCAGTATGCAGAGAGCTCAGAACAGATTTATTATCCCATAACAGTATATGAGCAAATTTCTAAGGCTGCAATAAAAGCTTGGAATTCTCTCCCTGGACAGAAAGATGGAAATAATGCTTTCACAAAATAGAGCAAGGTCCCAATGAACCTTTTGCAGATTTTGTGGGACGTTTACAAACAGCTGTAATAAGAACCATTGAGACAATGCAGCAACAGAAATAATGACTAAACATTTGGCTAAGGAAAATGCCAATGAGATTTGCAAGAGAATTATATGGGGGCTAGACAAAAAAGCTCCTTTAGAAGAGATCATAAGACGCTGTGCCACAGTGGACATAAATGCTTATTATGCCCAAACTATGATGAACATGGAAAGACAAGGTCCTTCTTGGCAGAGGAATTCTAGAGAAACTTGTCGATGTTTTCAGTGCAGAAAAATTGGACATTTGAGAGCTCAATGTAGAAATGGAGATAGAGCGAGAAGACAGGGTGAGAGAAAACCCAAAACTCCATGTCCAAAATGTAATCAAGCTTTCACTGGGCCTCTAAATGTATATTGACCCAGAGGAATGAGAGGCAGGACCCAGCTCCAAAGTATCAATCAAAGGACAGGTGGGGCATGATAGCAGCTGAGGTTACACCCAGAGAGACTTTAGAAATTCAGAACTCTGATGTCATCAACCAACAGAAAAGCAATCAGGATTACAGTTGGGAAGAATACAGGCCTTTTAAGACAACAAGACAATATCCAATGCAAACAGCTCCAATGTAATTACCATCTGATGAGGAGAAATCCCAAATTTGGTAAATAGAAGGGAATTAGATTAACTGCTTGGGGAAGAGGATCTGCTTATATTTCCACTGATGAAGAAAGAATCAGATGGCTGACAATGAGACTGTCAAAAGGACTCTTAAAATCTTCAGAAATCTTTGAATTTCCTAACACAAGATGAAACTATTTCAGTTCCTGAAAAACCAGCAAGAATCATTGGGTTCCTTAAGATGAAAAATTGTTGATGAGACTTTTTGCAGTACTTCAGAGCTTACAGGAATTATTAGATTCCTGGCACATGAACTAATGGACAATGGAATCCTATTGGACTGTTTCTAGGACTTATGGACATGTGTAAATTTTCAGAATGATTCATGTTATTTGTTACATTACTACTAGCCTGTGTTATATTGCTATATGCTTATGTAAATTATGTATAATGCCTCCCATATTGATGGATTTATGTATACCATGTATATCTGTTACAAAGTTCTGGCCCATATTGATGGATTTATGTGTACCCCCTCAGAAACCCCCTATATTTTAAAACAAAAGAAAGGGGGAGATGTTGGAATCCTTACTAACTGCTAAGTAGTTAGAGTTGATCTAATCTTACAAGAAGATGTTTTGGGCAGAACCTGAAACAAGGTACTAAGTAGAACTAAGTTCAATGAGTTCACACCTCCCTTGAAGCTCGTTGGGCCAGAGAGCACTATGGGAGAAAACCCATAATCCCTCTCTCTCGTATCCCATAATTCCTCCCTCTTGGATAAAAGAAACAGACAGAAGCTCTCGGTCAGATTTCAGTAGAGTTACGCCAGAAGCCCTCTCTCCGAGGCAAGGCAGAATATTTTCCACTTGGCTGGCTGGTGGCAGAAGTGTTCTTCAGAGAGGAAGATGCTACAAGTCGAGATTTCACCGGAATGACATGAAGACTAGAGCTGGCTGGAGGCTGAAGAAAGCAGAGGCAGAGGCTGAAGGACCAGACCTTTGGATTTGGTGACATTCGGAGGGAGCTCTTGGAACCAAGCAGAGAGATAGACCTCTAAGCTAACCGGCTATATTGGGATAATAAAAGATCTGAACTTTTATCACCTGGCTGCATTTGGGAAGAAGATCACAACAATTTAGGAAGAGTATAAAATCTTCAAGTGCACTGAAAAGTATTAGATGTCTGTTGCATGAAATCTTAGAAGTAAAAACTTTGAAATAACTTTTTACCATTAAAGCAATATTAACTGTACAGCTTGTTACTTGATTCAAAATACTTGTTCTATAAATGGAACACTTTGAATCAATGGGAAATCAGTAAATTGTTTTGATGAATATTGTTTTAAAATTATTTCTCTTTAGATTTCTTTCATCTAATTCCAACAAAAGAAGATACATCTATGTATTGATAGCTCTGTGGATTCATCTTAATATCCATTCAGATCACAACCTCTTTATGCCATTCATTTTGTGTAATTCCTATGTGAGGTATTATTATTCAGCCAGGTCCAATTTTTCATGACCCTATGGACCAAAGCAGGACATTTCTTAACAAAGATACTAGAATGGTTTGATATTTCCTTTTCCAGTGGATTAAAGCAAATAGAGGTTAAATGACAGTATCACATAGTTTATAAGTGTTTGAGGCCAGATTTTAACTCAGGTCTTCCTGACTCCAGATCCTGCTCTCTAAATGTTGAGCCACCTAGTGGTCTCCATCCCAGTCTATATCTTTCCATAAACCTGTTCTAGAATACCCACTTAATATCTTTCCTCTAGTCACTTTAATATATCCCATGTAAATATGTAGCATTTACAGTAGGAGCAATTGGGGGCTTTAACATGTAAACTAAGCAAGCAACAAGTTCAGAAGCAAGTGGCTGCTATGGGACCTTGCATAAGTGACTAAATCTTTATCTGTTTCAGTTTCCTCTACTATAAAATGGTAATAATAATAGTGTTGACTCTCAGAGTTGTTATGAAAATAAAATGAGATAATATTTGTAAAGCACTTAGAATAGTGTCTAACACAGAACAGATATCATAAATGCATACTGCTGTCCTTCTTTTCATAGTACTTCTCCTGCATATTCCTGGCACCATGGTTGGATAACCTTATATCCAGCTAGAGTGTCTTCTTGAATGGTTCTTGGATAGTTTTCAATATGCTAGTGTTCATCTTTTCTAATAGAATTTTACACAGAATTCATGGCCATACTCTAGATGTGTGATCAATGATTTCTCTTTTGGGCTTATATTTGTATGACCAACCTTAAGGATAAGTTTCTCACCTTACCTTTCTCAAGCAGGATTATGATTACATGTTTCTGTCTGCAGAAAAGATCACTTTCTTAGATACTAAATGAAGTTCCACCTATAATTTCTTGGTTTCAAAATGTTAGAAGGTAAATCTGACATAAAAATGTCCATCTTTCCACAGACACTTGTCTGTTTTGTTTTTAAAGACTGTATATAGTAATAACTTCAGGCATAGTGCCAAATGAAGGAATACTGTCAATGTTGAGCTAAGCTTTCCTACTACACAATATGCACACTGTCCAGGTGTGAATAGAATCTTCAATAGCTATGTCCAATTCAGTCCTCTTCTGAAACCAGGAAGTATCCCATAAACCTATTTTTTTGGGAAATGGCATGGTGGTCTACTTCTTGTATTTCATGTGGGTTCAAAGAGCACCAAACCTATTTGGTTCTAGAATTCCTAGAAAGAGAACTTCAAAGGATTTTCCAAAAGGTCATATCATCCCTCTATTCAGTCAAATACAGTGGCGACTTATTTCTTCACTGGTTGAATATAAAGACCTCAATAAAAGGAAAGCCAGGGGAAAGATGACAGATTAGCAAGAAGTGCTACCACCACCAATCTCTGGACAGATCTAGAAAATGCACCCGACCAAATATTGATGGGGAAATTCAAGAAAACATTACAATGAGTCGCTTTTCAAAGTTTAGTTGAAATAAAGTGACAGATAGAGAGGTCTGCAACTACAGGTGATGGAGTCTGACCAGGATTATAACTTGCACAGAGCACAGCATGCCAGAGAAAGGAGAAATGTGCACCTGGGAAAGAGAATTCATACAAGGGTATTCATATCAGCATACTGTGACTGTTAGCATTTTCTCCCAGGATCCACTTCTAGGTCACAGTTTTAGGACAGACTTGAAGAGTGGAGCAACACCAAAAGATATAATTATGTATAAGAAATCCAATGAGAATCCTAAGTAGTTTACCAGAAGAAAGGCAAGTTCAGAAGCAAGTAGCAGCAGTATGGCTCAATTCCAAGGAGCAGTGCAACAACTAAGTTCCAATTTGTCATCCAGTCTGAAGCCTGAATAGGAATAATCACGGCAGTTCTGTCATTCTGAACCAGCAGAATTTCCAAATTAACTGATAATATCTGAGAAGCAGTCTATTGTTTTTCAACCCCCATACCCATAAGAAATTTGGAGAATGAAGTCAAAATGGAAAAATGAGAAAAAATTAAAATTTTCACCATTATGGTGACAGGGATGCTTAAGACACAAACAAGAAGAAAATATTTTCAAATTATTTATAAACAAAGCATCTAAGAAAAACACTTATTGAGCAAAAAGTCAACTTAAAGTTTTAGAGATGAAGCAAGAATTTTTTTAAGAGCTAAAAAGTTTCTTTTAAAAAATGATAATGCTTAAGAAAAATCAGAAAAGAAATGAGATCTATGGAAGAAGGAATTGGAAAGATAATTAACAGTATGACACAAAAGTTATAAAACTTTGCACAAAAACCTCAAACTCCTTAATAATTAGGCCAAATTGAAGCCAGTGATTCTATGAGCCAATAAGAAATATTAAAACAAAGTCAAAAGGTTGAAATGATAGAAGAAAATATATGTACCATAGCAAAAACAACCAATCTGGAAAACAAAGGACTAAAAAAAATTTAAGAATCATTCGGCTACCTAAACTTTGTCATATTTCTAGAAAACTACTTAGATATCTTAGAATCAGATAGCAAAATAAACATAGAAAGAATGCACCACTCACCTCCTGAAAGAAATCCCAAAATGAAAAATCCCAGGAACATCATATCCAAAATGTATAGAGCTTTCAGGTTAAAGAAAAAATTTCTACAAGCAGCTAAAGGAATTCAGGTACTGGGAAGCCACATTCACATATTATTTACCAGACACTATAAAGGAGAAGAAAATAATATCAGAAAAGCAAAGAATATAGGCCTTCAAACAAAAACAAAACCTTGCTCAGCAAACTGAGGGAGAGAAAGTAGGATAAGAGGAGGAGGAGATTAATCTTTAATAGAAGATTCCAATCATATGTTATGAAAAGAACAGAACTGCCTAGAAATTTTGAAGTTCAAACAGAAATTAAGAGAAAAAAAAGGTAAATATGAACGAACAATGATAAAGGGCTAAAGGTAAATTGCTTACATTCTAATATGAATAGATGATTATATATATTACCTCTGATTTCTACCAACACCATCATCATCATCAATTAGACAAGTCCTGGGAGTGGCTTAGTTATGACTTCATTAAGTTAAAAAGAATGGAAAGAGGGAATGAAGAGAAGTAAAGGAAGGTTAAAGAAAATTACCTCACACAGTCAGAATTTGCAAGTAGACAGTGATGTAAACAAGAGGTGGAGGGAAGCAGTTGTTACTTGAACCTTATTCTCATCTGAACTGGCCAAAGGAGGGAAGAATACAAACATACAAACATATAAACGAAACTGGTAAATAGAGGGAAAAGGGGGGGAAGAAAAAAAGGGGATTACAGGGAGGATAGCTTAAGGGAGGGAAAAGTCCTAAGGAAAACTTTTACTAAGGAGATAAAATAAATATTTATAAGCTATTTTTGAAGTGTCAAAAATGGGGTTCTGAGAAAGTGCCCATAAACTGGGGAATAAGTAAACAAATTTTGATAAATAAATGTGTTGGAATACCATTGTTCTAGAAGAGATAATCAAAGAGGAAGTTTCAGAGAAACCTGGGAGGACCTGTATAAACTGAACTTAAATGAAATCAGAATGCTTTATATATTGACAACAATATGGTAAAGACTAAAAACTGGAAGATCAATGTAATGACCAACTATAATTGTAGAAAACTAATGAACATGGTAATCACCTCCAGAGAAAAAGTAAGGGTCTCAGGTGACAGACTTAGACTATATATGAATATATGTGTATGTATGTGTATGTGTATGTATATAGGCATACACATACACATATATTTGGATATGATGAATGTGAATTTTTTTTTCCTTGACTACACATATTTGTAACAAGGGTTTTGTTTGTTTGTTTGTTTTCTGAGTGCAGTGGGATGGTGGAAGATGTTGAAATAGGATAGGGCAAAGGCAGATCTTTTGCTGATTGGAAAAAAATATATGTAGCTTAAAAAAAAAAACCACATAAGTCCTCCATTAAATATTTAAAGTCCTTTTCAAACTTGCCTCTTTCTTGCTTTCCAGAATTGTTGCATTTTCCCCTGCCTCCATCTATCCTATAAACCAACTACTTGTTTTTTCTCATACCAGACAATCAATCTCCTGCCTCTGGGTTTTTCTGCTGGCATCCCTCATATCTGCCTCTTAATTCCAAGATTCATTTCAGATCTTTACAATATGGAGGCCTTTCTTGTTCTACTCCACTTTGTATATACCTTATAGTTATGGCTATTTATATATTGTCTTACCCATTAGAATGTAAATCACTTGAAGGTATATAGTATGGTGTTTTGGCCTTTCTTTATGACTGGCAAAATACAGGTACATAATGAATGATTATTGGGTCACTGCCTGTATGACATGTAACTTTAAGGGGAGGGGGACAACCCTCTGCAAAGTAGTATGCATAGGAAGACATATGACTGAGTCAGCTAAGTGAGCCTAAAATCAGGAAGACATGTTCAAATTTGGTTTCAGCTAATTACTAGTAGCACCCTGGGAAAGTCATTTAATTATTGTCTGCCTCAGTTTCCTCATTTGTAAAATGTGGATGACAATAGTCCATATCTCCCAAGGAGGTTGTGAGGATCAAATTAGATAATATTTACAAACAAGTACTACAGTGTCTGGTACATAGTAGGCAACTAATAAATTCTTATTTCCTTCCTTTCCCTCTATGTCAACAAGGTCACAAATCTAATGACAGATGAAAAAACTAAGACAGTATCTATGGTACTGGATTTAGATGAAGGAAAGAAAGGAACGGACAAAAGGAACAAGGAAAGGATAAAGGAAGGAAGGAAGGAGGAAGGAAAGAAAGAAGGAAGGAAAATGGAAAGAAAGAAGAAAGAAAGGAAAGAGGAAGGAAATAAGGGAGGAAGGGAAGGAGGGCAGGAGGGAGGGAGGGGAGAGAAGGAGAAAGGAAGGGAAAAAAAGAGAAACACAAACTACTCTCTATTTAGATTTTGATGACTTTGATATATGATTTGGGGGTACCATCTCTTAAAAATGCAAGAAATTTTAAGCCCATGATAAAATCTTACTTTTTATAGGAAATATTTCCTAATCCTCCTCAATTATAATTCCTTCTCTCTAATAATTAGCTCTGGTTTATCTTTTTTCTCCAATCTATCTTGTTTGTACAGTTATATGCCTGTTGTCTTCCATTAGATTATGAATTTCTAGAGAACAGCTACTATGTCTAAATTTTCTTTGTATATTCATTGCTTAGTACAGTACCTCACACATAATAAATGCTTAATAGATGTTTATTCACTAACAATCTAATTGTCAGTCTAATTGACAATCTAATATATCAGAGTCATCACTTGTAATTGTGTGACAAGACTATCAATTTTACATGCAGTAAAATGGAACTTCAGCTATAGATTAAGGACATAAAACTAAGAGGCATATGCAAGTCTCATGAATTGGCAATATCTCCAATCACTTATAAATATTTAAGAAGCTAAGAAAATAGTGTGCTGTCTTTTATGCCTGCTTATTTATGATACTTCCCTCCGATAAACAGTGCCTGACCAATGGTAATCTTTTTTGTGTGTGGTTATTTGATGATTTTGGACATTGTATTTATTACATTGTTGAGGTTTCTTTATGAAGGGCAGGGGAAGGGAAGAATAGATGCATTTTGTCAGTAAATCTTCCAGACTTTTTGAGTGGGAGGAATGAAAGTTCTGAGGTCATACCTAGCCCCAGCTCCCTGATGTGGCAGCACATTGCATTACCAAGCAAATTATTGGACCAGCTGTGTTTACATATCTTGAGCCATTGAAAGTAAATGATCTTTGTTCTGATAATAATGGAGTGTATTGTACTTTCATTTATAAGAACTATCAGAAAATCTCTTCTCTGGCTATGTTCCAGAAACTGAGAATGGCAAGAACATGATTGAATTAGTGATTCCCCACCCACCCACCCACCCACCTTGGCTCTGAATTTGTAAAATACTTAGTGTTCCTGGAAGTGATAAAGTTTTAAAATTCAGTGGGATAATCACTGAAAATAATATTGACACCTTAAATACATCAAGTTGAAGTTGAAGTTGAAGACTTGATCTTTAAATAATGATGGAATTATTCTTGAAAGCTTATATGTTCAACTACCTGCTATTTATAATAGCTAATGAATGTTTTACAATTTGTATGCATATTATCTAATTTGATTTTCATAGCAGCTCTATAAGGTATGTGATTTTTATTATCTCTATTTTACACGTGAAATAATAGACTGGGAGACATAAAGGTGCTTGCCCAAGATCATATAACTACTAAGGATCTGAGGTAGGATTTGAATTCAGGTCTTCCTATCACTAAATGTAATTATGAATTCATTATGCCAATCTGAATTCTATGTGTATCATCGTATATTGTTGATATTATCTGGCAGAAGTTTAGAGCATTTTAAACATCTTCTCTATTAAGAGTTTTGAATGAATACTTATTTTAGTTTTTTAAATCCCTAAAATTTATTGTATTAAGATTTAGACAAATTGCCTTTTGGTGAATAACTTATTTAGATTTTATATTGATATTTTACATTTGTATATTCTATTAAAATAGAAAAATTAGATACCCATGTGTATTTATGTATAACTACATCTTTTTCTTAAGGATTTAAGTATTTGCAAAGGCCAAAAAACATGATTAGATTTGTAATTAATTGTTGGTTAAACAATTTAGGGTTTATGGTACATACTTTTAAATATCATCTTCTTTAATCCCCTTTTATATTTTTTTTAAATGCATTATTATCCAAATTATTGATTCTTAACATTTACACCAATCTGCACTAATATTACCAATGTATCACAGGGCCTGCTTGCCTAGTGTCCCAATAATAATAAATTCAGTCTTTTATTTAATAAATTAAAAAATTTACATTCTAGTGAGTACAGGTTATTATATGAGATTATTTTGCCTTGCATAGTCTCATTAAGAAGTTCGGTTATCTTTTCATATGATTATCAACTATTTGATCTCCTTTTTTTATGTTGTTTGAGCATTGCTACAGGTGGGAATATATATTTTCTGTTTTAGAGAAATATGTTAGTTCCTTATGCATTTTTTAATTGAGTTTTGTTTGCCTAGAATATGTACAAGTTGTGAATTTGTTGCAGAATCAAATGTATATGAATTTAAGATCAACTTTATTTTTGAAGAATTTTGGCATAATATCATGCCTTTCTTTGTCTCTTTTAATATTTCCACATTAGAAGGAAAGTTGGTCTTATCATGTGTCGCTCCTACTTTTTGTGTTTTGTCAATAGCATGGTAAATTTCAGACCAGCAGTAATTTTGAATATATAGAAATCTCTTACTTTTATAATTGCTCGTTTCCTTGAACTCTTCTAACAGAAGGAATTATAAACATTCTTATTTCTGTTATTTTTGTTATCATCTGGACATAATAGAACTACTCCAAACAATTTTTAAAATAATAATACTACCAATACTTTACCTTGCACTGCTCCTCTCCAACATATCTGGGATAGTAGAACCCAATCTACTAGTCTGAATATGATCCAGCAAAGTCATCTCAGAGCATGTACTACATTTACAATTATTTTATCTTGGCTGTCATACACAAGTATATATATATATATATATATATATATATATATATATATATATATATATATATATATATATATATATATATATATATACCTATGTATGTATGTGTGTATATGTATCTGTGTGTATATATGTTAGTCTATATATTTTGTTGATAGGTTTTTTTTTTTTTTTAATAAGAAGGCATATCTCTGCAAACTTAGCAAAGTGTACTTAGTTCTTAAACATCTTCATCAAGCATGCTCAGTTTTGTTGCATAATTTTGGGTTTAGGGTTCATACTTCTTAATTTTATAAATTGGAATTCCAAGTTATATGATCCTTTTCTTCATTAAAAAGTCCACTCTGACCTTATTTATTATTCCTTACTAAGTGATTTTTTATTATTTATTTCATCACAATAATATTTTTTCTTATTATTGAAGCACTGAAGTCAAACTATAATGAATCTAGTGAAATACAGTGTCTAAATTATTATGTTTTTCTAAATTGTCCTTGCAATGTTTAATTGCTAATTTATTTGTTTTTTCCCCAATAGTTTGGCTAGTTTTTGAGCCCAAAATTTGCATTGTGTAAAATGCTATTTTCATCAGTAATTCTATGGATTATTTATTTTTCTGTGGATTTTCAAGACATTTTTATTGTGTTAGTCATTTTCTTAATTTCATTTTTCATTCTATTTTTGTATATTTTGAGGTTTGCATGTATTTTTGGATTTACTAAAGTTCTTTAATTTTTCTTGCTATTGTCAATTTTAATTTCTTATGGAAGTTATATGTTTATTATCTACCTGATGATAACTTTCAAGGTATGCTATAAAGCTCTTTTTTCCCATGTCATTTGCTGTTATGATCAAATCTGCTCCACTGACTATTTCTGTATTTTAAAATCTTATAAAACTTTATTATAAAATATAAAAACCATTGTTGGCTAGCTAGACATATCAAAATGAATAGTGTGCTATAGTTTGCTGACTTTGCTTTAACTTCTCTTGTTCTATAATATTTAGTGATTTTTTCTTAATTATTTTAAATTTTGGTTTGCTTTATTTAACATGTATGGGACTACCTGTCATCTAGTGGAGGGAAGGGGGGGAAAAGTTGAAACATAAGTTTTTGCAAGGATCAATGTTGAAAAATTACCATGCATATATTTGTATATAAAAAGCTATAATGAAATAATAATTTAAAATTTTGATTTGCTTTAATTTTCTTTTGCTTTAAAAAAAATTCGTCTTTACTTTTCTTCTCTGTGTTGTTTTGTGGGAGGTGAGAAAAAGCCAAATCTCCTTTGACTCTCTCATTCTTGGATTCATCTTGCAATCATTTCTTTTAAAGATTTTTTTTTAAAAAATAAGTTCATATTCTAAACTACTGCATATTGTTATTGACTATTATCTCTCTCTTTTTGGACAGAGATAAAGTATTTTCTAGGCAAAACAGTTTCTGACTTTTCCTTGCTAAAAATCAAATAAGGGGAATATAATGGGAGTACATCATAGCTTTCTTTCTCAAGAGGTTGAGATTTCTCAAGAGGCTTAGTTATTTATGTACTTATAAATTTGGGAGCTAGATTGGGAAAAAATTTGATGGGAAGATGCATGGATGGATATTGGTTTTGAAGGGATGATAGAATAGATAAATAAAAGTCCATATTTTCCCAGAACAATATTTTAATGGTCTACTATATTAAAAAAAAAAACACCCCTCAAAAAATCTGTCTCCAATGCATGATCAGGAAATGACAGTGTCTGTGTCAGTGTAGCATAAACTTTGGCTGGTTCACCCATTCTGGAAAGTTTAAGTAGAGTCTTGGAAACAAACATGATTTGCTGCCTGTATACTTAGCTGAATACAAAGCCAGTAAGGAACAGAAAACTGGATACTATGTGGCCAGTCTCTAGACATAGAAATCAGAGAAACAAGTTACCCCCCCCTCGAAATAGCCCTAATATCTGTGATCTTTTCCCACTTTTGTAGTGACAGTGGCAAAGTGGCAAAAAGGAGTGTATGTGTGAAGAAAATCACATGGCTTTAAAAAATATATATATATATGTAAATATTAACTTAGCTTTTTGTAGTCTAAATCAGTAAATTAACAAGCTTTTATTAAGTATTTTATATGTGCCAGACATTGTACTAAGTACAAGTAATACAAATACAGACAGAAAGATCACATAAGCAACACATTAAAAAGAAGATGAATTAAATAAATGGGAGGTGAAGGTATTTGGTACAGTATTATGGTATAGAAAATCTGAAGAGTCAGCCTAGAGTGGAATGAAGACATGGCTGGTGTAGGTGTCTTGCACAAAATGGGCAATTTGGGGAGAATTAGCCATTCAATGAGAGAGGTTGCAGAGCAGAGTTATTTCCAATGTGCAAAATACAAGTGTGGAGAGAGCTTTCACTATGAAGAGATTTTTATGGAGTAGTAGAGAAAGTCTAGAGAGAAAGAACTGAACCAGAAATTTTAGAAGACATCATGACTGAAGTGGGTAACTACATTCACCAAAATATGATTACAGCAGAGAGAAAGAAAAAGAGAGAGGGAGAGGGAAAGGGAGAGGGAGACAGAAAGGGAGAAGGAGAGAGAGACAGGAAGAGACAGAAGAAGAGGGAGACAAGGAGAGGCAGAAGGAGAGGGAGACAGGTAGAGGCAGAGGGAGAGGGAGAGAGAGATAGACAGAGAGAAAGAGAGAGATGAGAGAGCAAGCTTAAGCTAACTTAATGATCTGAGTTCAAATCTGGTCTTTTATTAGCTGTGGAACCCTGTGTAAATCATCTAATTCTATGCATCCATTTCCTAAACTGTAAAATGGAGATAACAAAAGTATTTCCCTCCCAGGATTATGAGAATAAAATAAAATATCTATTTAAAAGCTCTGTACCTCTTAAAATTCTAAATAAATGCTAGTCACCACTATCATCAGAATTTTTTAAAAGATGCTAACAGTTATGAGTATGCAGTCATTCAAAAAATTAAGAACCTTAAATACTAATTTGAATTAAGTGTGGAAATCAGTCTTAATCCTGTCTAGAAAGAAAATAATAAGTAATAAAGAATAAGAGGGTATCTGGGATGGAGAGCTTTAGTACATGAATCTCATTGTAACATTTGTAACAGGATTGCCATTCTACATTTCATCACCACTAACTGCAGCCTGATCAAGCCAAGTGGCCTCTTTTTTTCTGTGGTTTCTTTCTGTGCAGATAATTCTTTTTCTATTCCCTGGTCTGACTTTCCCTCTGCTTTGCCACTGTGGCTATCATAACTACTCAAGTTATCTGTGATCCTGATGTTAGAATGACTAGGAATGGGGAAGATGCAAGCTCTCCTTCACTATTTCTGAAGACCCTTCAGAAATATTCATTAATGAACAGAAGACACTAATAAGAGATAGTACCATTCACAGAACTGCTTACATTAGCTTGGTAAAGGGAAAGGAATTCATCCTATTGTCCATCTAAAGCTCAGGGAATGATTCTTATATCTTAAGAATAGTTTGAAAGAAAAAACAAGGTATATGAATTGCTTCTTTAACAAATAAATGGCATTCTGGTTCAGGAGCCAATTAAATAATTCCTTAGAGCTGACAAGAAAGTCCTTGTATTTCCCAAGGGAATGGTACACTCTAAAGGTGCAATAGCTAAATCATTTGCTTTCCTCAGCAAATCACTAGGGAATTCATTTAGTAGTTTTATTGTACATATCCTTAATTCAGAACAGCCCTCAATGATTCTAAAGAGGCTCAGCATTGTTCTTTTTCAGTGCAACAATCCATGTGGCATAGATTTCATACCATCTCAAGATTATAATCATAAATCATAATTTCTTTTGATATGGACTAATATACATTCAACCAAATAACATTTTGTAGAGCATTTTAAAAACAATTGAATGTTTAATATTTACTCAGTGCTTATCTCAAATCAACCAAATAATAAAAAAGGGGGAAAATAGAGATGAAGGGGAAAATAACTCAACTACACCAATTTACAAAAATGAGCAAATGAAAAGTAAAGCTTCCCCCTCATTGAGAAACTCTAATCTCAATTTACTTCCCAAAACACTTGTCTCAATGTGGACTCCAATTAGGGTTCTAATGCCTGAATTATACTGAAATTCACCACTCACCTTCAGCTGAGAAATCAAATTAAGCTAAGTGAAAATTTTTCCATGATCGTCTCATTACGTGGCGACACCCAGGAAGCGAAGGGGAAGATAGGAAGGGAAAGGAAGAGAAGGAAAAGGAAGGGAAGTCAAATCTAAGATTTGCAGAGTGTTTTAGTTATATTACCTCATTTGATCCTAAAATATACTTGTGAGGTAAAAAGTATTATTATCACCATTCTATAGATAAGAAAATTCAACCCAAGAGAGTGTCTGAGTTGGAACTGAAATTCTGTTATTCCTGACTTAAACAAACTCTCTCTCTCTCTATTGTACCACCTAACTGTTAGAAACATTCAAAAAAGACATAAATAGACTTTTCCTCAATTTGATAAATTTTATATACATACATATATCTATCTATATATCTCAAGATCATATGCAATGAGAAAAAGCCAGAATGCTTTCCAAAAGTTCAATGGTAAATGCAAGGATGCTCACTGTTACATATACAAATTGAAACATTGCTAGAAATGCTACCTAGAGCAATAAGGTAAGAAACAATAAGTTAAAGGAGTAAGCATAGAACTTGTCCCAAAATAAATAAAATGATTTTTCAGATGATGTGACAGTATTCTTAGAAAACCCTAGAGTTAACTAAAACATTAATTGAAAAAAGGAATGCCAACAATAGTTGCAAGATATAAAATAAATCCATACAAATCATCTGCATCAAGCAAGAAGAGATAAATAGAAAGAATTTAATTTAAAATAACCACAGAATGTATAAAATATTTGGGACTCTACTTACCATGGTATACATAGAAACTATATGAATATAATTACAAAATACTTTAAAACATGTCTTTATATATCTAGATAAAGTCTTTATATGTCTAAAGATATGGTAATTGCTTATGAGAACACTGAGTCAATATAATAAAAATGATAATATTAGCTGAGTTAATTTACTTATTCAGTTCCATACCAATCAAACTATCAAAGGGGTTCTTTATAGGATTAGAAAAAATTCTGAGAAAATTCATCTGGAGAAAAAATAAGTCAAGAATTTGTAGGAAAACAATTTGGAAAAAACTAAATACGAAAGGGGCTGAATAGTAAATCATTCAAAATATTTAGCAAAACATTAATCATCAAATAATTTAGTACTGGTTTAAAAAATAGGTCTATCAATAGTATAGATTAGGTATACTACATATCAAAGAAATTAACCTAGTAGCCTAGTGGTAGCAACAAAAACTGATTAGCAGTCTGTCAGACAGTAAATTTAGGCAACCATCTCATAGCATATACCAAGATAAGTTGAATACAAATGGATAAAAGATATTTATATAAGAGGCCATATAAAACTGTGGGAAAAGGGAAATGAATATTTTTATGTCTATGGATAAGAGATTTATTAAATGACAGAATCACAAAAAATAAAATGTATAATTTTGATTAAAATTTTAAGGTTTTACACAAACAAATCCAAATTATCAACGATTATAAGGAATAACAGTTATCAGGGGAATTTTTTTTCCTGGAAAGTTTCTCTGGGGGGGGTGGAGCCAAGATGGCAGAGAAGGCATACACAACTGTCTAAGCTTCTCTCATTCCCCTAATAACTAACTATTTAATTCAGCCTCAAAAATATCTCTTCACTGCTTAAATTCATGAATATTAGAACCACTACAATTTACCAGCCTATGTCAGTCTGGAAGATCTCCAGGAAAGGTTTGTCCTGAGGGGCCAGGAACAGACTAGCACAGGAAGTGAGAGACTAGCATGCTGAGCAGACCAGGGGTGGGGGTGATCTCTGTGGCTAGAGAAGTTATAGAGATGACTCTGCTATAAGCTAACTGCTCTGCCTTGACTACAAAGCAGTAAACTGGCAGAGAAATTAAAGCTTAAAACAGAGGGTACTCTAAAAAACGCAAGAACCTAAGAAGATCTGGCTGTAACCACTCAAATCCGGAAGTGACTCAGACAGACTGTAATGCAGCCCTGCACCCACATCCTGCAGTTCGGGGCTTTTGCAGGGGCAGTTACAAATCTGCACGGCAGCAGGGCACAGCCTGGACAGCCTATAATTGGCACAGTGTGGAGCTCAGCCTGGGGCAATAGAACTTCCCCAGCAGACAGTGCTTCCTGAGGCAGAGACACTTCCAGTCCCTGCAAATTCATTCACTGCTCAACAGCCCCAGTGAGAGTTTCACTGCTCAGCATCTAGCCCCAGGGCAGTCATTATCCCACACAGCTGGGGTTCTTTGTAGGGCACTTTCCTAGCTCCACCCTGCAGGCCTGAATTTCTCCAGGTGGGGAACTCTTTCCCAGAGCACTCCAGTACCTCGCTGCTTTTTGTAGCCAGCTGGCAGGACAGCTACCACTCCATACACCTTTCACTGCTCTGCAGAGGAAGCTGGTAACCTCCTGGCTCTGAAGGCAAACCCTACCGGATTTAACAAAATGAGTAAAAACATCAAAAGAACAATTGATAACTTCTATACAGAAAGAGAACAGCTTTTCAACCCTGAAGAAACTAATATCAGACAGTCTCCAGGCAATTGTTGGTCCCCAATACAAAAGGCTCTCCTAGAAGGGACTATTAAAAACCTTAAAAGAGAACTAGAAGAAAAATAGGGAAAGGAAAGCTATGCAAGAAAGAACAGAAAACACATATAACTCACTAAAGAAAAATTTGATAAAGTGGAAAAAGAAAACATCTTCCTGAAATGTGAATAGGAAAAGGTAAAAAAAAAAAACTCCCAAGAAGTGCAGGGAAACAGAATTTGTGAATTGGAAAAAGACAATAACTTGTTAAAAAAAAAAAATTAGTGAAATGGAAAAAAATTCGATAGAGCAAAACAACACAATTGGACGTGTTACAAAAAAAGTAAAAAAAGATAATGAACAAAATAACTCACTAAAAATCAGAACTAAACAAAAAGAAATGACTGATTTATTGAGACATCAAGAATCAGTCAAGCAAAACCAAAAAAAAAAAAAAAAAGAAAGATTGGAAAAAAAATGTCAAATATTTACTTGGAAAAACAACAGACCTAGAAAATAGATCTAGGAGAGATAACCTGAGGATCATTGGACTACCCGAAAATTATGATGAAAAAAAAAAAGAGCCTAGATACTATTTTACAGGAAATCATCAAAGAGAACTGCCCAGAAGTAATAGAACCAGAAGGTAAAATAGGCGTTGAAAGAATTCATCAAACACCTTCTGAAAAAGACCCTAAAATAAAGATTGAGAGGAATATTTTGGCCAAACTTCAGAATTTTCAGACTAAAGAAAAAATTTTACAAGCAGCCAGGAAAAAAGTTCAAATACCGAGGTGCCACAATAAGGGCCACGCAAGATCTGGCTGCCTCAACATTAAAGGATCTAAGGGCCTGGAATCCGATATTCTGAAAGGCAAAAGAGCTTAGAATGCAGCCAAGAATAAACTACCCAACTAAGCTGAGTATTTTTTTCCATGGAAGAAGATGAACATTTAATGAAATCGAGGAATTCCATTTGTTTCTAAGGGAAAAAACCAGACTTAAACAAAAAAATTGATCTCCAACAACAGGACTCAAGAAAAGTAGAAAAAAGGAAATGGAATTCTTGAGAACTGTGTTTCTGTTGTGAATATACGTAAAAAACATATTACAATTTGATTTTACTGATATAACATAAAAAAGGAAGTAGAAATGGAAGAGATAATGTCAGAAAAAGGGAAAAGGTGAGATAAAAAGAGGGAAACTACATGTGACAATGAGACAAAAGAAACCTGTCATATCTGAAGGAACTTAGAGAGGGGGAGGAACATTGTGTGAATCCTACTCTCATCAGAGTTGGCTCAAAGAGGAAATAATTGACATATTTGTTTTACAGAGAATCTTCTCTCACTTCATTAAAAAGTGGGAGAGGAAAAAGGAAAAGGAAAAAGAGTAATAAGGGAAGGGTACTAGAAAGGGGAAGGGATTCAAAGGGAGGAGGGAGGGATATTAAAGAGGGAGAGCTGCGCGATATTAGTGGGACCAATAGGGAAGAAGGGAAGGAGGCAAGAAAAAGAAAAGTATAATCTGGGGATATTAGGATGGCAGGAAATGCAGAATTGGTTATTTTAACCATAAATGTGAATGGAGGCAGATAGCAGACTGGATCAAAAGTCAGAACCCTACAATCTGTTGTTTACAGGAAACACATTTAAAACAGGGAGATATATACAGAGTAAAGATAAAAGGCTAGAGCAGAATCTATTATGCTTCAGGTGAAGTCAAAAAAGCAGGGGTAGCCATCCTTATCTCAGATCAAGCAAAAGCAAAAATTGATCTAATTAAAAGACATAAGGAAGGAAACTATATCTTGCTAAAGGTACTATAGACAATGAAGCAATATCAGTATTAAACATATAAGCACCAAGTATTATAGCATCTAACTTCCTAAAGGAGAAGTTAAGAGTTGTGAAAAGAAATAGACAGCAAAACTATAATAATGGGAGATCTCAATCTTGCACTCTCAGATTTAGATAAATCAAATCACAAAAAAAAAAAAAAATAAGAAAGAAATTAAAGAGGTAAATAGAATATTAGAAAAATTAGGTATGATAGATCTCTGGAGAAAACTGAATGGTCACAGAAAGAAGTATACTTTCTTCTCAGCAGTTCATGGAACGTACGCAAAAATTGACCATTTATTAGGATATAAAGACCTCAAAATTAAATGCAGGAAGGCAGAAATAGTAAATGCTTTCTTTTCAGATCACAATGCAATAAAAATTACATTTAACAAAAAGTTAGGTGTAAATAGACCAAAAAGTAATTGGAAACTAAATAATCTCATCTTAAAGAATGATTGGGTGAAACAGCAAATTATAAACACAATTAATAATTTCACTCAAGATAATGACAACAGTGAGATATCATACCAAAATTTATGATGCAGCCTAAGCGGTAATAAGGGGAAATTTTATATCCTTAGAGGTTTACTTGAATAAAATAGAGAAAGAGAAGATCAATTAATTGGGCCTGCAACTTAAAAAGCTAGAAAAAGGCCAAATTAAAAACCCCCAATCAAATACTAAACTTGAAATTCTAAAATTAAAAGGAGAAATTAAGAATATAAAAAGTAAAAAAAACTATTGAACTAATAAATAAAACTAAGAGTTGTTTTTATGAAAAAACCAATAAAATTGATAAACCTTTGGTAAATCTGATTAGAAAAAGGAGAAAGGAAAATCAAATTAGTAGTTCTAAAAATTAAAAGGGAGAACTTTCCACTAATGAAGAGTAAATTAAAGAAATAATAAGGGGTTACTTTGCCCAACTTTATGCCAATAAATTTGACAACCTAAGTGAAATGCATGACTACGTCCAAAAATATAGGCTTCCCAGATTATCAGAGGAGGATGTAAATTGCTTAAATAGTCCCATTTCAGAAAAAGAAATAGAACAAGCTATTAATCAACTCCCTAAAAAAAAAATCCCCAAGACCAGATGGATTTACATGTGAATTCTACCAAACATTCAAAGAACAAATGGGCCCAATGCTTTATAAACTATTTGAAAAAATAGGGAATGAAGGAGTCCTACCAAATTCCTTTTATGACACAGACATGGTACTGATATCTAAACCAGTTAGGTTGAAAACAGAGAAAGAAAATTATAGATCAATCTTCTAATGAATACTGATGCTAAAATCTTAAATAAGATATTAATGACTTCCGGGGCAGAGCCAAGATGGCGGAGCCAAGATGGCGGAGCAGGCACACACCACTCTCTAAGCTCCTCTCATTACCCTCATAACCAACTATTTAATCCAGCCTCAAAAATAACTCTTCACTGCTTAAATTCATGAAGATAAGCAGCACTACAACTTACCAGCCCATCCGGAAGCTCACCAGGAAAGGTTTGTCCTGAGGGGCCAGGAATAGACTAGCACAGGCAGCAAGAGGCTAGCGTCCTGAGCAGACCAGGGGCGGGGGTGATCTCTGTGGCTAGAGAAGTTATAGGGACCACTCTGCCATAGGCTAACTGCTCTGCCTTGATTACAAAGCAGTAAACTGGCAGAGAAGTTAAAGCCTAAAACAGAGGGTCCTCTAAAAAACGCCAGAACCTAACAAGATCTGGCTGTAACCCCTCAAACCCGGAAGTGACTCAGACTTTACCGCAGCCCTGTGGCCACAACCGGCAGTTCGGGGCTTTTGCTGGGGCAGTTACTAATCTGCACGACAGTGGGGCACAGCCTGGGCAGCCTCTAATTGGCAGTGTGGGAGGCTCGGCCTGGGGTAATAGAACCTCCCCAGCTGACTGTGCTTCCCTGGCAGATACTTCAGGTCCCTGCAAATCCATTCACTGCTCAGCTGCTAATACCCATAGCCCCAGGGCAGGGTTTGGCTTGGGGGGTAGTGAAACTCTCACTGCTAAGTGTCTAGCCCCAGGGCAGTCATTATCTCACACAGCTGAGGTTCTTTGAAAGGCACTTTCCCAGCCCGGCTCTGCAGGCCTGAGTTACTTTCGGGTGGGGAACTCTTTCCCAGAGCACTCCAGTACCTCACTACTTTTTGTAGCCGGTCAGCAGGACAGCTACCCTGTCCATATACCTTTCACTGCTCTGCAGAGGAAGCTAGTAACCTCCTGGCTCTGAAGGCAGACCTTACAGGTTTAACAAAATGAGTAAAAAAATCAAAAGAACGATTGATAGTTTCTACACAGAAAGAGAACAGCTTTTCAATCCTGAAGAAACTAATAGCAGACAGTCTCCAGACGATTGTTGGTCTCCAATACAAAAGGCTCTCCTAGAAGAGACTATTAAAAACCTTAAAAGAGAGCTAGAAGAGAAATGGGGAAAGACACATAACTCACTAAAAGAAAAATTTGATAAAGTGGAAAAAGAAAACAACTTCCTGAAATGTGAATTGGAAAAGGTAAAAAAAAACTCCCAAGAAGTGCAGGGAAACAGAGTTTGCGAATTGGAAAAAGAAAATGACTCACTAAAAAAAAAAAAAAAAAAAAAAAATTAGTGAAATGGAAAAAAAATTCCATAGAGCAAAACAACTCAATTGGACATATACAAAAAGAAGTAAAAAAAGCTAACGAAGAAAATAACTCACTAAATATTAGAACTGAACAAATAGAAATGACTGATTCATTGAGAAATCAAGAATCAGTCAAGCAAAACCAAAAAAACGAAAGATTGGAAAAAAATGTCAAATATTTACTTGGAAAAACAACAGACCTGGAAAATAGATCTAGGAGAGATAACCTGAGGATCATCGGACTACCAGAAAATTATGATGAAAAAAAGAGCCTACATACTATTTGACAGGAAATCATCAAAGAGAACTGCCCAGAAGTAATAGAACTGGAAGGGAAAATAGGCGTTGAAAGAATTCATCGAACACCTTCGGAAAAAGACCCTAAAATAAAGACTCCAAGGAATATTTTGGCCAAACTTCAGAATTTCCAGACTAAAGAAAAAATTTTACAAGCAGCCAGGAAAAAATAGTTCAAATACTGAGATGCAACAATAAGGGTCACGCAAGATCTGGCTGCCTCAACATTAAAGGATGGAAGGGCCTGGAATCAGATATTCTGAAAGGCAAAAGAACTTGGGATGCAGCCAAGAATAAACTATCCAGCTAAGCTGAGTATTTTTTTCCATGGAAGAAGATGGACATTTAATGAAACAGAGGAATTCCATCTGTTTCTAAGGAAAAAACCAGACTTAAAAAAATTTGATCTTCAACAACAGGAATCAAGAGAAGTAGAAAAAGGTAAAAGTAACTCTTGAGAACTGTATTTCTGTGTGAATATACATAAAAACCATATGTATTTTTTGATTTTACCAATATAACATAAAAAAGGGAAATAGAAATGGAAAGGGGATAGCGTAAAAAAAAGGGAAGCAGGGAGATAAAAAGAGGGAAACTACATGTGACAATGAGGCAAAGGAAACCTATCATATATGAGGGAACTTAGAGAGGGGGAGGAACATTGTGTGAATCCTACTCTCATCAGAGTTGGCTCAAAGAGGAAAAAAATGACATATTTGTTTTACACAGATTCTTCTCTCACTTCATTAAAAAGTGGGAGAGGAAAAGGGAGAAGGAAAAAGAGTAATAAGGGAAGGTTACAAGAAAGGGGAAGGAATTCAAAGGGAGGAGGGAGGGATACTAAAGAGGGAGAGCTGCGCGACATTAGTGGGACCAATAGGGAAGAAGGGAAGGAGGCAAGAAAAAGAAAAGTATAATCTGGGGATATTAGGATGGCAGGAAATGCAGAATTGGTTATTTTAACCGCAAATGTGAATGGGATGAGCTCTCCCATAAAGAGGAGGCGGATAGCAGACTGGATCAAAAGTCAGAACCCTACAATCTGTTGTTTATAGGAAACACATTTAAAACAGGGAGATACATACAGACTAAAGGTAAAAGGCTGGAGCAGAATCTATTATGCTTCAGGTGAAGTCAAAAAAGCAGGGGTAGCCATCCTTATCTCAGATCAAGCAAAAGCAAAGATTGAGCTAATTAAAAGAGATGAGGAAGGAAACTATATCTTGCTTAAGGATACTATAGACAATGAAGCAATATCAGTATTAAACATATATGCACCAAGTGGTATAGCATCTAACTTCCTTAAAGAGAAGCTAAGAGAGTTGTGAGAAGAAATAGACAGCAAAACTATAATAGTGGGAGATCTCAATCTTGCACTTTCAGATTTAGATAAATCAAATCACAAAACAAATAAGAAAGAAATTAAAGAGGTAAATAGAATATTAGAAAAATTAGGTATGATAGATCTCTGGAGAAAATTGAATGGTGCCAAAAAGGAATATACTTTCTTCTCAGCAGTTCATGGAACCTACACAAAAACTGACCATATATTAGGACATAAAGACCTCAAAATTAAATGCAGGAAGGCAGAAATAGTAAACGCTTTCTTTTCAGATCACAATACAATAAAAACTACATTTAACAAAAAGTTAAGTGTAAATAGATGAAAAAGTAATTGGAAATTAAATAATCTCATCTTAAAGAATGATTGGGTGAAACAGCAAATTATAGACACAATTAATAATTTCACTCGACATAATGACAATGGTGAGACATCATATCAAAATTTATGGGATGCAGTCAAAGCAGTAATAAGGGGAAATTTTATATCCTTAGAGGCTTACTTGAATAAAATAGAAAAAGAGAAGATCAATGAATTGGGCCTGGAACTTAAAAAGTTAGAAAAAACCAAATTAGAAACCCCCAATCAATTACTAAACTTGAAATTCTAAAATTAAAAGGAGAAATTAATAATATAGAAAGTAAAAAAAACTATTGAACTAATAAATAAAACTAAGAGTTGGTTTTATGAAAAAAACATGATAAACCTTTGGAAAATCTGATTAGAAAAAGGAGAGAGGGAAATCAAATTGGCAGTCTTAAAAATGAAAAAGGAGAACTTACCACTGATGAAGAGGAAATTAAAGAAATAATAAGGGGTTACTTTGGCCAACTTTATGCCAATAAATTTGATAACCTAAGCAAAATGAATGACTACCTCCAAAAATATAGACTTCCCAGATTATCAGAGGAGGAAGTAAATTGCTTAAATAGTCCCATTTCAGAAAAAGAAATAGAACAAGCTATTAATCAACTCCCTAAAAAAAAATCCCCGGGGCCAGATGGATTTACATGTGAATTCTATCAAACATTTAAAGAACAATTAGCCCCAATACTTTATAAACTATTTGAAAAAATAGGGAATGAAGGAGTCCTACCAAACTCCTTTTATGACACAGACATAGTACTGATACCTAAACCAGATAGGTTGAAAACAGAGAAAGAAAATTATAGACCAATCTCCTTAATGAATATTGATGCTAAAATCTTAAATAAGATATTAGCAAAAAGACTACAGAAAATCATCCCCAGGATAATACATCATGATCAAGTAGGATTTATACCAGGAATGCAGGGCTGGTTCAATATTAGGAAAACTATCAATATAATTGGCCATATTAATAATCAAATTAACAAAAACCATATGATCATCTCAATCAGAGATGCAGAAAAAGCATTTGATAAAATCCAACATCCATTCCTATTAAAAACTCTTGAGAGTATAGGAATAAATGGATTTTTCCTTAAAATAATCAGTGGCATCTATTTAAAACCAGCAGCAAGCATCGTATGTAATGGGGACAAACTGCACCATTCCCAATAAGATCAGGAGTGAAACAAGGTTGCCCACTATCACCGTTACTATTTAATATTGTATTAGAAATGCTAGATTTGGCAATAAGAGTTGAGAAAGAGATTAAAGGAATAAGAATAGGCAATGAGGAAACCAAATTATCACTCTTTGCTGATGATATGATGGTATACTTAGAGAACCCCAGAGATTCTACTAAAAAGTTATTAGAAACAATACACACCTTTAGCAAAGTTGCAGAATACAAAATAAACCCACATAAGTCATCAGCATTCTTATATATCACTAACAAAACCCAACAGTTAGAGTTATAAAGAGAAATTCCATTGAAAGTAACTACTGATTGTATAAAATATTTAGGAATCTATCTGCCAAGGGAAAATCAGAAACTTTATGAGCAAAACTACAAAACACTTTCCACACAAATTAAGTCTGATCTAACCAACTGGAAAAATATTAAATGCTCTTGGATTGGGGGAGCAAATATAATAAAGATGACAATAGTACCTAAACTAATGTATTTATTTAGTGCTATACCAATCAGACACCCAAAAAACTATTTTGATGACCTAGAAAAAAAACAACAAAGTTCATATGGAAAAACAAAAGATCAAGAATGTCTAAAATTATATTATAAAGCAGCAATTACTAAAACCATCTGGTATTGGCTAAGAAATCAACTAGTTGATCAATGGAATAGGTTAGGTTCAAAGGACACAACAGCCAATAACTTTAATATTCTAGTGTTTGACAAACCCAAACACCCCAGTTTTGGGGATAAGAATGCATTATTTGACAAAAATTCCTGGGAAAATTGGAAATTAGTATGGCAGAAACTAGGCATTGACCCACACTTAACACCATACACCAAGATAAAGTCAAAATGGGTTCCTGACAGGCATAAAGAATGAGATTTTAAATAAATCAGAGGAACATAGGATAGTTTACCTCTCAGACCTATGGAAGAAGAAGAAATTTATGATGAAAGAAGAACTGGAGATCATTACTGATCACAAAATAAAAAATTTTGATTATATCAAATTGAAATGTCTTTGTACAAACAAAACTAATGCAGACAAGATTAGAAGGGAAACAATAAACTGGGAAAACATTTTTAGAGTCAAAGGTTTAGATAAAGGCCTCATTTCCAAAATATAAAGAGAATTGACTCTAATTTATAAGAAATCAAGCCATTTTCCAATTGATAAATGGTCAAAGGATATGAACAGACAATTCTCAGATGAAGAAATTAATACTATTTATAGCCATATGAAAATATGATCCAAATCATTATTAATCAGAAAAATGCAAATTAAGACAACTCTGAGATACCACTACACACCTGTCAGATTGGCTAGAATGACAGGGAAAGGTAATGCGGAATGTTGGAGGGGATGTGGGAAAACCGGGACACTGATACATTGTTGGTGGAATTGTGAACACATATACCCATTCTGGAGAGCAATTTGGAACTATGCTCAAAAAGTTATCAAACTGTGCATACCCATTGATCCAGCAGTGTTTCTACTGGGCTTATACCCCAAAGAGATACTAAAGAAGGGAAAGGGACCTGTATATGCCAAAATGTTTGTGGCAGCCCTGTTTGTAGTGGCTAAGAGCTGGAAAATGAATGGATGCCCATCAATTGGAGAATGGTTGAGTAAATTGTGGTATATGAATGTTATGGAATATTTTGTTCTGTAAGAAATGCCCAGCAGGATGAATACAGAGAGGACTGGTGAGACTTACATGAACTGATGCTAAGTGAAATGAGCAGAACCAGGAGATCATTATATACCTCAACAATGATACTGTATGAGGATGTAGTCTGATGGAAGTAGATTTCTTCGACAAAGAGCTCTAACTCAGTTTCAATTGATCAATGATGGACAGAAGCAGTGACACCCAAAGAAAGAACACTGGGAAATGAATATAAACTGCTTACATTTTTGTTTTTCTTCCCGCATTATTTATAACTTCTGAATCTAATTATCCTTGTGCAACAAAAGAATTGTTCGGTTCTGCACACATATATTGTCTCTAGGATATACTGTAACCTATTTAACATGTATAAGACTGCTTGCCATCTGGGGGAGGGAGTGGAGGGAGGGAGGGGAAAAATCGGAACAGAAGTAAATGCAAGGGATAATGTTGTAAAAAATTACCCTGGCATGGGTTCTGTCAATAAAAAGTTATTTAATTTTTTTTTTAAATAAAGAGGAAAAAAAAGAAAGAAAGTTTCTCTGATCAGTTTTTCATTTCTAAGATATAATAGATTGAAATGTATAAGAACTTAAATATTTTCCCAAATTCATAAGTATTCAAAGATTAAAGAGACAGTTCTTCAAGGCAATGAAGCAAGCTATACATATTATATGAAAAAATTCTCCAAATCTTTAATATTAAAGAAATTAGAGGAAAATGGCAAATATTGGAGGGGAGAGAGAAAAATAGTTTTAAAATGCACTAAAAATCAAATTGAACTAAAACCAAGAGCCAATATTACATGTAATGGAATTACAATAAGATCAGAGATTAAAGAATCAATACCCAATCAGACTCCCAAAAAACTATTTTAATGACCTAGAAAAAATAACAACAAAGTTCATATGGAAAAATAAAGGGTCAAGAATTTCAAGGGAATTAATGGAAAAAAAATTAAAAGAATGTGGCCTAGCTGTATCAGATCTAAAATTATATTATAAAGTAGCAGTTACCCAAACCATTTAGTATTGGCTAAGAAATAGATTAGTTAATCAGTGGAATAGGTTAGGTTCAAAGGACAAAACAGTCAATAACTTTAATACTCTAGTGTTTCATGAACCCAAAGACCCCACCTTTGGGGATAAGAACTCACTATTTTTAAAAAATTGCTGGAAAAATTGGAAATTAGTATGGCAGAAACTAGGCATTGACCCACACTTAACACCATACACCAAGATAAGGTCAAGATGGGTTCATGACCTATGCATAAAGAATAAGATTATAAATAAATTAGAGGAACATAGGATGGTTTACCTCTCAGACCTGTGGAAAAGGAAGGAATTTATGATGAAAGAAGAACTAGAGATCATTACTGATCAGAAAATAGAAAATTTTGATTATATCAAATTGAAAAGTTTTTGTACAAACAAAACTAATGCAGACAAGATTAGAAGGGAAACAATAAACTGGGAAAACATTTTTACAGTCAAAGGTTCAGATAAAGGCCTCATTTCCAAAATATAAAGAGAATTGACTCTAATTTATAAGAAATCAAGCCATTCTCCAATTGGTAAATGGTCAAAGATATGAATAGACAATTCTCAGATGAAGAAATTTAAATTATTTCTAGCCATATGAAAAGATGCTCCAAGTCATTATTAATCAGAGAAATGCAAATTAAGAAACTCTGAGATACCACTACACACCTGTCAGACTGGCTAGAATAACAGGGAATGATAATGTGGAATGTCGGAGGGGATGTGGGAAAACAGGGACACTGTTACGTTGTTGGTGGAATTGTGACTATATTCAACCATTTTGGTGAGCAATTTGGAACTATACTCAAAAAGTTATCAAACTGTGCATGCTCTTTGATCCAGCAGTGTTACTACTGGGCTTATGTCCCAAAGAGATCTTAAAGAAGGGAAAGGGACCTGTATGTGCAAGAATGTTTGTGGCAGCCCTCTTTGTAGTGGCCAGAAACTGATGGAAACTCCCATCAGTTGGAGAATGGCTGAATAAATTTTGGTATATGAATATTATGGAATATTATTGTTCGGTAAGAAATGATGAACAGGATGATTTCAGAAAGGCCTGGGGAGGCTTACATGAACTGATGTGAAATGAGGACCAGGAGATCATTATATACTTCAACAACAATACTATATGATGATCAATTCTGATGGACCTGGCCATCTTCAGCAATGAGATGAACCAAATAAGTTCCAATGGAGCAGTAATGAACTGAACCAGCTACACCTAGTGAAAGAATTCTGGGAGATAACTAAGAACCATTACATTGAATTCCCAATCCCTATATTTTTGCCCACCTGCATTTTTTTATTTCCTTCACAGACTAATTGTACAATATTTCACAATCTGGTTCTTTTTGTATGGAAAATAACGGTTTGGACATGTATACTTACTTTGTATTTAATTTATACCTTAATATATTTAACATGTATTGGTCATCCTGCCATCTAGGGGAGGGAGTGGGGGGAAGGAGGGGAAAAATTGGAACAAAAGGTTGGCAATTGTCACTGCTGTAGCTATTAAAATTTTTTTTAAAAAGAAAAAAAAAAAAAAAAAAAAAACAATGTTTGTGGCAGCCCTCTTTGTAGTGGCCAGAAACTGAAAACTGAGTAGATGCCCCTCCATTGGAGAAGGGCTGAATAAATTGTGGTATATGAATATTATGGAATATTATTGTTCTGTAAGAAATGACCAACAGGATGATTTCAGAAAGGCCTGGAGAGACTTACATGAACTGATGCTGAGTGAAATGAGCAAGACCAGGAGATTATTATATACTTCAACAACAATTCTATATGATGATCAATTCTGATGGACATGGCCATCTTCAGCAATGAGATGAACCAAATCAGTTCCAATGGAGACAGAGAGCACTTTGACAGATTTCAGCGGAATTACACCAGAAGCCCTCTCTCCGAGGCAAGGCAGAATATTTTCCACTTGGCTGGCTGGTAGCAGAAGAAGAGTTTTCAGAGGAAGAAGCTACGAGTCGAGAATTCAGTGGACAACCAGATTCATCTTCATCTCACACCACTGTGGTTGGTGGCTGGGCTCCTGCACGCCCCCCACTGAGACCAAGCTGGTCTGAAAGACTCACCAGAAAGCTAGCCAAGCCCCAAGTGAAGGAAACAAGAGATTCATTCCATCTCTGTGCTGGTTGGAGGCAGAAGAAAGCAGAGGCAGAGGCTAAAGGACCAGACCTTTGGATTTGGCGACATTTGGAGGGAGCTCTTGGAACCAAGCAGAGAGATAGGCCTCTAAGCTAACCGGGCTATATTGGAGATATACTGAACCAGCTACACCCAGCAAAAGAACTCTGGGAGATGACTAAGAATCATTACATAGAATTCCCAATCCCTCTATTTTTGTCTACCTGCAGTTTTTATTTCCTTCACAGGCTAGAATATACTATTTCAGAGTCCAATTCTTTTTGTACAGCAAAATAATGGTTTGGACATGTATACTTATTTTGTATTTAATTTATACTTTAACATATTTAACATGTATTGGCCATCCTACCATCTAGGGAAGTGGGGGGAAAGGAGGGGGAAAATTGGAACAAAAGGTTTGGCAATTGTCAATACTGTAAAATTACCCATGCATATAACTTGTAAATAAAAAGCTATTAAAATAAAATAAAATATTTGTAGACAAAAAAAGAATCAATACCCATTATTACCAGTATCATTTATATAGTACTAGAAATGCTAATTATAGCAATAAGATAAAAATAAATTGAGAACAATGGGAAAATAAATTAATTTTTGCAGATTTTTTGATGGTGTATTTAGCAAATTTTAAATAGAATCAATTACTTGAGTAAAGTTGTAAAGCATAAAACACATATCATCATCCATTCTAAGTAGTATCAAAAATCTGTGCCAGAAGAGATACAAAGAAATTTTACTCAAAACAATTTTGGAAAATTAAAAAAATTAAACTCCCAAGACAAATTCAGAAACTATATGAATACAACTATAAAACAGTCTTTGAGGAAATAAAGACAGATCTAAATAATTAGATTTATAAGAATTGCACATGATTGGGCCATGTCAATATAATAAAAATTATGATCCTATGAAAATTATTTTTATTTATTGATTAAAAAAAGCATGAGAAGAAATGGAAGTTAGCAGTATTTAATCTCAAGCTTTATTACAAATAATCAACATTTTACAACAATAATCATCAAAACTTTTGGTACTATTTAAAAATACATAAGACTGTTGGTGAAGCATATTATGTATATAATTACAAAAGCAACCTATAGTATAGTGTTTGATAAACCCAAAGATCTAAAACTACTGAAGCAAAAATGACTACCAAGAGTAATTAGCCCCCTGTAAAAAAGAATCATATTTTAGCCTTCTGAAAAAAACTGGTAGTAAATCTGACAAATTACATTTAGACCAAAATCTCATATCACCAAGATAAGCATCAAAACTTATCCATGAACAAGATATAAAATGCATAAAGAGACTAGAAAAGCAAGAAAGTACCAGTTGTTATTATGGATAGGGAAAGAGTTTGTGAACAAATAGGAATTGAGAGATTTATGGAACATAAAAGAACAATATTTATTACTTACAATTCAAGGCATTTTGCACCAACAAATTCAATTAAAAGTTGGAAGGTACCCAGTTAAATAGTGGAAAAATCTTTTTGGCAATGATAGAGGTTTCATGTTACATAGGTAAGAATAAGAGTCATTGATAAATTGTTAAAGAATGTAAGACATCTACAAAGGAAGAAATCCAAGGTATGTGAAAAAAAAGAGCTCTGGACTACTAATAATTATAGAAATGTAATTTAGAATAATTTTGAGGTTCCCCCTTAAAATTTATGAGATTGGCAAAGATGTTTAAAAAGGAAAGTAACAGTTGTTGTAGGAACTATCAGAAGACAAAAACACTTAGGCATTATTGATGGAGCTATAAAATAGTTTTGTAATTTCCCATTTAGTAATTTACTATTAAATTTAGCAATTTTTAATTATGCCTTCAAAGTCAACCAACTGTGTATACTCAATACTGCTGGTAGCCAATATATCTCAAGGAAATTTCTAAAAAGAGGAAAAGCATACATATTTGCAAAAGTATTTTTAATTTCTCTTTTTATTTATAAAAGAACTGGAAGCAAAAGGCATGCCCATCTATTAAAGAATGGTGGAACAAATTATTATTATTATCACATATGTTATTATTATACACACACACATAGGCACACTATTGTGCCAAAAGAAATGAATAAAGGATTCGTTTTAGCCACCTGAGAAAATTTTTATGAATTTATTTACTGACAAATGAATGAAGTATTTATTAAGCATTTATTATATGCAAAATGTTGTTTTAAGTATACAAACAGAAACGTATGATATAGCCTATTCCCATACAATTCATATTCTAATAAGGGAAATAACACAAGTTGCAATTGCATGGAAAGGTACCATACTCCTTGAAGTGATGTATAGTGACAACCACATGGCTTCTTTAATATCATTTCTCCTAATAAAATAAAAGGTAGAAAGTAGCCTTTTAAGGGGCTTAGGAGTCCTCATCCCAGTGATACATCCCAAACACACTCTATACCCCTTCCTTGGTTACCCTCAACCTGTTTTTGCCCATCTGTCAAAAGGGTTTATTAAGGTGTGGCTACTGGGCATGCTGTAGCTTCTTGGAGCCTTAAATGACAATTATGTGAATCTGGTAGACACCAAAGGTGGAATACAACCTTGTAAAGATCTCTGTTGGACTGATCACATTATTTGAATCCCTAATGTATGCTTGCCAAAAAGATTATTTTATGGAGAATTTATACAGGGCACCACCGGCTCACAAGGTGGTGAAAAAAAGCAATACAAGAACACTAAATGTCTCAAAAACTTAAGAATTGATTTATGAAATGGGACAGTCACAGGGATTATTTGTGCTGGTAATATGGTAATGGTATAATCCCATGCTGGGATTACTCAGCATGGCATGCCCTTTTCAGTGAAAGTGCTGTGCTATATGAGAAAAGAATTGAATTATTTCAGAAGAAATGTGTGATACATAAAGTTAGAGAGTCTATCCTAAATGTTCACTTGTGTCTACCCTGTGTCATAACATTCCAAGATCATATCGGTCTTATCAGCCACAATCAGACACACTGTAATTCAGTTCTAACATGGATGCCATTTTGGTCCTCTTCAAGAATGAAGGGCAACAAGGTACCAACCAACAAACTAATAAAATCATATCAATTTCTGATATTGAACTATCTGACAATGCTGCAGTCTTTAGTGCTAAGAACTTTCTTTCCTGGGTCTCTAAGTGATATCATAATAGCAGCTTCAGAAACATTCAGCAGATTGTATATCTGCAGGGTCTATGTAATTCCCCAGAATTATGCCTGTGGCAGTAGGATGGAAGATTTGCTTTCCAAAGGTTTTTGGGTGCAAGATTCTAGACTTTTACCACTGAGCCTAAGGGAAGATGATGGTCAAAGTGAGGGTGGTGGGTTTGTTCTGTTTAGGACTTTCACTTGCCCAATTCTAAATTCAAGATTGTTGTTTTCCTCAATTAATTTTGCACTTTCTTTTCCATTTGGTCAATTCTACTTTTTAAGCAGTTGTTTTTTTTCCCAAAATGTTGACTCTTTTTTCATAAATCTCTTGCATCATTTTCACTTCTTTCCCCATTTTTCTTCTATCTGTCTTATATGATTTTAAACTCCTTTCTGAGATCTTCCATGAGTACTTTCTGTTCTTGAGACCACTTCCTGTTTTTCTCTGGGGTTTTAACCATCAGTGTTTTGTGGATTATTTTTATTTTAAATTTATTTATTTAATATTTTCACCAATTACATTTAAAACATTTTTACATTTTTTAAACTTTAGAGTTCAAAATCCTCTCCCTTATCCCCACTCCCAGCCCCCATTAAGAAACCATATATGAAGTTATGCAAAAATATTTCCATAAAAGTCATATTATTGAAGAAGACAAATTTTGAAGAGTTCTGGGGGTGGAGCCAATATGGTGATTGAGCTCTCTCAGTTTTCCTCAAAAACCACATGAAACCAAGTCTCTGAATAGAGTTTAATGGAATGAAACCACTCTCCAACTAAACATAGACCAGAAAAACATCAAGAAAGGTCAGGCTTGCTGGGGTGAAAAAGATCTTCACCAGCTTAGACAAATTCTTGGAAAGCCAGTGAAAGGGTCTTAATCACAGCAAATCAGTCCTGACTCAATAGATGAGCAGATCAGTGGGCAGCCTTCAGACCCATCTCAGAAGGAAAACTTTGGAAAACTAGATTGTTTCCTGAAAAGAATAGGCAAAGCTACCCCTTTCAAACACAAGGGGCCCCTGTGCTCAAAGCCAAAGTTCAAAATTGCACAGGAAGCTTGGGATGATGCACCTTTTACCCTAGGAACAGAGTTCAACCATAAAAACAGAGTGGGGGGGAGGGGAGAGGGAGAGGAAGAGAGGGGCCAGAGGAAGAGAGAGAGAGAGAGAGAGAGAGAGAGAGAGAGAGAGAGAGAGAGAGAGAGAATACTAAAAGAAAAAGAAAGAAAATGAGAAGAAACAGAAAAGAACCTTGACCATGGAAAGCTACTATGATGACAGCTGGCGTCCTTCAGATCAACATGAAGTCAAAGCCTCTGAACTGGTTTTGCAGTAACAGGGCCCAGAAATATTTGGAGTGTAACAAATTTTCAGCCAAGGTGGTGCAATAGATTGAACAGCAGCCCTGAAGTCAGGAGGACCTGAGTTCAAATTTGTTTTCAGATGCTTAACACTTCCTAGCTGTTTGACCCTGGGTAAGTCACTTAATCCTAACTGCCTCAGTTGAAGAAAAAAAAAAAAGAACTTCAGAAAAGATCTGTTTCAATCGGGCATGGGGATGAACAGTGAGAGGAGGAGGAGGCAGCTGAGCAAAGGCACAGCACAGAGAACCAGGGTGGTGAGGCATCTATGCCAGGGAAGTTATCAGGAGGCTCTTAGCCAAAATACATCAGGATTGGCTACTCTGTTTTGGTTGGAAGCCAGTGAATCAACAGATTAGCTGTGAGACATCCAACTCAAATACAAAAGACAAATAGTGAATCTCTAAACCTCTGAATAACAGAGGACTTGGCCATGCCCACCCCGAACCCAAAGAAAGTCAGTAGCACCGGCCCAGCTGCTGTCACCTATAGAGGAAGATTGGGGCCATCTCCCTTTGGCTCAAAGAGCAGTCCTTAATGGTTTTTTGTATGATTTTACTGAGCATATACATAGGTGAGTAACTATAAAGTATATACAAATAAATACAAAGGTATTTTGGTAGTCTAAGAAAGCATTAACAGAGTAGGGAACTAAAAAATACATTATGTATTCACTTGTACTTAGCAGTTCCATTGGTCCCAAAACTCATTCACAAGGTATCCCAAGGAGAGAGATGCTTTTTAAGCTCTCAAGAAGGCCTCTCAACACATATAAATCATTATTCCATTTCTGCCCCTCCTACTTCTGAAGATCAAAGATTATCTGATTATTCTTGGTTTTGGGGAAACAAGTATACTAATGTATTCTTAGTAGAGGTATGAATTTTTGTTGTTGTTGTTGTTGTTGTTAAAGCTTTTTATTTACAAAACATATCCATGGGTAATTTTTCAACATTGACCCTTAAAAAACCTTTTGTTCCAAATTTTTCGCTCCTTCCCCCCCACCCACTCCTCTAGCTGGCAGACAGTCCAATACATGTTAAATATGTTAAAATATATGTTAAATCCAATATGTATATACATATTTATCCGTTTATCTTGCTGCATAAGAAAAATCAGATCAAGAAGGAAGAAAAAAAGCTAAGGAAAAAAAAACAAAATGCAAGCAAACAACAACAAAGAGAGTGAGAATGCTATGTTGTGTTCCACATTCTGTTCCCACTGTAATGGGCTGAGGCTCGAGTTGATGCACTGAGGTCCCAAGCACGTGAGGCTAAATAGTAATTGGACTATACTCTATTAATATATATGCTTGGAGAAAGAATGGCCCCCGCCCATTCTTTGTGCAAGTCCTGATGTGTTGTATAGGAAATGACGATTTTGGTGGGTGGAGGCAGGGGAGTGGAAAGGGAAGCGGAAAGAGAGACCTCTGGCTGGTTTCTTGACACAGCTGCTCGCATTGCTATCGCTACCCCCCTTCATCTCCGACCCACCAGCAATCCTCCTTCACCTCTGCTAGCTGGCTTTTTGTCTCAGCTGCCCATATTGCTTCACCTCCAAAAGAATAAAAATTGAAGATTTTTTCCTCAACCTGAATTCCTGACTCCGGTTGATTTAAAAAACTTGGTCATCACATCCCACAGTGGCAAAAACTAGAAAATGAGTGGATATCCATCAGTTGGAGAATGACTTACTTAATAAGCTATGATATATGGATATTATGGAATATTATTGTTCTATAAGAAATGATCAGCAGGATGATTTCAGAGAGACCAGGAGAGACTTACATGAAGTCATATCAAGTGAAGTCAGAAAAAGTAGGTGTTCCTTATATATGGCAATAGCAAGATTAGGCAATAATTAATTCTGATGGACCTGATTCTTTTCTTTAATGAGATGATTCAGATAAGTCCCAAAGATCTTGTGATGAAAAGAGCCATTTGCACTCAGACAGAGGACTGTGGGAAGTGAGTGTGGATAAACAATATAGTATTTTCATTCTTTTTGTTATTTTCTTTCTCATTTTTTTTCTTTTTTGATCTGATTTTTCTTGTGCAACATGATAATTGTGGAAATATATATAGAAGAATTGCACATGTTCAACATATGGATTAGTTGCCATCTAAGGATGGGGGTGGGAGGAAGAGAGGGACAAAATTTAAACACAAGGTTTTGCAAGGATGAATACTGAAAATTATCTATGCATATGTTTTGCAAATAAAAATCTTTAATAAAAAATAGACCAAATACAAAAAAAAAAAAAAATCAATGAATAAAGCAACATCTTTGAAAATTGAATTAACCTAAATGGAAAAAATGGTACAAAAGCTACCTGAAGAAAATCACACATTAAAAACTAGAATGGAGAAGATGGAAACTAATGATGACTGTATGAGACAGCAAGAATTAGTTAAACAATCTAAAAAGAATAGAAAAAATGGAAGAAAATATGAAATACCTCATTGGAAAAACAGACATCCTGGAAAATAGATCCAGAGGAGATAATTTTTCAAATATTGGCCTATTTGCAGGCCAAGACTAAAAAAAGATCCTGGATAGAATGCTTCATGTGATGATTAAGGATAATTGCCCTGATATTCTAGAGTCAAAGAGGGAAATACTCATTGAAAGAATCTGTCAACCACCTTCAGAAAGAGATCCCACCAGGAAAACCCCAAGAAACATTATTGTGAAACTCCAGAACAACAATCTCAAGGCAAAAACACTGCAACCTTCTGGACAAAAACAATTGAAATATGAATAAATAATCATCAGAATAACACAGAATCTGTCAGCTTTTACAAATAAGGATGGAAGGGCCTAGAATATTATATTCTGGGAGGAAAAGGACCTGGAGTTACAACCAAGAATTAACTTTCCAGTGAGACTCTGCAACATCTTTCAGGGAAGATGATGGATCTTTAATGAAGTAATAAACTTTCAATCATTTCTATTTTAAAAACCAGAAATAAACAGAAAATTTAATCTACAAACACATGACTCAGGAGAAGCATAGAAAGGTAAACAAGGAAAAATATATATTATTTAAAAGTTAAACTATGTCCCTACATAGGAAAATGATATCTGTAAGTCTTGGGAACTATATCTGGCACTGGGGCAAACAGAGGGGGACATCACATGGACAGAAAGTGTATTTGTGAATGAATAAGTAGGAGGAGAAAGAGAAAAGACAAAGGAAGGGCAGGATAGAAGGGAAGGCAGAAAAACTACGGACAAAGATAAGAGAAGGAGGGGAAAAGGTGATAGTAGATAAAAATAGTGGGTGGAGTGGGTAAAAAACCACTACTAAGGACACTAGTAAGAGAAGAAAAGTATATATAGAAGAAGTATATGTAGTGTATATATATATATATATATATATATATATGTGTGTGTGTATATATATATATATATATATATATATATATATATACACATACATATATAGCATAATATATGTGTGTGTGTGTGTGTGTGTGTGTGTGTGTGTGTGTGTGTATGAAAATAGGATGGAGGGAAACACAGAACTAGTAATCATAATTGTGAATATGAATGAGATGAACTCTCCCATAAAATGGAAGTGAATGGAATAGCAGAGTGGATCAAAAAACAGAATCCTACAATATGCATTAATGTATTCTTGGTAGAGTTGTGAAGTAATCCAAACCATTCTAGAGTGTAATCTGAAACTATACCCAAAGGGCTAACAAACTATTCATATAGAGGGGGATTGCTGGAGCCTGTAAGAGTCTGTTAATTTGCCTGATGCTAAGCTAAGGTCCTAGTGCTGGTGTCTGACTGTACTGAGGCCAGTGGGGTAGTTCCTGTGATTCGCTGGGACTACACTACTGTCTGGCTATTGAAGATTGCCTGTTTGCTCAGGATTATGTTGAAGTATGTGGTGTGTGAATGGGAGGAGTGGGAGAGTTCCTGGTTTTGGAATTTTTCTGTCTGATAACACAGGGGTTCAGAATTTCCTGCTGGTTTCCCAAGATTGGATTTACTATTGGTTTATTGGCATGCTTCCTCTCCTGGACTGTACTCCCCTTTTGCCTGAATAAGACAGACCTTTCTTTCCAGTCTTTCAAGTTTCTTGGGCTCAAAGATTTTTATACCCCCACCATTTTCTGGTTTTTCTGTTCCAGGATATGTTTGACATTCCTATTTTATGGTTGTTTTGAAGTGAGTTTGGGTGATTTGTGGTGATTTACTGCTTATTCCATCATCTTGATTCCTTATCTTATTCCTTCTTGTGCTCTTGCATGGAAGAAGAAGGATCTCCTGAGTGTTATTCAAAAACAATGGTCAGCCAGAAAACTATAAAATAGAGGAGACTTAAGTCCTTGAAAGTAATCATATATAATATATTTATAATAGCACTTTTTGTGGCAGTATGGACTTTTTAACAAAGCAGATGGTTGTCAGCTGGGGAATACCTAAACAATACCCATACGGGTCCAAGATGCATTTGCTGCTGCAAAACTGCTGGCTTTGGCTTTGATAATTCTCCTTGGCTTCATTCAAATTGGAAAAGGCGAGGTCTCCAATTTAAGCCCCCAGTTTTCATTTGAAGGCACCAAGTTAGATGTTGGGAACATTGTGCTGGCTTTATACAGTGGCCTCTTTGCCTACGGGGGCTGGGATTATTTGAATTTTGTCACAGAGGAGATGATAAACCCTTACAGAAACTTGCCACTGGCCATCATCATTTCACTTCTTCTGGTCACCTTAGTGTACGTCCTGACAAACCTGACTTACTTCACCACCTTGTCCACTGAGCAGATGCTGAGTTCAGAAGCTGTGGCCCTGGACTTTGGAAACTATCACCTGGGCGTCATGTCCTGGATCATCCCTGTCTTCGTGGGCCTGTCCTGCTTTGGATCAGTCAATGGCTCCCTGTTCACCTCCTCCAGGTTGTTCTTCGTAGGTTCCAGGGAGGGCCATCTGCCTTCTGTCCTTTCCATGATCCACCCCAAGAACCTGACGCCGGTGCCATCCCTAGTGTTCACGTTCACCCTGCTCTACGCTTTCTCCAATGACATCTTCTCCGTCATCAACTTCTTCAGTTTCTTCAACTGGCTTTGTGTGGCCCTAGCCATCATTGGGATGATCTGGCTCCGGTTTAAGAAACCAGACTTGAACAGACCCATAAAGGTGAACTTCAGCCTGCCCATCTTTTTCATCCTGGTCTGCCTGTTCCTGATTGCTGTCTCTTTCTGGAAGACTCCGGTGGAGTGCGCAATTGGCTTTGTCATCATCCTCACGGGAATTCCGATTTACTTCATTGGCGTCTGGTGGCAAAACAAGCCAAAGTGGCTGCTCCAAGGCATCTTCTACACGACAGTCCTGTGCCAGAAGCTCATGGAGGTGGTTCTACAGGAGTCCTGAGGTCGCCCCGACCCACCTTCCGACAAGCAGGCGTGCGCCCGGCCCTGCCTCCCCTCCTCCCGCCTGGGCGGCCTGCCGGCACACTCCCTTCCTCTGCTCAAGGCGGTAGCTAAGGGTGCTCTGAAAGAAACCCACGGTACAAACCAACGTCTCCTGGCTACCTCCTCCGGAGCCCCAGAGGGGCAGAAAACAATTGTTGAATTAGGCATTCAGACTAGACCTGGGCCTGAGAATAGATGTTATTTTTTTGCTTTCCTTCATTTTATTTTATTTTTAACTTAAGGTTCAGTTTAGTAGATGCCAACGATACGATTTCTTTTTATGAATGAGAATATTTTTTCGATGCTGCCAACTGTACCCATATACCTCTAGATGGGACTGACCCAGACTCAGTTCAAGCAGCTCTCCTTTGCCAGCCCTCCTCCACTAGCTTCGTACCTTAGGAGAGCGGACCTTCCGAAGACCACACACTGCAGGGCACGAGTGGATGGAACTACTGAGACTTGACACGATGTTGGTTTTAAGTGGGGGCTTGCACTAAATCGCACTGACGGTCTGCTTCTGCTCTTCGTTTGTGTTATGATGTTGGGTTATTGGTTGTGGTTTTTTTAAGTTGTCATAAAATGGAGCTAGTTCAAACTGAAAAAAAAAAATGAAATTAATGGAGGATTGCTGTGCTAAGGACCAATGGCTGTGACTAATTTTAAAAATCCTGGAAGACTTATATATGATATAGAGTGAAATAAGCAAAGTCAAGAAAATAGTATACTTAAATGAAATGAAAAATCCCAAATCAAAAGTGAATTTTACAAAGTTACAAAGAACAAGCAAGTCTGCAAAAAAAGAAATGTGGGAAGGTGCTCCCTCCACCATTCCTTCATAGAGTTGGGAGATTCATAGGTTAAGATAACATTACATATATTTTCAGATTTTTTCAATATTTTGATTATTTTTTGACATTTTTGTCTCTTCTTTCTTTTCCCTTTCTTTTTTTTATATGGAGTAGCTTTCTGGGAAGCAGTAGGAGTAGAGAAACTACTGGAAAAAGGAGAGAAAAGACAAAGAGGGGGAAGAATAGAATGTTGGGAAATATAGAATTAGTAATCTTAACTGTGAAGGTTAATAGAATCAACTCTCCCATAAAATGGAAGGAGATAAATCAGAATCCTACAATATATTGTTTTAAAGAAGCACAACACCAGAATATTGGAGCAGAGTGACACATAGAGAGTAATGGTAAGGGGCTGGAGCAGAATCTATTATGCATTAGCTGAAGTAAAAAAAAAAATCAGGAATAGCAGTTCTGATCTCATTTAAAATAAAGACAAAAATAGATCTAATTAAAAGAAATAAAGAAGGAAACTATATCTTGCTAATAGGTAACATAGACAATAAAGCAATATCAATATTAAACATACATGTACCAAGTTCATCATATTTTTAAAAGACAAGTTAAGTGAATTACAGGAAAAAACAGACAGCAAAATACTATTGGGGCACCTCAACTATCCCTTCACAGAACTTGATAAATCCAACCCAAAAATGAACAAGAATAAGTAAGGACTAAACAGAATGTTAGAAAAGCTAGAAATGATAGACCTTTGGAGAAAATGGAATGGAAACAGAAGGGAATCTACCTTTTTCTCAGTAGCACATGGCATCTACAGAAAAATTGCCCAAAATTCTAAATAATAGGTCAAGCAACAAATCATAGAAACAATCAACAATTTCATTAAAGAAAATGAAAACAGTGAGACAATACATCAAAAGTTATGGTATGCAGCCAAAAAAGTACTTAAGGGAACATTTTCTAAATCTTTACATCAAGAAGATGAAAAAAGAATAATTCAATAAGTTGGGCATGCAAACTAAAAAATAAAAATTAGAAAAAGGACAAATTTAAAATCCCTAATTGATTACCAGATTGGAAATCCTGAAGATCAAAGGTGAGATGAATAAAATAGAAAGTTTAAAAAAAACTAAACCAAAAAAACTCCACAAGAACTATTGAGTTTATAAATAAATCTAGCAATTGCTTTTATGGAAAAACCAATAATTTGATCAAAAAAAGAAAGAATAAAACCAGATATCTAGTATCTAAAATGAAATGTGTAAAAATCACCACCAATGAAGAAGAAATTATTCATTAGGAAATGTTTTACTCAATTATATGCCAATAAATCTGACAATTTGAGCAAAATTCATGAATATTTACTAAAATAGAAGTTATGTAGATTGATACATCAGGAAACAGAATACCCTAATAACTCCACCTTACAAAAAGAAATTTAACAAGTCATTATGGAATTCCCTAGGAAAAAATCCCCAAGGTCAGATGGGTTCCAAGTTAATTCTACCAAACATTTAAAGAACGATTAATTCAAACATTATAAAAACTATTTGAAAAATAGGGAATGAAAGAATCCTACCAAACTCCTTTTATGGCACAAATATGATCCTGATACCTAAAGATAGGACTAAAGAAAGAGCTAAAACAGAGGAAAAAAAATATAGAATTACTTCCCTAATGAATATTGATGCAAATATTTTGAACAAAATATTAGCAAGATGGTAGCAACAATATATCACAAGGAGTATACTCTATAATTAGTTGGGATTTATGTTACAAATATAGGGCTTGTTTGATATTAGGAAAACTGTCAACATAAAAAACCAACAGAAACTAAATGAGTATCTGAATCAATTTTGAAAACTCTTTTGACAAAATAATTCACTCATTCCTTTAGAAATCCTAGACATCACAAGAGTAAAGGAAGCATTCCTTAAAATGATAAGCAGTATCTACTTAAAACCATCAGCAAGCATTACAATATGGAAAAGCTAGAAGCCTTCCAAAATAATCAGGGGTGAAGTGAAGCAAGGCTGCCCATTTGCACCACTGCTCAATATAGTACTAGAAATGTTAGCTGTACACTATAAGAGTAAGAAGTAGAGTAAGCAATGAAGAAACAAAACTGTCCCTTTTTGCTGATGATATTATGATATACTTAAAGAATCCTAGAGTATCAACTTAAAACATTACTTGAAATGAACAATTTTAGCAAAGTGGCTGAATATAAAATAAATACATTTAATCATCAGCATTTATATACATCAGCAAGATATAGAAAGACATAGAAATTACACTTAAAATAATTGTAACAATATAAAATACTTGGGTGTCTACGTGTCAAGACACACCCAAGAACTGTATGAACACGATTACAAAACCTTTTTTATACAAATGAAGTCAGATATAAACAACTGGAAAATGTCAATTGCTCATGGTCAAGCTAATATAATAAAAATGACAATTCTACCTAACTTAGCTTACTTATTCAGTAGCATATCAATCAAATTACAAAAAACATTATTTGTAAAGTCAAAAAAAACAACAAAATTCATCTGGAAAAATGAACAATTAAGAATATCAAGGGAATTAATGAAAAAAATGCAAAGGAAAGTGTCTAGCAATAACAGTTCTCCAACTATATTATAAAGCAATAATCATAAAAAACTCTGTTACTGGCTAAGAAATAGAATGATGGGTAGATTGAGAACACAAGATACAGTCAATGTCCACAGAAATTTAATATTTGATATAACCAAAGATTCCAGTTTTGGGGAATATGAACTCACTATTTGACAAACACTGCTAGGAAAACTGGATGAAGATAGAGCACAAACTAGAGGTATAGACCAGTATCTCACAAAACATATCAATCAACATAAGGTCAAAATGTGTACATGTAACACCACAAGCAAATTAGAACAGCAAAGAATATTCTGTTTGATATATCTATGGATGGAGGGGGGAAGGAGAAGGAGAATGAATCACAAAATGAGATCAAGAGCATTACAAAATGTAAAACAGATAATTTTGATTAATTAAATTAAAAAGCTTTTGGAGAAACAAAAGCAATGCAACCATAGTTAGAAGGAAAGCAGAAAACTGGGAAACAATTCTTACAGTAAATGTCTTTGATAAAGCCCTTGTTTTTCAAATAAATATTTGAGAAACACACACAGAGAGAGAGAGAGAGAGAGAGAGAGAGAGAGAGAGAGAGAGAGAAACAGAGAGACAGAGAGACAGAGAACTGAGCCAAAGCGATAAAAAGACAATTCATTGATCTACTGATAAATGGTCAAAAAATATGAACAGGCAATTTTTAGATAAAGAAATCAAATATATGAAGAAGTACTCTAAGTCAGTTTTAATTAGAGAAATACAAATTAAATAGCTCTGAGGTATCACTTTACACCTATCAGATTGGCTAATGTGACAAAAAATGGAAAATTATAAATGTTGGAGAGGATGTGGAAAATTGGTATACTATGCAATTGTTGGTAGAGTTCTGTACTAATACAACCATTCTGAAGAGCAATTTCAAACTATATCCAAAAGGAAACCCTTTGATCCAGCAATACCATTACTCGATATCATAATATCAAAAAAAAAAAAAGGACCTACACGTGTAAAAATTTCTAGAATAGGCATTTTCATTGTGACAAAATATTGGAATGGAGGCAATGCCTATCAACTGGGGAACAGCTGACCAAGTTGTGGTATATGAATGTAATGGAATACTATTGTGCAATAAGAAATGATGAACAGTCAGATTTTAAAAGAAAACCTGGAAAAACATGTATGAACTGATGCAAAGTGAAATGAGCAGAACAGGAAAACATTGTACACAGTATTGGTAATACTATGCGGTAATCAACTATAAATGATTCAGCTTTTTTTCAGTAGCACAATGATTTAAGACAAGTACAAAGGACTCATGAAGTTTTCCTTCAAGCTTTCCACATCTCAAGAAAGAACTGATGACTTTTGAAAGAAATTTTAAAAATACTTTTTTCCAACTTAATTTTTTGTGTGTTTTTTATCTTTTTGATCTACTTCTTTCATGACTGGGATCATTATGGAAATATGTTTGACATATTTTGACATGTGCTCTCATACATGTATAACTTATTGCCTACCAGTTTTGGAAGAGGGAAGAGGAGAAAGGGAGGGAGAAAATTTGGAACTCAAAATCTTGTAAAAAATTGCCTTTATATGAAATGGGGAAGAAAGTAAAATAATATTTTTTTTTAAATGATAGAAGAGGCTGAGGTGAGTTGTATGGCATAGTTTCCCTTAGATGTAAATATACTATTAGATTGTATAGAACTTGTTCTGGAGAGCTAATCTACTAGACAAAGTAGTTGGGAGACTTAAACCAGATATATGCTACTACTATTTTTTATAATAAAGGATTGGTTATTTTTATTTGGGGTGGGGAGGGTCAGTTGAAATGAAGGTTTTGGAAGTGGGACACTGGTATTTGGAATATCAAAAGGAGGAAGAGGAGAAGGAGGAGGAGAAGGAGGAAAAGAAGTCCAGTGTGGCATTCTGGAAAGTATAAAGAAAAGAGTAGAAAGAGTTATAAGAGACAGACAAACAAGATGTTTTGAAATCAATATTAAATTTTGTGTGTTATTTTTAAAGTGTCAACTTTATATAATAGTGATTCTTGATTTCATTTATAATTATATTTTTCTGGTTCTGCATGTGTGGAAATGCTTGTATTTGATGATGTTTGTTAAGTACAGAATAACTCCAGAAATTATAATTTAAAAAGAAAAGCTTCTGGCTGTAATCAAAGCTAGACTTGGCAAGGTGGTTTCATCATGAAGAATTAAATAATATGAGTCAAAATCCTCTGAACATAATGCCAAATCATATAAAATAAGCAGCTGAAGTAAAAAGTCATATTGTACATTAAAATGCTTTAAAAGATGTAAAAAACTGTTAGCTTTATTTTATGTCAATAAATTTTATTATTTTACTTTACCCCCCAGTTAAATGACACATTATGTTAGAACTATAGTGCATTGCTTCTTGTAAAATGCTCCTGGCACATTTCTATTCCATTTCATCCTGGTCAGAAAAATAGGCTTAGTTCTTTCTTTCTTCTGTGATTACAACATGAAATACATCCAAATGTATTGAAAACATTAAACAAAGGCTATTGCCAATGGTTGATTCCAGGGCCACAGAAATATGAAAGGCCAGTTGGATCATAGAGCAGCAGGCAGTTACATGTTTTTCCACACTACCAAATTCAATGGAACTGTGCTACAGAACTTGGCCCAGATGTGACTTAGAATTATAATAGTATGGCAATAGTAGTTTATAGCTCCAGATGTTCAGAAAAAAAAGAGTTAAAACATTGGATTCAAATCCTGTTTTACCACCTGGTCACAAAATACCATGATGAGACAATCCCTGCATAATTATTTTATTTTTTTATCACTTCCCAGCACTTACTTAGGTACTTGTTTTACAGGGATAAAAACTCCACTTTGGTATCATGTCAGTTAAATAAGTTGAATTACAATAGAGCTTGGTTAGGTTTCACCTTTACTTCAAAGAATGTAGTTTAGATATATTCGCATAATGAATTCAAAGAAAAGAACAGTTAACAAAAGAAATTAATAAATAGCATCCTAGGATTCACTTCACAATCTTTGTCACCTTTGGCTCTAAAAATTTTCAAGATTTGATCTTCATTTTTCTCACTATAATAATGCATCATTTCAGTCATACTTTACACTTGCAGAATGCTTTCACCAAAGTACCCCAAAGGAATAAGTAAATTATTTCCATACTGTAAATATTCATTATTTATTTGCTATAGTAGAAAGAACATTTGAATGGGAATTAGGAGATCTTTGTTATATTAGTGAGTCTGTCAATAACTATAGGATCTTGAATACTTACTCAACTTCTCTGGGCCTCAGTGATCTTTATGGAAATATATAAATGTTGCCTTTTAAAGTTCTGTGATTTATATCTCAATTTATAGATGACAAATTTGAACATTTCATTTTTGAATCGGCAATAAATGCTAAAGGAATAGTTCTATAAACTCAATCCAATTTGCAAGAGGTCTGGTACACAGTAAACATTTAGTAAATGCTCCTTCCTTTCTTCCTTCCTTCCTAAGTTCATATGCATAAGGAGCCACTAAATAAATAGATATTGAAATTTTATAACTATTAATTAATTTAAAATTTTATTAGTTAAATTAACCAATTAAATAAATTAATTATAACATGATATAGCAATAAATTATTTAATGATACATAATAAATAATAAATATAATTATGTAAAATAATATAAGTTTAAGTAATTTAAATTAATTTAAAATTTTTATAACTGTTAATTAATTTAAAATATTTTAAAATCATTCTTCCAGGGTACTGAGATAAAATTATATTCATTCTAACTTTTCAGAAGATATTAATTCTTAATCTGATACTCTGTTGAAAAAAATTCTTAAAGGGATATATTACTGTAATAGTCATTTTTATTGGAATATTTCATCAATATGACAAAAGGGTATCTTCTAGTTTTGAAGGTAGACATTTTATTTTAAAGAAGGTTAAGCACATACGGGGAGTCAAGGAAGCCCTTGATCAATTTGGTGATTCTACAGCTCACACCCTCATCACTTCTCATCTGAACTATTGCAATAGCTTCCTATGATAATGAAATGAAGACTAAAAAGAAATAGAATATACTCTGATCTTTATTACATTTTTATTCTGAGAAGAAGAGAAAGGATACCTCTCTGTACCTTCTCTAGATCTGTTGTTTTTGAGAGATGGACAAGGAGCAAAAGAACCATACAAGAAGAGTTGAAGAAATTTTTGACAACTTCTAGAAGAGCAAAGATGTCAGCTTAAAGCTGGAAATGATGGCTCCTGTAATTGGTGTTGAGAAACAGGACAATAGCTTTCTAATTGGTCTACTTGCTTCAAATATATTCCCATATCCAATTCATAAACTCAGCTGCAAAGGTAATTTTTCTAAAAGTTGGATCTGAACATATCAATGAAATCAAATATCTCCTGTTTTCCTGCGGGATCATATATAAACTCCTCTTTTTGGCATTTAAAACTTCATATCTTGATATCCTTTTCAATTATCTCACATTTTCATCCCCCTTCACGCACCCTACAATCCAACTACACAGGTCTGTTTGATGATCTTTATATACCACTCCGTCTCCTATTTCCTTGCCAGTATTCTGGCTCTCTCCAATGTCTATAATGTTCTTACCCACAATTCTACCTTGTAATGTCTTTGGATTTTTTCAAAACTCAGATCAAGTCCCCATTTTTTATAGGAAGCCATTCCAGGTCATTCTATTGAGATTACCTAATACCTTCTCTATCCATACCATGTATGTATTTAATTATTAGATTAGATTATGCATATATTAAAATGTTAAGTCATTAAAGAAAGGGACAGTGTTTTTGCCTTTCTTTGTATTTTCAACCAAGCATGTTACTTATCCCATCATAAGTGCTTGTTCACTGACTCACTGACTGACTGATAGGCTAGTTAAGACTTTTTTTTCAAATTAAGACAATTTTGAGATGGGATAAAATAAAACAATTTTATCTAATCCATCTAATATTATTAATCAGCTTCACTTAGACATAAGAAAAAGATATATAGCTAGACTACAACATTGATATCTCTATATGCAGCTTTACTGCTGTTGTGAAGGACTGGAGCTCTTTTGGTATCAGGGCTTTTGTATTCAGTCAAATAAAAGGCTGTATTAACAGCCTAATAAGTCTTAAGAACAGTTTCAAATGCTTAAAGATAGATAACTGGCATAGCACATTCAAGAGACCCCCATTACCTATTACTACACTCCCATTTCACATACTAAAATATTCACCTGGATCTATGATCTTCTTGATTTGAATATCAATAATATATAGGTCTTTATTCTCCCATAAATTCACCACTTGGGATCTAATAAGCATGATAGGAAACTTTCTTCATTTTTCTCCTGGCATACTGAGAATGTCAGTGGAATACCTTTGTCTACTTGCCACTTCTTAACATCACCATCTTCCTTTCTGATCTGTTATTGCTGGCACACAGACTTGGGCTTCACTTGTAGAATAGGAAGAAGTAGAAATTTTAAAATGTCAAAATCTTGCATATCTTTCCGCCCCCACCACTTGCCATAAATCACTAAGATTTCTGTCTTCTTAGGTACACAATACTCACAAAAAGTTGCATAGATTAGTCAATTTTCAATAAATATTTGTTAGTTTCTTTAAAAGCTGACAGTAGTAGTTATGACATATATGACATATATATGACAATAGTCAGTTATGACACCAGGGCAAATTTGAAATATGTCACCTTTTTTTTTTTAAATTAAAGTCATATAATTTTAAAACTTCCAGCCTTTACAAAAAAATAGTTTCAGAAGCAAGGTGTTTTTTTTTAAAGCTGCCTAAATTAAGTGTTCATAAGAAGGTCATATTTGGTACAGAACAGGACACTAAAGTGATAAGTATTCATACAGGAAACAAATGAAAAAGTAAAGGATATTGGGAGCATCAGATTTACACTATATGGGCAAATCCTACTATCTTGGAACTGAAAAATTCCTGGAATAATTAATTTGAATGCACAAATTGAATTATGATGCAGTGTTTATCTTTTAGTGAAAGAATTGAATCATATAAAGTCAACAGACATTAAAGAGATGTTTTATCTAAGCATCATTCCCTCCTTCCTTCCTTCTTTCATCCTTCCCTCTTCCTATCTTCCTTTACACTTTCCTTTCTCCCTCCCTCTCTCCCTTCATTCCCTAACTACTTTTTCTTCCTTCCTTCCTTCTTTCCTTCTTCTTTCCTTCCTTTCTTCCTTCCTTCTTCCTTTCTTCCTTTTCTCTTCTTTTCTCTTTCCTGCCTTTCTTTCAATCCTTATCTTCTTGTTCCTGTTCTTCTGAATGTTTTCTTGTCTCTTTCCATGTTTATCACTCAATCTTTGTCTCTGTCTGGCTCTGTCTCTCTCTCTCCCTCTACACACACACACACACACACACACACACACACACACATACACAAATGCACACATATTGTGTTGTAGTGGATTGGAAGGGTGTATCAAGAACTTCAATTTATTTTCAAACACCTCTGGCTAAGTTAGGTATTTTTTATTTTTTAAGAACAGAAATGTTCCATCTTCCATCTTCATGACAGATAGTTTTGAATGATATTTGGTTTTGTATTTTCTTTTTTATTCTAACTAGTTTTGAAAGACTTTGGCCAAGAAGAGGAATTGCAGTTAAAATCCTCTCCTTGTCTGAGTGAAACAACATAAAAATATTTTTCACCATTTAAACATAATTTACCATCTAGACACAATTGCTTTACTCAGCTCCATGAATCAACATTCTAATAAGGTAACAAGTAATAATTGTCATGTTTAGTGAAATACTATTTGCGTTAGCTTTGCAATATTGTGGGATGATGAAGAACAATGAAGATGTGTTGTTGTTACAAGGAGAAATGGCACTTGCCACCTCTAAAATCATGGCAAATATTAGTGAGGGTGCTGATCTACTTAAAGAGGGAGCTATAAATGCACAGTGAGATGCTAGCATTAATTTGGAGTTAGTAAACAAATGATGTCTTCATAAACAAAAAGAGAACCTATACAAGAGTATTTGCATGGATTTGGGCTTGTTTTTGTTTGTTTTTTATTAATACAAGAGAAAGAATATCATGTGATAGTATTTGAACCATTATTCTTTCTATAATTAAATTTTATTTTTAATTTATGGAATAAAACAAGCATTTCCATAATTTAGTATAATAAAAAAGTTGATTGCACCTGAAACTGCAAATCTACCATTCACAACTTGTCATTCCTTTCAAATATACAACCAAATTATTTTTTATAAATTTCTTTTTATTCTTCCCTATACTGCCTTAGAGATGGCTACTACTAGATATAAATAGGTGTCAAAAATAGAAGCAAATGATGTTGAAGACTATGAGGGAGTCTTTGTTTTTTTTTTTAACATCATTGCAGAAATTTAGTCCTCTGGCTTTAGGCACTCTATAAAATCAGAGATTTCAAATAGGATCATTTTGGGGTTAAAAGCATGGTGGTAAGATATGGATTTGTGATTTCTTTGGTACTCTTAATAGAATACCAAGAGGTACACCCTCTTCTGATCCAGGTTGATAATAAGCAATTCATAATCTTAGAAAAACTCACTGTTATATCTTTATTAGTAAAGAATAATACCCTGAGAAAAAATTTTAAATTTGTTTTGATGGTGCTATGTTGGAATCCTTACTAACTGCTAAGTAATTAGAGTTGATCTAATCTTACAAGAAGTTGTTTTGGCCAGAACCTGAAACAAGGTACTAAGTAGAACTAATCAAGACAAGGCTTGTGTTCCCACCTTTACTCAAGGGAATCCACACCTTAAAGCTCTTTGGGCCAGAGAGCACTATGGGAGAAAACCCATAATCCCATTCTCTCAGAAGGTTCACATATAAGGCGAGACAGCCATTCCAGAATACACTTTTTCCTCTTGGCTGGCTGATCGCGCTGGACTCGAGAGGAACGACTCTGGTGCAGAGAACACTTTTGACGGATTCCAGGGGAGCTACACCAGAAGCCCTCTCTCCGCGGCAAGTTGGTGGCTGGACGCCAGAAGCCCTCTCTCTGCGGCAAGTTGGTGGCTGGGCTCCCCAGAGGGAGATAAGAGAGACCTTCCATCTCTGTCTTGGTTGGAGGCAGAAGAAAGCAGAGGCAGAGGCTGAAGGACAGAACCTTTGGATTTGGAGACATCCGAAGGGCTCCAAGCCTCTAAACCAGCTGCGCTCTGAGAAGAACAAACTCCAACATTTGAACTCTTAACAGTGCTAAATAAATGAGGAATGTCTCTTTGTTTTCTAAGAATAATTGGCAAATTTAAAAATTATTTTCAACTATTTTACTTTCTATCATATTTAGTTGGTAGCATTGCTTTTCCACATAAATGTCTAAAAGCAGTACCTAAGGAATACATTCAATGGAAAAAAGAAAGCATTTCAAAGAAAATGTGTAAGGTAGACCTGCTGAGGCAAGTTTACTTGCTCAATGGATTCTTTTCAGAGTTAAAAGCAAGTAATTCTTCAAGCACTTCTGTATCAGTGGCCAATAAGAACCCAGACTGTGCAAGAGACTAACAATGAAACTTTGATAGGAATCTAGGTTATGTACACTATCCCATTTCTAGCCTTAGCATATGGGTTTTGTATAACTTCTGCTTACAATGAAAAAAAAAATGGATCAATAAATCATACCTCATTGCAGCTATCAAATTCAAATCTGTAGTCTGTATTATTCTATTTAAAGATGCCCATAAAAATCAATGTGGAAGTTTTAGTCAATTAGGGATTATGAACCATGATGCTTTTTCAAAATTTCAGTTATAATGTAAATATGTGGGCTTGGATCATAGATATTGTTGACATCTTTAGGTGGCATAATGAATAGAAAACTTGATGTGGAATGCAGAAGATCAGAGTTCAAATCTTACAGGAACAATTTGCTAGTTGTGTGACTTTAGTTTCCTTATCTGTAAAATGGAAATAATAATAATGCTAACCTCAGCCAGTCTTCTGGGGAGGGATCCAAAATGGCAGAGAGGACACATGTTTTTTTCTGACCTTCTCCTACAATCATCAGGCTAATTAGCAAATCCAGCCTCTGAATTAGTTCTGGACCAGCAGAATCCACAAATATTGGGAGTACAACAAATTACCAGCAAAAGATAATTTCAAACATCACCAGAAAAGGTCTGTTTCAATTGGGAAAGAGAGGGAGGCAGAAAAGCACAAGCAGGTTGAGTACAGACATCAGCACAAACAGCTCAGAGTCCCAGGGTGGTGCAGACTCTATAGGCGGTACAGACTCCATGGGGCAGAGAATCTGTGGGAAGGAAACAGATCAGAAAAGGTCTGTTTCAATCAGAAACAGGAGGGAGCCAGCCAAGCATAAGCAGGATGAGCACAAATGCCAGCTCAGACAGCACAGAAGCTCAGGATGATGCAGACTTTGCAGGATGGTGCAGACTCCACATGGTGGAGAATCTTTGGAGAGGAATCTACAGGAATATACAACAGTGTTGGCCATTCTGCTCTGCTTCCAAGCTAGTGGATCAGCAGAGAAGTTATAAAACATCCAACACAAACACAAAAGGTAAATAGTGAATCCCGAAATACCAGAATCTCACAAGACCTGGCTATGACCACCTAGCATGGGGAGTGAGTCGGCACTGACCCAGAGCAGCCACTGTGGCTTATAGGAGACTGCTATTTATAGAGGAAGCTTGGAAAACCTCCCCTGTCCTAAAAGCAGACCTTAATTATTCTTTTAAAATGAGTTTTAAAAGTAAGGAGAACTCTGACAATAGGCAGCTTGGATGGTGAAAGAGAAGAATAGATTTCAAACACTGAGAAGACTAAAGGCAGATTGCCTCCAGATGAAGCCCCAAAGGTATATAACATGGTCCCCATAACACAAAGCTCTCCTAGAAGAAATTAAAAAGAATCTTAAAAGAGAGCTAGAAAAAAAAATGGGGAAAGGAGATGAAAATTTTGCAAGAAAGTTTGGAAAAGGCATATAACTCATTAAAAGATAGATGTCATAAAATGGAAAAAGAAAACAACTCCCAGAAAAACAGAGTCTATGAAATGGAAAAAGGAAATAACTCATTAAAAACAGAATTTGTGAAATGGAAAAAAAAATCCATAGAACAGAACAACTCATTTAAAAATTCAATTATACAAATACAAAAAGAAGTTAAAAAAGTAAATTAAGAAAATAATTTACTAAAATTCAGAACTGAACAAACGGAATGAATGATTCAATGAGAAAATAAGAATCAGTCAAACAAAACCCCCCAAAAATGAAAAAATAGAAAAAAAGGTAAAATACCTACTTGGGAAAACAACCCACCTGGAAAATACATTAATGAGATACAATCTAAGGATTATTGAACTCCCTGAAAATCATGATGAAAAAAAGAGCCTAGACACTATTTTTCAGGAAATCATCAAAGAGAACTGCTTGAATGTCATAGAATCAGAAACTAAAATGACCATTGAAAGAGTTCACTGAACATCTCCTGAAATAGACCCCAAAATTAAAACCCCAAGGAATATTATGGCTAAATTTCAGAATTATTGGACCAAGGAAAAAATATTACAAGCATCCAGAAAGAAACAATTCAAATACTGAGGAGCCACAATAAGGATTAATGAGGACCTAGAAGCTTTCAATTTAAAGGATCAAAGGGCCTGGGATATGATTCAACAGGTGAAGCAACTTGGAATGCAGCCAAGAACAAATTACCCTGGAATAAACTGAGCATTTTTTTTTTTTTAGGAAAGAAGATGGACATTCAATGAAACAAGTGAATTCCATTTATTTTTGATCAAAAGACCAGAGTTAAACAAAAAAAATTGACTTCCAAATATAGAACTCAAAAGAAGCATAAAAATGTAAAAAGGAAAAACTCTTGAGAACTGTATTTCTGTTATGGATGTACATAGAGAGTGCATGTAGAGTCTGATTTTACTGTTATAATATATATAAAAAAAAAACTAGAAGTGGAAAAGAAATTGTAACAGAAAAGAAAAAGGAAAGTGGAGGCAAAACGAGGAAAATTACATCTCAGGAAAAGGCAAAGAAAATCTATTATAATTGAGGGAAAGAAGTGATGAGTATTGTGTGGATCTTACTATCATCAGATTTGGCTCAAAGAAAGAATATTAGATATCTTTGGTTTCATCAAATATCTCACCCTATAGAAAAGTGGGAGGGGAAGGGAAAATAGGGAAGAGGTAGGGTAAATAAAAGAGAAAACAGAAATAGTAGGGGAAAGGGGAGGGTCTCAAAAAGGGGAGGACTGATTGAGGCAAGTAGTGCTGATAAGTAAAATACTGGGGAAGAGAGAAGGGGGAAAAGGAAAGACAAAAGTATAATTTGGGTTAATAAGATGGCAGGTAATACAGAATTAGTAGTTTAAATTGTAAATGTGGATGGAGTGAACTGTCCCATAAAGTGTAAGCAGATAGCAGACTGGGATGAAAGCCAGAATCCTACAATATGTTGTTTACAAGAAACAGATTTAAAGAAGAGTGATACATACAAAGTAAAGGTAAAAGGCTGGAGCAGAATCTATTATGTTTCAGGTGAAATAAAAACAAACAAACAAACATGGGTAACCCTCCTGATCTCAGATCAAGGAAAAGCAAAAACTGATCTAATTAAAAGGGATAAGGAAGGAAACTCTGTCTTGCTAAAGGGTACCATAGATAATGAAGCAATATCAATATTAAAGATATACACACCAAGTGGTGTAGCAACTAAATGCCTAATAGAGAAGTTAAGAGAAGAAGATAGACAGCAAAACTATAATGGTGGGAGATCTCAACCTCGCTCTCTCAGAATTAGATAAATCAAACCACAAAATAAATAAAAAGTTAAAGAGGCAAATGGAAGAAGACTAGAAAAGCTAGAAATGATAGATCTTTAGAGAAAATTGAATGGAGACAGAAAGGAGTACCCTTTTTTCTCAGCAGTTCATGGAACCTATACAAAAAATGACCATACATTAGGACACAAAGACCTCAAAATCAAATGCAGAAAGGCAGAAATAGTAAATGCTTTCTTTTCAGACCATGATGCAATAAAAACTACATTCAACAAAAAGCTAGGGGTAAGTAGACCAAAAAGTAATTGGAAACTAAATCACCTCATCTTAAACAATGATTGGGTGAAACAGCAAATTATAGACACAATTAATAATTTCATCCAAGAGAATGACAATAATGACACAACATACCAAAATTTGTGGGATATAGCCAAAGAAGTAAGAAGGGGAAATTTTATATCTCTAGATGCTTACTTGCATAAAATAGAGATAGAAAAGATCAATGAATAGGACTTGCAACTGAAAAAGATAGAAAAAGAGCAAATAAAAAACCTCCAATCAAATACCAAACTTGAAATTCTAAAAATAAAAGGAGAGATCAATAAAATTGAAAGTAAAAAAAAAAAAACTAATGAATTAATATATAAAACTAAGAGTTGGTTTTATGGGGAAAAAAAACACAAAAAAATAGACATACCTTTAGTTAATTTGATTAGAAAAAGGAAAGAGAAAAATCAAATTGTTAGTGTCAAAAATGAAAAGAAAAACTTTCCACCAATTAACAGGAAATTAGAGCAATAATTAAGAGTTATTTTGTCCAATATTATGCCAATAAATTTGATAACATAAGTGAAATGGAGGAATGTAATGACTGCGTATTTAAAATCAGCTGGAGTCAGGAATTCAGATTAAGGAGAAAATCTTCAATCTTTATTGAAATGAAGAGATGAATAAGGATTGCGATAGCAATATGGGCAAGAAAGATTGCGATAGCAATATGGGCAAGAAAGATTGTGATAGCAATATGGGCAGCTGCGACAGGAAGCCAGCTAACAGAGGGAGATCTGAGCTGAAAAGTCATCGCAATGGCAAAAGCAAGCAGTCTCCCCTTCCCCTTCCTTTTCTACTCCCCTGCCTCCACCCACCAAAATCGACATTTCCTATACAACACATCAGGACATGCACAAAGAGTGGGTGGGGGTCATTCTTTCTCCAAGCTTATATATTAATAGAGTATGGTCCAATTACTATTTAGCCTCATGTGCTTGGGACCTCAGTACATCAACTCAAGCCTCAGCCCATTACATCTTCCGCTTTCTTTTGTTTTAGAACACAGGTGATCATGCTATCCCTGACTCCTCAGGGAGGTCAGAGCCGCCAAGGGGAGGTGATCACACCTTCCCTGACTTCTCAGGAAAGGAGGTGAAAGCACCGAAAAGGAGATGATCATGACCCTCCTGACTTCTCAGGAAGGGAGATGAAAGCACTAAAAAGGAGATAATGATGCCCTCCCTGACATCTCAGGAAGGGAGATGAAAAGCACCAAAGGGAAGTGGAGTTGCTAGCAGGTTTCTGGGCTGAAGGGTCTTATTATGCACAAACCCATTAGCATGGGAAGTATTACACAAGCACATAGCAACAACGCAGAGGTTATTAGTGATGACTCTCCCCACAGTCAGTGCAGGCTTGATGTGGTGTAACAAACATGAATTATACACCCAAGTAACAGTATAACAAACAATATAAATCAACATTGTGTTGTAAAAGATTGCCAGAAGTCCTAGAAGGAGAGTATGTAAACAGCAGTCACACATACACCTTCTTCAGCAGCCAAGAGATAGTCCAAAACCAATCTATTGGCCATTGTTTCATATATCATAATCCAATCATCCCCCTGAGTTTTTGAAGTCCAGCAAAAGTCTTTTTATATCTTAGGGAATCCGATGATTCCGGCAGATTTTGAAGTCTTATCATTTCTCAGAAAATCCAATGATTCCTGAGGGCTTTCAAGTCTTATGTCTCAAAGAATCCAATGATTCCTGAGGGATTTAAAGTTCTGCAACAATCTAATGTCTCAGAGAATCCAATGATTTCTGAGAGTTTTGAAGTCCAATGATTTTCTATGTCCATGAGTCAAATGCCATAACTGCCACGTTCTTTCAATGATGAGCACAATCAGCAACAGAAACACCCGATGTTTCTTGGGTCTTCTCCTTCATTTCAAGGATTTGCTCTGTCTCTCTGTGATGGACAAAGCGAATATGGCTCATTGGCACCCATCTGATTCCTTCTCCACCTGTAGAGATATAAGCAAACCCTCTCCCCCAAGCAGTTAGCCTATCTGGTCCCTTCCATTCACCATTTTCTGGATCTCTCCACATCACCTGGCGATTATCTAAAGATAGTGGAGCTGCTTGCACTGGACACTGCCCTTCTGGTGGGTTATAAAACCTGTCTGCCAGAGCCAGTGCATCTTTGTCAAAAATCAAGAAGTTAATAGTATAAAGTGCTAGATTTAGTAGTTTTCTAGGGTTACCTGTGGCTCCCCCTTTCTTTTGTTTTTGGAGCAGCATCTTAATGTCTCTGTTTCTCCTCTCTACTATTGCCTGTCCTTGAGGATTAAAGGGTATGCCAATGGTGTGTTAAATCTTATACTGTGCACAAAAGTGTGCAAAATGTTTGGAGGTGTATGCAGGACCATTGTCTGTTTTTATTGCTTGTGGCACACCCATAACGGCAAATGCTTGTGTGAGAAATTCAGTGACCACTCGGGCTGTCTCTTTTGCTGCTGGTATGGCAAAAGTGAATCCTGAAAAGGTGTCTACCACAACATGGATAAAAGACAGGTGACCGAAAGATTTATAATGGGTCACATCCATTTGCCAGATTTCATTGGGTCTCAAACCATGAGGGTTCTTCCCTGGAGGCAGTGTAGGAGCGTGGAAAGGAAGGCAAGCTGTACAGCTTTTTACTATGCTCCTGGCTTCCTCTTTTGTAATCCCAAATTGTAAATGCAAAGCTTGAGCAGCCTGATGGTATTTAGAATGGGATTCCTGGGCCTCCTGAAATAAAGGCGTACTGGCTAACATAGTTAAAAGGCTATCTGCCTTTGAATTCTCATCAAAAATAGGACCTGGGAATCCACTATGTGAGTGGACATGCAAGATATAAATCTTACCTGGATGTTTTCTCACTTGCTCCTGAAGTTCCTTAAAGAGCTGATATATATTAGAAGCTGCAAATTTTATTTGGGCTGTGGCAATTCTTTGTACCACACCTACTGAATAGGCTGAATCAGATATTATATTTATGTCTCCTGGGTAATAAGTAAGAGCTAACATGATCGCATATAATTCGTTCTGCTGAGTGGACTGAAAAGGAGTTCTGACTACTCTCTTTATAGTTAAGTCATGAGAGTATACAGCACAAATATTGTGTTTGGACGCATCTGTAAAGATAGTTGGTCCTTTAAGAGGAACTTTAGAAACTTTTTCTTCAAGAATCCATCGCCAATTATGTAAAAGTCTGGTTATCTTTAATGGAGACCCATGTGTAAACTTTGGAGCCATGGCTAACAAAATTTGCCACTCTGGGATGGTCTCACAGCACACATTAATTTGTGTATTGATTTAAAAGGTGTATATCTTATCAGGTCTTGCCCCAGATAATTGTACTGCTCACTTAATGGCCTTTAACAAAATTCTAGCCACAAGCACTGGGTAAGGAGTAAGGCTTTGTTCTGGTTGTGCTGGGAGGTTCACCCACTCTATCACACTGTCTCCTTGATGAAGGACTGCTGTGGGTGCCTCTTGTGTGGCAAAAACTGATATTTCCAAGGGTTTTTGAGTGACTCTTTCAACCACATTGGATAAAGCCAGTTCAACTTCCCTCAAAGCCTCTTGAGCTTCTTTTGTAAGCTGGCAGGGTGAATTTAAAGCACTGTCTCCCCTTAAAATATCATATAATGATTGTAACTGATAGGTAGTCAAGCCTAACACTGGTCACATCCATTGGATATCTCCTATCAATTTCTGAAAATCATTTAAGGTGTTTAGTTTCTCTGTTCTTAAGGACAGTTTTTGTACTGTAAGCACCTTAGGATATACTTCATATCCTAAATATTGAAAAGGAGCATGTCTTTGAATTTTCTCTTCAGCTATGTATAATTTGTAGTATCTTAGTGTTTCTATGGTCTTTTGTAGACATGCTTCTAGCATTTGTTCCTCAGGTGCACATCCCAATATATCATCCATATAATGTAATAGCATAACTTTTGGAAATGCTTTTCTTATTGGAGCAAGAGCAGCAGCAACATACATTTGACACATAGTGGGGCTGTTTTTCATTCCCTGTGGCAAAACTGTCCATTTGTATCTTTTATAAGGCTCAGCTAAGTTAACGCTGAGCACTGAAAAGGCAAATCTTTTCATATCCTCCTTATCCAGAGGGGTAGAATAGAAACAATCCTTAATATTGATGACCCAAAGAGGCCACTCTCTAGGCAATTGAGTAGGAGATGGAAGTCCAGGCTGAAGAGTTCCCATAGTTTCCATCTCATTCACTTTTCTTAAATCAGTGAGCATCCTCCATTTTCCCGATTTTTTTTTTTACAACAAACACTGGGGAATTCCAAGGACTTGGAGAAGGTTGTAAATGCCTTTGTTCAAGCTGCTCCTGTACTATATCTAATAAGGCCGGAATTTTATCGCTACTTAAGGGCCACTGTTCTATCCACACTGGTGTATCAGTTTCCCATTGGATAGGAACAGGAGAAAGTGTTGGCAGGCCTTCAACAGCAGCCCTGCTTAAAAAACCGAAGTACTCATTTTTAACCCTAATTGCTGTAAAACGTCTCTTCCCCACAGATTGATGGGGATTTTTTCAACTATAAAAGAGTAAAAACTCCTGTTTTGCAGGAGTCCATCTCATAGAGGTAGCACTAACTTCAGCCGCTATTGATCCTCCTACTCCAGACATGTAGGTGTCTGTTTTAATCTTTGGCCAGTGACTGGGCCAATTGGCACCTCTAATGACTGTACGATTTGCACCTGTGTCTACCAATCCTTCCAATGGTAGGCCATTTATATAGATCGTGAGCATAGGTCGGTCAGCTGTTACAGCTACTGTCCAGTATATTTCTGGATTTTGTGTTCTGGAGTCAGAATCTGGATGACTATCACCAGGTTGCTTATTAGGATTCTGTATGAGTAAACCTGATGCTACTACTTCTCCTGGGTGATAAGTCACACATTGTCTACTTGTATTAGTAACTGGGATATTATCTACACATTCCCCAGTTTCCTACATCAGTGTGTGGATGGACACTGTTTTGTACATATAAAAAGGAGGTGAAATGGTCAAGCCTACTGTGCCTGGAGGCAAGGGATCCATAAGCTGGAGAGGAACAGATTTCACCTCTCCAGGAGGTATCTAGTTGTCCCAGCTGCATACAGCTCTATTCTCCCCAATTGTAATTCCTTTCTCCCATCAGGTTGCTTCTTGCCTGGTTGATTGTGTAATCCCCTTCTCCCATCATATGGCTTTCTGGCAGATTGGTCATGTCTGGGTACTGGACTTCTAAGCACTCTCTGGGTGCACCATTGGCTGCCATCATGCCCCAAATGTTTTTTGCCCAGGGCCCCTCATCCCGTTTCCCTGGATCTGTCTACATTCTGAGGCCCATTGGAAGCCTCTGTTGCATTTTGGACATGGGGTATTGGGTCTTGTTCTCCCACCTTGTTTTCCCATTCTATCTCTATACCAACATTGAGCTTTCAGATGACCTACTTTTCCACACTGAAAGCATCTATGAGTCTCTCTGGAAGTCCCTTACCAAGAGGGATTTTGTCTTCCCATGTTTGGATTTTGGGAAGTCTGCATCATAGCCTGGCTATAAAAGGCATCTGTGCCCACTGTGGCACAGCATCTCTCCTCTAAAGGAGCATCCTTGCGTAGTTCTAGTATAATTCTTCTGCAAACCTCATTAGCATTTTCCTTAGCAAGTTGCCTTATCAAAACATCTGTTATTGGATTTTCTCCATTTGTTCTTGTGATAGCTGTCTGCAAATGTCCCACAAAGTCAGCAAAGGGTTCATTTGGCCCTTGTGTTATTTTTGTGACGGCCCCACCCTTGTCATCTTTATTGTGGAGAGAAGCCCACTCTTTGATAGCATTGGCAGCAATTTGCTCATATGCTGCTATAGAATAATTAATCTGTACTGTGACATCTGCATAAGGACCTACACTTGTTAGTAGGTCACAGGTGACTGCAGCATGAACTCCACTTTGACTATTTTGTTGGGCTTGTATCCTACAGAGCTCACTATATTCAGAAAGCCATAAGTAGTTTTGTCCAGGTTATAGGCATATCTTTGCTATAGATTTCCAGTCATTAGGAGTCAAGATTTCAAAAGCCAAATTCTGTAATAACATCTTAACATAAGCTGGTGTAGCCCCATAAAGAGTGCAAGCTTTTTTCAGGTCTTTGAGGATTTCTATATCGAAAGGAGAGTATCTTCTACTTTCTTGACCTGAAGAATTAAACTGTTAAATAACGGGAAAAATGTGATGTTGAAATTCCAATACATTTCTCCCTTCCTCTTTGGCCTTAATTAGTCCCTTTTGCAATCTACTCATAGGAGCAGCTGGATGCTGGGGGGGACATGCTGGTGCTGTCACTAACCCCCCCCCAATACCCCTCCTCCCTCCATCCTGGAGGTGGAGTTGATGGAGGAGAGTCAATTACCTGCTCCTTAGGTGGGGCTGAAGCTGCCTCAGATTCACCCCACCCTTGAGCCTCACTTAAGTCTCCATGTCCTGTGGGGATATGGTCATTAATCTGCTCTTTGTCTTCCTCCTTTATCTCAGGCTTCCCCATTTGGCTATTCCTAGAGTTTTTTCCTTTTCTCCTAGAACTTATACGGTATCTTAAGGCCAACTGTATCACATTGTATAAATAGAATACCTTGATGGAAATTGAATGAGGACCATTTTCATTATAATATGCGGAGAGCTGTTGACCAACCAATGCCCAGTTATCTAGAAAGATTTGCTCTTCCTCTAAGAACCAAGAGGAGGTGCGTTTTAATGTACCCAGAAGTTTAGCTGCCTGTTCCCAAGTTATAAGTAGCCCCTGATCTTCTATCAGCTTAAGCAGGCTTTTTATAGCACCACTCCTGGGTGGGGGGAGTTGGGGTGGGGGATGGAGAATCTTTACTTAGGATCTGTCCCATTTCAGCCAAAAAGTTACCAGTTTAGTCTTTAAGAAAATAAGTTCCCTGTTTGTCCTATACCCACCTAAGCTCCTGGTCACTGGAGACTTCTTCAGTGAAAGTAGGGTCCTTGGTTCCCACGCTTGGCTGCCAAATGTAATGACTGCGTATTTAAAATCAGCTGGAGTCAGGAATTCAGGTTAAGGGGAAAATCTTAATCTTTACTGAAGTGAAGAGATGAATAAGGATTGCGATAGCAATATGGGCAAGAAAGATTGCGATAGCAATTGGGCAGCTCCTACAGGAAGCCAGCTAACAGAGGGAGATCTGAGCTGAAAAGTTGTAGCAATGGCAAAAGCAAGCAGTCTCTCCTTCCCCTTCCTTTTCCACTCCCCTGCCTCCATCCACCAAAATCGTCATTTCCTATACAACACATCAGGACTTGCACAAAGAGTGGGTGGGGGGCATTCTTTCTCCAAGCTTATATATTAATAGAGTATGGTCTAATTACTATTTAGCCTCATGTGCTTGGGACCTCAGTGCATCAACTCAAGCCTCAGCCCATTACAGAGGAGTACATACAAAAATATACATTGTCCAGATTAACAGTAAAGGAAATTACTTATATAGTCCTATTTAAAAAAAAAAAAAAGAAGAAATAGAACAAGTTATTATTCCCCAGGACCAGAAAGATTTACATGTGAATTCTACCAAACATTTAAAGAACAATTAACCCCGATACTATATAAACTATTTGAAAAAGTAGGGAATGAAGGTCACAAATTACTTTTGTGACACAAATAGGGTACTGATACCTAAACCACGTAAAACAAAATCAAAGAAAGAAAATTATACACCAATCTCCCTAATTGATGCAACAATCTTAAATAAAATATTACCAAAGAGATTGCAGAAAATCTGCATCTGCAGGATAATACATCATGACCCAGTAAGATTTTTACCAGGAATGCAGGGCTGCTTCAATATTAGGAAAAGTATTAGCTTAATTGATTATACCAATAACCAAATTAACAAAACCATTGATTGCCTCAAAAGATGCAAAAAAAAGCCTTTGGTAAAATTCAATACCCATTCCTATTTTAAAAAACTAGAGAGTTTAGGAATAAATGGACTTTTCCTTAAAAGAGTCAATAGCATCTATTTAAAACCATCAGCAAGCATCATATGTAATGGGGACAAACTGGAACCATTCCCAGTAAGATCAGGGATGAAACAAAGGTTGGCCACTATCACCATTACTAGTCAATATTGTATTAGAAATGCTAGCTTTGGCAATAAGAGAAGAAAAAGACGTTAAAGGAATTAGAATAGGTAATAAGGAAACCAAATTATCACTCTTTGCAGATGATATGATGGTATACTTAGAGAACCCTAGAGAATCAACTAAAAAACTATTAGAAAATTTCCATAACTTTAGTAAAGTTTCAGGATACAAAATAAATCCACATAAATCACCAGCATTTTTATATATCACTAACAAAATCTAACAGCAAGAGATACAAAGAGAAATTCCATTTAAAATAACTGTCTATAGGATAAAATATTTGGGAATCTATTTACCAAGGGAAAGTCTGGAACTATATAAGCAAAACTACGAAAGACTTTCCACACAAATTAATTCAGATCTAAGCAATTGGAAAAATATCACGTGCTCTTGGACAGGTCAAATGAATATAATAAAGATGACAATACTACCTAAACTAATATTTTTATTTAGTACTATACCAATCAAACCCCCAAGAAACTATTTTACTGACCTAGAAAAAATAACAAAATTCATCTGGAAGAACAAATGTCAAGAATTTCAAAGCAATTAATGAAGAGAAAAGTAAATGAAGTGGCCTAGCTGTACTAAATCTAAAACTATATTACAAAGCAGCAGTCATCAAAACCATTTGGTACTGGCTAAGAAATAGCCAGTTGTTGATCAGTGAAATAGGTTAGGTTGACAGAACAAAATAGTCAATGACTATAGCAATCTTGTATTCCACAAACCCAAAGACCCCAGATTTTTGGATTAGAATTCACTATTTGACAAAAAAACTGCTGGGAAAATTGGGAAAAAAGTATGACAGAAACTAGGCATTGACCCACATCTATACCATATACCAAGATAAGGTCGAAAGGGGTTCATGATGTAGACATTAAGAATGATATTGTAAACAAATTAAAAGAATATAGGATAGTTTACCTCTCAGATTTGTGGAGGTGGAAGAAATTTGTAATCAAAGAAGAATTAGAGATCATTATTGATAACAAAATAGATAATTTTGATTATATTAAGTTAAAAGGTTTTTGTACAAATAAAACAAATGCAGACAAGATTAGAAGGAAAGCAATAAACTGGGAAAACATTTTTATATCCAAAGGATCTGATAAAGGCCTCATTTCTAAAATATGTAGCTAATTGACTCATTTATAATAGTTCAAGCCATTCTCCAGTTGATAAATGGTGAAAAGATATGAAAAGATAATTTACAAATGAAGAAACTGAAACTATTTGTAGTCACATGAAAATGTGCTCCAAATCAATAGTGATTTGCAAATGCAAATTAGGACAACTCTGAGATACCACTATACATCTGTTGGATTGGCTAAAATGATAGAAAATGATAATGACCAATGTTGGAGGGGATGTGGGAAAACTGGGACACTGATACATTGTTGGTAGAATTATGAACTGATCCACCCATTCTGGAGAGCAGTTTGTAACTATGCTCAAAATGTTATCAAACTGTGATACCCTTTGATCCAGCAGTGTTATTACTGGATTATAGCCCAAAGAGATGTTAAAGGAGGGAAAAGGACCCACATATGCAAAAATGTTTGTGGCAACCCTTTTTCTAGTGTCAAGAAACTTGAAACTGAATGGATGCCCATCAATTGGAGAATGGCTGAATAAATTATGGTATATGACTGCTATGGAATATTATTTTTCTCACAGAAAATCACAACAAGATGATTTCAGAGAGGCTTGGAGAGACCTACATGAACTGATGCTAAGTGAAATGAGCAGAACCAGGACATCATTATACCCAGCAACAACAAGACCATATGCAATCAATTCTGATGATCATGGCTCTCTTCAACAATGAGATGATTCAAATGAGTCCCACTTGTTCAATGATGAGGAGAGTTACCTACACCCAGAGAGGGAACTGTTTGAACAGAGTATGAAACATAACATAGCATTCTCACTTTCTCTGTTGTTATTTGCTTGCATTTTGTTTTCTTTCTCAGTTTTTCTTTTTCTTCCTTCTTGATCTGATTTTTTTTTGCAGTGATATAAATGTATGTATACATATATTGCATTTAACATGTATTTTAACATATTTAACATGTATTGGACTACCTGCCAGATAGAGGAGGGAGTGGGGGGAAGGACAGGAAAAGTTGGAACAGAAGATTTTGCAAAGGTCAATTTTGGAAAAATTACCCATGCATATGTTTTGTAAATAAAAAGCTTTAATTTAAAAAAATAATGTTAACCTCACAAGGATGTTGTGAGAAAAAATTGAACAAATATAAATCTTTGTAAATCTTGAAGTGGCATATAAATATTAGTTGCTGTTATTAACTTTTCAGAAACAATATATATATTTTTTTTAATTTCTCAGATTTCAGTTTATAAGGATGGTTATTACTTTATCTTTTGCCATCTAGGATGATCGAATCCATCAGTCATTTAAGTTAACCAAAGCACAGTATACACAGTACCTGGCATATAGTAAGTATTAAAGAAATATTATGTGTTATTATTAGTCATAGTAATAATAATAATAGTATCAGTATATCTGAAGAACTTCCTTTCCTTTCTGAATGTGTGAGCATTCTCCCTTCAACTTATGGTCCTTTGCAATATTTCATGAATGTTCAGGAACTTTTAAGAATTTGATTTACTATTGAAATCCTAAATATAAATGTGATAAAAAAAATCATCTCATTCTTACTGGATCATACCCTATATCTAGAAGCTAGAATTTCAGGATCAGCATTCAGTTTAGTCTTCTCTCCACCCCTTTTTCTGGCAATGTGGATTGTCCACACACACACACACACACACACACACACACACACACACACACCAGAGTTTAGTTGTAATCATGCTAGAGCCCTTAAAGATTGATGAGTTGGGATAATTAAAAATCATGCGAGCAATTACTCAGCCTCTCATAGTTCTCTTCTTTAGCAAGCACCTGTAAATAAGGAAATTCGCTAAAGGATTAGTTTCTTTCCTGTGTTCCACACACAGTTCTTTCTGTCTTTCTGACAAAGAGCTAATCTGCCACAAAGCCAGCATCTTCATAATAGGAAGATTGTGCAAGATTTTCTTGCACAAGGATAAGAGTCTGACTATATAGAAAGGATTTCTTAGTTCCTGTCATGTTTCCATGATATGTTAGACAGTCCATTTCCAGTATTTAATTTTTTTTTCTGATGTTGGATGAAAAGACAAAATTTACTTTCAGAAGGAGTAGTTTCAGAAATACTCATCCTGTTGTTAATAGCAGTCTTGCAAATTACAAATAGCTCTCTTACCTAGAAAAAGTAATGCCTCATACAAGGTGAAAGGAGGTATGAGGGTTCATTCCATTTATTTGATTACTAAAGTACTTCTTAAAAAGAGGTCAGATATGTTTAAAATAAATCTTATGGGCTGGAAAACTTTTTGTATTTGTTCAAAAAGCTGGTTTATGCCAGTGAAATTTATTAAATGTCTAGCAATCTCCTCATCAGTGAAAGAAACATAGATTTAGTCCAAATCCTTTCTAGGAGAACTTTCCATTGAGATGCCATAAAAAAAATTGTGCCAGATCAATAATTATAACTACCAAATATGTTTTTGGCTCATTCCCACTGAAAAATCATTTCAGATGTAGCCTTCATCCCAAGGATTCCATAGGTTTCCAAGGAAACTTTTCAGAGGAAGTGAGGTTTTGAAGTACAAAGAGAAATTAGGCTATATGTATTATCAAGAAAGTTCTGCCTTTTTTAAAAAAAAAAGTTTTAGCACTGGCCTAAAGAACATAAGTATCATTTCTCTTTACATTCTTATACAATGATGGAGTAACAATATGTATGTCACAGATGAAAATTCTGTCCTCATGTTTCATTATTGCCTTCTGGGTCACAAATATTCCTAGGAAACAACATAATATCCCTCATCTCACATCTTCAATTTTGGATTTTTAATTTAGTTGACAAATGTAAAGGAAAATACTTAACCAAACAATTTCCTGGATAATCATACATATGGAGATACTGAATAATATGCAATTTCCCAGAAATATCTAGAGCAGCTTCCTCTCAAAACCCTTTTTCTCAGTATGATAATCAGTATGATTAAATCGGGACACCCAGTTTTGCTTATGTTCTTCTCTTCTTTTGATGGTTCTTCTCAACACAAATGAAAAGAGTGCATTGATCTGAAGAACCATCTTTTTATCATAGGACAGCACATTATCACCCTGCCCCCTCAAAAAACCTCTAGCATGCCATAAAAGCTTTCAATTAAAATGTAATGATGAATTGTGAAACTCACCCAAGTTAAAGCTGCCAGTATCTTATACAGAAACATCTGGCTGTAGAATTAGAAGTACATAGCTGTGCCATGCAGAAAATCTAGGTTCAGTTTTATATCTGAGGCCCTCAGTTCTTATCCTAATAGGACACACTGAAAAACAGAATACTTAGTCCAAAGCAGGAGTCCTTGAATAATTTACTTAAAACTTCAACTTTAATATTAATAAGATGCAAAACCTAGATGAATATATAGAGCAAGCAGGAAACAATAAAGGGGTCTACAGGGTTCTGACACAAAGAAAGAGAAAAAAAACCTCTAGCGAGTGTTTCTTTTTAGCATAAAAATGCTTCATCACTGGATTTCATGGATGGTATTTTTTTTCCCTGCATATCACTACTGGGGCTACTTTTATAGTGTTTAGAATGACTTTTTTTGTCATGGACATCTTATGACGTTGGCTAGCTGTTGATGGGAGTGACAAATTTTCTAAAAGGCTATCTTATATATCACCAGATTGTGCCTCATATTCATATTTCACTATAATCATTCCCAAGCTTCACTTTGGGGCTTGAATATAGAAAGACATTTTCCCATTGTCCTTATTATCTCAATTTTTTTCAGAAGTATATTATTTTTATTTAAAGTTTTGATTTCTAGTCACTGTTGTCCAGGAATAACTCATTATAAATGGTTATTTATAATCTAACAAATGTCAGGATCATGTGAACACACACTAACTATGTAGTTCTTTTCTGTTAACATTTATCAAAGCAATTATCACTTTTAAAATTTTGCCTCATAATTCCATTCCTTTTGTCATACTAGTTAGTAATTTTTACAAATATAGCATTTCTCTAAAAGTTCTTACTTTCTATAGCAGTAAATCTTACAGTAAATTTCTTTTTTTTTCCTAAGGCAATTGGGATTAAGTGACTTGCCCAGTGTCAAACAGCTAGGAAGTGTTAAGTGTCTGAGGCAAGATTTGAATTCAAGTCCTCCTGACTTCAGGGCTGGTGCTCTATCCACTGCACAATTTAGCTGCCCCTTTTCTTATTTCTTTCTTTTTTTCTTTGTCATCAGGCTGCAAAGAAGCTTCATTCCCCTTTCTTATTCTTCCTGTGTCTCTAATTTTTTTCTATGCTATCATCATGCTATTATTCTAAGTATTTAGTAGAAAGTAATCTTTAATGCTTTTTCCTATGCAGAGAACACATTTATCTTTTTTTTATTGTAACTTTTTATTAACAGAACATATGCATGGGTAATTTTTTACAACATTATCCCTTGCACTCACTTCTGTTCCAATTTTTCCCTTCCCTCTCTCCACCCCCTCCCCTAGATGGTAGGCAGTCTTATACATATTAAATATGTTGTAGTATATTCTAGATACAATATATGGAACACAGTTATCTTTGACCAGACATTGGTCCTTCAAGGAAGTACTAATATTTAATATTGGATCTAATGCTAATTTAGCTTCAAAGTATTGAAAAGTTTTGGTATGTTAAATTTCCAGAAAATTCACAGCCTACAACATGTCCTAAAAATATAAAATATCCCAGTACACCACATGTTGAATGCTTTTTGTCCCCTTTGCATATGAAAAAATGAGGTTTAAGTTGATAAAAATGACTTATTTTTGCTGTTGAGAGATAAATAATCCAGGTAACAGGAGTTGGCTTTTAGGAGTCTTAATTTCTAATTCTTCTCTTTCAAACCTTTATATTAAGAGCATCTAAAATTCCAAACATTAAAAATAAATTAATCTGTCATATTTTTAATTTTAGAAAGCATTTTTGCATCTTAATTTCCTCATTTGACATATGGGGAAAATAGTATTTGTCTGCTCTCCCTTACAGTATGTCTTATGGATATGCTATGATTATGTATCTCTTTTTCATGTAAATATCTGAGTTTACCTGGTCAGTTGCCAATATTTGGTACTCAATTACTTTTTACCATTCAGTCATAATGATCATTAAAAAGTTTCTGACCTTACACTGTTGTGTGTATACAGTCCATTTGTAAAGTACTTAGAATCCTTGAGGAAAAAATAAATCCCAGACAGTGGCTTTCATGATAAATGTAAATACGGATAAAAAAAGGGTCATTTTTTTTGTATAAATAATCATTTTGGAAACAAAATCCTTGGCTAGCCTCCCACACTAGTGTTACTTGACTAAAAAGAAATTGATAAAGAATCACTAGAGATCTTTAATTTTTGACTGGTTCATTCCAAAAAACTTAAGGAAAGTATTTTCCTACATTCTTCAACTTAAATAGTCCTGGTTGTTGTCCTGCTTGCTTTACTGCAGTGGCTACTGCCTGTTGCACCTGTTCTGCAGAGTACATAACTGTGAGTAGAAGGAAAGAGAACATCCCAATTTAAATTTTGTTCTAGTGTTTTTAAACAATTTTTTTTTACTTTTTTTAAATAAGGATTTCTGCTAGATGTGAATGTAATGAGGTATTAATTTCTTTTTTTATTATGCCTTTTTATTGACAAAACATATGCATGGGCAATTTTTCAACCTTGACTTGCAAAAACTTCTGTTTCAACTTTTCCCCTCCTTCCCTCTACTCCCTCCCCTAGATGGCAGGTATTCCCATACATGTTAAATATGTTAAAGTATATGTTAAATACAATATATGTATATATATTTATACAGTTGTTTTGCTACACAAGAAAAATCAAATTTAGAAAGAAGGTAAAAATAATTTAAGAAGAAAAACAAAAATGCAAGCAAACAACAACAGAAAGAGTATAAATGTTATGTTGTGGTCCATACTCATTTCCCAGTGTTCTTTCACTGGTTGTAGCTGGTTCTGTTCATTGCTAATGAATTGGAACTGATTTGGATCCTCTCATTGTTGAAGATAGTCACTTCCATAAGAACTGATCCTCATATATTATTGTTGTTGAAGTATATAATGATCTCCTGGTTCTGCTCATTTCACTCAGCATCAGTCCATGTAAGTCTCTCTGTATCCATACTGTTGGTCATTTCTTACAGAACAATAATATTCCATAACATTCATATACCACAATTTACCCAACCATTTTCCAATTGATGGGCATCCATTCAATTTCCAGTTTCTAGCCACTACAAAAAGGGCTGCCACAAACATTTTTGTACATACAGGTCTCTTTCCTTTCTTTAATATCTCTTTGGGATATAAGCCCAGTAGTAACACTGCTGAATCAAAGGGTATGCACACTTTGATAACGTTTTGAGCACAGTTCCAAATTGCTCTCCAGAATAATTGGATTTGTTCACCACTCCACCAACAATTCATCAATGTCCCAGTTTCCCCACATCCCCTCCAACATTTGTCATTGTCTTTCCTGTCATCCTAGCCAATCTGAGAGGTGTGTAGTGATATCTCAGAGTTGTGTTAGTTTGCATTTCGCTGATCAATAATGATTTGGAATGCCTTTTCATATGGGTAGAAATAGTTTCAATTTCATTATCTGAAAATCATCTGTTCATATCCTTTGACCATTTATCAATTGGAGAATGGCTTGATTTCTTATAAATTTGAAGCAATTCTCTCTATATATAATTTGGAAATGAGGCCTTTATCAGAACCTTTAATGTAAAGAGGTTTTCCAGGTTTATTGCTTCCCTTCTAATCTTGTCTGCATTAGTTTTGTTTATACAAAAGCTTTTTAGTGTGATATAATCAAAATTTTCTATTTTGTGATCAATAATGATCCCTAGTTCTTCTTTGTTCACAAGTTCCTTCTTTCTCCATAGATCTGAGAGGTAAACTATCCTATGTTCTCCTAATTTATTTATAATCTCATTCTTATGCCTGGATCATGAACCTATTTTGACCTTATTTTGTTAAGTATGGTCAATGCCTTTCACCTTAACAGTGTTAAGTATGCCTAGTTTCTACTATACTAGTTTCCAATTTTCCCAGCAATTTTTGTGAAATAGTGAATTCTTATCCCAAAAGTTGGGGTCTTTGGGTTTGTCAAACACTAGATTGACTATTTTGTCCTGTGAACCTAACCTATACACTGATCAACCAGTTTATTTCTTAGCCAATACCATATGGTTTTGGTGATCACTGCTTTATAATATAGTTTTAGATCTGGTACAGCTAGGCCATCTTCATTTGATTTTTTTTTCATTAGTTTCCTTGAAATTCTTGACCTTTTTTTCTTCCAGATGAATTTTTTGGTTATTTTTTCTAGGTAATTAAAAGAGTTTTCAGGGAGTCTGATTGGTGTAGTGCTAAATAAATAGATTAGTTTAGGGGAGTATTGTCATCTTTATTATATTCACTCAATCTATCCAAGAGTACTTAATTTTTTTGTTTATATCTGACTTTATTTGTGTGTTTTATAGTTTTGCTATATAGTTCCTGATTTTCCCTTGGCAAATAGATTCCCAAATATTTTAGCCTATAGACAGTTATTTTAAATGGAATTTCTCTTTGTATTTCTTGTACCTGGACTTTGTTGGTAATATATAAAAATGCTGATCATTTATGTGGATTTATTTTGTATCATGCAACTTTACTAAACTTTTGGATTATTTCTAATACCTTTTAGTAGAATCTCTGGGATTCTCTAAGTACACTATCATATCATCTGCAAAGAGTGATAATTTGGTTTCCTTAATACCTAGTCTAATCTTTCTAATTTTAATCTAATCTTAATCTATTTTTCATCTCTTATTGCTGAAGCTAGCATTTTTAACACAATATTGAATAGTAATGGTGATAGAGTGTAAAGGGACAGATCAATCTCCAAGAGCCTCCATAGCTGTGGATCATAACATCTAAAGGAGTTGCAGGGCAGCCTTTGCTGACACCAGTGTTGTGAATTAGGAATGAGATAAATTGGAGGCAAAGGGAAAAGGAGAGAGGTCAGACAATGCAAAGGCCTCTCAGTTAGAGAGGTCAGAGAACAGCAACTGTCTCTCAGTCTCCTTGTATCATCCTCTCACAAGAGGACATCCATTCTGGGTTGGATCTCCAGCAGCCACAAAGGTGGCAACCTTATTTCATTCCTGATTTTATTGGGAATGGTTCCAGTTTACTACCATTACATATGATGCTTACTGATGGTTTTAAATAGATGCTACTGACTATTTTAAGAAAAAGTGCATTTATTAATACACTCTGTAGTGTTTTTAATAGGAATGAATGTTGGATTTTATCAAATGATTTTTCTGCATCTATTGAGATGATATGTTTTTTGTTAATTTAATTATTGAAATAGTCAATTATGTTAATAATTTTCCTAATATTGAACAAACCCTGCATTCCTGGTATAAATCCTAGTTGGTGATGGTATATTATCCTGGTGATGATTTTCTGTAATCTTTTTGCTAATATTTTATTTAAGATTTTTGCATCAATATTCATTAGGAAGATTGGTCTATAATTTTCTTTTTCTGTTTTCATCCTACTTGTTTAGGAATCATTGCCATGTCTGTGTCATAAAAGGAATTTTGTAGGACTCCTTTATTCCCTATTTTTTTCAAATAGTGTATATAGCATTGGAGTTAATTGTTCTTTAAATGTTTGTTAGAATTCACATGTAAATCTATCTGGTCCTGAGGATTTTTTTCTTAGGGAGTTGATTAACAACTTATTCTATTTCTTTTTCTACAGTGGGACTATTTAACCAATTTACCTCTTCCTTTGTTAATCTGGGCAACCTATATTTTTGAAAGTTTTCATGCATTTCATTAAAATTATCAAATTTATTGGCATAAAGTTGGGCCAAGTAACTCCTAATTATTGCTCTAATTTCCTCTTCATTATTTAGTGGAAATTTCTCCCTTTTCATTTTCAAGACTAACAATTTGATTTTCCTCTTTCCTTTTTCTAATTAAATTTACCAAGAGTTTATCTATTTTGTTGGTTTTCTTCAAAAACCAACTCTTAGTTTTATTTATGAATTCAATAGTTTTTTTTTAACTTTCAACTTTATTGATCTCTCCTTTTATTTTTAGAATTTCACATTTAATGTTTAATTTGAGGGTTTAATTTGATCTTTTTCTAGCTTTTTTCATTGCAAGCCTAATTCATTGATTTTCTCTTTCTCTATTTTATGCAAGTAGGCTTCTAGAGATATAAAATTTCTCCTTATTACTGCGTTGGCTGCATCCCACACATTTTGGCATGTTGTCTCATTATTGTCATTCTCTTGGGAGAAATTATTAATTGTTTCTATGATTTGCTGTTTCACCCAATCATTCTTTAGGATGAGATTACATGGTTTCCAATTAATTTTTAGTCTATTGTCCCCCTGGATTTTTATTGAATATAATTTTTTATTGCATCGTGGTCTGAAAAAAATGCATTTACTATTTCTGCCTTTCTGCATTTGATTTTGAGGTCTTTATGTCCTAATATATGGTCAATTTTTGTATAGGTTTCATGGACTGCCAAGAAGAAAGTGGACTCCTTTCTTCCTCCATTTAGTTTTCTCCAAAGATCTATCATATATAACTTTTCTAAAGAATTACTTCTTTAATTTATTTCTTATTTATTATGTGGTTTGATTTATCTAATTCTGAGAGTGCAAGGTTGATATCTCCCATTATTATAGTTTTGCTGTCTATTTCTTCCTGCAGCTATCTTAACTCCTCCTTTAGGAATTTAGATGCTATACCACTTGGTGCATATCTACTTAGTATTGATATTGCTTCATTATGCTGCCCTTTAGCAAGATATAGTTTCCTTCCTTATCTCTTTTAATTAGATCAATTATTGCTTTTGCTTGATCTGAGATCAGGATGGCTACCCCTGCTTTTTTTGTCTTCAACTGAAGCATAGTAGATTCTGCTCCAGCCCTTTACCTTTATTCTGTATTTATCTCCCTACTTCAAGTGTGTTTCCTGTAAATAACATACTGTAGGATTCTGGCTTTTATCTAGTCTGCTCTCTACCTCCACTTTATGAGGGAGTTTACCCCATTCACATTTATGGTTAAGATTATTAATTCTATATTTCCTGCCAACTTGTTAACCTCAGATTAAAAAAGAGCTTTTCTCTTTCTTTTTCCCCTTACCCCATCCCCAGTATTAAACTCATGAGCATCACTTGTCTCACACAACCCTCCTTCTTTAGGATCCCTCGCTCCCCCTTAGAGTCCCTCCCCTTTTTTTAAACCTTTCTCTTTCAATTTCTGTATTCCCTTCTATTTATCCTACCCCTTCCCTTTTCTCTTTTCCCTTCCCACTTTTCAATGAGGTAGGATAAGTTTCTTTGTAAACCAAATATGTCTAATATTTTCTCTTTGAGCCAATTCTGATGAGAGTAAGAGTCACACTATGATCATCCTCCTCCCTCCTTTCCCTCAAATATTATAGGTTTCCTTTGCTTCTTCATGAGATGTAATTTTCCTCTTTTTACCTCCACATTTCCCTTTTTGAGTACAATTTCTTTTCCACCTGTAGATCCTTTTTAATATCATAACAGTAAACCAAATTATACATGTACTCTTCATGTATACCCATAACAGAAATACAGTCCTCAAGAGTTCTTTTAACTTTTTTATGCTTCTTGAGTCCTATATTTGGAGATCAAACTTTTTGTTCAGTTCTGATTTTTTCATCAGAAACATTATGGAATTCACCTATTTCATTGAATGTCCATCTTCTTCCCTGGAAGGAAATAACCAATTTGGCTGGGTAAGTTATTCTTGGCTGTATACCAAGTTCCTTTGCCTTTTGGAATATCAGATTCTAGTCCTTCAATCTTTTAAAGTGGAAGCTGCTAGATCCTGAGTGATCCTTATTGTGACTCCTTGGAATTTGATTTTTTTTCTGGCTGCTTGTAGTATTTTTTTCTTGGTCTGATAATTCTGGAATTTAGCCATAATTTTTCTTCGAGTTTTAATTTTGGGATCTCTTTCAATGTCTATTTTACCTTTTGTTTCTATAACATCTGGGCAGTTCTCTTTGATGATTTCCTGAAAATAATGTCTAAGCTCTTTTATTATCATGTATTTCAGGGAGTTCAATAATCCTTAGATTGCCTCTCCTAGATCTATTTTCCAGGTTGATTGTTTTCCCCATTAAGTATTTTACATTTTTTTCTATTTTTTCATTTTGCTTGACTGATTCTTGTTGCCTTATTGGGTCATTTGTTTCTATTTGTTCAATTCTGAATTTTAGTGTGTTATTTTCTTCATCTACTTTTTAAAATTTCTTTTTCTTTTTGTCCAGTTGAATTTTTGAATGAGTTGTTTTGTTCTATGGAATTTTTTTCCATTTCATAAATACTGTTTTTTAGGGAGTTATTTTCTTTTTTTATTTCATAAATTTTGTTTTTTAAGAAGTTATTTTCTTTTTCTGTTTCACAAATTCTGTTTTTCTGGGAGTTGTTTTCTTTTTCCAGTTTATCAAATCTATCTTTTAATGAGTTATATGCTTTTTCCATTTCACTATGTCTATTTCATGTTTCCTTTTCCAAATTCTCACAAGGCTTTCATTTTCTTTCCCCATTTTTCCTCTAGCTCTCTTTTAAGATCCTTTCTAAGTTCTTCTAGGAGAGCCTTGTGTGATGAGCACCAGGTTATTTCACCTTTGGGAGCTTCATCTAAAGACAATCTGCCTTTAGTCTCTTCAGGGTTTGAAATCTGTTCTTCTCTTTCCCCATAAAAGCTGTCAATTGTTACAAGTCCTCTTTACTTTTTTACTCATTTTTTTAAAAGTTAACTTAAAGTCTGCTTTTATGGCGGGAGAGATTTTCCAAGCAACTGCAGCTATGCTGGGTCAGTGTTAATTCATGTGCTATTTCCCCTGGTGTTTGTAGCCAGAGTCTGCTCAGGCACTCTGAGACTTCACTGCTCCCAGACTCTGGGCTGTCTGTGCTGGCATTTGTGGTCAGCTGCCTGGGCCTCACTGTCTCTCTCCCTCTTCCAATTGAAGCAGATCTCTGGTCTGCTTCTTCCCTCAAACTCTCTGACCCTAGAAAGTTGCACTGCCACACTGAGACTGTTCTGCCCTGGGGCCCTGCTCTGTCTGTGCTGACATTTGTGGTCAGTTGTTTGTGCTTCACTGACTCTCTCCAGTTTCTTATTGAAACAGATCTTTTCTGGTCTGTTTCCTCCCACAAATTCTCTGCTGTGGGACACTGAGCTAGCTGCACTGGGTTTGTACTGGTTGCCCTGGCTGCCTCCCTCCTGTTTCCAATTGAAACAGCCCTTTTTTGGTGATCCTTGAAATTATCTTCTGCTGATAATTTGTTGCACTCCCAATATTTGTGGGTTCTACCCATCCAGAACTAATTAAGAGGCTGGATTTTGTCATTATTGTGAGTGTTGTAAAGAGAGAAAGGTGTGTCATCTCCACCATCTTGGCTTAGCCCCCAGAACTGCTTGAGGTATCAATTTCTTTTGTGAAACTGTAGGCAAATATTTTTTGGGAGTGTTGTCTCCTCAACCTAGTGGAGATGGAGAAATATTACTTAGAGGAAAGAAGAACCTCTAGCCTACATATTGCTATGGAGATGAAACATTTCAGCTTGTTGTGTTCATTTTGTGGCTTCAATTAGATAGAATAATCAGCAATTTCATAGACCTAGAAATCAGGAATAATATAGATTGATACTCTGTAGTGGAGACTTCTTGATCATTTCTTACTAGCAGACTTGGAAGCAAATGAATGAGAAATTCTATGATTTCTAAGAATTAAGAGTAAAGGGAAACCAAAGGAAGCAATGTATCCTTTTTTTATTATAGCTTTTTACTTACAAGTTATCTGCATGGGTAATTTTACAGTATTGACAGTTGCCAAATCTTTTGTTCCAATTTTTCCCTTCTTTCCCCCACTCTCTCCCCTAGATGGCAGGATGACCAATACATGTTAAATATATTAAAGTATAAATTAAATACAATATAATATACATATGCAAACAGTTATTTTGTTGTACAAAAAGAATCGGACTTTGAAATGGTATACTATTAGCCTGTGAAGGAAATCAAAAATGCAGGAGACAAAAATAGAGGGATTGGGAATTCTATGTAAGGGTTCATAGTCATCTCCCAGAGTTCTTTCACTGTGTGTAGGTGGTTCAATTCATTACTGCTCTATGGGAACTGATTTGGTTCATCTCGTTACTGGAGATGGCCATGTCCATCAGAATTGATCATCATATAGTACTGTTGTTGAAGTATATAATGATCTCCTGGTCCTGTTTATTTCACTCAGCATCAGTTCATGTAAGTCTCTCCAGGCCTTTCTGAAATCATCCTCCTGGTCATTTCTTATAAAACAATAATATTCCATAATATTCATATACCACAATTTATTCAGCCATTCTCCAATTGATGAGCATCCATTCAGTTTCCAGTTCCTGGCCACTACAAATAGACCTGCCACAAACATTCTTATACATACAGGTCCATTTCCCTTCTTTAAAATATCTTTGAGATATAAGCCCAGTAGTAACACTGCTGGGTCAAAGGGTATGCACTGTTTGATAGCTTTTTGAACATACAATTCATTATTATTCTTATTTAAGTTGCAATTTAATATTATACATAGGTCTTTGTAATTTTGACAGAACTCATCATGACCAAGAAGAAAGATATATGATTTTACACACACACACACACACACACACACACACACACACACACATACTCAAACACTTCTGTGTGTGTATGCATTTGATATATAGGAATACCTTACCAATATATAAAGAAATTCAGGGGAGTGAAGAGAATAGAACTCAGTATTAGAATCAAAAGACATCTGGATTTCCTGTGCTTAAACCACTATATAAATCAACCTTCCCCAAAGCTAAAGAGATCTGCTCAGACTCAGTTGTATCATCAAACTCCCCCTTTAGGTTTCCTCATAAGTAACTTTCTTTGTGATCATTGTGTTTTATATACAATCCCCAATAGTTTGAATTTGGGTTTTGTTCATTTCTTTTATTTTGGCATTTATGAGGAAAAAAAGACCCTGTAACTGAAATATTTCAGATTTTCAGATACAAGTGTCTGTTTTCAGATATATTTCAAATCCTGGTATGGTACAAACCTTTGTCTGGTCTTATAGGCCCCTTTTTAGTTTATATAGTAATTTAAGCAAAATTATTGATCAAATAAATGATATGGGAAAATTCTTGGCTAATAATCCTTTGTTAGCAAACTCTATTAGAGCATAGATTATCTTTTGACTCTTTTTGTATCCCCAGTGTTTAAATAGGCACTTAATAAATGTTTCATTTGTCCTGATTTTTTAAACAGAAGTCAAATAGAAAAATTAAAGCATGAGAATCCTTGGGAATTGTCATATATTTACTGACAAACATTTTCACATTGCTAAGTCTCCAATCTTGAATCATGAAAGAAAGATTTGTTTCTTTTAAATATAATTTAGTGTTATTATTTTAAAACTTACAATCCATATATGACATCTATGGTAACTGAGTTAAATAGAATATTAGATTAAACAGATGAAACTCATTCCTGTCCATTTCACTCTCCTTTCCTCATCTGATTCTATAAAATAAAATAAAGTCAGCAAGCATTTATTAATAAATGCTCTAAAAATATCTAAAAATCTCTAAAAATAGAGATAAGCACCTATTATGTGCTTAGAGCTGTGCTAAGGGCTGAAGACACACAGAAAAAAGCTAAAACAGAACCTGTTCCAAGGAGTCTGATTGGGGAGACAACAAGCAAGCACAGACAATAAGTCTATATAAAAACAAGACATATGTTGATGAAATTGGAGATAATCTCCTAGTTCAATTCCACATTATCTTCTCTTGAGTCTTTTGCCCACATATCCTGTCATTGATGTTGCCATGGCAATCCTTAGCCTTGTATTACTTTCACCATCTTCTGCCTTCATCATATTAACTAGGCTCACTAGAAATTTATATCCCATATTCTCAGATGGACCCTTATTGTGTCTGTGTAATCTTTGGAAACTTACTTGATTAAGTATTCCATTGACCATTATTCCTTTTCAAAACCTTTTCTTCCTTTTTCAAATTGTCCATAATTCTCTCCACCTTCTCAGATGAAAATGTTATTTAATATTTCATTGAAACAACTGAAACCATTCTCTAAGAGCTCCCTCTTTTTCCCTCTTTCTCTTCTCACATGACTTTTATAAGATAACTTCCTTCATTATCTCCTCCTTTCTTTTACATACATAAGTGATCCCAACTTCTCCAGAAGGCTGTCCCTCTATCATCGTCAGTCTCTCACTAATTTTCAGTTTCTCATGTCTTCTGGCTGCTTTGTGATTGCCTACAAATATACTCATGTCCCCCATCCTCACACAACTCTTACTTTATCATCCTATGATCAAAAATATGATAAAAAACATAAATATGTTTCTATAGCCTCCTTGCAATAAAAATCTACCTTTTTCTACTCACCTTTGATATTTTCATTACAAATACTTAAAAGTCTTCTAGGATTACATTCAGTTTTTTCAGATTAAGTTATTCTTGATTGCAACTCTTTTATTTTGTCTGTCAGAATAATATATTCCAATATATTTCTTTTGTGATGGTATCTGGGAAGTTTTATGGTTCTTATTATATTTCTTTCATAGTTGAACTCTGAATGCTTGTGATATTTTTCTTTCACCTGGAAACTCTGGAATTTAGTTCTGAAATTCTTAGAGGTTTCTTTGATAAGACAATCAGTGAACTCTTTCTATTATCACTTTGATCTTAATTTACCAGAGCTATTTTCATTTATAATTTCTTTTTTTTACTTCAAAGATATGACAATAACAAAGATACAACCATTTCCTCTAAACACCTAAGAATATATTTTTTCTTTTGCCACCAGAAAACTTGGGGAGACAATGCATATTTAATGTAGTTTTTACAGAGGGTTAATCCTATCAAGTTCATGTCCAAATGCAGCATTACCACTGGAAATGTACATGTCTTAGATATTATTGCTTTATCTTGAACACTGTTTCCCAAACCATCAATTCTGGACAGTCTGTTTACTAAATTCATCATGAACTCTACTTCTCTGCTTTCTAGTGGATTGATTTCCTAACCTTTCCAAACTCATAATGTTGTAGTTATTTATTATTTCTTTAAAGCAAGAAAGAATGGATATGATAATAACAAATATAACAGCAAGGATTTGAGTTTTGAACTCAACTCTTAGAAGGTGATAACTCAAATCATATCCTATTTTTCCAATGTCAGGAAGTCCAGAAATAATTCTTATCAAAAGACTACTCTGGTTGACCATTGCTCTGACAAATTAGTCAATAAAAAAACATTTATGTTCCATGTCCTTAATTAAATACTAGAGATAGAAATGTAAACAATAAAATTAAATAGTCCCTACTCTCAAGTATCATATTTGAAGACAAAACATAAAAGGTAGTTAAAAGGGAGATGTAGTCTCCAGGGGAGACTGGAGGCATAGTGGTTAAATCAAAGCTCTGTTCATTGTTTGCTGATTTCCCTATATATAATCTTTACTTCTAATTCTCCCTCTGCCCCATGAAATTACCTTATATATTCCAAATATTTTTGCTTATCAGAAATAGTTGGTCTGCCTCCCTTCTAAAATGGAAATTCCAGGAAGAAGTTATTAATGGGAGAAAGGACCTACAAAGTCAGGAGGGAAATGAGGAAATTTTGCATGAGTGGGACACAAGTGCAAGCTTGTATTCTATTGGCATGGCCTTCAGATTATTTATTTTATTCATTTCTTTAACACGGTAAAGTACCTATCAATCACTAAGGTACTAAGTGACTGATAATTCACTAAGCATTCATTCATTACCTACTAAGTGTCAGGAATAGTGCTAGATTCCAGAGATATAAAGACAAAAGTGCCTTGCTAAAGGGTACCATAGATAATGAAGCAATATCAATATGAAATTATCAATACTAAATGTACCAAATGGTATAGCATGGAAATTCCTTTAAAAAAGAAGATGAGAGCTGCAAGAAGAAATAGAAGCAAAATTATAATAGTGGGGGATCTCAATCTTGCTCTCTCAGAACTAGATAAATCAAACCACAAAATAAATAAGAAAGAAGTTAAAGAGATAAATAGACTAAAAAAGTTAAGTATGATAGATCTCTGGAGACAGAAAGGAGTACACTTTCTTCTTGGCAAAAATAGTAAATGCATTTTTTTCAAACTATGATACATTAAAAATTACATTCAACAAAAAGCCAATTGAAAATAGACCAAAAAGTAATTGGAAACAAAATAATCTTATCGTACAGAATAAATGGGTGAAACAGCACATCATAGACACAATTAATAATTTCATCTAAGAAAATGACAATAATGAGACAACATACCAAAATTTGTGGGATGCAGCCAAAACACTAATAAGGGGAAATTTTATATCTCTAGATGCTTACTTGCATAAAATAAATAAAGAAAAGATCAATGAATAGGACTTGCAACTGAAAAAGATAGAAAAAGAGCAAAGAAAAACCTCCAATCAAATACCAAATTTGAAATTCTAAAAATAAAAGGAGAGATTGATAAAATTAAAAGTAAAAAAACTATTGAATTAATAAATAAAACTAAGAGTTAGTTCTATGACAAAACCAACAAACTAGATAATCCTTTAGTTAATTTGATTAGAAAAAGGAAAGAAGAAAATCAAATTGTTAGTCTCAAAAACAAAAAAAGAACTTTCCAACAATGAAGAAGAAATCAGAGCAATAATTAGGAGTTACTTTGCCCAACTTTATGCCAATAAATTTGATAACCTAAGTGAAATTGATGACTACCTTCAAAAATAGAATTGGCCAGATTAACAGAGGATGAAGTAAATTGCTTAAATAGTTTCATTTTAGAAAAAGAAATAGAACAAACTATTAATCAATTCCCTAATGAAAAAATCCCCGGGACCAGATGGATTTACATGTGAATTCTACCAGATATTTAAAGAGCTATTGACTCCAATATTGTATAAATTATTTGAAAAAATAGGGAATAAAGGACTCATACCAAATTCCTTTTATGACACAGATATGGTACTAATACTTAAACCAGGTAAAATGAAAACAAAGAAAGACAATTATAGACCAGTCTCCCTAATAAATATTGATGAAAAAATTTTAAATAGAACATTACCAAAGAGATTACAGAAAATTATACCTCGGATAATGCACCATGACCAAGTAGGATTTATACCAGGTAGCAGGGTTGGTTCAATAGTAGGAAAAGTATTAGCATAATTGACTATATCAATAACCAAATTAACAAAAATCATATGATTATCTCAATAGATGCAGAAAAAGCATTTGATAAAACCCAACATCCATTCCTATTTAAAACTCCAGAGATTATAGGAATAAATGGACTTTTCCTTAAAATACTCAATAGCATCTATTTAAAACCATCGGCAATTATCATATGTAATAGGGATAAACTGGAACCATTCCCAATAAGATCAGAGGTGAAACAAGGTTGCTCACTATCACCATTACTATTCAATATTGTATTAGAAATGCTAGCTTTGGCAGTAAGAGAAAGAAAAGAGATTAAAGGAATTAGAATAGGTAATGAGAAAACCAAATCATCATTCTGTGCAGATAATATGATGTTATATTTAGAAAAACCTAGAGAATCAACCAAAAAACTATTAGAAATAATTCACAAATTTATCAAAGTTTACAAAATAAATCCACATAAATCCTCAGCATTTTTATACATCACCACTAAAATCCAACAGCAAGAAATACAAAGAGAAATTCCATTCAAAACAACTGTTGATAGCATAAAATATTTGGGGATCTATCTACCAAAGGAAAGTAAGGAATTATGTGAGCAAAATTACAAAATACTTTCCACACAAATAAAATCAGATCTAAACAATTGGAAAAATATCAAGTGCTCTTGGATAGGTCGACAGAATATAATAAAAGTGACAATATTACCTAAAGTAATCATTTATTTAGTGCTATACCAAACTCCCAAGAAATTATTTTACTGACCTAGAAAAAATAACAACAAAATTCATTTGGAAGAACAAAAGGTCAAAATTTTAAGGGAACTAATGAAAAAACAAACAAAAAATACAAAAACAAATGAAGATGACCTGGCATTACCAGATCTAAAACTATATTATAAAAAACTATTTGGTACTGGCTAAGAAATAGACTAGTTGATCAATGGAATAGGTTAGGTTCGCAGGACAAAATAATCAATAACCATAGCAATCTAGTGTTTGATTAACCCAAAGACCCCAGCTTTTGGGATAAGAATTCATTATTTGAAAAAAAAAAAAAAACCGCTGGGAAAATTGGAAACTAGTATGGCAGAAACTAGGCATTGACCCACACTTAACACCATCTACCAAGATAAGGTCAAACTGGGTTCATAATCTATTTGTAAAGAATGATATTATAAACAAATTAGAAGATCATGGGATAGTTTACCTTTCAGATCTGTGGAAGAGGAAAGGATTTGTGACCAAAGAAAAATTGGAGATTGTGATGACCACACTAGCACCCAGGATGCCTTAGTCAAGATAAGCAAAAGTCCTTAGTATTTATTCTTGGTCTTTAGGGGTAGAAGTGAAAGGGATGGAAGTAGGATCTCTGCAACTGCTCAGCTGGGGACTGAAAAGGCAAATCTTTTCATATCCTCCTTATCTAGAGGGATAGAATAGAAACAATCCTTAATGTCTATAACCCAAAGGAGCCATTCTCTAGGCAATTAAGTAGGAGATGGAAGCTCAGGCTGAAAAGTTCCCATAGTTTCCATCTGTTCATTTACCTTTCTTAAATCAGTCAACGTGTTCCATTTTCCAGATTTCTTTTTTTTTTAATATTTTATTTTACTTTATAATAACTTTATATTGACAGAATCCATGCCAGGGTAAGTTTTTTTTTAACAACATTATCCCTTGCACTCGCTTCTGTTCCAACTTTTCCCCTCCCCTAGATGGCAAGCAGTCCTATATATGTTAAATATGTTGCAGTATATCCTAGATACAATATATGTGTGCAGAACCGAGCAGTTCTCTTGTTGCACAGGGACAATTGGATTCAGAAGGTAAAAAACAACTCGGAAAGAAAAACAAAAATGCAAATAGTTCACATTCGTTTCCCAGTGTTCTTTCTTTGGGTGTAGCTGCTTCTGTCCATCATTTATCAATTGAAATTGAGTCTTTGTCAAAGAAATCCACTTCCATCAGAATACATCCTCATACAATATCGTTGTCGAAGTGTAAAGTGATCTCCTGGTTCTGCTCATTTCACTCAGCATCAGTTTATATAAGTCTCTCCAAGCCTCCCTGTATTCACCTGCTGGTCATTTCTTACAGAACAATAATATTCCATAAAGTTCATATACCACAATTTACCCAGCCATTCTCCAATTGATGGGCATCCATTCAATTTCCAGTTTCTAGCCACTACAAAGAGGGCTGCCATAAACATTTTAGCACATACAGGTCCCTTTCCCTTCTTTAGTATGTCTTTGTAATATAAGCCCAGTAGTAGCACTGCTGGATCAAAGGATATGCAGAGTTTGATAACTTTTTAGGCATAATTCCAGATTGCTCTCTAGAATGGTTAGATTCTTTCACAACTCCACCAACAATGCATCAGTGTCCCAGTTTTCCTGCATCTCCTCCAACATTTGTCATTATTTTTTCCTGCCATCTTAGCCAATCTGTCAGGTATGTAGTGGTATCTCAGAGTTGCCTTAATTTGCATTTCTCTGACTAATAATGACTCGGAGCATCTTTTCATATAGCTAGAAATAGTTTCAATTTCATCATTTGAAAATTGTCTGTTCATATCCTTTGACCATTTATCAATTGGAGAATGGCTTGATTTCTTATAAATTTGAGTCAGTTCTCTATATATTTTGGAAATGAGGCCTTTATCAGACCCTTTAACTGTGAAGATGTTTTCCCAGTTTGTTGCTTCCCTTCTAATCTTGTTTGCATTAGTTTTGTTTGTACAAAGGCTTTTTAATTTGATATAATCAAAATTTTCTATTTTGTGATCGGTAATAGTCTCTAGTTCATCTTTGGTCACAAATTTCTTTCTCCTCCACAAGTCTGAGAGATAAACTATTCTATGTTCCTCCAATTTATTTATAATCTCATTCTTTATGCCCAAGTCATGGATCCATTTCGATCTTATCTTGGTATATGGTGTTAAGTGTGGGTCCATGCCTAATTTCTGCCATACTAATTTCCAGTTATCCCAGCAGTTTTTATCGAATAATGAATTCTTATCCCAAAAGTTAGGATCTTTGGGTTTGTCAAACACTAGAATAGCTATAGTTGACTATTCTGTCTTGTGAACCTAACCTTTTCCACTGATCCACTAATTTATTTCTTAGCCAATACCAAATGGTTTTGGTGACTGCTGCTTTATAATATAATTTTAGATCAGGTACAGCTAGGCCACCTTCATTTGATTTTTTTTCCACTAATTCCCTTGAGAGTCTCGACTTTTTATCGTTCCATATGAATTTTGTTGTTATTTTTTCTAAATCATTAAAATATTTTCTTGGAAGTCTGATTGGTATAGCACTAAATAAATAGATTAGTTTAGGGAGTATTGTCATCTTTATTATATTCGCTCGGCCTATCCAAGAGCACTTAATACTTTTCCAATTATTTAAGTCTGACTTTATTTGTGTGGAAACTTTTTTGTAATTTTGTTCATATAATTCCTGACTCTCCTTTGGTAGATAGATTCCCAAATATTTTATGCTATCAACAGTTATTCTGAATGGGATTTCTCTTTGTATCTCTTGCTTTTGGATTTTGTTGGTGATGTATAAAAATGCTGAGGATTTATGGGGATTTATTTTGTATCCAGCTACTTTGCTAAAATTGTGAATTATTTCTAATAGCTTTTTAGTAGAATCTCTGGGGTTCTCTAGGTATACCATCATATCATCTGCAAAGAGTGATAGTTTGGTTTCCTCATTGCCTACTCTAATTCCTTGAATATCTTTCTCGACTCTTATTGCAGAGGCTAGTGTTTCTAATACGATATTGAATAATAATGGTGATAGTGGGCAACCTTGCTTCACTCCAGATCTTACTGGGAAGGATTCCAGTTTTTCCCCATTGCATATGATGCTTACTGATGGTTTTAAATATATGCTCCTGACTATTTTAAGGAAAAGTCCATTTATTCCTATGCTCTCAAGTGTTTTTATTAGGAATGGATGTTGGATTTTATCAAATGCTTTTTCTGCATCTATTGAGATGATCATATGGTTTTTCTTTGGTTGCTTATTGATATAGTCAATTATGCTAATAGTTTTCCTAATATTGAACCAGCCCTGCATTCCTGGTATGAATCCTACTTGGTCATAGTGTATTATCCTGGTGACGATTTTCTGTAATCTTTTTGCTAATATTTTATTTAAGATTTTAGCATCAATATTCATTAGGGAGATTAGTCTATAATTTTCTTTCTCTGTTTTCAACCTACCTGGTTTAGGTATCAGTACCATGTCTGTGTCATAAAAGGAGTTTGGTAGGACTTCTTCAATCCCTATTTTTTCAAATAGTTTATTTAGCATTGCAGTTAATTGTTCTTTAAATGTTTGGTAGAATTCACATGTAAATCCATCTGGTCCTGGGGATTTTTTCTTAGGGAGTTGGTTGATAGTTTGTTCTATTTCTTTTTCTGAGATGGGACTGTTTAGGATATTTACTTCTTCCTCTGTTAGTTTGGGCAAGCTATATTTTTGGAGGTATTCTTCTATTTCATTTAAGTTGTCAAATTTATTGGCATAAAGTTGGGCAAAGTAACTCCTAATTATTGCTCTAATTTCCTCTTTGTTAGTGGCAAGTTCTCCCTTTTCATTTTTAAGACTAACAATTTGATTTTCCTCTTTCCTTTTTTTAATCAGATTTACTAAGGGTTTGTCTATTTTATTGGTTTTTTCATAGAACCAACTCTTAGTTTTATTAATTAATTCAATAGTTTTTTTTATTTTCAGTTTTATTGATCTCTCCTTTTATTTTTAGAATTTCAAGTTTAGCATTTGACTGGGAGTTTTTAATTTGTTCCTTTTCTAGCATTTTTAGTTGCAAGCCCAATTCATTGACCTTCTCTTTTTCTATTTTATGCAAATAGGCCTCTAGAGATATGAAATTTCCCCTTATTACCACTTTGGCTGTATCCCATACATTTTGGTATGATGTCTCATTATTATCGTTTTCTTGGATGAAATTATTAATTATGTCTATGATTTGCTGTTTCACCCAATCATTCTTTAGTATAAGATTATTTAGTTTCCAATTATTTTTTGGTCTACTTTCCCCTGGCTTTTTGTTGAATGTAATTTTCATTGCATCGTGGTCTGAAAAGGATGCATTTACTATTTCTGCCTTACTGCATCTGAATTTGAGGTTTTTATGTCCTAATATATGGTCAATTTTTGTATAGGTTCCATGAAGTGCTGAAAAGAAAGTGTACTCCTTTCTGTCTCCATTACATTTTCTCCAGAGATCTATCATATCTAACTTTTCTAGTATTCTATTTACCTCTTTGACTTCTTTCTTAATTATTTTGTGGTTTGATTTATCTAAGTCTGAGAGTGCAAGATTGAGATCTCCCACTATTATAGTTTTGCTGTCTATTTCTTCTTGCAGCTCTCTTAATTTCTCTTTTAAGAAATTAGATGCTACAACACTTGGCGCATATATGTTTAATAGTGATATTGCTTCATTATCCATGCTACCCTTTAGCAATATATAGTGCCCTTCCTTATCTCTTTTAATTAGATCAATTTTTGCTTTAGCTTGATCTGAGATCAGGATGGCTACCCCTGCTTTTTCGACTTCACCTGAAGCATAGTAGATTTTGCTCCAACCTTTTACCTTTAACCTGCATGTATCTCCCTGCTTCAGATGTGTTTCCTGTAAACAACATATTGTAGGATTCTGGCTTTTAATCCATTCTGCTAACTGCTTCCTCTTTATGGGGGAGTTTACCCCATTCACATTTATGGTTAAAATGACCAATTCTATATTACTTGCCATCTTGTTAACCCCTGTTTATGCTTTTCTCCCTTCTTTCCCCTTTCCCCCCTTCCCAGTATTAAGCTTGTGAGCACCACTTGCTTCTCACAGCCTTCCCTTTTTAGTATCCCTCCCCCCGCCTTAGAGTTCCTCCCCCTATCTTACCCCTTTCCCTCCCAGTTCCCGTATTCCCTTCCACTTAGCTTATTCCTTCCCTTTTCACTTTTCCCTTCTCACTTCTCAATGAGGTGGGAGAAGTTTCACCATAAATTAAATATGTCTAAAATTTTTCTCTTAAAGCCAATTCTGAAGGCAGTAAGATACCCACTATATTCATCCCCCTCCATTCTTTCTCTCAGATATAATAGGTTTCCTTTGCCTCTTCATGAGATGTAGTACTCCCACTTTACCCTTTTTCTGGTGCAATGTCCTTTCCACATCTCCTTTCTAGAACAAGGTATACATGTATTCTTTATACCTCTTTATATCAGAAATATAGTTCCCAAGATTAATCTTTACCTTTTTAGATTTCTCTTGAGTTCTATATTTGTAGATCAAACTTTTTGTTAAGTTCTGGCTTTTTCATCAAAAATTGGTGAAATTCGCTTACTTCGTTGAATGTCCATCTTCTTCCCTGGAAAAAGATGCTCATTCTAGCTGGGTAAGTTATTTTTGGTTGCATACCAAGTTCTTTAGCCTTTCAGAATATCATATTCCAGGCCCTTCGATCCTTTAATGTGGATGCTGCCAGATCCTGGGTGATCCTTATTGTGGCTCCTCGATACTTGAATTGGGTTTTTCTACCTGCTTGCAATATTTTTTTCCCTTCGTCTGAGGGTTCTGGCATTTGGCCACAATATTCCTTGGTGTTTTGATTTTAGGATCCCTTTCAGTGGTGATTGATGAATTCTTTCAATGTCTATTTTATCCTCTGTTCCTATGACTTCTGGGCAGTTCTCTTTGATAATTTCCTGGAAAATAGTGTCCAGGCTTTTTTTTTCATCATACTTTTCTGGGAGTCCAATGATTCTCAGATTGTCTCTCCTGGATCTGTTTTCCAGGTCTGTTGTCTTCCCCAGAATGTATTTCACATTCTTTTCCATTGTTTGATTTTTTTGGATTTGCTTGACTGATTCTTCTTGTCTCCTCGAATGATTCAATTCCAATTGTTCGATTCTGATTTTTAATGAAGTGTTTTCTTCACTCACTCTTTTAAAATCTTTTTCTAATTGTCCCATTGAGTTCTTTTGTTCTGTGGAATTTTTTTCCATTTTGCCAATTTTGTTTTTTAGAGAGCTGTTTTCTGTTTCCAGTTCACTAATCCTATTTTTCAAGGATTTTATTTCTTTATCCAGCCTCTCTTTAACTGAGTGGGATGACTTCTCCATACTCTCTTGCCAAGCCTCCCTCTCCTTTTCCCATTTTTCTTCTAGCTCCCTTGTGAGAGCCTTTTTAATTACTTCTATGAGGTTCATCTGTGCTGAGGAACAGATGATCTCCTTTGGGGATTCACCTGGGGACTGTCTGTCTGTTTTTAGTCTCCTCAGGATTTGGGAGTCTGCTCTCTATCTGTATAGAAGCTGTCAAGGGTTAAAGTCCTCTTCAGTTTTTTGCTCATTATATCAAAGAATCAAGGACAAACTAGCAAAAAGAGAAAAAGAAAACACCCCTAATTTGGAGTCTGCTTTTTGGGGGGAGGAGCTGGGTGGCATTACCGAGTTTCCTCTATAGACTGCGGGGGCAGCAGCAAGGCACTAGCCCTACTGTGCTGCGCCTGCGCTCTGAGATCCCAGAGCATGCTGAGTCACTGTGGGGGAGAGGAGGGGTGGCCAGGTCCCGAGAGACTCCAGCTGTTTGGGGCTGTATTCTTCACCCTCAGTGTTTTTAGCTTCTCTGCTGGGCTACTGGCTTGCTGCCAGGGCAAAGTATCCAATCCTGTAGCAAAGCTCTCTCCACAGAGACGGCTGTGATCACACCCCACCCCCTCTCCAGTCTGCTCAGCTGTGAGCCGCCTTCTGTGCTCTCAACTGCCTGCCCGCACCCTGCGCCCAATCCAAAACTGTCCCAGCCCTCGCGCAAAAACAGACCTTTCTTGGCGAATCTCAAGGATGGCTTCTCTTGGTAACTATTTGTGGGGTTTTTTTCAGTCAAGCATCAATTCAGAGACTTGTAATGAAATGGATAGTGAGAGAAAAAGGTAGAGCTACACAGCTGTGTGCCTCCTCTCCACCATCTTCCAGATTTCTTTCTTACAACAAATACTGGGGAATTCCAAGGACTTAGAGAAGGTTATAAGTGTCCTTGGTCAAGTTGCTCCTGTACTATACCTAATAAGGCCTGAATTTTATTGCTACCTAAGGCCACTGTTCTATCCACACTGATGTATCAGTTTTCCATTGGATAGGAACAGGGGAAAGTGTTGGCGGGCCTTCAACAGAAGCCCTGCATAAAAAACCGAGGTACTCATTTTTAATCCTAATTGTTGTAAAATGTCTCTTCCCCACAGATTGATAAGGATTTTTTCAACTATAAAAAAATTTATATAGTAAAAACTCCTGCTTCACCTTCAAAAGTCTATCTCAAAGGGGTAGCACTAGCTTCAGCTGCTATGGATCCCTCTATGCCAAACATGTAGATGTCTGCTTTAATCTTAAGCCAGTGACTAGGCCAGTTGGCATCTCTAATGACTCTATGATCTGCACCTGTGTCTACCAATTCTTCTAATAGTATGCCATTTATGTAGATAGTGAGCATAGTCAGCTGTCACAGCTGCTGTTCAGTATATTCCTGGATTTTGTTCCTTGGAGTCAGAATCTGTGCTACTATCACCAGATTGCTTATTAGGAGTCTGTATTAGCACCATGATCAAGTAGGATTTATACTAGGAATGCAGGGCTGGTTCAATATTAGGAAAACTATGAGTATAATTGGCCATATTAATAACCAAATTAACAAAAACCATATGATCATCTCAATACATGCAGAAAAAGCATTTGATAAAATCCAACATCCATTCCTATTAAAAACACTTGAGAGTATAGGAATAAATGGACTTTTTCTTAAAATAATCAGTAGCATCTATTTAAAACCATAAGTAAGCATCATATGTAATGGGGACAAAGTGCAATCATTCCCAATAAGATCAGGAGTGAAACAAGGTTGCCCACTATCACCATTACTATTCAATATTGTATTAGAAATGCTAGCTTTGGCAATAAGAGTTGAGAAATAGATTAAAGGAATTAGAGTAGGCAATGAGGAAACTAAATTATCACTCTTTGTTGATGATATGATGGTATAATTAGAGAACCACAGAGATTCTACTAAAAAGCTATTAGAAATAATCCACAACTTCAGCAAAGTCGCAGGATATAAAATACATAAGTCATTAGCATTCTTATATATCACTAGCAAAATCCAACAGTTAGAGTTACAAAGAGAAATTCCAAAGTGAAATGAGCAGAAGCAAGAGATCATTATATACTTTAACAATGATACTGTATGAGAATGTATTATGAAAGAAGTGGATTTCTTTGACAAAAAGATCTAACTCAGTTTCAATTAATCAATGATGGACAGAAGCAGCTACACTCAAAGAAAGAACACTGAGAAATGAATGTAAACTGTTTGCATTTTTGTTTTTCTTCCCATGTTATTTTTACCTTCTGAACCCAATTCTTCCTGTGCAACAAGAGAACAGTTTGGTTCTGCACACATATATTGTATCTAGAATATACAGTGACATATTTAACATGTATAGGACCGCTTGCCATCTGGGAGAAGGGGTGGAGGGAGGGAGGGGAAAAGTCGGAACAGAAGTGAGTGCAAGGGATAATGTTGTTAAAAAAAAAAAAAACTGCCCAGGCATGGGTTCTGTCAATAAAAAGTTATAATTATGGGGGAAAAAATAAAAATAAAAAAATACAGAATTGAAAAAAAAAAGAGTCTGTATTAGTTAACCTGATGCTACTACTTCTCCTGGGTGATAAGTCACACATTGTCTATGTGCATTAGTGACTGGGATATTATCTACATATTCCCCAGTTTCCCACATCAGCGTATGGATGGACATTGTTTTGTAAATGCTCTCGGAGGCAAGGGATCCATACAGATTTCACCTCTCCATGGGGTATCTCAGTTGTCCCAGATGCATATAACTCTATTCTCCCCTATTGTAATCCTTTTTTCCCATCAGGTTGCTTCCTGGCTGGTTGATTGTATAATCCCCTTCTCCCATCATATGGCTTCCTGGCTGATTGGTCATGTCTGGGTACTGGACTTCTAGGCCCTCTCTGGGTGTAGCATTGGCTGCCATCATGCCCCAAGTATTTTTTGTCTTGGGCCCTGGGGCGGGGCCCCTCATCCCATTTCCCTGAATCAGTCTACATTCTGATGCCCAGTGGAAGCCTCTGTTGCATTTTGGACATGGGGTATTAGATCTTGTTCTCCCACCCTGTTTTCTCACTCTGTTTCTATGCCAACATTGAGCTTTCAGATGCCTTACTTTCCCACATTGAAAGTATTGACAAGTTTCTCTGGAAGTCCCTTGCTAAAAGGGACCCTGTCTTCCTATGTTTGGATCTTGGGAAGTCTGCATCATAGCCTGGGTATAAAAGGCAATTTTGCCCACTGTGGCACAGCGTCTTATGATCTCCTCTAAAGGAACATCCTTGCATAGTCCTAGTATAATTCTCCTACAAACCTCATTAGCATATGACAGCAGTCTGCAGACGTCCCACAAAATCAGCAAAAGGTTCATTTGGCTCTTGTGTTATTTTTGTGAAGGCTTCACCCTTATCATTTTTTTGCAAAGAAAAGTCCATGCTTTGATAGCAGCAGCAGCAATTTGCCCATAAGCTGCTAAGGGGTCATTAATCTGTACTGAAATGTCTGCATAAGAACCTACACCTGTTAGTTGGTCACAGGTGATTGGAGGATTAACTCCACTATGACTATTTTGTTGGACTTGTATCCTATAGAGCTCACTATATTCAGAAAGCCACAACAAGTTTTGTCCAGGTTCTAAGCATACCCTTGCTATAGATTTCCAGTCACTAGGGGTTAAGACTTCATAAGCCAAATTCTGTAATAACATCTTAACATAAGCTGATGTAGCCCCAAAAAGAGTGCAAGCCTTTTTCAGGTCTTTGAGTATTTCTATATCAAAAGGAGAGTATCTTCTACTTTCTTGACCTGAAGAGTCAAACTGTTGAATCACAGGATACTTTTCCAGTTGCAAATCACCTAAATTCTGCCCTTCTTTGGTGACTTTAAGTACTGCCTTTTGCAATCTAGTCATAGGAGGGGGTGATTTTGGGGAGAGGGGGAGAGGTGCTGGTGGTATCACTGCCCCCTCCATCACAGAAGGTGAAGTTGATGGGGGCATGTCAAGAACCAGTTCCAGTTTAGGCAGGGTTGAAGCTGCTTTGTGAGAGTGAGTATGACCACGCCCTTCACCACACCCTTCACCATGTCCTTCATTCTTACTTAACTCTTCATGCCCTCCAGTGATAATAATTAATAATTAATCCTTCCTTTGTCCTCTTCATTTTCCTCACTTCCTCATCTCACCATTCTTAGAATTTTTCTTTTTTCTATAACTTGCAGGATTCTTTAAGGCCAATTGTATTATGTTGTATGTATAGAATGTTTCTTTGGAAATTGAACAAGGATCTTTATCATTGCAGTATTTGCGTAATTTTTGTCCTACTAGCTTCCAATTATCTAGCCCTATCTCCTCTTCCTTTAAGAGCCAAGGGGAGGTCCATTCTAATGTACCCAAGAGTCTAGTGATCTACAACCAAGTTACAATTAAGCCTTGTCCCTTGATCAGATTAAGTATGCTTTCTATAGCACCCCCTTGGGGCAGGGGTGGGGGTGGAGCTGGGGCTGGGGGAGAATCTTTTCCTACTATCTGCCCCATTTCAGCTAGAAAAGGTTACTAGTTTAGCTCTTAACAAAGTAAGTTCCCTATTTGTCTATTTAATTACTCACCCTATTTACTGATCACCAGAGACTTCTTCAGTGAAATTAGGATCCTCAGGCCCCATGCTCAGGCGCCAAATGTAATGACCACACTAGCACCCAGGATATCTTAGAATCAGCCAGAGTCAGGAGAAGCAAAAGTCCTTAGTCTTTATTCTTGGTCTTTAGGGGTAGAAGTGAAGGGGATGAAAGTAGGATCTCCACAACCACCTTCTTCCTTGTTTGCTGCAAAAATGACCCTGACTAGTCCCTTCTACAATCCTCTGTATACACCAATCATCGAGCCAGCACAAGATAGTGGGAAGAGCCATTTTCCAAGCATATGCCCATAGAGTATTGTCCAATAAGTTGTTAGCCTCAAGTACTCAGCTGTCCTGACCTTAGTGCATCAATTCAAGAGTTTCAGCTCTCTACAAGAGATCAATATTGATCACAAAATAGACAACTTTGATTACACTAAATTAAAAAGTTTTTTGTAGAAACAAAACTAATGCAGACAAGATTAGAAGGGAAGCAATAAACTGGGAATACATTTTTACATTCAAAGGTTCTGATAAAGACCTCATTTCTAAAATGTATAGAGAATTAACTTAAATTTATAAGAAATCAAGCCATTCTCCAATTGATAAGTAATCAAAGGATATGAATAAACAATTTTCAGATGAAGAAATTGAAACTATTTGTAGTCATATGAAAAGGTGCTCCAAATCACTATTGATCAGAGAAATGCAAATTAAGACAACTCTGAGATAACACTATACACCTGTCAGATTGGTTAAGATGATAGGAAAAGATAATGACAAATGTTGGAGGGGATGTGGGAAAACTGGGACACTGATGCATTGTTGGTGGAGTTGTGAACAGATCCAACCATTCTGGATACAATTAGGAACTATGTTCAAAAAGTTATCAAATGTGCATATCCTTTGATCCAGCAGTGTTTCTACTGAGCTTATATCACAAAGGGATCTTAAAGGCATGAACGGGACACCTATGTGCAAAAATGTTTGTGGCATCTCTTTTTGTAGTGGCAAGAAACTGGAAACTGAATGGATGCCCATGAATTGGAGAATGGCTGAATAAATTATGGTAGATGAATTTTATGGAATATTGTTGTTCTGTAAGAAACGACCAACAGAATGATTTCAGAGAGGCCTGGAGAGACTTACACGAAATGATGCTAAGTAAAATGATCAGAAGCAGGAGATCCTTATATATGACACCACAAAATTAATGCAGACAAGATTAGAAGGGAAGCAATAAACTGGGAATACATTTTTACATTCAAAAATTCTGATAAAGGCCTCATTTCTAAAATGTATCAATGTTGATGATCAATTCTAAAGGACAATATTGATGATCAGTTCTGATTTCAATAATGAGATGATTCAAATGAGTTCCAATTGTTCAGTGATGAAGAGAGCCATCTACACCCACGGAGAGAACTATGGGAAGTGAGTGTGGATCACAACATAGTATTTCCACTCTTTCTGTTGTTTGCTTGCATTTTGTTTTCTTCCCCATGTTTTTTTTTTTCTTTTTGATTCGATTTTTCTTGTGCAACAAGATAACTATTAAATATGTATACATATATTGTGCTTGTATTTGACTATTTGCCATCTATGGGACGAGGTGGGGGGAAGGATGGGAAAATTTGGAACAGAAGGTTTTGCAGTGGCCAATCTTGAAAAATTACCCATACATAAATAAACATATTTATTTTGTAAATAAAAACTTTAATAAAAAAAGACAAAAGTGAAATCGTTTTCTTATTCTATTCTAGAATAAATATTATTCTATTCTTCTGGATTTAGAATCCAGAGAATCTTGGTTAAAATCCTAGCCCTGATGCTTGTTAACTTTAGCAAGTCATTCAACATCACTGAGCCTTAATCATCTCTAAAATGAAGGATTGGATAAGATAACTTCTAAGGTCCCTTCCAACTCAAAATGTACAATCCTATGAATACTGGTAACTATTAAACACTAATAATTCCATTATTCCACTGACATTTTGGAATAGATGAATTGTTCATTTCTCAAGGCTAGATATAGGTTGAGTGGCAAGAACTTTGTGTTAAAAATATTTGTTAAAGCTTTCATCTTTTGGTCCACTTTTTTTCCTTTAAAACTTATTTGTTGCTTTCAAGAAAAAAAATAGATGTAACTTTAAAAATGTTTTTCATTCCCTTTGACTAATTTCCCCACTTCCCTAGGCCTAAGTGAAAATGACCCCAAGATGCATGCAGTTTTGTGAACTTCATATTGTAGAATCTACATAACTCAAATGACAGAGCCATGAAACCTAGTTCTTTCATTTTGACTCTATGAACCACTGAGACTTGTGGAGTGTAAGTGAAGTCAGAATAATGCCCTCAAAGTATAACATTGGGGCCAAAATTCTGCCCTGGGTTTCATGCATTTAGCTAGCAATGGAAGCTCTTAACCCAGGGCTGAATTTGGCTCTCATTGTTTTAATTATAGAGCTATATAGTATGTGGATTAGAAACTTGCATTTGACAGCAGCAAAAGAAAGAGGATATTGTATGCCTTCAATCAGACTTATACTAGGAGATCCTTAAAAGGAAAATTATGTGAAAGGAAGAAAGAGGAAGAAAACAACAGACTAGCAAGTTCCCCATTTCAATATAATTTGGAGAAAATGACTGATTTGGTTTGGTCATATTGCCAAAACAGATGATTCAAGACTTCCAAACAAGAAATGGAAACCAGAAGGATGCCTAAAGCCTGGAAGAAGTACAAATTGTGAAGATATGATTGACTGTAATGTTTCAAAATCAACCTCAACAAAGATGAGCTTGGGCCACTGCCCAGAACAAAATTGAATGATGATGTTCATTTAGGTCCTGACTATTGAAATGAAACAAAATGTAGCAATTGTGCTCTGTTAGGTATAGGGATGTGTTAATGCTTTCCAATTTCCCCAACTAGAGATCTGATGTCATTTTACCTGTCACTCCTATTTTATGCTTCACTGGTGATTGTTGTTGCTGCTCTGGATTCTTGCTAAATGAAAGGGATTTTTTGCAAAAGCTATGATCCAAGTGCTAAGAATCTTATCATGTTGGATATGGTTTGCTACAGATGGCTTTTGAATTTGGAAATCATTTTTGACCTTTTCATACCTTAAAAAGATAGCTAGATCTATTCTGAAATTGCTAGCACTTGAAATCCATCATATTATAATGGTCATAGTAATTTGACTATATCTCACAGGATAGGAATCCAAGGTTCTTCACCTCTTGTAAAAACTGCTTACTGTAAGCAAAGGTTTGTTTTGCATAAGTAACAGTTATTTAAACCTGCCCTTTTCTTACTCTGCCAACTAGGAACAAGATGGTTCAGAGGACAAGTTCTGCATTTTAAGTTGGAGGATAGGGGGTTGAATTCTGGCTCTATCATTTATTACCCCTCACATAACCTATCTAACCATAACAAGTAATCCCCTTTATTGTCAGTAAAATGAAAGACTGGGCCAGATGGACTTTAAATTCCATTTCTATTTCTGTTACACATCTATGACCCTAGGATCTCATATATTGATATATTAGATGATATTTGGGTTTTTTTCCTAAAACTCCATTATGCAATAGATATCAAGCCCCTAAAAAGACAGCCACTTAATATTTTAATGGCAAGGAAAAAGCAAGTCTCAGTTGCCCTTCTCTGGAATCCTGCCTAACACCCCATAATTATAAGCAATCTCCTGCTCCTTCTATTACTATTAGAAGTAGTAGTCATTGTCATCATAGCTGAAATAGTAATAATATTTATATAGCACCTTTAATAAAGTTTGTAAAGGATTTTTAAAATATCACTATTATTCCTGATAGATAGGGACAATTATTATTACAAATGAGAAAACTGAGGCATGCAGAGATTAAGTGACTTGCCCAGGAATACACTAATAAATTCCTAAGACTGGATTTGAAGTTCAATTCAGTACTCTTTCTACTGAACTACCTAACTACCTATTTATATTATACTGCAAAGTGTCTAAAATGTTAACTCATTTGAGCTAAATGGGGTTATTCTACCAGTGGTGTTTGAACAGATGAAGGTGAAGGAACAGCACAAACAAAACACAATAAACAAATGTTTCACTGGGACTAGACAAGATATCTGATCATTCCATTTCTTTGTAGTGTTTTTTTATTTAGCCTCTTATATGTGAAAACATGGCTAAAGTTAGCTGCAAAATTTTATGCAAGTTTTTAGATAACCTAAATTCCAGCCTTCCCAAAAGACAAAAGAACATGATTAAGCACATGGTGTCTGAGTCAACAGACTAAAAAACTGAGTGTCCTTAAGTTGGGTTTTAGACATTGTACTTTAAATCTTGGGAACCTATGAATCAATTAATGAATGACAACACTAAAGTTTCTTTGAAGTCGTGATATAAATAAATCACTTCTGTGTCATATAATCAACATCCTTTCATTGAGTGTGACAAGATCTTGGAGCCATCAACATGTTAATTTATTCACACACACATATACACAGGTGGAAATGAGGTAAAATTACTTATTTTGTAAGCTTTGGCACAAATTTGTATTCAAGTATGCTATATATAAATTGTGTCTTTGAGAAGAAATGCATTGAATTTTTTATCTTAATTTTATACGTGCACATAAATACTATAAGGTTTTGACTTTTATTATACAATTGATAGCAAATATGAATTCAGGCCACAGCACATGGTGAAGACTCTACTATTTATTAATAATGATATGAAAATGACAAAGATCCTGACAGAAAGGCACTGATCAACTTTGATTCTGATCTCTCTATTTTCCATCTGTAAAATAATAAATATGGCATCAAGCTCACTCACAGATTTATAGATATTAAGGAGATAATTATATGACACGTATATATTTAAAGTTTATGAAACAAGATAGCTAAATATGCTTTGTAAGTGCTACTATTATCTTTATTTTTCAAATGAGGAAATACAATTGGAGAGGTTGAGATTTGCTCATGGTCCAATAATTAGTAAATATCTGAGGCAGGATTTGAACCCAGGTATCTTTTAACTTTAGATTCATTGCTCCATGCACAACATGTTGTAGAAACTCCTAGTAAAATTTCAGTTTCCTCTTGTGTTTCTTTGAACTTCCTTTTTCAATGCTTTGTTAATACATGTGTATCAGCAGATATGATAGAAAGAGTCCCAGATGTAAAATCAGAAAAACTGAATTTGAATTTCTACTCCCCACTTACTAAGAGAAGTGTCACCTTAGGTAATTAATTTAAACTCTCTAAGCTTGTTTCATTATTTGTAAAATAATAATTATAACATTTCCTTATTTTTCACATAAGGTTGTGAAAAAAGTACCCTGTGAATCATAAAGTGCAAAGAACTATTGTGGTGATTTTGTTCTTCTTTAAAATAATATAATAGCTTTCTCTGGGGGAAAACAGGTTTCTTGGGGAGGTTTTCTGGAGGCAGCCTTAGTTAAGAGTAAATAATCACCCAAAATGCAGCCAGCTAATAAAATGAAAAGGTTTATTTTCTTCTTGCAGTATAGCCCAGTTACTTTTTCTTAGAGGCCTATCTCTCTGCTTGGTTCTAAGAGCTCTTGCAGCTTTGTCCTTTGCTTCTGCCTCTGTTTTCTTCAGCCTCCAGAGCCAGCACCAAGTTGAATCTGTCTTGCCTCTGAGAGAGGGCTTCTGGCCGAACTCACTTGAATCTTCCCCCTTCTCAATCTAAATTGAGCTCCTTTCTCAATCTAAATTCAGCTCCACTCTCCTAACTGGGCTCTGCTTTCTTATATATCAGAGAGTGGGATTGTGGGATATCTCCCAGCATGCTCTCTGGCCCTACAAGCTTCAAGGGAGGTGTGAATTCGGATATCTCATATTTTTTAAACCCTGAAATTTCCCAAACGTGTGAACTCCAATGAGTAAAGGTGTGAACACAAGCATTGTATTAACTCAATTACATTGAGTTCACACTAGGATTCTAACATCTCCCTTGAGTTATCTCCTTGTTTCAAATTGAGTTAACACTAGGATTCCAACAAACTATAATGGAGGAACACAGATTGTCTAAGGATGGTGTCATTCCTCATAGAATATTAAGAAGCTTATTTTAGGGAAAATCATCAAGATGGGTAAGATACGACTTCCGGTTAAGATGGAGGAGAGGAGGCTCACAGCTGCATAAGCTCCACGCTTTCTCTCACTATCCATTTCATTACAAGCCTCTGAATTAATGCTTGACTTAAAAAAAACCCACAAATAGTTACCAAGAGAAGCCATCCTTGAGATTCGCCAAGAAAGGTCTGTCTTTACTGGAGGGCTGGGACAGTTTTAGATCGGGCGCAGGCAGCGGGCAGCAGCAGTGAGAGCACAGGAGCAGACTGGAGAGGGGGTGGGGAGTGATTGCAGCCGTCTCTGCGGGAAAAGCTTCGCTACAGGTTTGGATACTTTGCTCCGGCAGCAAGTCAGCAGCCCAGCAGAGAAGCTAAAAACACCGGGGGTGAAGAATACAACACTAAACAGCTGGAGTCTCTCAGGACCTGGCCGCCCCCTTCTTCCCCCCCCCACAGTGACTCAGCACACTCTGGGATCTCAGAGCGCAGGCGCAGCACAGTCCTGCTAGTGCCTCACTACTGCCCCCTGCAGTCTGTAGAGGAAGCTCGATAACATACCCAGCCCCTCCCCCAAAGAAAGACTCCAGTTTTTTCTGTTTTTCTTTGGTAGTTTGTCTTAGATTATTAGACAGAATGAGCAAGAAACTGAAGAGGACTTTAACCCTTGACAGCTTCTATACAGATAGAGAGCAGACTCTAAATCCTGAGGAGACTAAAAACAGACAGTCCCCAGGTGAATCCCCAAAGGAGGAGATCATCTGTTCCTCAGCACAGATGAACCTCATCGAAGTGATTAAAAAGGCTCTCACAAGGGAGCTAGAAGAAAAATGGGGAAAGCAGAGTGAGGCTTGGCAAAAGGAGAGGAAAGCTTGGGAAAAGGAGAGGGAGGCTTGGCAAAAGGAGAGGGAAGCTTGGGAAAAGGAGAGGGAGGCTTGGCAAAAGAGCCTGGAGAAGTCAGTTAAAGAAAGAGTGGATAAAGAAGTAAAATCCTTGAAAAATAGGATTGGTGAACTGGAAAACAAAATTGGTGAAATGGAAAAAAATTCCACAGAACAAAAGAACTCAATGGGACAATTAGAAAAAGATTTTGAAAAAGTGAGTGAAGAAAATACTTCACTGAAAATCAGAATTGAACAAGTGGAATTGAATGACTCGAGGAGACAAGAAGAATCAGTCAAGCAAATCCAAAAAAATCAAACAATGGAAAAGAATGTGAAATACCTACTGGGGAAGACAACAGACCTGGAAAACAGATCCAGGAGAGACAATCTGAGAATCATTGGACTTCCAGAAAAACATGATGAAAAAAAGAGCCTGGACACTATTTTCCAGGAAATTATCAAAGAGAACTGCCCAGAAGTCATAGGAACAGAGGAAAAAATAAACATTGAAAGGATTCATCGATCACCCACTGAAAATGATCCTAAAATCAAAACACCAAGGAATATAGTGGCCAAATGCCAGAACCCTCAGACAAAGGAAAAAATATTGCAAGCAGCTAGAAAAACCCAATTCAAGTATCAAGGAGCCACAATAAGGATCACCCAGGATCTGGCAGCATCCACATTAAAAGATCGAAGGGCCTGGAATATGATATTCCGAAAGGCTAAGGAACTTGGTATGCAACCAAAAATAACTTACCCAGCGAGAATGAGCATCTTTTTTCCAGGGAAGAAGATGGACATTCAACGAAGTAAGCGAATTTCATCTATTTCTGATGAAAAAACCAGAACTTAACAAAAAGTTTGATCTACAAATATAGAACTCAAGAGAAATCTAAAAAGGTAAAGATTAATCTTGGGAACTATATTTTGACTATATAGATGTATAAAGAATACATGTATACCTTGTTCTAGAAATTGATGTGGAAAGGACATTGTATCAGAAAAAGGGTAAAGTGGGGGTAGTACATCTCATGAAGAGGCATAGGAAACCTATTCTATCTGAGAGAAAGAATGGAGGGGGATGAATATAGTGGGTATCTTACTGCCTTCAGAATTGGCTTTAAGTGAAAAATCTTAAGACATATTCAATCTATGGTGAAACTTCTCCCACCTCATTGAAAAGTGAGAAGGGAAAAGTGAAAAGGGAAGGAATAAGCTAAGTGGAAGGGAATACGGGAACTGGGAGGGAAAGGGGTAAGATAGGGGGAGGAACTCTAAGGCGGGGGGAGGGATACTAAAAAGGGAGGGCTGTGAGAAGCAAGGGGTGCTCACAAGCTTAATACTGGGAAGGGGGGAAAGGGGAAAGAAGGGAGAAAAGCATAAATCGGGGTTAACAAGATGGCAAGTAATACAGAATTGGTCATTCTAACCATAAACGTGAACAGGGTAAACTCCCCCATAAAGAAGAAGCGGTTAGCAGAATGGATTAAAAGCCAGAATCCTACAATATGTTGTTTACAGGAAACACACCTGAAGTGGGGAGATACATGCAGGTTAAAGGTAAAAGGTTGGAGCAAAATCTACTATGCTTCAGGTGAAGTCAAAAAAGCAGGGGTAGCCATCCTGATCTCAGATCAAGCTAAAGCAAAAATTGATCTAATTAAAAGAGATAAGGAAGGGCACTATATCTTGCTAAAGGGTAGCATGGATAATGAAGAACTATCTATATTAAACATATATGCACCAAGTGGGGTAGCATCTAAATTCTTAAAAGAGAAACTAAGAGAGCTGCAAGAAGAAATAGACAGTAAAACTAAAATAGTGGGAGATCTTAACCTTGCACTCTCAGAATTAGATAAATCAAACCACAAAATAAATAAGAAAGAAGTCAAAGAGGTAAATAGAATACTAGAAAAGTTAGATATGATAGATCTCTGGAGAAAATGTAATGGAGACAGAAAGGAATACACTTTCTTTTCAGCAGTTCATGGAACCTATACAAAAATTGACCATATATTAGGACATAAAAACCTCAAACTCAAACGCAGTAAGGCAGAAATAGTAAATGCATCCTTTTCAGACCACGATGCAATGAAAATTACATTCAACAAAAAACCAGGGGGAAGTAGACCAAAAAAAAATGGAAACTAAATAATCTCATACTAAAGAATGACTGGGTGAAACAGCAAATCATAGACATAATTAATAACTTCACCCAAGAAAACGATAATAATGAGACATCATACCAAAATGTATGGGATGCAGCCAAAGCAGTAATAAGGGGAAATTTCATATCTCTAGAGGCCTATTTGTATAAAATAGAGAAAGAGAAGGTCAATGAATTGGGTTTGTAACTAAAAATGCTAGAAAAGGAACAAATTAAAAACCCCCAGTCAAACACTAAACTTGAAATTCTAAAAATAAAAGGTGAGATCAATAAAATTGAAAGTAAAAAAACTATTGAATTGATTAATAAAACTAAGAGTTGTTTCTATGAAAAAAACAACAAAATAGACAAACCCTTAGTAAATCTGATTAAAAAAAGGAAAGAGGAAAATCAAATTGTTAGTCTTAAAAATGAAAAGGGAGAACTCGCCACTAACAAAGAGGAAATTAGAGCAATAATTAGGAGTTACTTTGCCCAACTTTATGCCAATAAATTCGACAACTTAAATGAAATAGAAAAATACCTCCAAAAATATAGCTTGTCCAAACTAACAGAGGAAGAAGTAAATATCCTAAACAGTCCCATCTCAGAAAAAGAAATAGAACAAACTATCAATCAACTCCCTAAGAAAAAATCCCCAGGACCAGATGGATTTACATGTGAATTCTACCAAATATTTAAAGAACAATTAACTCCAATGTTATATAAACTATTTGAAAAAATAGGGATTGAAGGAGTCCTACCAAACTCCTTTTATGACACAGACATGGTACTGATACCTAAACCAGGTAGGCTGAAAACAGAGAAAGAAAATTATAGACCAATCTCCCTAATGAATATTGATGCTAAAATCTTAAATAAAATATTAGCAAAAAGATTACAGAAAATCGTCACCAGGATAATACACTATGACCAAGTAGGATTTATACCAGGAATGCAGGGCTGGTTCAATATTAGGAAAACTATTAGCATAATTGACTATATCAATAAGCAACCAAAGAAAAACCATATGATCATCTCAATAGATGCAGAAAAAGCATTTGATAAAATCCAACATCCATTCCTAATAAAAACACTTGAGAGCATAGGAATAAATGGACTTTTCCTTAAAATAGTCAGGAGCATATATTTAAAACCATTAGTAAGCATCATATGCAATGGGGAAAAACTGGAATCCTTCCCAGTAAGATCTGGAGTGAAGCAAGGTTGCCCACTATCACCATTATTATTTAATATCATATTAGAAACACTAGCCTCGGCAATAAGAGTCGAGAAAGATATTCAAGGAATTAGAGTAGGCAATGAGGAAACCAAACTATCACTCTTTGCAGATGATATGATGGTATACCTAGAGAACCCCAGAGATTCTACTAAAAAGCTATTGGAAATAATTCATAATTTTAGCAAAGCAGCTGGCTACAAAATAAATCCCCATAAATCCTCAGCATTTTTATACATCACCAACAAAACCCAACAGCAAGAGATACAAAGAGAAATTCCATTCAGAATAACTGTTGATACCATAAAATATTTGGGAATCTATCTACCAAAGGAAAGTCAGGAATTATATGAGCAAAATTATAAAAAAGTCTCCACACAAATAAAGTCAGACTTAAATAATTGGAAAAATATTAAATGCTCTTGGATCGGTCGAGCGAACATAATAAAGATGACAATACTCCCTAAACTAATCTATTTATTTAGTGCTATACCAATCAGACTTCCAAGAAAATATTTTATTGATCTAGAAAAAATAACAACAAAATTCATATGGAACAATAAAAAGTCGAGAATCTCAAGGGAATTAATGAAAAAAAAAATCAAATGAAGGTGGCCTAGCTGTACCTGATCTAAAATTATATTATAAAGCAGCAGTCACCAAAACCATTTGGTATTGGCTAAGAAATAGATTAGTGGATCAGTGGAAAAGGCTAGGTTCACAAGACAGCATAGTCAATTATAGCAATCTAGTGTTTGACAAACCCAAAGCCCCTAAGTTCTGGGAAAAGAATTCATTATTTGATAAAAACTGCTGGGATAATTGGAAATTAGTATGGCAGAAATTAGGCATGGACCCACACTTAACACCATATACCAAGATAAGATCAAAATGGGTCTATGACCTAGGCATAAAGAACGAGATTATAAATAAATTAGAGGAACATAGAATAGTTTATCTCTCAGACTTGTGGAGGAGAAAGAAATTTGTGACCAAAGATGAACTAGAGACCATTACTGATCACAAAATAGAAAATTTCGATTACATCAAACTAAAAAGCCTTTGTACAAATAAAACTAATGCAAACAAGATTAGAAGGGAAGCAACAAACTGGGAAAACATTTTCACAGTTAAAGGTTCTGATAAAGGCCTCATTTCCAAAATATATAGAGAACTGACTCAAATTTATAAGAAATCAAGCCATTCTCCAATTGATAAATGGTCAAAGGATATGAACAGACAATTTTCAGAGGATGAAATTGAAACTATCTCCACTCATATGAAAGAGTGTTCCAAATCATTATTGATCAGAGAAATGCAAATTAAGACAACTCTGAGATACCACTACACACCTGTCAGATTGGCTAAGATGACAGGAAAAAATAATGATGAATGTTGGAGGGGATGCGGGAAAATGGGGACACTGATGCATTGTTGGTGGAGTTGTGAACGAATCCAACCATTCTGGAGAGCAATCTGGAATTATGCCCAAAAAATTATCAAATTGTGCATACCCTTTGATCCAGCAGTGTTTCTACTGGGCTTATATCCCAAAGAAATACTAAAGAAGGGAAAGGGACCTGTATGTGCCAAAATGTTTGTAGCAGCCCTGTTTGTAGTGGCTAGAAACTGGAAAATGAATGGATGCCCATCAATTGGAGAATGGCTAGGTAAATTGTGGTATATGAATGTTATGGAATATTATTGTTCTGTAAGAAATGACCAGCAGGATGAATACAGAGAGGACTGGCGAGACTTACATGAACTGATGCTAAGTGAAATGAGCAGAACCAGGAGATCATTATACACTTCGACAACGATATTGTATGAGGACATATTTTGATGGAAGTGGATTTCTTTGACAAAGAGACTTGAGTTTCGATTGATAAATGACGGACATAAGCAGCTACACCCAAAGAAAGAACACTGGGAAACGAATGTGAACTATCTGCATTTTTGTTTTTCTTCCTGGGTTATTTATACCTTCTGAATCCAATTCTCCCTATGCAACAAGAGAACTGTTCGGTTCTGCAAACATATATTTTATCTAGGATATACTGCAACATATCCAACATATAAAGGACTGCTTGCCATCTAGGGGAGGGGGTGGAGGGAGGGAGGGAAAAAAATCGGAACAGAAACGAGTGTCAATATAAAGTAATTATTAAATAAAAATTTAAAATAAATAATTAAATAATTAAAAAAAAAAAAGATGGGTAAGATACAGACATTCTGCAACTGGCTCCAACTGACTTAAAAAAGTCACAAAGAGAAGGGCTATGGAAGAATTTAAAAGGTCATAGGAAGCTTCCACCATGCTTCTGCCATCCCGTTTACTTTTGAGCATCTTGGTGATTTTTTCACTTAATGGCCTCTGGTGAAAGACCACACTGAAATCATGAAACTGCCCTTCAGAGGTCATGTTCTTTGTTTTTTGTTTTTGTTTTTGTTTTTCCTTTATGGTTGAAGGGAGAGTCTGCCTTGGGAGTCTTCAAAGATTGGGTGAGGTAGACATAGAAATCTGAGAATTTAAGTTCAGGCCAGGTTTTGCAACATAGGATTGATGCCCTAAGAAAAATTCTTAGGAATTACATTTGATACTCAATCAAGTGGAAACTGAAACAGTCTCATCTGGCATTCATGCTATATCTAAACATGAATTTTATTGGACTAGTGTTGTGGAGGAACTGAGGTAAATTGTGTCTACTTTTTCCCCAGAGACCAAGGTGATATGGGGTACACTACTCTAGGTATTGTGGGAAATGTTTTTGCTTTATTATTGCTATATCTTTGAAATGAATATCATCTTTAAAATGTTAATACTAAATAGCTAAGTGGAATTAAAAGGCTAGTTATAAGCACATGCTTATAACTTTTAAGAAAATTGAAGAAATAGAAAGGGACAAGTTTATGAAGATCATTATATACCCGATAGAGATTATATTTTATACTGAAGGTAATAGAAAGTCATCAGACCTCAGGGGTGGGCCGAGCAGGGAGGCTGTTGAAACTCATCTAGCAATCATTGCCTTCCAAAGGAAAGGGAAAAAAATGATTGCTCATTTTTCTTTGAGCACAACCTCTGGAAAGGATGAATTAAACTAGAAGTTTCTTCCCAGAGATGTTTTCTTCCACTAATTATTGTTTTTGCTTATTTTGCATAATTTTAAAGAAAACTCAAGAAACATATCTATTAAAAATATGGCCACAAAGCTCAAGTTCCTTAAATCTATAAGTAGTAATTGATTCTAAACTACTTACAGCAAAACAGATGCAAAATCTGTCTTTTTCATTCTGTTTCTCCATCTCTAACCAGAGAGGATTATAGAAAGCAGCACTCATGAGTTTACCCCTCACTCACTCTATAGATGCCACTTCAAAACAGCAGGATTCAACTCACTTTCAATGAGTTTACAACAGCTACTCCAGCCTTTTTCCAATTAGCAATCAATACTTTTGTCAATTTTAACTTTTTTTTAAATCTAAAAACTTTCAAATGCAAATAAACTGATAGACCACATTTCTCTGAAGCCATCATTATCTCAGTCTTTGATCTGTTTTCAATTCATCTGAGGGCTACTCTCTATCTTATAGTTATAACAGGTTTTTTCCCCTAATTTTTTTTCTGTATTTTATGAGTTTTTCTTACACAAATGTTGTTCTATACTTTTCAGCAGCCAAACCATTCTCATATAAAGAGGGCAGTAATTTACATCTAAAAGGTCTCAGTAACTTTCTAAAAGACCAGTGACCCCAGACATATTTAATATTTATGATAAACTACTATATTAAATTTTGTTCAGTTCACCTTCCCTTTTCTATTCTATCTCCCTTCAAGAGGATTTCTAATTCCCTTATGCTAATTTTATTCTTCTTATTCTCACAAACCAAATTTTTGTTGCTATTTTTTGGAAAAGATTAAATAAACTAATTCATGCTCAAGTTTAAATGGTACTAAATGGATTAATGTGTTAGACATCTCAAAATTATTTGTGTTTTAGTAAGAAACAAAAAACAATTCCTTCATTTAAAAAAGCAAGTTCTAGTTGTGGAGTTTCAGGTTTGAGTCAGGATTCAAAAGTTCCTTGACTCCAAATTTAAGATTTTCTATTATAAGATTCAGACTTTGAGTTTTAAAAGTAAAATAATTATAATTAAGGAAATATGAATGGAGCACAAACTAAAATTTAAAAAGAAATTAGTGATAATAAATCAATAAGCAACACAATTTCCCAGAGAATTATGTGAAAACAAGTCTGTTGGATCCAAGTTCCTTATTTCCTTATAAGTTTCATACAGAGAGCCATACACAATTTAGTGGGGATTATCTTAGGCTCTTGGACAGGAGCAGAATCAAGGCAATTGGTACATAATTGGCTTGTATCAGGGAATTATTTAGTCATCTATTCAGCATAAAACCCACTGAATTTAGAGTCTGGTGAGTGACTGATTTCCAAATGGTTCAAATCCCAATTGGTGTGCCAATTTCTTTATCTATAAAACATAAATAATGATGTCTATACTATCTATCTTATTGGGTCTGAAAATCAAATTAGATAATGCAAGTAATATGTTTTATAAATTGTAAAGTATTATAAATGTCAGATCTTTAGATAACCTTTTATCATAAATAAGAGCAATCACTCAGATTTTAAAAATTATACGATGTTGTGAATTTTGTAATTTATTTCTGTATTATTCTTTTATATTTGTCAATATGTTCCTAGGAAATCCAAGCACTAAACCTTATTTTAAACAAAATTCTTAAATTTTGAAATAAGTATAGAAATTAACCATTATGATAACCACTATGATTTTATTTAGTCCTTTCTATAGACAAACCTTAATATTAAGTTGGCATTTGCTCCTTCTCTCCATGAATCTATCTCCTCATTGTATGAGAGAACTTAATAACACCTGGTCCTCTCCTTCCATTAGTAATTCACAACCAATACCATAATATCTCCTTATAATCACCAAATGAATTATCCCAAGACTGGGAAAATTTTTAAAAATAGGAATTCAGCCAAGAAAAAGATTCCCCGAAACTACATTTCTCTCAGTCATTGAGCTGGAACAAATTCATCCAATTGCTTTTAGTGAAAATGAAATTTAGGGCATAATCTCTGTACATAACTCAGTGCAGTACAGTAGAAAGAACTCTTTGCATAAAATAAAAGTACCTAGGTTCAAAGCTTATATTACTCATCACTGCCTGTTTTATCTTGAGGAACTGATTCTCAATTTTCTCCCCTATAAAATAAGTGGGTTAGACTAAATGATCTGTGTCAGTTTTAAAGCTATGATCCTATGAATCCATTATACACCTTGGAAAAACAAGTTAATGGGGCAGCTAGATGGCAAAATGGATAGGGCATCAGCCTTGGAGTTAGGAGGACCTAAGTTCAAATCCATCCTCAGACACTTATTATTACCTAATTGTGTGATCTTGAGCAAGTCACTTAATCCCAAATGGGTTACAAAAAAGGCAAATTAATAAATAGGAGTGTTTTCTTCACACCTAAAGGAAGATGGATGCAGATTTTACTAGTTAGAAGTTTTCAGGTTTAAATTTACATTCATTGTCTTAGTAGTATCATGATGCTGGTAAAGAAGGGATTCAACAATGATATTTTGTTTTCATCCCTTACAATTTGTTTGGGTTTTACAAAGGAATTCTCCCATCCATCTTGGTTGAAATGCCAAAAAGAGCAGTGAAAGTAGGCATTCTATACCTTACTTTTAGGAAAATAAGTCCATAATCATAAAGATAGCTAAAGCATCAGAACATCTTATGCTATTTCTCAACATTCTATATATGGGACATTAAGGTAAAGTAAATCATTTTCAAAACTCTGAAATTGTTAGCATTGACAATCTGTGGCAGACCTTAAACTATAATTCTTCTCTATTCAGTATATTTAGAAGCTCTCAGATTCTTTATTTATCCAACTAATCACTTTACTTTGTATGCAACACAAGGTATCAGTTTACATCTTAGATTTCTTAGTATTCCCTTTGAATAATTTCTCTCCAAACACACTTCTTCATCTCTTAGATTAAATTTGAATCACTATCTCTCAACGATTTCTCCCAAGTCAACCAATATTTGATAGACATTTACTATGTGTGAGGCACCATGCTAAATGCTGGGGTCTCTGAGGTTTTGTGGTAAACATATTAATTAACCACACCAGAAAACAAAGTAAATGAAACAGGCAATTAATTTGGTTGAGAAATTGTGTAACAATTCTAATGACCCTCAAATGCTTACTACTTGAAAAGACCATTTCCTTAATACCAATTATCTCTTGAGTGATGCCATATATTTGCAAATCATAGAACAGCATGATATTGTAAGAATAAAATTTATAAATATTTCAAAAGCAATAAGAAGACATATTTTCCCAAACTTTTCCTTCCTCAGGACTTTTGTAGTATTGTTGACAGTATCCTAAGTCACTCAAGCTCACAACTACAATTATATCTTCAATTCATTTACTTATTATTCATATTTAATTAGTTGCAAAATCTTATCATTTCTACCACTGCAACATTTCTCATATACAGTCCCCTAAATATTATTTTTCCTATTCACACATCTATTATAAAAAATCCCACTGAATTTATATCAAAAGTATAAAAATGATCCAACATTAGGAAAAATAACCAAGATTATTCATCATACTACAAAGCAACATTACACAATTATGTCAAAGATGGTAGATATTTACATTAAAAATACCTAAAATGCATTGGCATGATAGGATCCTATTTTCTCATATGATTAAAATAGTATGTAATGAAAACCAATAATTAATGTTATTTACAATACATGAATACTATTTATAATTTACCAATAGTCATATTGGATATTCATTCTTATTATTATTTAATGTAATTCTAAAAATATTTTAGGGCAGCAAAAAAAAAAAAAAATCTAATAAATATCAGCAGAGACAAAATTATCTCCATTTGTAGATGACATGATCCCGGAGATTCAATACAAAAATAAACTAGGGGCAGTGAGGTGGTGCTAGGATACTGCACTAGCCCTGAAGTCAGGAGTACCTGAGTTCATATCTGACCTCAGACATTTAACACTACCTAGCTGTGTGACCCTGGGCAGATCACTTAACCTCAACTGCCTCAGCAAAAACAAACAAACAAACTAGAAGAAAAAAATCTTCAGTAAAGAACACAAAATAATTTTAAAATAAGTCAACATTTTTTAAAAAATGACAACAAACTAGAGTGATCATGAATTTGAAGGCAAAATAAATAATATAGGTTATGGATGAACAGGCATTTTTAAGTGCTTATTGTGTGTACTAAGTGTTTCGAATTTTTAAAAATGGCTTTGCCATTGGAAGAAATAAAGTAAGATAAGTCCAGAGGACTTAATATCCAGAATGTAAATGCATGTTTGGATAAAGTCAGTGTGGGAATTTGTTTTTCAAGGTTGTGCATATTGATTGGGAGAGATTTATTTTTTGTTCTATAAACATTTAGAAAGGGAGAGGGAAGCAGTAAGTGGAAGGGAGAGAGAATAAGAGCTTATAAAATAAAAATTTAAAAATAATATGGAATAAAATTGTAATAAAATAAAAAATAAAAATGGAATGAGGCATTAAAATGTTAGAAATAAAATCTCTGAAGTAAAAAATCGAAACAATAATAAATACTTCTTAACACATTGTAGTTAACTATACAAATAAACCAAGAAACAATGATACATTAGAAGAAAATCAAGTAACTGAAAGACCAAAGTATTTATAAAGTGTAGCAGATGGGCTAGCTTCCTAGAGGGCTTCAGGGTCAGCCAGAGTCAGGATAGATTAAAATCCTTGGTCTTTAGGGGGAGAAGTGAAAGAGGCAGGTAAACTGCCAAAAGACTTGCCAAAGATGTATCCTGGATTCTGAAGTCTGGAGTCAGCAGCCTCTCTCCTCTTCTTCCTGCCACCAAGTCACTCTCCCTTCTCTCCCTCTGCCTTCCAATCCTTGCCTACAATTATCTTACTACCAAACATTCAGCAAGCACCAAAGGTGCTTTATTAACATTTTTATGTTAATAAAGCCATTGTCTCACCTCGAATAGGTAATTAGCCTTAAGTGCTCTGCATTCTCAGATTCAAGTACACCTATTCAGAGTTTCAGTTCACTACAATAAAGTACTTGCTATTAAAAAAAAAAAAAAAAGGTGATTTGGAGAGCAGATCAGAGACAGATTTTCTAGGAATCATTGAACATGAAAAACATAACCAAAATAAATAAATTTTAAAATAGTTTTGGATACTATTTTTGAAGAATTCATCAATGTAATTAGAAAGTTACAAGTGAAAATAGAAAGAATCCATTAATCTTCTCCTGGGTAAAACTCCCATTGAAAGCTAGCATCTTTATAGCCAAAATACAGAACTTCCAATAGAAAAAACAAAATACACCAGGAGTCAGCACAAGTCCAAATAACAAGTAGAGCTAGTCAGTATCATATAATATTTTGTATTGTGACTTGATAAGGGAGAAACTCTTAAAATACAAATTTCAGAAAAATAAGTAAAATGGTGCATTAAAGAATAACTTTTCATATAAAACTGAGGATAATTATTCTGGAGTAAAATGAATCTTTAATGAAAAAGAGAACTTTTGCACATTCATGATAGAAATATTTTTAAAGGTCCTTGAAATACTATATATCTAAAAATATTACAAAATGGTAATCATGTAAACTATAGTTAAAATTGGAAAAATTATAGATCAATAGAAGGGAATAGATAACAGCAATTAGAGACAGTTGAAAATGGTGCATAATATAGAATAAACTGCAAGACCTCAATTATTCAAGTATGAACTCAAGTTTGATTTTAAAAACTTGAAAGCACTTTGTCAGAAATTAAGTTTCTAGATTGACATTTCATATTATGGAGCACACAATAAATAAATATGTAAGGTAAATATACAATGCGGACTATTTAGAGGAGAAGGAAGGAAATAACTTTCGCAACTATGGATAGCAGAAGAGTTCTTAACCAAGCAAGAGACAAGAAGAATCATAAGAGATAAAATAGCCACTTGTGATTAAGCAAAATTTGAAAGATTTTGGATAAACAACAATGCAAGGAAAACCACTAACAAGGAAAAAAATCTTTGACAGCAATTTCTGTGACAATGGTCTAATATCTAAGATACTTTGGCCAGATATATTACCCAATTGAGACCATGACTTAAGCAATGAAAGATTTTATTCCAAGTGAAGAAAGTCCTTGAAAGTCACTAAATGAATTGGAGTAATGCCAACAAAAAGTCTGTTCTAATTTAGAACTATGTTATATATGGGAAGGTTACATAAAGTCAGAAGCTTGTTCAAAACCCAAAAGATTAGAATGAGTGTTGAATTGGGAGAGAGCAGTTTTAGTTAAGTCTTGGGTAGGGAATGAATTACTTAAAGGAAAAGAGATCAGCTTGACCTCAGTTTTATTCTCTTCCTCCTCCCACCCTTTACTGGATGCAGACCTAATGAACTTCACAAAAAAAAAAAATGATTTAGAATTTTTCAACATTGTCCTAGCAGAAGTGAAATGAACAGAACCAGGAGATCATTATATACCTCAACAATGATACTGTTTGAGGATATATTCTGATGGAAGTGAATCTCTTCGATAAAGAGAGCTAATTCAGTTTCAAATGATCAAGGATGGACAGAAGCAGCTACACCCAAAGAAAGAACACTGGAAAATGAATATAAACTGCTCGCATTTTTTTTTTCTTCCTGGGTTATTTATACCTTCTAAATCCAATTCTCCCTGTGCAACAAGAGAACTGTTCGGTTCTGCACACATATATTGTATCTAGGATATACTGTAATCTATTTAACATGTAAAGGACTGTTTGCCATCTGGGGGAGGGGGGGAAGGGAGGGAAGAGAAAAATCATGGAACAGAAGTGAGTGCAAGAGATAATGCTGTAAAAAATTACCCTGGTATGGGTTCTGTCAATAAAAAGTTATTTAAAAATAAATAAATAAAATAAAAAAATAAAAAAAACATTGTTCTAGCAGAGTTTTCCAGATGTTAGTAGTTGATAGCAATGTCTACATGGAAAGATAAGAACTGACTGAATTCAGTGTGGAAAAGCATAATCAAAGCTTCCCTAAGGAATCTATAAGAAAAATTACATATGCAGAGAATGAGAGAAAAGGAAAATTCTGTAAGTCAAACTCATCTAACTTCAAGTAATAATCTGAACAGTAAACATTTTTCTTCCACTTTTCACATCCTCCAGGGAGGCCAAAGTATTTTGAGTAGTCATCCTTAGGCTTGTTCTGTCACTTAAAGCTTAAAAACAGATTAATTAATGAACATTTGTTTTAATTGAGAAATAGAAAAAATACCACACATAAGAATAATGCTAGTTCAGAAAATGAAATCACTTGTAAAAATATTTTACGGAATGAATGAAGAATATTGTTGGTTTCAACTCATAATGGAAAGAGAAGCAGTAGAAATAAAGCCAGTTTTTAAAAATTTTGATAAGATGACAGACTGGACACTTCCTCCAGTACCCATTAACTCCAAATCTCTGTCCTCAAAAATAAATAAATAAATAAATGAAAAAGAGCAGTTATGTAGCGGATATGGAACAATTTCAACTGAATCCCCAGGGGAGGAAAAGGAAGACAGAGACAGACAGACAGATAGAAAGAGATACACACAGAAAGAGAAAGACAGAGAAAGAGAGAGAGACAGAGACAGAGACCAAGACAGAGACAGAGAGAAAAAAATTTGATACATTAAAAAAATACTTATTTAATACTACAGAAGGATAATATTTAAAGTATGGACTAAATACCAGGTTCTATGCTCTTATCAGAGAAAGTCAAGCCACTCACCAGACTTTGTCTGGTGCAGACTTTCTGATGCAGACTTTGAAGCTTATCCCATTTAATCTACCACATGACCCCTTACTACAAGTGACAGAACAGTCACAAGGAGGCAGGGTATATAAAAGTATCCTTCATTCTTCCTGGGATGTTGGCTTAGATAGAGACTCCCAAGACAGGAAATTCTGTCAAAAACACCCTTCATATTCCCCCAAACTGGAAAAACGTAATAAACATTGATTCAGCATAGCTAGAGAAGAAAAGGAGAAAGATCAAGAGAAGAACTTGCACACGGGGCTTGTTTACATGACCCAAGAAGGCCTAGAGAAAATTGAAGTTAATTAAGTCTTTCTAAGAATAATTTTGTTTCCTGAGTAGCTTAAGAAGCTACTCAGGGAATGGATACAGGTCAATGAGTCCCGAGTTTCCCAATATGGAATAAGGCTGATGTAATTTTGTGAATGAATAAGCTATTCTATAAACCATTCAGTCAACTACAAAGGGCATGAGAAAAAAGATGCTATCCTCCTCCAGAAAACATACACACATATGTGTGTATATATGTTTGTGTGTGTGTATATACATGCATAGATATGCATATTATGTGCATATGGAGGCATATATATATATATAATATATATATATATATATATATATATATATATATATATATATAATGGTAGACTTTTCTAGGACATGGTAAGAAGGGAGGAAGGGAGCCTAAGCTTAAAATATAATGAAAAAGGTAAATTTAATTTAATTATTTTTTTAAAAGAGTGTGACCTTGAAAAACTAAGTAAAAGCTGACAAGAAAGGAAACTAAACATTACTATTACCAAAATAAAATTATAGTCTTGATATTGTGCAATCTTATTTCAAAAGTAATAATTACAATAAATTACCAAAAAAAAGATTTAAAAATTTTATTAGTAGGAACAAAGGAATGTTATGGAAACTAGTGAAAAAAGGTAAATATGAAGTGTGAACAGCACTTATAGTACTCAAACTATATTATAATTAATCATCAAAACTATTAGGTAGTGGTTTAAAAAATAGATAAGTAAATCACTGAAAGAGAGAAAGAATCACAGTGCAATGAATCTCCAAATATGTTTTAGAATGGCCTTAGAATGAATTCTTACGTAGCTGTTGATTTCTTTGGGATTTCTTTGCTGAGCCAAAGTGTGTGTTCATTTTATAGCCCTTTAAATACAGTTTTAAAATCTTCTTCAAAAGGAGGATAATTCTTGATAAAATAAGGGATAGAATGTAATTACAAAAGAAAAAAATTACAGTTTTATAACATAAAATTAAAGAGATTTTGCTTGAGAAAAATAGAACTAGAATAAGAAGAGAAAAAGTCAAATGGTATAGTATGATTAATATGAAAAATTTAGGAAAAGACTTGTATAAATGGACGCAGAGTGAAGTAAAATAACCAGAAAAATATACATATATATAATTATGATATACACAACAAATATACATGTTATTGAAGTCAATAATGAGAATGAGAAATACTTTAAAATAAAAACAAATCTAGATTCCAGAGAAAAAATTAAGTACTTGTCTTCTTTCCTTGGAAATAAAGGGGACTATATGGACAGAATATTGAATATTATGTTATAGAGAGTCACTACACTATAGTGTAACACTATGCTAACTACCTCTCTTTGTTATAAAGCAAGGTTTACCTGAGTTGAGTTTCAAGTAGGAGATGGAGAAGATTAACAATCATCTATAAATGATATGAAAACAGAAGTTATCAGCAAAATTATTTTTAACAAATTTATAGAGATATGGACAATAATTAAATAGGATTTAGAAGGCATAGTGAGATCTGCATTTATGGAGAATACTCACAGTGATAACAGATTTGACAAAGTTGAAATATATATTGGCTGAGGCAATTGGGGTTAAGTGACTTGCCCAGGGTCACATAGTTAGGTAATGTTAAGTGTCTAAAACCAGATTTGAATTCAGGTCCTCTTGACTTCAGAGCTGGTGCTCTATCCACTGAGCAATCTAGCTGCCCCAAATAATAATAAATTAAAAGGTTGGAAGGGACAAACAATATCCCAAATTTATAGAGGCATCCAGAAATATATGAGGTAATAAAAGGGAGTGACAAAAGAAAAAGACACATATGCATATTTATGAACATATACAAAATATTTTACTACATCAAAATAATAACAGTATCACCTGATTTAAGAGTACAACTCAAAAAAAAAAAAAAGAAGATTGAAAAAATGGTTTAATTTGTCTTTCCATATTCCAAGTTTTTAAGTTTTTGTGATATTTTAACTATTAGCTCAGGAGGAAGTTTGTCATGATGATTTAAGTTGCTATGGAAAATCCTCCAGTACACCAAAGTACACCAAAAAGTACACCAAAGTAAATAAAAGGACTGAATTGAATTATATCACTATTTCACTGATAAAAGATACCCAGCTAATCAAACCAGACAGAGGTCTTGTTCAAAATAAAAGTTGCTTTGCCTCTGCAAAAATAATATATTCATCTGTACAGAAATTAGCATATATATAATAATAAATTGCAATATTTATTCTCTTTGTCTAATACTTCTTGATACTGAATATGGTAAAAAAAAAATGCACTTTGAAGGGATTTGATTTATCAAAGTCTAAATGACTGACAGAAGCAGCTACACCCAAAGAAAGAACACTGGGAAACGAATGTGAACTATCTGCATTTTTGTTTTTCTCCCCGGGTTATTTATACCTTCTGAATACAATTCTCCCTGTGCAACAAGAGAACTGTTTGGTTCTGCAAACATATATTGTATCTAGGATATACTGCAACATATCCAACATATATAGGATTGCTTGCCATCTAGGGGAGGGGGTGGAGGGAGGGAGGGGAAAAATAGGAACAGAAACGAGTGCAAGGGATAATGTTGTAAAAAAAAAAAAAAAATTACCCTGGCATGGATTCTGTCAATACAAAGTAATTATTAAATAAAAATTTAAAAAAAAAAAGATTTATCAAAGTCAAGGACTCTTTTTAGATAGAAAAAAAGTTGAGATTTACCATACTGAATTAGTTTCTACTGATAGATGAGAAAAACATGCTATAAGAACAATTACTAACAGATGAACTTTTAAACAACTATACATTGTGTCAGGATTCCAGATATCTTGTTTCAAATATATTTTACCTACAAATTATTAAGGCATATGGTCATAACTTGGATTTAAGTGCCCTCTTGCCAGATGAACAGAACTAGTTTTTAGACACAATATTCAAAATATTCACTTTATAGATATTTAGTCTTGAATTTGTGAGGGAATTGATAATTTGATTACAGCTATTTTCTAAATCATAAATTGCTTCATTAAATATTATCAAATATATAATTTAAATAAAATAATGTGTCATATTTGATTTTTAATAATCCTGTTATCAATAGTTTCCTTTTATTTGTATTTTCCTAGTTACATGTAAAAACCAATTTTTTGGTATTTATTATGTATTCTTTATTCTTTATTATGCATTCATTATGTATTATTTATTCTTTATTATGTATTATGTATTCTTTCCCCCTTTTATTCCTCACCACTCCCACAAGCAGGCTATGGTTAAGAAAGTATATATTTATATATACATATGTAGATAAACACACACACACACACACACACACACACACACACACACCCCTCTCCTATACCTGCTGATTCTTTGCTTTAATTCTGCTCCTTAACTTGCCTTGCTGTTAATTAACCTTCCCCAACCCAAGGATCCCTTCCTGCACCCTTTGCTTTCTCATCTGTCCATCCCTCCCTCCTAACTTCTTTATAGATTTTGAAAGGTACTGTACTTTTTATGGTTTATATATTGTGTTGGCTATTTAACCTATTTCTGATGTGAGTAGGTTTTCAGAACTCTGAGCTCTCTTGCCCATCTAATAACCTGTGTCTATTCTTCCTCTGCACTCATTTGTACAAAATAACTACAAATTTTACCTTAACTCTGTCCCAATCTTTTTTTAAGAGTTACCCTATTGTTGATGTCTGTAGAGAGCTGAACCTCTGAAAAGATGTACTTGAATCTGAATCTGCAGAACACTTAAGGCTAATTACCTATTTGATGTAAGATAATGGTTCTATATACATATATTTAGATGAGATGGTGATGTGATGGCTCTCTTCACCATTGGTGCTCTTGTGATGAGATAATCGTAGGCAAGGATCAGACGGCTGAGAGAAAGAAGTCAGACTCACTTGGCTGCAGGACAAGGAGGAGAGAGATTTATCCTGACTCTGACTGATCCTGAGGCCCTCCACGAAGCTACCTCTGGACATTATATATGTCAGACTTAAAAATAATGGTATACCTTCCCCATTCAAAAAAAAAAAAATTGTCCATGTTGAGTTCCTTGAAATTGATCTTTAATATTGGCTTTTCTATATTAAATTTTATATTAAATTCAGGTTTAGTGATAGAAAGTCTTGAAAATCTGCAAGTTCATTGAATGTACATTTTTTTCTCATCTAATATAGATAATTTGTTAGATATGATATTTTTGGCCACAGGCCTAGTTCTTTTGATTATATATAGATATGATTCTAGGACCTGTGGTATTTTAATGTGGCTCTTGATAAAGTTTTATATAATTATAACTGTAGCTCCAGTGTTTGAATTGCTTCTTGTTTCTTGTAAATTTTTCTCTTTGATCTGTTGGTTTTGAAATTTGGCAATAATGTTTATATGTGTTTTCTACAAAGAATCTTGTTGATGTGGTAATTAGTGGATTTTTTCTATTTCTACATTCCTCTCATCTTAAATTTTCTTGGATTATTTCTTTTTGTTTGTTTGTTTGTTTAACTTTTTATTTTCAACATTCAAGCTTGCAAAACCTTGTGTTCCAAATTTTTTCCCTATTTCTTCCTCCATCCTTTCCCTTAGACAGTCCCATTCTTGGATTATTTCTTTTATTGTTGTCTCAAAGGTTTTTTTTTTTTTTGCTTGTTTGTTTGGTTTTTTTGGTCACAACTTTTAGGTAGTCCAATTATTCTTATATTTTCTCGTTTTGATCTGTTCTCTAGGCTGTCAATTTTTTTCTGTTTTACATTCTGTTCTATTTTAAATTTTTTTACAATCTGTTTTGTTATTTCTTAATCTCACATTTTCACTGGCTTTCTCTTGCCCAATTCTGATTTTCAAAGAATTATTCTTATATTTGGGACTCTGAATCTCCTTTTCTAATTAGTCAACTTTTTTTTCATAATCTTGTTTTTCTTGGATTTTTTTTTAAGTTTTTTCTTAGTGTCTTTCACTTGATTTTTAAATTCTTTTTTGAATTCTTTAAATTCTCTCTGAGCAGGGAGTTATTTCACATTATTCTTTGGAGTAGAAGCTTTTTTTACTTCAGTGTCCTCCTCTGAAGATGAACCTTGATCTTCCCTGTTTCCATGCTAAATTTCTATGGTTGGATTCTTTCTTCTTTGCCATTAATTTTTTGTTTAAAAAAAAGAGTATCAGTGTAAGCACCTCTAATCATGGGATGGGGATATGATGCCTCTGGTTTCTCTCCACTTTGATCTGGAATCCCAGAACAAGAGCGCTACCCTCCTGTAAGTACCTTCAACCAGCAAGCAGCTCATCTGTCTTACTGCTTCTGCACTCATGAGTTCCTTCTCAGCCACTTCTCTGCAGCATGACTGGACCTGACATTTCTAATCACTTAATTAAAGTGATCCTGACTTCTCAAGCTATCTGGAGGTGAAAGTTTCGTGGTTCCTGCTGAGGCTCCAGTCAAGTCCAGCTAGCCCTAGGGCTCCCCACTTAGTGTCTGAAGGTATTTGTATTTCACACAGGGTTCAATTGCCACTTAGGGGCTTTCTTTAGATGTTCTTGGGTACCAAGAGGACTCCTGTTTTGCTTCACTTTTGATTTTTTACATTTGCCCTGAGGCACAAATTTGTTCTGTTTGTGGGGGAAATCTGGAGAGTTTGAAATTTACCAGTCTATTCTGCCTTCTCCCTAGAATCCTTTGTGGTACAATCACTTTTATTTTTATTTCCATATAAATCATGTTGGTAGAGAAAAATAAAAATAAAAGAGAAAAACCACAAGAAAAAAAAACTAGCAAAAAAGCAAAAATAGTAGGTGTTCAATTCTTTCTCAATTTAATTTCTATAGTTCTCTCTCTAGATATGGATGGCATTTTCCTCCCAAAGTTTATTGGGATTGCCTTGGATCACTGAATCATTGAGAAGAACCAAGTCTATCACAGTTGATCATTGCACAGTTCTGCTGTTGCTGCATACAATATTTTCCTGGTTCTGCTTCCTTCATTCAGCATCAATTCATTAAATGTTTCCAGGTATTATCAATAGTTTTGGAAAAAAATATTAACAATGTGAAATAAAAGCAATGGTTAATCATGCTCTACTTTTCAGACTCAAACCCCTGATTACACTTTTTTTCTTGACTATATTTTTGAATGTAAGTTCCTCAAGGATAGGGACTGTCCTGATTGCCTATATTTATATCCTTAACCCATAGCACAGTGTCTTTTACATATTAAGTGCTAAATAAATTCTTTAGCCAACTATCTAGCTTTCTTTTAAAAAATTTATAAATCTAAGTAATCATATAAAAACCATTCTAATAACAAGATTAAGATATAGCTTACTAGGTCACAAGAATGGTCATTAAAAGCAAATAGTAGAACTCAAAAAAACCTTAAATTTAATTTTTTTAATGAACATACTTATATTTGAAAGCCTAGGATATTCTATATTTTTTCTTCAGAAAAGATTGTATGGTGATATTGTGATTTAAAATAAATAACAAACTAAAGAATGTTTTTGTTTGATACTTAATATATCTTTTATATAACAAAGAGGAAAATAACATGAATATATCATTTTAGTTCATATGGCCTTTGAACTAGATCTTATTTTACTGTTATTGAAAATGAAGTAATAACAAAAACATATTGGCACCATTTTTGCCTCTACTCTTTATTAGGTTTAATTTATTATATTTTATTTCCAAGAAAGTCAAATGAAACAGTTTTTACTTTGGAGGTAAGTCAACAAGCATTCATTAAGTGATTATGATGTGTCAGGCACTGTGCCAAGGACTAAGAATACAAAAAATACAATCAGAAAGAAAGAAAGTACCTGCCTGAGAGGAGCTTACATTCTAATAGGGGAGATAACACATAAAGTGTGGGAGGAGAGAGGGGGTAAATAAAGGGTCCCAATACTTGATTCTCAAACATATATAAATATGGGTATGTGTATATGCACATATATGTATGTTTGTATTTATCTATCCATATAGTTATATTTATCTTTATTGATGTCTTTGTTTCATAAATGACCGAGATCAAAGAATTAAATACCAAATGGCAAACTCATTGATGATGAATCTTTGAGATTAGCTAAATCATTCCTTGTAGATACAAATTGTTGCTGAGGTCAGACTTGAAGTCTTTCTACCAGGGTAGCATCTTCTAGACCTTAAAGACCACCATTATAATGTTCAAGAACTATGGCCATTTCCACACCATGATTAGACCTCAAAATAAAAATCTCTTCCTTAATCTCTGTACCTCTTTCTACCTCTCTGTCTCTCTCTTTCACTCTTTCACTCTTTCCCTCTCTCTTCCTCTCTCAATATATACATATATATAGTTACTTGCTCTATCTATAGCACACATTATAATAAAGTGGGACATTTTGGGGGGGTGTTATAAATCCTTTAAGGATTTCATTTGAAAATAAACTGAAGAAGATTTTTTTAAAAAAACATATTCTTAAGCATATGATGTAATACTTTGAGGATTGTTGCCCAAAATAAAAAATAAAAACTCATAGGGAAAAAACATCTAAGACCAAATCATGGTGTAGTTGGTTGAAACTATTTCATATGAAAATTGATTTAGGAAGAAATTACATTATTCATGTTCTAGTGAAGTCACACCCATTATTTCCATCATCTTCATAGTTTGTAAAACCTCCAACTTTGGTGATCTCAAGTCACTCAAGACATAATGTCCTTTGTAATTCAGTTTGAGTGAAAACTTGCTTGAAGATGGAACCTTGGAACTCCATCCTCATGTTTTTGGATCTTCATCATCCTGAAATATTCATGGATTTTATCATAATATGTTTGGAATAGTAGGGAAATAAAAGTAGTATAGATCTGAATTAAGGTGGATTTTTAAAAAATACATTAGTTAAAAACTTGAGTATTCATAGGGAAAACAGTTCATTTAAAAAACATAGAAAACCAAAGATTTTAGATCTATAAACCTATAATTTTGAATTGCTACCATGAAAAGAAGTCTTTTGATGTCTGAACTAAAAATGATCATGGTAAACAGAAGCTGTATGATTCATTTACTACAATAAAGGATTCTATCAGTTATTCTGCAGGTTATGATAGCATTTGAGGGCTTCAGGGTCAGCCAAATCAGGATAAATCAAAGTCCTTGGTCTTTAGGGGGAGACGTGAAAGAGGCAGGCAAACTGCCACGAAGCTTGCCAAAGAACCTCTTGGATTCAGGGGTCTGTAGTCACCAACTTCTCTCCTCCTCCTCCTGCCACCAGATGCCTCTCTCACCATTCTTCCTCTGCCCTCCAATCTTTGCCTATGGTTATCTTAACACCAAACAATCAGCCCATACCAATGGTGAGAAGAGCCATTTATCCAAACATATGCTAATGGAGTCATTGTCTCACATCTAATAGGTAGCCTTAAGTGCTTGGTTGTCTCATTCAAGCATATCTTTTTGGAGTTTCAACCCTCTGCAACAGGAAATTTTGATAAGGTAAACTGGTCACTTTTGTTTTTTAGCTGAAATGGAGCAAATACTAAGAAAAGAGTCTCCCTCACCCCAAGGGAAATATACAGAATGCATTGTTAGGTTAATAAAGAAGCAAGGTTGGAAACAGATCACTGGACTCATATATATTAGAGTACACTTCTCCTTGACTATTTAAGGAAGAAAAGTTAGAGCTAGATATGTAGGAACTAGTAGAACAACAACTAGTAGAACATTATGAAGCTATGGGTCCTGATTCAATTCCTGAAGAAACATTCCTTATGTACAATATGTACAATATAATCAATTGGCTTTAAGGAATCCCACAAGTTTTACAATAAGGAAAAAGGGAAAAGAGCAGGAGGGGGATGGTACTGACAAAGCAGCTGAGAAGCATGAAAAATTGGACAAGAAAGGAGTTAGGTACAATGCTGATAAAATTAATTTCTTCCCTTACAATTTCTGTATTCCCTTCTATTTAGCCTACTCCTTCCCAAAGGAGAGATGAATAAAATTGGAAGAAAACTATTGAACTAATTAATAAAACTAAGAGTTGACTTTATGAAAAAATAAAATAAATAACTCTTTGGTTAATTAGATTTTTTAAGAGGCCAAATTACCATTATCAAAAATGAAAGGGGTGAACTCACCACCAATGAAGAAGAAATTAAAGCAATATTTAGGAGCTATTTTTCCCAAATGTATGCCAAATAATCTGGAACCTAATTAAAGCCAGATATTTACCAAAATATAAATTGTCCAAATTAACTAAAGATAAAATAAAATACTCAAACAACACCATCTTAGAGGAAAGGAATTGAACAAGCCATCAATGTACTGCCTAAGGAAAAAAAAAATCTCCAGATCTAAATGATTACAAATAATTCACCAAATATTTTTAAACAATTCATTCCAAAACTATGTAAATTTTTTGGAAAAATAAGCAAAGAAGGAGTTCTGCAAAATTACTTTTCTGATGCAAATATAGGGCTGACACCTAAAGCCAAAACAGAGAAAGAAAATTATAGACTAAACTTCCTAATGAACATTGATGCAAAAAATTAAATAAAATATTAACAAAAAGAGGTTAAGAGACTTACTCAATCTCTGAAGCTGGATTGTTTTTAAACATTTATACAGTGCTTACTATGTGCCAGGCACTGGGCTAAATGCTTTACATAAGTAATCTCATTTTACTATTATATCAACTCTGGGAGATCAGTCATATTATTTTCCCCCACTTCAGATGAAGGAACTGAGGAAAACAGATAAGTGACTTGCCCAGAATCATGTAACTAGGAAGTCTCTGAGGCTGGATTTGAACTTCAAATGTTTCTTGGAGTCATCCAGGCCTAGTGCTATATTTACTGTATTCACAGCTGCCTCGACAAAGGGAAGGGAAAGAAGAATCAATCTTCTAATTCTGACCAAGGTGCCATGGAATTATTAGTGTAGACCACTCTTGTCACTATGAGATCAGTTATAATGACTTCATCACAGATAAGAGCCATCAAATTGTAGAGCTTAAAGAAAAGGTTTATGATCTAGCTCTCTAGTCGTAAAGATGGGGAAATTGAGAGTTGGAAAGGGTAAGTAACATTCACTCTATTATCATTTTGACTCAAGCAAGCTTTTGTCATTGACAGAATAGGTATCCCACAGCTCTTTCAATGGATGAGCTCCCTTCATAATGCTACCCTGTCTGACAGCAAATGAAGCATATATATAAATTCAAGGCTCTAATGGTGATAGTAACTATTGTGCTGAAGTTCTACAGTAAAAATTGCTGGTATAGGAATATCAGTAGCAATGATCTCAAAGATTTTCTAGACCAATCATTCTGAATCACTCTTACAATATGTCTGGCAAATAGTCACCTAGCCTTTTCTTGAAGACCTCTAGTGAAGGAAATCTATTACATCTCATCATCTTGTTCTATTGTAGGATGTTGTTCATTGTTACAGAGATTTTTGTTTTTCTTTCTTTCTTTCTTTTACTTTTTTTCCTTATAGCACCAGTTTCAGAGTTTCTAGTAAGACTAGGTTTTCCTAGTGCTCATGAGACAACACTAGTGTTCTTCTCTCATTTGATATCAATTAATCAGACAGACAATTTTCTTTCAGAAACAGGTATTTGCATAGGTGATATAGTAAAAATCAGTCGACACAAACACTTCTCCAAATTAAGGCATATTCTACCATAGGTGTACACAGAGCCTAGGGGAAAGTAGGGTTTTTAAGTTTTCACTTAAGGGGAAAGCGGTCTCAAGCTTAGAGAACATTATGTGACAAAGTTTGGGAGGGGAAAGGAAAAATTCATGCTCCTGAAAATTCTTTCCTGAAAGTCCTCTTCACTTCATGAAGTTTCTCCTAGGGACTTTCTTTTGGAATGCTCAGTGTCCTAAAGCTGCCTTTTTGGCATCTTTAGATTATTTAGTTTGTAATGCAGACAGTGCTACTAGTTATTAATATTCAGAAATAATACTAGGATACCAATGAGATGTTAAAATGCTCTGACCCTTTGAAATTCACATAATCATCCTCTGGGACAAGGCAAGTAGGCAGTAACAGAGGTTCATCTTCTCTCCTTGTGGGGGCTTTGAAGGACTTGGGCTGGCCCAATACTCAAATTCTGCATTCTGAACTGGATTGCTGTTTTATACAAGACCTATAGGGTGTGATAAAGTCTCTCTAGGAAATCCCAATATATTTTCTATTCAGTATAATTTCATCCAATACCATTCACATTTAGTCAAGGATTTGTCTAATGCCCTTGATTGTCTAGTTGATTGTATAAAAAATATCCTGCTTGATAGAGGAATTAGAATGCAATCTTATTAGTTAATTCATTTGGGATTGGGTAGCTGATTGATTTAATTGGTCTCACTGGAATATTTACCAGAGCCTAGTTTGCCTGATTATAATTGCCACTTATTCCTAATATTTCTACCCTCTGGACACAATCTCCACTTAGTTATTGCAACTTTTCTTTATATACTTAAAATTTCAACTCCTGACAGATAGCAGCTGAGTACCTATAAAATCGTTTTCCATTTTAGCCACAAAATATCCTCAAGAACGTGTGGAAATAATGTGTACAAATATGGTATATACAGCTCCTGATACTCTTAGATGTTTCCAAAATCCCTTCTAATTCCTAAATAACATATTTCAATAGATCTCTAATTTTCCTTCAGTCTTTAAATTACCACCACTTCAGGCAAGTCTACAATCTCTGCTCTACCTTTTTTACTTCCAGTGCCAACATCTTGGCTAGTATACTAAAATTCTCAGGGAGTAAAGAAAACCACTTTCTAAATCAAACATACTAAGCCTTCTGCTGGGAACAGAGTAATCACAATTTTGTCATGCCCTGAAAAAAATGTTCAAATAATACTGGAATAGATGCAGCTTTTTCACCCATTCTTTAAACTAATCTAAGCAACATCCATCTTATTTTGCTTTGGCATCTTTGGAGATTTTAGTTTGATTGTTCCATTAATTTTTTTTTCTCATACTAAATGCATCCTCAGATAACAATGCAATAAAAAATACATTCAATAAAACGTCAGGGGAAAATAGACCAAAAAGTAATTGGAAATGAAATAATCTCATCCTAAAGCATTGAGTGAAACAGTAAATCATAGACACAATCAATAATTTCACCCAAGAGAATGATGTCATACCAAAATGTGTGAGATGCAGCCAAGGCGGTAATAAGGCTCTCTTATTAGACTTACTTGCATAAAATAGAGAAAGTGAAAATCAATGAATTAGGCTTACAAGTTAAAAAGCTAGAAAAAGAGCAAATTACAGTCCCCCAATCAAAAACTAAACTTGAAATTATAAAAATAAAATAAAAAAGCTATTGAATTAATAAATAAAACTAAGAATTGGTTTTATGAATAAAACCAACAAAATAGAAAAACCCTTGGTAAATTTGATTAGAAAAAGGAAAAGGAAAATCAAATTGATAGTCTTAAAAATGAAGAGAAAATTAGAGCAATAATTAGGAGTTACTTTGCCCAATTTTAAGTCAATAAATTTGATAACTTAAATGAAATGGATGAATACTTTCAAAAATATAGGTTGCCCAGATTAACAGAGGAAGAAGTAAATTGATTGAATAGTCCCATTTTAGAAAAAAAAATAGAACAAGCTATTAATCAACTCCATAAAAAAACAATGTCCAGGACCAGATGGATTTACATGCAAATTCTATGAAACATTTAAAGAACAATTAACTCCAATGCTATATAAACCATTTGAAAAAATAGGGAATGAAGGAGTCTGACCAAATTCCTTTTATGACACAGACATGGTATTGATACCTAAATCAAGTAGGACAAAAAGAGAAAATGAAAATTATAGATCAATCTCCCTAATGAACATTGATACAAAAATCTTAAATAAAAATGTAGCAAAAAAGATTACAGAAAATCATCTCCAGAATAATACACTATATCCAAGTAGGATTTATACCAGGAATGCAGGGCTGGTTCAATATTAGGAAAATTATTAGCATAATTGACTATATCAATAACCAAATTAAGAAAAACCATATGATCATCTCAATAGATGCAGAAAAAGCATTTGATAAAACCCCACATCCATTCCTATTGAAACACTAGAGAACATAGGAATACTCTCTATTTTATAGGTAAAACCCATAGGAATAGGTTTTTTCCTTAAAATAGTTAGTAGCATTTATTTATAATCATCAGTCAGCATCATATATAATGGTGACAAACTGGAACCAGTCCCAAATAAGATCAGGAGTGAAAGAAGGTTGCCCACTATCACCACGACTATTCAATATTATATTAGAAATGCTAGCTTCAGCAACAAGAGTTGAGAAAGAGATTAAAGGGATGAAAGTAGTAATGAAGAAACCAAATTATGACTCTTTGCAGATGATATGATAGTATACTTAGAAAACCCCAGAGATTCTACTAAAAAGCTATTAGAAATAATTCACAAGTTTAGCAAAGTAGCAGGATACAAAATAAATCCACATAAATCATTAGCATTTTTATACCTCACTAACAAAATCCAACAGCAAGAGATACAAAGAGAAATTCCATTTAAAATAACTGTCTATAGGATAAAATATTTGGAAATTGATTTGCCAAGGGAAAGTCAGGAACTATATGTGCAAAATTACAAAACAGTTTTCACACAAATAAAGTCAGATCTAAACAACTGGAAAAATATTAAGTGCTCCTGGATAGGTCGAGTGAATATAATAAAGATGACAATACTCTCTAAATTAATCTGCTTATTTAGTGCTACACCAATCAGACTCCCAGGAAACTATTTTAATGACCGAGAAAAAATAACAAAATTCATCTGGAAGAACAAAAGGTCAAGAATCTCAAGGGAACTAAAAAAAAAAAAAAATCAAATGAAGGTGGCCTCACTATACCTGATTTAAAATTACATTATAAAGCAGCAGTCACCAAAACCATTTGGTATTGGCTAAGAAATAAACTGGTTGATCAGTGGTATAGGTTAGGTCCACAGGACAAAATAGTCAATAACTATAGCAATTCAGTGTTTGACAAACCTAAAGACCCCAGCTTTTGGGATAAGAATTCATTATTTGACAAAAATTTCTGGAAAAATTGGAAATTAGTATGGCAGAAACTAGGCATTGACCCACACTTAACACCGTATGCTAAGATAAGATCAAAATGGGTTCATGATCTAGGCATAAAGAATGAGATTATAGGTGGAGTGGAGCCAAGATGGTGGAGAAGGCACACATGACTCTCTAAGCTCCTCTCATTCCCCTCATAACCAACTATTTAATCCAGCCTCAAAAATAACTCTTCACTGCTTAAATTCATGAAGATTAGAAGCACTACAATTTACCAGCCAAAATCAGTTTGGAAGATCACCAGGAAAGGTTTGTCCTGAGGGGCCAGGAACAGACTAGCATAAGAAGCAAGAGGCTAGCGTCCTGAGCAGACCAGGGGCTGAGGTGATCTCTGTGGCTAGAGAAGTTATAGGGACCATTCTGCTATAGGCTAACTGCTCTGCCTTGACTACAAAGCAGTAAACTGGCAGAGAAGTTAAAACCTAAAACATAGGGAACTCTAAAAAACACCAGAACCTAACGAGATCTGGCTGTAACCCTTCAAACCCGGAAGTGACTCAGGCAGACTTTAACACAGCCCTGCAGCCACATCCCGCAGTTCGGGGCTTTTGCAGGGGCAATTACTAATCTGCACGGCAAGGGACACAACCTGGGCAGCCTCTAATCAGCAGAGTGGGGGGGGGTTCAGCCTGGGGCAATAGAACCTCCCCAGCTGACTGTGCTTCCCAGGCAGCCACTTCCAGTTCCTGCAAATCCATTTAGCAGCTCAACTACTAACACCCATATCCCCAGGGCAGGCTTTGGCTTGGGGTAGTGAAACTCTCACTGCTTAGCGTCTAGCCCCAAGGCAGTCATTATCTCACACAGCTGGGGTTCTTTGAAGGGCACTTTCCCAGCTCTGCCCTGCAGGCCTAAGTTACTCCCAGATGGGGAACTCTTTCCCAGAGCACTCCAGTACCTCGCTGCTTTTTGTATCTGGCTGGCAGGACAGCTACCCATCCATACACCTTTCACTGCTCTGCAGAGGAAGCTGGTAACCTCTTGGCTCTGAAGACAGACCTTACAAGCTTTAACCAAATGAGTAAAAAAATCAAAAGAACAATTGATAGTTTCTATACAGAAAGAGAACAGCTTTTCAACCCTGAAGAGACTAATAGCAGACAGTCTCCAGACAATTGTTGGTCTCCAATACAAAAGGCTCTCCTAGAAGAGACTATTAAAAACCTTAAAAGAGAACTAGAAGAAAAATGGAGAAAGGAAAGAGAAGCTATGTAACAGAGCAACAACTTCCTAAAATGTGAATTGGAAAAGATAAAAAACTCCCAAGAAGAGCAGGGAAACAGAATTTGTGAATTGGAAAAAGAAAATAACTCACTTAAAAAAAAAAATTAGTGAAATGGAAAAAAATTCCATAGAGCAAAACAACTCAATTGGACATATACAAAAAGAAGTAAAAAAAGCTAATGAAGAAAATAACTCACTAAAAATCAGAACTGAACAAATAGAAATGACTGATTCATTGAGACATCAAGAATCACTCAAGCAAAACCAAAAAAATGAAAGATTGGGAAAAAATGTCAAATATCTACTTGGAAAAACAACAGACCTGGAAAATAGATCTAGGAGAGATAACCTGAGGATCATTGGACTACCTGAAAATTATGATGAAAAAAAAAAAAGAGCCTAGATACTATTTTACAGGAAATCATCAAAGAGAACTGCCCAGAAGTAATAGAACCAAAAGGTAAAATAGGAATTGAAAGAATTCATTGAACACCTTCTGAAAAAGACTCCGAGGAATATTGTGGCCAAACTTCAGAATTTTCAGACTAACGAAAAAAATTGTACAAGTAGCCAGGAAAAAACAGTTCAAATACCGAGGTGCCACAATAAGGGACACGCAAGATCTGGCTGCCTCAACATTAAAGGATCTAAGGGCCTGGAATCAGATATTCTGAAAGGCAAAAGAGCTTGGAATGCAACCAAGAATAAACTACCCAGCTAAGCTGAGTATTTTTTTCCATGGAAGAAGATGAACATTTAATGAAATAGAGGAATTCCATCTGTTTCTAAGGAAAAAACCAGGCTTAAACAAAAAATTTGATCTCCAACAACAGGAATCAAGAGAAGTAGAAAAAGGTAAAAGGAACTCTTGAGAACTGTATTTCTGTTGTGGATATACATAAGAAACATATGTATAATTTGATTTTACCAATATAACATAAAAAAGGGAAGTAGAAATGGAAAGGGGATTGTGTCAGAAAAAGGGAAGAGGGAAGATAAAAAGAGGGAAACTACATGCGACACTGAGGCAAAGGAAACCTATCATATATGAGGGAACTTAGAGAGGGGGAGGAACATTGTATGAATCCTACTCTCATCAGAGTTGGCTCAAAGAGGAAACAATTGACATATTTGTTTTACAGAGATTCTTCTTTCACTTCATTAAAAAGTGGGAGAGGAAAAGGGAGAAGGAAAAAGAGTAATAAGGGAAGGGTACAAGAAAGGGGAAGGGATCCAAAGGGAGGAGGGAGAGATAATAAAGAGGGAGAGCTGCATGACGTTAGTGGGACCAATAAGTTTAATATTAGGGAAGAAGGGAAGGAGGGCAAGAAAAAGAAAAGTATAATCTGGGGATATTAGGGTGGCAGGAAATACAGAATTGGTTATTTTAACCATAAATGTGAATGGGATGAACTGGAGAGTTCATAAAGAGGAGACAGATAGCAGACTGGATCAAAAGTCAGAACCCTACAATCTGTTGTTTACAGGAAACACATTTAAAACAGGGAGATACATACAGAGTAAAGGTAAAAGGCTGGAGCAGAATCTATTATGCTTCAGGTGAAGTCAAAAAAGCAGGGGTAGCCATCCTTATCTCAGATCAAGCAAAAGCAAAGATTGATCTAATTAAAAGAGATAAGGAAGGAAACTATATCTTGCTAAAGGATACTATGGACAATGAAGCAATATCAGTATTAAATATATATGAACCAAGTGGTATAGCATCTAACTTCCTAAAGGAGAAGTTAAGAGAGTTGAGAGAAGAAATAAACAGCAAAACTATAATAGAGGGAAATCTCAATCTTGCACTCTCAGATTTAGATAAATCAAATCACAAAACAAATAAGAAAGAAATTAAAGAGGTAAATAAAATATTAGAAAAATTAGGTATGATAGATCTCTGGAAAAAACTGAATAGTGACAGAAAGGAGTATACTTTCTTCTCAGCAGTTCATGGAAACTACACAAAAATTGACCATATATTAGGACATAAAGACCTCAAAATTATATGCAGGAAGGCAGAAATAATAAATGCTTTCTTTGCAGATCTCAATGCAATAAAAACTACATTCAACAAAAAGTTGGGTGTAAATAGACCAAAAAGTAATTGGAAACTAAATAATCTCATCTTAAAGAATGATTGGGTGAAACAGTAAACTATAGACACAATCAATAATTTCACTCAAGATAATGACAATGGTGAGACATCATATCAAAATTTATGGGATGCAGCCAAAGCTAGAAAAAGACCAAATTAAAAAACCCCAATCAATTACTAAACTTGAAATTCTAAAATTAAAAGGAGAAAATCATAATATAGAAAGTAAAAAAACTATTGAACTAATAAACAAAACTAAGAGTTGGTTTTATGAAAAAACAAATAAAATTGATAAACCTTTGGTAAATCTGATTAGAAAAAGGAGAGAGGGAAATCAAATTAGTAGTCTTACAAATGAAAAGGAAGAACTTTCCATTAATGAAGAGGAAATTAAAGGAATAAAAAGGGGTTACTTTGCCCAACTTTATGCCAATAAATTTGATAACCTAAGCGAAATGGATGACTACCTCCAAAAATATAGGCTTCCCAGATTATCAGAGGAGGAAGTAAATTGCTTAAATAGTCCCATTTCAGAAAAAGAAATAGAACAAGCTATTAATCAACTCCCTAAAAAAAAAAATCCTTGGGATCAGATGGATTTACATGTGAATTCTACCAAACATTCAAAGAACAATTAGCTCCAATGCTTTATAAACTATTTGAAAAAATAGGGAATGAAGAAATCCTAACAAATTCCTTTTATGACACAGACATGGTACTAATACCTAAATCAGGTAGGTTGAAAACAGAGAAAGAAAATTATAGACCAATCTCCCTAATGAATATTGATGCTAAAATCTTAAATAAAATATTAGCAAAAAGACTACAGAAAATCATCCCCAGTATAATGCAGCATGATCAAGTAGGATTTATACCAGGAATGCAGGGCTGGTTCAATATTAGAAAAACTATCAGTATAATTGGCCATATTAATAATCAAATTAACAAAAACCATATGATCATCTCAAGAGATGCAGAAAAAGCATTTGATAAAATCCAACATTCATTCCTATTAAAAATCTTGAGAGTATAGGAATAAATGGACTTTTCCTTAAAATAATCAGTAGCATCTATTTAAAACCAGCAGTAAGCATCATATGTAACGGGGACAAACTGCAACCATTCCCAATAAGATCAGGAGTAAAACAAGGTTGCCCACTATCACCGTTACTATTTAATATTGTATTAGAAATGCTAGCTTTGGCAATAAGAGTTGAGAAAGAGATTAAAGGAATAAGAATAGGCAATGAGGAAACCAAATTATCACTCTTTGCTGATGATATGATGGTATACTTAGAGAACCCCAGGGACTCTACTAAAAAGTTAGTAGAAACAATCCACACCTTCAGCAAAGTTGCAGGATACAAAATAAACCCACATAAGTCATCAGCATTCTTATATATCACTAACAAAACCCAACAGTTAGAGTTACAAAGAGAAATTCCATTTAAAGTAACTACTGATAGTATAAAATACTTAGGAATCTATCTGCCAAGGGAAAATCAGAAACTTTATGAGCAAAACTACAAAACACTTTCCACACAAATTAAGTCTGATCTAATCAATTGGAAAAATATTAAATGCTCTTGGATAGGGCAAGCAAATATAATAAAGATGACAATATTACCTAAACTAATCTATTTATTTAGCACTATACTGATCAGACTCCCCAAAAAACTTCTTTAATGACCTAGAAAAAATAACAACAAAGTTCATATGGAAAAACAAAAGATCAAGAATTTCAAGGGAATTAATGAAAAAAAAAATCAAATGAAGGTGGCCTAGCTATACCACATCTAAAATTATATTATAAAGCAGCAGTTACCAAAACCACTTGGTATTGTCTAAGAAATAGATTAGTTGATCAGTGGAATAGGTTAGGTTCAAAGAACAAAACAGTCAATAACTTTAATACTCTAGTGCTTGACAAACCCAAAGACCCCAGCTTTTGGGATAAGAACTTACTGTTTGAAAAAAATTGCTGGGAAAATTGGAAACTAGTATGGCAGAAACTAGGCATTGACCCACACTTAACACCGTACACCAAGATAAGGTCAAAATGGGTTCATAACCTAGGCATAAAGAATGAGATTATAAATAAATTAACAGAATACAGGATAGTTTAACTCTCAGACCTGTGGAAGAGGAAGGAATTTATAACCAAAGAAGATCATTGATCAAAGGAGATCATTACTGATCACAAAATAGAAAATTTTGATTACATTAAATTGAAAAGTTTTTGTACAAACAAAACTAATGCTGACTAGACTAGACTAGAATGACAGGGAAAGATAATGCAGAATATTTAAGGGGATGTGGAAAAACAGGGACACTAATAACATTATTAGTGGAATTGTGAATACATCCAACCATTCTGGAGAGCAATTTGGAACTATGCTCAAAAAGTTACCAAACTGTGCATACCCTTTGATCCAGCAGTGTTACTACTGGGCTTATATCCCAAAGAGATCATAAAGAAGGAAAAGGGACCTGTATGTGCAAGAATGTTTGTGGCAGCCCTCTTTGCAGTGGCCAGAAACTGGAAACTGAGTGGATGCCCTTCAATTGGAGAATGGCTGAATAAATTGTGGTATATGAATATTATGGAATATTATTGTTCAGTAAGAAATGACTAACAGGATGATTTCAGAAAGGCCTGGAGAAACTTACGCAAACTGATGCTGAGTGAAATGAGCAGGACCAGGAGAATATTATATACTTCAACAACAATACTATATGATGATCAATTCTGATGGACCTGGCAATCTTCTGCAATGAGATGAACCAAATCAGTTCCAATGGAGCAGTAATGAACTGAACCAGCTACACCCAGTGAAAGAATTCTGGGAGATGACTAAGAACCATTACATTGAATTCCCAATCCCTATATTTTTGCCCGCCTGCATTTTGGATTCCTTCATAGGCTAATTGTACAATGTTTCAGAGTCTGATTCTTTTTATACAGCAAAATAATGGTTTGGACATGTTTATTTATTTTGTATTTAATTTATACTTTAATATATTTAACATGTATTGGTCATCCTGTTATCTAGGGGAGGGGGTAGAGGGAGGGAGGGGAAAAATTGGAAGAAAAGGTTTGACAATTTTCAATGCTGTAAAATTATCCATGCATATAACTTATAAATAAAAAGCTATTGTTTTTTTTTTTTAAGAAAGGAAAGGGGCCCCATATGTGCAAAAATGTTTGTGGCAGCCCTTTTTGTAGTGGCTAGAAATTGGAAATTGAATGGATGCCCAGTAATTGAAGAATGGCCCAATAAATTGTGGTATATGAATATTATGGAATATTATTGTTCTATAAGAAATGACCAGCAGGATGAATACAGAGAGGCTTGGAGAGACATACATGAACTGATGCTAAGTGAAATGAGCAGAACCAGGAGATACACTTCAACAACAATACTACAAGACTATCAATTCGGATGGCCATGGCTCTCTTCAACAATTAAAGGATCCAAATCAGTTCCAAATGATCTGTAATGAACAGAAGCAGCTACACCCAGAGAAAGAACACTGGGAGATGAGTATGGACCACAACATAACATTTCCACTCTTTCTGTTATTGTTTACATGCATTTTTGTTTTTTCTTCTCAGGTTATTTTTACCTTCTTCCAAAATCCGATCTTTCTTGGGCAACAAGATAACTGTATAAATATGTATACACATATTGTACTTACCATATACTTTAACATATTTAACAAGTATGGGACTACCTGCCTTTTAGGGGAGGGATTAAAGGGAAGGAGGGGAAAAGTTGAAGCAGAGGTTTTTGCAAGGGTCAATGTTGAAAAATTACCCATGCATATATTTTGTATATAAAAAGCTATAATAACAAATAAAAATAAATTTTTCTTGGGAGGGGCATCAATTGTTATTCCAATCTTGTCAAACAATGTGACTTTAACTCTTCATAAGCTCTTTCTATTTTTTGACAAAGTATATTTTCTCTCCTTATATGTACATAAGTACTAAAGTATTAGAATTCTTTGCTTCTCTAAGAGAAATTGTATTTTGCTAGTACATAATCTACTAATGTAGAAAATGTCAGGGCTCTGTGATCTTTCTTACAAGTGACACATCATTAAAATGTTTTGATGTCTTTGCATTATTTATGACACTGTTAGTAATTTATATGGCTAGTAATTCTGATGTTTATCTAAAACTGTAAGATTAGGGCACATTGAGAGAAAGTTTATAGGAAAAGAAATACATGTAATTTATTAAGTATCATGAGGGACTCCAAGTTAAATGATTATTTAATGAAATATTGCATTTGTATTAAGTTATGAAAAACCTCCCAAACCAATTCCTTTTTTTAAGGGTAATCCCTTATGCCTGGAATGCAACTGTTTTCCTGCCTTCCTCTTAAAATCCCAAGTACAACTCCCTTCACAAGACCTTTTTGGTGCCACTCTATGGTATTAATGCTCTCTCCCTTTTCTAATTACTTTGTTACTTTAAATATACTTTGTATTTGTCTGTTTAGATGCTATATCTCTTCAGTACAATATAAGCTCCTTCAGGCTGTTTATTTAAATTATTTTTATATATGGGTCCTTTTCTTCTTTCTTTGATCTCTTGGCCTAGTTGTGCCAAAACTGGGTCAAAGAATATGCATAGTTTAGTGACTCTTTACTCCCTCCCCCTCCATCTTTGCCAGTTTGATGAATATGAGGTCAGAACTCTAGAGTTATTTCTTACATTTTTCTGATTAGTAGTGATTTTAAATCTAACCTTAGATTTCTTCCCTTGAAAACTGCCAAAAAAGGTCTCACTGTACACAAGGGGAATAGGGATTCAATGAGCCTAAGATGAAGAAAAGGATGTATCTTAGACATGGAGGCACAATCTCTTCAAAAGGGCGACATGTTTTGTATGGAGGACAATAAATAGAATAATTGGGTTAAAATGTAGTCCTGAAAATATGCTAGAATATGAGGGCCTTAAAGGGTATAAAGTGAAACAAGGTTGTTAAAGATAAATGATGCAAGTGATGCATATACATAAATATATGTATCTATATTGTTGTCATAGGGTCAATATTAAGTATCAATTAACATTAAGGATTTGAGTTCATAGTTGAACTCTGATCTTCCTGACTCCAGGCTCAGAATTCTATCCACTGCATCACCTAGCTGATATATGTCTGTATGTATATAGAGCATTACATAACTTAGCACCACAATAAATATTTGCTCCTATCTGTTGATCAAGTTTGATCTCAATTGCTTGTTTGAATAACCTTATATAGGCCCAGCACAAAATGAGTAAAATAATTATTATTTTATAACTGTCCACTCATTTGAACAAAGGGAAATATTTGAAGTATTTGTAGACATTTGTAAAAACCCTATTTCATTGTTTATAGAAAATTTGAGTGGCCAGCATCAATAGCATGTCAGTATATATGAGTACCGGAATTAAATCCTTTTTTTAATATTTAGTACATGAAATGTTTCCTGAGAAGTACACAACAACAGGTGAATTGAATTTCTCTCATCTATGATCCTTCATGGTATTAGAATGAATTGTAGTGATACATAAATCATTAGCCAAATATGCTTCACATTAAAATTTATTCTAAAAAGTTATAGCCTTCCATATGACTTTATTAAGAATTTTTCATTCAGAATCCAAGCTTTGGAGAATTTTTTCCATTATGGGAAACTTTCTTATGCTGGTTTTGAAATAATATTGCAATGGCGGGGAGGGTAGAGCCAAGATGGCAGAAAAAATGTAAGAATTCATCAAAGCTTTCCCAAATTCACCAACAACTTTAAATAATACTTCAAAATAAATTTTGGAGTTGTAGAACAATTTTTCAGCCCAAGATACACACCTCTCCTTGGAATAATAGAAAATTTACAGACCCCCAGAATTGAATCTGAAAAATGATTGCACCAAAGCAACAACAAAAACAATAACAAACTTGAACAGTGTCCCCTCCACCTCAGGAGGAGAAGCCAATTTTAACTTACAGCCAAAACTCAAGAAATATGCTGGAGAAAAAAAAGACAAAAAATGATTATAGAAATGATAGGGGAAAATGAAGACACCAATTCAAGAAAGAAAAAAAGAAAAAGAAAGCCAAAACTGATACAGTCAAGGCGTCAGAGAAAAATGTGAATGGTCTCAGGCCACAGAAAAAGAATTCCTTGAAGAATGCAAAAAGGAACTTAAAAAGCAAACAGGAAAGAGGAAAATCTTGATGCAAGTGATGCAATAAAATCTTGGGGGAAAGAGACAATAGCAATATTGTAGAAAACAATGCCTTAAAAACAGCATAGGACAAATAGTTAAAAAAAAAAAAATCCCCTAAAGAAACAATTAAACAATCAAAAGAATGAAAAGAAAAAGAACATGTGAACTATCTTTTGGATACTGATTAGATATTGACCTGGAAATCCAGAGAGAGAATTAAAGAATTAATTGGACTATCTGAAAGAGGAGAGAGAGAGAGAGAAACAGAGACAGAAATAGAGAATGAGGTGGAAAGAGAGATAAAGAAAGAGATACACAGAGAGACAGACACAGAGAGAGACATAGACACAGAGACAGAGAATGAGATGGAGAGAGATAGAGACACAGAGGGATAGAGATAGAGAGCCTAGAAATCATATTTCAAGAAAATATCAAAGATATCAAAAAAATCAAAGATATTCTAGATATCTAGATTGATATCTAGAATGAGAGGGTAAAATTAAAATAGAAGAATTCACCAATTATTATCTCAATGAGATTCCAAAATGAAAACTCCCAAGAACATTATAGTTAAATTCCAGAGTTACCAGATCAAGGAGAAAATATTATAAAGAGGCAGAAAGAAAGAGTCAAGATAATAATATAAGACTAAGAAGTTTGGGGATTGGGGAAAGGATCAAGATGCATAGGAATATGATATTCCAGAGGGCAAAGAAGCTAAGATTACAACCAAGGATCATCTACCCAGCAAAATGAGTATAATCTTTCAAGGTAAAATGGATTTTCAATGAAATGAAGGACTTTCAGGACTTCTTGATGAAGAGACAAGAGCTGAATAGAAATATCTCACTTTCAAACACAAGGTTCCATTAAAGTATAACAGGTAAACAGGAAAGAGATATCATAAGGATTTAATAAAGCGAGTATAAAATTTAAGGGTGAGAAAAAGGAATGCACTGAAATGAGAGGAAAGCAGAAGTAGAATGGGATGTTATTTCACACACAAAGGCACAAATGAGTTTCTACAGTAAAGAGGAAAATGGAGAAATGAATAGCATAAAGTTCCAAATTAAGAAATATGATGGAAAAATAAGAATAACAAAAAAGCAAAAAACAAGCCTTTAAAATATTATAGTGATAGGGGAAAATCAAGACATAAATTCAGAAGAAGACAATGAAATCAAAATAGCTAAAAGCAAAGTCTCAAAAATATATGTAAATTGAACACAATCCCAACAAGAAGTCATTGAAAGAGTCTCCCAAAAATTGTTTTAAAAATTATATGAGTAGTGGGAGAAAGTTGAGTAAAGAAATGAAAGCAAATGAAGAAATTTGTGGAAAAGATAATTAATAGCTTGGTAAAGGAGACAAATAGATACATACATACATATACACACACACACACACACACACACACACACACACACACGTGTGTGTGTGTGTGTGTGTGTGTGCATGAAAGGAAAAACCTTTTCAGCCAAATAGAAAAAGAGATATAAAATTTTACTTATGAAAAAAATTCCTGAGATAGCAGAATTAGTCTCATTGAAAAGAAGGAACACTAGCTCACAGAAGAAAACAATTCCATAAAAATTAGAATTGGACAAGTGGAAGTAAGCAACATTGTGACACTTCAAGAAACAATAAAAACAAAATTGAAAGAATGAAAAAAAAAATGTGTGATCTATCTCACACAAAAACGACTAACCTTGAAGACAGATTGAGGAGATATTATTTAAGAATTATTAGATTTCCTGAAAGCCATGATCAAAGAAAGATAAAATTCACCACTTGAAGGAGATTGTTATGGACACAATCTGCTAGTGACAGCTGGAGATCTAATTCTGACTAGCAGAAGATGATGATAATGATACAAGGAGACTAAGAGGCAGTTGCATTATCTGACCTCTCTTCTTTTCCCTCGTGCCTCCAATTTACTTCATGTCTAATTAAGCAACATCTGTATCGGTAAAGGCTGATTTGACATTCCTTCAAGTGTGTTATAATTCACAGTTTTGGAGGCTCCAAAAGTCCCCAATCCTTCACACTTAGGCATGGTTCTTAACAGGAGATGTTGAAATGAAAACTTCCAAGAACATTATAACATATTCCAGAGCTACTGAATCAAAGAAAAAAAAAATTTTATATATATATATATATATATATATAAATCACCAAGAAAGAAATCATTCAATTTGATGGCTCCACAGTCAATATTATACAAGATTTAGCCACCATCTCATTAAATGAGCAGAGGAATAAGAATATGATATTCCAGAAGGAAAAGGATTTAGGATTACAACCAAGAATAAGGGGTTACCGAACAAAAGTGAGTATAAATCTGCAAGAGAAAAAAATAAGTATTTTATAAAATAAAGAACTTTAAATCATACCTGATGAAAAGACCTGAGTTGAAATAGAAAATTTGACTTTCAAATATAAGACTCAAGAGAAACATTAAAAGATAAATATGAATGAAAAATTTAAGGTTGAACTGATTACTTTTTATGAGAAGATGATGCATGCATCTTCTATATACATTACCATTATTATGGCATTTGGAAGGATCCTACATAGAAAGATGGTATGGGAGTGAATTGCTTATGTTGGAATGATGTTAAAAAATGTACCCATAAGACAAAGGAATGCTCTAGGAAAAGGAGGAAGGAAAAGAAAGAATAGGGGAAATTATCTTACATAAAGAGGCACACAAGAAAAACTTTTTACAATGGAAGGTAAAATGAGAGGGAAGAATAGAAAATGCTTGAACCTTATAACTAAATTTGTTCAAAGAGGGAATTTAGATAGATAGATAGAAAGACAGACAGATAGATAGACAGATACAAAGATCTATATGTTTATACACCCACACTTACTCGATTGGAAATAGAAATTTATCTTACCTAACACAGAAGTAGGAGGAAAAGGGAATAAGAGAAAGGGAGAGTAGGTGACAAAAGGGAGAGGAGATAAAAGGTAGTGGTCAAAAGCAAAACAGACTTTAGAAGTGGGATAGGATAAAAAAAGTAAAGGAAATACAGAAGAAAGTGGGTTGGAGGGAAATACATAGTAATCATAATTGTAAAAATTAAAGGGACAGATTAATTGATGAAATGGTAACCAATGGCAAAATGGATTAGAAACCAGAAATCCAAAATATGTTGTTTACAAGAGACACATTTGAAACAGAGACACAGAGTTAAAACAACGGGTTAGAGAAGAATCTAATATGCTTCAGCCGAAATAGAAAAGACAGGGATAGCAATCATGATGTGTTAGCCAAAACAAAAGCAAAAATAGACCTAATTAAAATAATTAGCAGGGAAACTACTTGCTAAAAATGATCTATAGACAATGAAGAAATATCTATACTAAACATTTATGTATTAAATGCCATAGCATCCAAATTCTTAAAAAAAAAAAAAGTTAAATGAATCATAGGAGAAAATAGACAGTAAAACTATACTAATGGGGGACCTTAATCTTCTTTTCTCAGAACTAGATATATCTAAACATAAAATAAATAAGAAATAAAAAAGAAAAGAAATAAGAAAAAAAGAAATACAGAAAAAAAGAAATATTAAGTGCACCATTTTTAGAATATAATACAATAAAATTACATTTAATAAAGAACTGTGGAAACATATTAAAAGTTGATTGCAGACTAAATAATCTGTTCCTAAAGAATAAGTGGGTAAAAGAATAAATCATAGAAACAATCAATAATTTCATTAAAGATAATGATAACAATGAGACAACATTGTAAAATATGTGGAATGAAACCAAAGCAATATTTAGAAGAAAATTTCAATTTCTAAAGGCAAACATCAATTTATAAAGTTAAAGGTAGGTCAATAAATTGGGCATGAAACTTTAAAAAAAAAACCTAGAAAAAGAACAAATTAAAAATTCCCATTTAAACACGAAAATGGAAATCCTGAGATAAAGGAGAGATAAATAAAATTGAAAGTAAAAAAAAAAATGAAGTAACAAATAAAAATAAAAGCTGGTTTTATTAAAATAAAAGAAAATAGAAAAATGATTAATTTTATTTTTTAAAAATAAAGAAATTACTAGAATAAAAAATTTTAAAGGGTCAATGCACAAAGAAAATGAAATTAAAACAATTATTAAGAATTATTTTGCCCAATTATATTTCAATAAAACTGACAAAGTAAAATGGATGAATATTTACAAAAACATACACTGTCCAGATTAATAGAAGAAGAAATAGAATAAATAAATGACCCTACATTAGAAAAAGGACAAACCATCAATAAATTCCCTAGGGAAAAAATTCCCCGGATCAATTGGATATAATTATAAATGAATTCTACCAAACATTTAATGAACAGTAATCTTAATGACATATAAACTATTTGAAAAAATAGGTAAAGGAATCCAACCAAATTCCTTTTATGATGCAAATATAGTTTAATACTTAACTTAATACTTAAGCTGGCAAAAAAAAGTAAACTATAGGTCAATTTCCTTAATAAATATCAATGCATATAATCAATGAAATAAAAAATAATAGTAAGATTAAAATAATATGTCATACACTATAACCAGATAGGACTTATACCAGGAATTCAGTATTGATTCCATATTAACAAAACTATCAATATAATTGACCACATCAATAACAAAAACAATAAAAAACAATAAACACAGATATAAAAAAAAGCCTTTGACAAAATACAACACCCATTCCTAATGAAAATAATCGAAAAAAAAGTATCAGTAGAGCTTTTTAAAAAATAATAAATAGTACCTTTCAAAAATCAAGAGCAAGTATTATCTGATAAATTTGAAATTTTCTCACTAAATTTAGTAGTGAAACAACAATGAACTTTATCATTACTATCATTTGATATCATACTAGAATAACAATGAGAAGAAAAACAAATTAAAGGAATATAAATAGCCAATGAGGAAACAATTTTGCAAATGTTATGATGACATAATTACAGCATTTTAGAGAATCAATTAAAAACTAATTGAAATAATTCACTACTTCAACAAAAGTTGCAGGATATAAAATAAACCTATATAAATTATCAGGACTTAAATATAGTAGCAACAAAACCTAACAGGAAAAAATAGAAAGAAAAATTCCATTTAAATTAACTGCAAACAGAAAACTGGGAAAAAATAAAGGCCTCATTTCTAAAATATATAGAAAAATGACAAATTTATAAGAATACAAGCTATTCTCCAACTGATGAATGGTTAAGTGATATGAACAGACAATTTTCAGATGAAGAAATTAAAACCATTTCTAGTCATATGAAAAAATGTTCTAAATCACTATTGATTAGAAAAAAATACAAATTACTGGCTAGGATAATGGAAAAAGATAAATATTAGAGGAGATGTGCAAAAACTGGAATCACTAATTCATTGTTAGTGGAGTTGTGAACTGATCCAACCGTTCTAAAGAGCAATTTGGAAGTATGCCCATAGAGCTACCAAACTATTCATGCCCTTTTTATCTAGTTATGTCTCTACTGGATCTGTGTTCCAAAGAGATGATAAAAAAGAGAAAAGGTCCTATGTGCAAAAATGTTTGTACCAGTCCTTTTTGTAATGGCAACAAACTGGAAACTGCTCATCAGTTGGAGATTGGTTGAAAAAGTTATAGTACATGAATGTTATGGAATGTTATTGTTCTATAAGAAATGATCAGCAGGATAATTTCAGAAAGACCAGAGAGACTTACATGACCTGATGCTATGTGAAATGAGTACAACCAAGAAAACATTGTACAAAGCAACAAAATTATGTGATGATCAACTCTGATGGATGTGGCTCTTTTCAACAATGATTCAGGCCAATTTCAATAGGCTTGTGATGGAGAGAGCCATTTGCATGTACAAAGAGGTCTGGGGATACTGAATATAGATCACAACATAGTATTTTCACCTTTTTGTTGTTATTTGCTTGCTTTTTTCTCATTTTTTTCCTTTTTGATCTGATTTTTCTAGTGCAATATGATTAATGTGGAAATATGTATAGAAGAATCGCACATGTTTAACATATATTGGATTATTTGCTGTCTAGGGAAGAGAGTAGGGGGAAGGAAGGGAGAACATTTTGGAACACAAGGTTTTGCAAGTGTGAATGTTGAAAACTATCTTTGTATGTATTTTGAAAATAAAAAGCTATTATTAAAAAAGTAAAAAAAGTCAGATACAAAATAAAATAACTACAAACAATAGAAAATAGTTGGGCAGTTTAAGATAAACCCATAGGTTATATGAACACAATTCTAATACACTTTTCAAACAAGCTAAACAATTAGGGAAATATGAATTGCTCATAAATAGGCCAAGGGCAACATAGTAAAAATGGCATTTCTACCTAAGTTAATTTACTTATTCATGTTTATGTAATCAAACTACCAAAAAGTGTTTCATACAGACAGAAAGAAAAATAACAAAATTCATTTGAAAGAACAAAAGATCAAGAATCTCAAGGAAATCAATAAGAAAATATGAAGAATGGTGCCCTAGCAGTTTCAGATTTCAAAAAAAAAATTTTTTTATTTTTTAGTTGTTTCAGTTATGTCCAACTCTTCCTGACCCTATTTGGAAAGTTTCTTGACAAAGATACTGGAGGGGGTTGTCATTTATTTTTCCAACTTATTTTTCAGGTGAGGAAATTTTGGGAAACAGAGTTAAGTGATTTGACCAGGATCACACAGTTGTTGTAATCTGTAGGTAGATCTGAATTCAGAATCTTCCTGACTCCAAGCCTGGTGTTCTATCCACTGTATCACCTAGATACCGTGCTTCCCATATTATATGACAAAGTAGCAATCATTAAAAATTTTGGTACAGAGGCAATTACATGGTGAAGTGGATAGAGCACCAGCAAGGAAATCAGACCTGAATTCAAATTCAGCCTCACACTACAAGCTGTGTGACTCTAGGCAAGTCACTTAGCCCATTTGCCTTGCCAAAAAAGGAAAAAAAAATAATTTGGTATTGACTAAGAAATAGATTGATGGATTAATGCAAGAGAATAGGTATACAGTACAAGGTAGTATAATCTAGTATTTGATAAATCCAAAAATCCAAGCTTTAGGGATAAGAATTTGACATTAGATAACAATTTCCGGGAAACCGTGAAAGTTTTGAAAGATACTAGGTACTAGACAAGATAAGGTCAAATTTGATAAACAATAAGGACATGAAAGGAAATATAAGCAAATTAGGAGATTATGAAAAAAAGTCTCTATGGATTAGATCTGTGGGTAGGGGAAGATCAAAAGGATTACTGGAAACAAAATAAATAATTTTGATTACATGAAACTAAATTTTTCTTCCACAAATAAAACTAATGTAGCCAAAATTAGAAGGAAAACTGAGGATTGGGAATAATTTTTCATCAAGTTTCTATTATGATGGCCACAATTATAATGAGGCTAAGCCAAATTTGTAAAAATTTGAGTCATTTCCCAGTTGATAAATGGTCAAAAATACATAAATTGGCAGTTTTAAGAAGAAATTAAAACTATCAACAATCAATGAAGAATTCTCAAAGTCACTACTGATTAGAGAAATGTACATTAAAAACAATTCTGAGATATCATCTCATACCTCAGATTGTCTAAAATTATTTTTTTAAAGAAAATGACAAATGCTGAAAGGAGGGTGGAAAAATTAGGACATTAATAAATTGTTAGTGGAGTTATAAACTGATCCAACTATTCTGGGGAACAATTTAGAATTATGCCTAAAGAGCTATAAAATTGTGCGTTGCCCTTTGACTCAGTAATATCAGTACTAGAATCATATCCCAAAAACATCTAAGAAAAAGAAAAGTACATATATTATAAAAATATTTATAGTAGTTTTTTTGGTGATGGCAAAGAATTAGAAATTGAGAGGATGTTCTTTAACTAGAGAATGGCTAGACAAGTTGTACATGATTGTCATGGATTCCTATTGTGTTATAAGAAATGACAAGAAGACTCATATGAACTCATGCTGACTGAAATGAAAAGAATCAGAAGAAAATTGTACGCAATAATAATATTGTATAGGTGATCAAATGAGAGAGACTTAGCTACTCTGATCAAGACAATGATCCAAGACAGTCCCAATGAACGCATGATGAAAAATGCTTTTCTACCTCCAGACAAATCAGTTAATTCTGGCTTCTGATTGAAGTGTATTTTTTAAACTTTAAAATAAATTTATATGCTTTATTTTGCTTGTGGTTTCTTTTGAAATATAGCTTCCATGAAACATGGAAATATGTTTTGTATGACTTCATATGGATAATTGATATCAAATTGCTTGCCTTCTCAAGGAGGGGTCAGGAGCTGAAGGGAGGGAAAAAATTTGGAACTTAAAATTTTTTTCTCAATAGTGTTCTATTTTTCCAAATACACATAAAAAGTTTTCATCATTCATTTTTATAAGATTTTGTGTTCCATTTTTTCTCCCTCCCTTTCTTGCATTCTCATTCCCCAAGACAACATATAATCTGATATAGATTACACATGTATAATACTTTTAAACATATTTTCATACTTGTAATGTTGTGTAAGAAAAATCAGGCCAAAAGGGAAAAAAAAACTATGAAAAAGAAAAATCAAACAAGCAAACAAAAAAAGATATTAAAAAATGCCATGCTTCTTTGATCCACATTCATTTTCCATACTTGTCTCTCTGAATTCAATTGGCATTTTCCATCCCAAGTCTTTTGGAATTATTCTAGATCACCACATTGCTCAGAACATACTTCATCATCACCTATTCTTGCTATTACTGTATATGATGTTTTCCTGGTTGTGCTCACTTCACCCCATATCAGTTCACGTAAGTCTTTCTAGGCTTTTTTGAAATTAGTGTACTCATCATTTCTTATAGAAAAAAAATTCCATTATATTCATATTCCATAACTTATTCAGCCATTCCCCAGTTGATGAGCATCCAATTTCTAATTCCTTGCCACTAAAAAAAGAGTTGCTACAAACACACATGTAGGTTTTTCCCCCTTTTATGATTTCTCTGGGATAAGACCCAGTTGTGATACTGATAGATCAAAGGACATGCATAATTTTATAGGACATGGAATTCAAAAATTTTAACATTTGTAATTGGGATACACTTAATGAAGTACATTAAAATAGTTTTAAATAAAACAATGCTAGTAGCTTGTTAATGCAGTAGAAGCACAATGATTGTAGGTGCATACCTGGGAAAGGATACAGCCTATATGCTAGACTCATGTCCATATTTAGTCAGCAAGGTTTGCATGGTATGTTTAAATACCATTAAGTATTTTATTTAGAAGTTGTTGTTAATGAAAACATTTTCTCCCAAACAACAGAAAAGACGTTTGGATTGAACTTAATGAATCAGTTTATAGTTTTCTTATTCATTGTCAAATAGATTTGCTTTTAATAATGTCATTTTTGTTTTTAATATTATATCAGATACTAAAATTGATAGATTATGAAAATCTAAGTAAATAAAATATTAAAAAGGTAGAATGTCTTTGCTTATTTCCCTCTACCTACACTTTCATTTTGTTTTCAAAAAATCAGAACTATTTGTTGTACTTTTTCAAAATTTTAAGGTTTCACTCAACTAACGAAAAGTACTAATAACCTTCTTTCTGCTGAAAAGGAAAAGAATTTTCCAATCTACCAGAACCAATTATGTCCTTCCTTCCCCTCCTTTCCTCTCCTTTTTTTCCTTCCTTTCTTCTTTCTTCTCTCATTCTTATCTCTCTCCTTTTCTTCCCTGTCCTCTCCTTTCTAATTTCTCTCTTATTTAAACAATAGAGCATTTTAAAAGTCTCTGGGCTGGCATTCAGGATGTTGTGTAAAGATCTTATATGGTTGGTTTGCTTTTTGTCACTCTAATCTAATGCAATACCTACAATGTATTGGTTTTAGAATGTCATAAAATTCATTTTGCTTTTAGGAAGTGAAGATTTGAACATATGAACTATGCTATCTTTTAACATGCTGTTGCTACAGCCAAGGGGGTTATTCTAATAGGAAGGAAGTCACTGGCATCTTATCTTAGAATTGCTAGATCATATAAGATTCTACTTGTTGGCCACACTTGGGTGATTATTTACCTAAAGAACAATATCTGCAGCCTAACACCTCTTGTGAGCTCACATGTCAAACTGAGCCAGACATGGTCACCATTTGAATGGAAGGAATCCAGAAAAAATACAGCAAGTTGCCATAAATTGTCTTAGTGATTTATTAATTAGACTATTCTCTCAGTCTGCAACAAATCAGTGCCTCAGCATGGTGTTAGAGAGCAATATTCAGCTAAACATTCTTGTGTGTTAGATTGCACCACTTAAAGCCTTAAAAAAAACACCCCAAAACGTTTAATTTTGAGCTTCTGTATAAATGGCAGCCATTAATTCAATTATACATCTTAATTTGTTGCTTTAATTAATTGGGTATTAACTGCCAGGTTAAAAATTGTCATATCTTATTCTCAATACAAAGAATCATTGTTATATTATTGTAATTAGAAATGCTAAAATCATTTTTGCCAAGGCTTTGAGAGCCTTTAAAATGTTAATAATTTTCACTTATCTCAATATATTGAAGATTTTATTCTACCATTAGCCTGGTGCTGATTCATTTATTTTCACATATATGCACATATTTCTTCTTAAGGTACATATGAGGGAATTAGAATGCAACCTGACCAAAGACCAGCAACTAAAAATGAAAATTATAGTGAAACTAAAATATTACAAGAAAATTGAGCTCAATCTCCTCAGGAATGGTTTGTTCAGTTGGATATTATTGGAATATATTGGTTGATGATATTCATCAATAAACCTTTTGTTTTGAAATGGAAACCCAGTAATCAAATAAGTTTAATAAAATTCCCTATGTTGACAGAGAACCAGTAAAAATGGGTCTATATTTTCCTATCCCAGTTATCTGGGAGAGAAGAGAAGGAACAACGATACTGTTTGAGGATGTATTCTGATGGAAGTGGATCTCTTCAATAAAGAGAGCTTTAATTGATCAAAAATGGACAGAAGCAGCTACACCCAAAGAAAGAACACTGGAAAATGAATATAAACTGCTTGCATTTTTATTTTTCTTCCCAGGTTATTTATACTTTCTGAATCCAATTCTCCCTGTTCAACAAGAGAACTGTTCAGTTCTGCAAACATATATTGTATCTAGGATATACTGCAGCATAGCTAACATATATAGAACTGCTTGCCATCTAGGGGAGAGGGTGGAGGGAAAGAGGGGAAAAATCGGAACAGAAGCAAGTGCAAGGGATAATGTTGTAAAAAAAAATTACTGAATATTTAAAAATTACTGAATATATAAAGACACCTTCTTTCTATTATCTCCTATCATTTATCCATCTGAACAACAGTTGTATCCCTTTTGTGAGTTGTTTTGTCACTTTCCTACTTATCTAGCAATTAGCTGACAGTATTTAAAGGAAATTTGGTTATATAACCAAACCTGAATATTGATGGATAATTTTAAGTACTTCTTTCACCATCTCAAAATCAATAAACCAATTTGCAACATTATACTTAAGTTAAATAAAGCAACAACACAGAAAAAATAGGTAATAAAAATGATATTAGAGGGAATTGAACCCACATTCTTCAGGTTAATTATCTACAAAGGCATTGGTATTTAGATGGCAGATGGAATGCTAAATCATTTTACTTCAGTGATACATAGGTAGACTAAATCACCATGTTTTTCAACATATCCATCATCAAATCATCATCTAAATCAAAACTAGAAAAATATATCCATATTTTACTCAGACTTACAATAATTTTCTTCCAAGAAATTCCAAGCAAACATTTGAGTTTATAAGTCTATTACTTAGGAAAAATATTATCAATTTGAAAATGATCTATATTATTAATCCATATTATAATTTTTCTCTAGCTCATGTGTTGAGGGTAATGAGCAGTAAATAATTAATAACAGTGCAAGACAGGCTATTTTAGGAATTGACTTTTCACATTTCTTTTTATTTTAAAATATCTCTTTACACATTTCAATTGAATCAAACTGCAGAAGATGCAATATTTTACCTTCATTTTTGAGGACTAAATCATTACTAATATGTACAATGATATCAATGAAAACTGAGAAGTCTTAACTCTAATTGTTTATATCTAAAAAGAAAACAATCTGAATAAAAATTGATAAAAGCAAGATTGAATTTATGACAACTTACTAATATACTTCTTTTCATTAGACTTACAGGTCATTGAGTGAAACTAAAATACAGGCATTAATATTTCATTAGCAAAAAATTATGTCCAGGAACCAAAATTTCTCTGCATAAGAAGATATTGAATCTTTACATTATCCATAAAATTCTCATATGTGTGAAGATCAGATCTGAAGCTGAATGCTCATTTTTTTGAGTGAAGGTGAAATATGTCTCTTCATTTTTTAATTGGCATAGAGTTCATTCCACCTTAAAAGAAAAAGAAAAAGAAAAAAGACTATTTTCCTAAGGGAATTTCTTGATCACACAAGCAGAGAGAAATGAGGTAAGGATAGTTTTGAATTCTCACTGTTTATTATGTATCTATATGTTGAACCAATTTATCATTTCTAAGATATTTAATTAAATACATAGCTATACCAAACTGGCAAGACAATGGCTTAATTGGCAGAATGAAAAGCTTTAATAAAGAAGAGAATTAAGGAGCTCAACTCAAGTAACAAACTTTCATAACCTCAATCATGAGTATCACCACTAAAATTTTTTCTTCAGATATTATTTTTCAGAGAATTTGTGCAAGAGAAGGACATGGAATACTGCATAAGAAAATATGCTAAACTACCAAAGCAGATGTACAAAGGTCTTCCTTCAGCCAGAATGATACAGATCTCTCAACACCATCCCAAATTGAAACTCACTTTTATAAGGTTCTAGATGACACTAGATTTTGGAAAGCACTATCAAAAGCTATCTGTATGTCACTTGGAGTTAGATTTGGAATCATAAAGATCTGAGATCAAATCCTGATTCAGACGTTTGTTAGCTATGTGACCTTGAATAAAGTCTTTAGTCTAAGTCTCTTTATATGTAGAATTTGGATAATAACCTACCTCCAAGGTGTTGTTGTGAGGATCAAATGAGATAAAATATGTAAAGCATGTTGCAAACATAAAGCCTTATTTAAATGTTAGCCATTAGCATCCACTTATGTGAAAAATCTGGTATATTCTTTGGTTTAACAAATCAGATGGTTACTATTATGATTCTACTCTGTTTTCATGTCAAAAACATTTTGTTATTTATGCTATTTCGGTGAAGCTTTTAAGACTAGCTTTTGTTTGACAACATTTTTAAAAAGATAATTTGAGGAACAAAAAAAGGAATTTTCATGCTGATTTTCTGCATGATTACATTTTGATGTGTAGCTTTTAAAAAGGACTTTGATTTAATTCCAAAGCCTAGAGCCCTGCCAGGATATAATCTGAGGAATAATCCACATTCCATAAAGAATGCTTATCAATTAAACCATCTTATTTCAGAGTTAGTAACCTTCTGTGGAGTGATGCTCTAGCATTTTCCCAAGATTATCTAACTTAAAGAGAAAACAAACATTTCAACAGATTTTTCTAAGAGAAGTCTATTGACTTCTATATTTTATTAGAATTTTATTTTTATTATATTATAATTATAATAATTATATTATATTAATGGTTAATAATATTAAATTATTAATTATTATATAATTTCATTATCTATATTAGAACTAAACTGCAATAGAAACTCCTCAAAGAATGTAGCATAGCTTCATAATAAAGATTTTTATAAATATTAATTATTAATTTCATTTCAATTTTACTTATATAGGCTTTTTTGTTATCCTTACCTGTGAAATTTTTAATATCTCTCAAACTAGGACTTTTAATTGCATCAGTCTGTGTTTTTCATCCAATGTGTGGATTGCAATCTATGTGTTTTTGCTTATCCTGCATGAGTTTTGTACATTTCCTTCAATGTTTTATATAACATTACTCACAATCTTCCAGAATTTTTCTCTATAAATTTCTTTTTTATACATTAGTGTATATTTTAAGCCAATGATGCTCATTGACTTGCTAATTGCTAATTGTGCTAATATATTTTAAATTTCCAATTATATATGTGAATGAAATTGCTTTAAATTCCTTTGTCCTTCCACATCCCATTTTTATTTCAATATTTTATTAATAGGACAGGTTAAAGTAGTTTTGAGTGCCACATATTTCTCAATTTTATTCTTTATTTTATATTTATATTATATTATATTTTATAACACAAATAACTGTTCTGAATAAACATAGTCAACCAATTTGGGAATCACTTTCATGTATGTGAGTATTAAATTATTTACTGTCTATTAAAATGAAACAAAGTTCATTTTTATTTTTTTTTAATTTTATTTTATTTAATAATAACTTTGTACTGACAGAATCCATGCCAGGATAATTTTTATACGACATTATCCCTTGCAATCACTTATGTTTCGTTTTTTCCCCTCCCTCCCTCTTCCCCCCCCCCCAGGATGGCAAGCAGTCCTATATATGTTAAATATGTTGCAGTATATCCTAGATACAATACATATTTGCGGAACCGAACAGTTCTCTTGTTGCACAGGGAGAATTGGATTCAGAAGGTAAAAATAACTCGGGAAGAAAATCAAAAATGCAAATAGTTCACATTCATTTCCCAGTATTCCTTCTTTGGGTGTAGCTGTTTCTGTCCATCATTTCTCCAATGAAGCTCAGTTAAGTCTCTTTGTCAGAGAAATCCACTTCCATCAGAATACATCCTCATACAATATCGTTGTCGAAGTGTATAATGATCTCCTGGTTCTGCTCATCTCACTTAGCATCAGTCCATGTAGGTCTCTCCAAGCCTCTCTGTATTCATCCTGCTGGTCATTCCTTACAGAGCAATAATATTCCATAACATTCATATACCACAATTTACCCAGCCATTCTCCAATTGATGGGCATCCATTCATTTTCCAGTTTCTAGCCACTACAAACAGGGCTGCTACAAACATTTTGGCACATACAGGTCCCCTTCCCTTTTTTAGTATCTCTTTGGGGTATAAGCCCAATAGAAACACTGCTGGATCAAAGGGTATGCACAGTTTGATAACTTTTTGGGCATAATTCCAGATCGCTCTCCAGAATGGCTGGATTCGTTCACAACTCCACCAACAATGCATCAGTGTCCCCGTTTTCCCGCATCCCCTCCAACATTCATCATTATTTTTTCCTGTCATCTTAGCCAATCTGACAGGTGTGTAGTGATATCTCAGAGTTGTCTTAATTTGCATTTCTCTGATCAATAGTGATTTGGAACACTCTTTCATGTGAGTGGTAATAGTTTCAATTTCTTCATCTGAAAATTGTCTGTTCATATCCTTTGACCATTTATCAATTGGAGAATGGCTTGATTTTTTATAAATTTGAGTCAGTTCTCTATATATTTTGGAAATGAGGCCTTTATCAGAACCTTTAATTGTAAAGATGTTTTCCCAGTTTGTTACTTCCCTACTAATCTTGTTTGCATTCGTTCTGTTTGTACAAAGGCTTTTTAATTTGATATAATCAAAATTTTCTATTTTGTGATTGGTAATGGTCTCTAGTTCATCTTTGGTCACAAATTTCTTTCTCCTCCACAAGTCTGAGAGATAAACTATCCTATGTTCCTCTAATTTATTTATAATCTCGTTCTTTATGCCTAGGTCATGGACCTATTTTGATCTTATCTTGGTATGTGGTGTTAAGTGTGGGTCCTTGCCTAATTTCTGCCATACTGATTTCCAGTTATCCCAGCAGTTTTTATCAAATAATGAAATCTTATCCCAAAATTTAGAATCTTTGGGTTTGTCAAACACTAGATTGTTATAGTTGACTATTCTGTCTTGTGAACCTAACCTTTTCCACTGATCAACTAATCTATTTCTAAGCCAATACCAGATGGTTTTGGTGACTGCTGCTTTATAATATAATTTTAGATCAGGTACAGCTAGACCACCTTCATTTGATTTTTTTTTCATTAATTCCCTTGAGATTCTCGACTTTTTATTGTTCCATATGAATTTTGTTGTTATTTTTTCTAAATCATTAAAATATTTTCTTGGAAGTCTGATTGGTATAGCACTAAATAAATAGATTAGTTTAGGGAGTATTGTCATCTTTATTATATTTACTCGGCCTATCCAAGAGCACTTAATATTTTTCCAATTATTTAAGTCTGACTTTATTTGTGTGAAAACTTTTTTGTAATTTTGCTCATATAATTCCTGACTTTCCTTTGGTAGGTAGATTCCCAAATATTTTATGCTATCAACAGTTATTTTGAATGGAATTTCTCTTTGTATCTCTTGCTCTTGGATTTTGTTGGTGGTGTATAAGAATGCTGAGGATTTATGGGGATTTATTTTGTATCCTGCTACTTTGCTAAAATTATGAATTATTTCTAATAGCTTTTTAGTAGAATCTCTGGGGTTTTCTAGGTATACCATCATATCATCTGCAAAGAGTGATAGTTTGGTTTCCTCATTGCCTACTCTAATTCCTTTAATCTCTTTCTCGACTCTTATTGCAGAGGCCAGTGTTTCTAATACAATATTGAATAATAATGGTGATAGTGGGCAACCTTGCTTCACTCCAGATCTTACCGGGAAAGGTTCCAGTTTTTCCCCATTGCATATGATGCTTACTGAAGGTTTAAAATATATGCTCCTAACTATTTTAAGGAAAAGTCCTTTTATTCCTATGCTCTCAAGTGTTTTTATTAGGAATGGCTGTTGGATTTTATCAAATGCTTTTTCTGCATCTATTGAGATGATCATATGGTTTTTGTTTGGTTGGTTGTTGATATAGTCAATTATGTTAATAGTTTTCCTAATATTGAACCAGCCCTGCATTCCTGGTATAAATCCTACTTGGTCGTAGTATATTATCCTGGGGATGATTTTCTGTAATCTTTTTGCTAATATTTTATTTAAGATTTTAGCATCAATATTCATTAGGGAGATTGGTCCATAATTTTCTTTCTCTGTTTTCAGCCTACCTGGTTTAGGTATCAGTACCATATCTGTGTCATAAAAGGAGTTTGGTAGGACTCCTTCAATCCCTACTTCTTCAAATAATTTATTTAGCATTGGAGTTAATTGATCTTTAAATGTTTGATAGAATTCAGATGTAAATCCATCTGGTCCTGGGGTTTTTTTCTTAGGGAGTTGATTGATAGTTTGTTCTATTTCTTTTTCTGAGATAGGAGTGTTTAGGATATTTACTTCTTCCTCTGTTAGTTTAGGCAAGCTATATTTTTGGAGGTATAGTTCTATTTCATTTAAGTTGTCGAATTTATTGGAGTAAAGTTGGGCAAAGTAACTCCTAATTATTGCTCTAATTTCCTCTTCGTTAGTGGTGAGTTCTCCCTTTTCATTTTTAAGACTAACAATTTGATTTTCCTCTTTCCTTTTTTTAATCAGATTCAAAGTTCATTTTTAAAAATAGATTTCTAAGCATGTCCAATGCCCACAGATTCTTTTCTAGAAAAAGTGTTCACGAGATAAAAATATGAAGTTTCTATGTACTCTACAAACCACTCTGATTCCAAAGAATTTTTTTTAACCATCTTTACTTATTACCACTTTGATATCAAAGTCATTTTGTATTAAGCTGGATAAGCTATATGTTGATTTAATTCAGAGAGTTGGCTTTATTTTTTAGTTCTTTGTAAAAGTTATCTACATCTTTAGCCTCTGAAATGAATGTTGATTCCTAAGCTACAAATATTTTCATGATGGTCTTTTTTGTTTTTATTTTAAATCTTCTTTTTATTATTACAACTTTCAAATTTGTATCACTAAACATGAACAGTTCCATATATAGAATGGAACTAAAAAAGAGGGATGGATATTAAACAAGAAGTCTTTACCAAGTTGGATTTTTTAAAATTTGTATATTTAAATTTTAACATGGTAGTTCCCATGTTAAATATATGTGATGACCGCATTAGCACCCAGGATACCTTAGAATCATCTGGAGTCAGGATAAGCAAAAATCCTTAGTCTTTATTCTTGGTCTTTAGGGGTAGAAGTGAAGGGGATGAAAGCAGGATCTCCACAACTTCCTTCTTCCTCATCCACTGCCAAAGTGACCCTGGCTAATCTTACTCCACCCCCTATTCCCTCCTACAATCCTCTGTATACATCAATCATTGAGCCAGCACAGGATAGTGGAAGGGCTATTTTTCAAGCCCATGCCTATAGAATACTGTCTAATTGGTAATTAGCCCTAAGTGCTTGAACCAATCTCAGTGCAATGATCCAAGAGTTTCAGCCCTCTACATATATATATATATAATTACATTATTGTATATAGAGATTATATATATAAATATATAATTGGTAGTTCCAATAACAATTCTGCTTGTGTGTATTTACTTTTTTTAAATAGTATTTTATTTTTCCTCTAGTCACTTATCAAGAAAAAATTTTGCATCCATTTTTACAATATTTTGAGTTTCAAATTTTACTTCCTCCCTTCTCCTTCCCTGTTCAGAAGAAGATAGGCAGTTTGATCTAATTTATACATATGTTATTATGTAAAACATCTTTCCATTTTAGTCACAGTTGTCAAAGAAGAAATAGATCAAAAGACAAAAAAAACACAGTAAAGAATAAAGTAAGTGAAAAAACATGCTTCAATTTGCATTCAGAGTCCATCAGTTCTTTATCTGGTTATGGATAGCATTTTCTTTTTTGAGTCCTTTGTACTTGTCTTGAATTATTGTGAGAAGAGCTAAGTCCTGGTTGGTCATCATAAATGTTTGCTGATAGTCGTATACAATGTAAAACTGAACCTAAAGTTGTAGGAATGCAAACTACAACAAACATTATCATTAATGATTTGGAGCATTTTTAACATAATTTTAAATATTTTGCCTTTTTTTTTTCTTTTGAGAACATTCTACTCACCTATCTAGGCTTTTATTCTTATATATTTCTATCTATTACTATATGGAATTTGGATATCAGAACTCTATCAGAGAAAGTTATAACAAAAGTTTCAATAGTTACATGTTTCTTTTCTAACTATTGATTTCATTTGTGAAAAATGTCTTGATTTTATATATTCAAAGATGTCCATTTTTCTCCTACAATTCATTTCCTTTGTTGATTTTCCCTATGAAGAGTTGTAAAAGATAAAGCTTTATATGCTTCTATATTTTGTTTATATCTTCTTACATTGAGGCCCTGGATATTTAGAGATATCTTCTTCTAGGTAGAGACCTGTGAGAGTGGCTCCTATCTAAGGTTCTAGGGCTAACCTGTGGATGTATATTCATAACATTGTATATAGTTCACTATCTCATAGTGGTATATTTCCTGTTAACAGTCAGGTAAGATTATACAGCAGTCAGATTTAGTAAGGCAGTGGCATAGAGTGCCAGGCCTGAAAATCAGGAAGACGTCTTTTTTTTTTTTTTTTAAGGCATTTTGGTTGAAGTGAATTGCCCAGGGTCACATTGTTCATAAGTGTTTGAGACCAGATATGAACTGCAGTTCTTACTCTAGGGCCAGTACTCTATCCACTGCTTTTAAGACTCATCTTTCTTAGTTCAAATCCAGTCTCAGACACTTATATAAACTGTGTGACCCTGGACAAATCACTCAACCCCATTTGCTTCAGTTTCCTCATTTATAGAATGAGCAAGAGAAGAAAATGAAATGAACAATTAGACACAGCTGAAAAATTATTAAACAACATCAAAGGTTATATAACAAAACGAGCACTGTATTTGGCAATAAAGGACCTCCATTCAAATCCAGTTTATTCTATTTATTTCTTCTCTGACCTTGAGCAAGCCACTTAATTACAGTGGGCCACTGGTTAGAGTGGTGCAGTGGTTAGAGTACTGGGCCACAAGTCAGAAAAACTCATCTTCCTGAGTTCAAATCTGTCTTCAGACCCTTGCTAGGTATGTGGCCCTATTTACTTCCTTTTCCTCCTCTGTAAAATGAGCTGGAGAAGGAAACAGAAAATCAAACTCTAAACTGGATCACAAAGAGTCAGGCATGACTGGAAAAGACTGAATAATAACAAAAAGTTATTTACTTCTGATATAGCAAGAATAGCACTCCAGATACTCCTACCGCAAAAAACTCCCAAAAACCAAAACCAAAGAAAAAAAATTCTTTATAAATTTAGGGCATATTTTGTCACAGATGCTTATGGTGTTCATAAGAAGAATGGGCCTAATCTTAGAGTACAATGCTAACAAAACAAATGTGGGGGACATACATGTGCCAAAGGCATTTCATACTCTTGATAATAATGGGTTTGAATCTTCATAGTCTTCACTCAGCTCAAATTCAGCCTCACATCTTGGATTTGAAGTCCCTTCTGGGATGGTAGCTCAAATAAGTTCTTAGGATCTTCTCCTCTTCATAGCCTGACTTCTCAACAACCAGAGGCCATGCTCTTTGAAGATGCTTATTTCCTTATGCAATTATCTATGTCTTTTGAGTGTGTATCTCTGCTCCTCACTGGATGAAGTTTCCTACTAGTCCAGCACAACCCTTCAAAGTTCCATGTTCAAGGAGATAGGAGAAAAAGAAAGTTTTTTCCCCACCACTACATATTTTCCCTACCTAAAAGCTCTCCTATTTTTAAGAACTACTGAAATTCTTCCAGGGATTAACTATGTAAAGCATCCAGAACTGATTAATTTGTTTGTTTAGTCAATTGAACTGTTCCCTGCAGTCAGAGAGGTGTTCTTATCTCATAAATAGATCAGTGATCATCTTTTAAAATTAGTTTAACACCTTATTAATATAGTTATACATTCTGGGCCTTTTCTCACTATATTAATTGAATGGAGGGGATTATAAAGAATCACATATAAATCTAATTTCTTCAAAAATATTTTCTAGCTTTCTGGAGTTTTTGCTGAATAAGTTACTTTAAAAGGCTTAATGTTTGAATCAAGAAGATTTGAATTTGAATAAGAACCGTGAGTCCTTAACCTCATTCAACCTTCCTTTCCTCTTCTGTTAAATAGAAACAATAGTAGCACCTCTCTCATAGAGTTGTTGTCAGTATCAAATGAAATAAGATATAAAGCATATTCAAAACCATAAAGCACTATTAAGAATTTTAACTGTTTAATGATGTCCTTGTTTTTCAAATGTTCAAATGTTTTTGTATCTTATGTTGATCTACTCATCAATACTTTTCTTCTTTTTTTTTTTAACTTCTGAGAAATGATTTTGATAGTTACTGCTTTGTAATATAGTTTGGATGTTTTTGCAAAACTTTTTAAACTTAATGTACTCAAAATTACCCATTTTACTTATGATCCTCTGTTTCTTCCTTAGTCATCAACTCTCCCTTTACCCATGAATCCAAAAAAAAAATTGTAATTTTTTACATGCTTCCCTAATTTTTTTATCAAATTTATTCTGAAGATGAGCTCACAGGATAAGATACCAGACACTGCCTTTCTTGAACTACAGTGCCAAGCACTCAAACTCTACTCCTTTGAACTGACCACATTTTTTAAATGCCAAATATATGTTTGCCAAATTTTATTGAGAATTCACATAGGGCAAGCACTCACATGGCAATTAGAAAAAGTGACACAAAGACTCTCTCGAAGTCTCTCTAAAGAACTTTGGAATTGATTGTGTGACATGGAAGACACTGTCATAGGAAAATCCAGCATAGTGTATCCTCATTAGAGAAGGAACTGAGCTCTATGAGCAAAGCAGAATTGAAAAAGCTCAAAAGAAGCATAAGACGCACAACATTAGAGAATCTATCTCAAATGTTCGCATGGACTATTTGTGCCACTCTGTGTACTCCAAACTGATATCGGTCTGATCACAGTCAGACATACTATAACTTGACTCTAACTAATGATGTCATTTTGGTCCTTTTTGAGAACAACAGTTGCCCTTTTAAGAATAATTCATTTCAGTTTCAATTGATCAAAGATGGATAGAAGCAGCTACACCCAAAGAAAGAACACTGGAAAATGAATATAAACTGCTTGCATTTTTGTTTTTCTTCCCGGGTTATTTGTACCTTCTGAATTCAATTCTCCCTGTGCAACAAGAAAACTGTTTGGTTCTGCACACATATATTGTATCTAGAATATACTGTAACCTATTCAACATGTAAAGGACTGCTTGCCATCTGGGGGAGGGGGTGGAGGGAGGGAGGGGAAAAATTGGAACAGAACTGAATGCAAGAGATAATGCTGTAAAAAATTACCCTGGCATGGGTTGTATCAATAAAAAGTTATTAAAAAAAAAAAGAAGAAGAAGAAGAAGAAGAAGAAGAAGAAGAAGAAGAAGAAGAAGAAGAAGAAGAAGAAGAAGAAGAAGAAAAATTCATGTACTCAATTTGAACATAGTATGTTTTGGTTGAATGGCACATTTTTGCCCAATAGCTTTGGATGTTTGGGGTTTATCAAACACTAGATTACTATTGTCATTTACTCCTCTTTATTGTGTGCCTATTTTCTTCCATGGATCAATCACTCTATTTCTTATCTAGTAACAATATTTTAACTATTGCTACTTTGTAATATATTTGAGATCTAATTTTTCTACCAGTCCTAAATTAGTGAACAGAGTTTATAATTAAATCTCTCTGGTTTTCTTTGTCATTGTTACTTCTGATGAATTTCTAAGGCTTTACTAAAGTGTTTGTGGGGAATACAGGCACTTTTCAGTCCTAACATGTCATTGTGTTTCTAGATTATTGGAAATAGCAAATCTATACATTCTTTCTCATTTCTTCCCTCATGTGTTTCTCTTTCCCATTTTCTTCTTTCCTCACTTAAAACTAACAAAATAGAATAAAACCACCCCAATGTCATATGTTTCACTTATTTAATTATCTCTATAGCCATTTAAGACATGAAAATTAGGAAGGTTCACTTTCTTCTTCTTTCGCCGTTAGAATTTAAGTCTTCTTAAAGTATTTAGTCCTTTCCAGATGCTAAACCATTCTAGGTTCCAAATAGAACTTTTTAAATTTTATTAAAGCTTTTTATTTACAAAACATTTACATGAATAATTTTTCAATATTGACCCTTGTTCATTGACCTTTTGTTCAAATTTTCCCCTCCTTCCCCCTACTCCCTCTCCTAGATGGCAGGTAGTTTAATACATGTTAACTATGTTAAATTCATTATATATATATGCATATTTATGTACTTATCTTGCTGCACAAGAAAAATCATATCAAGAAGAGAAAAATAACTGAGAAAGAAAACAAAATGCAAGCAAACAATAACAGAAAGAGTGAAAATGGTGTGTTGTGGTCCACACTCAGTTCCCACAGTCCTTTCTCTAGGTATAGATCTTCATCATACAATCTTCATTGAAGATTGTACCTTCATCTGAACAATCAAAACTGGTTTAAATCATCTCATTGTTGAAGAGAGCCATGTCCATCAGAATTGATCATCATATAATCTTGTTAGCATGTACAATGATCTCCTAGTTCTGCTCATTTCACTTAGCATCAGTTCATGTAAGTCTCTCCAGGCCTCTCTGAAATCATCCTGCTGATTGTTTCTTTTTTTATTATTATTATAGCTTTTTATTTACAAGTTATATGCATGGGTAATTTTACAGCATTGACAATTGCCAAATCTTTTGTTCCAATTTTTCCACTCCTTCCCCCCACACCCTCTCCCAGATGGCAGGTTGACCAATACATGTTAAATATGTTAAAGTATAAATTAAATACAATATAAGTATACATGTCCAAATGGTTATTTTGCTGTACAAAAAGAATCAGACTTTGAAATAGTGTACAATTAGCCTGTGAAGGAAATCAAAAATGCAGGTGGACAAAAATAGAGGAATTGGGAATTCTATGTAGTGGTTCATAGTCATCTCCCAGAGTTCTTTCCCTGGGTGTAGCTGGTTCAATTTATTACTGCTCTATTAGAACTGATTTGGTTCCTCTCATTGCTGAAGATGGCCACGTCCATCAGAATTGATCATCATATTGTATTGTTGTTGAAGTATATAATGATCTCCTGGTCCTGCTCATTTCGCTAAGCATCAGTTCGTATAAGTCTCTCCAAGCCTTTCTGAAATCATCCTATTGGTCATTTCTTACCAAACAATAATATTCCATAATATTCCTATACCACAATTTATTCAGCCATTCTCCAATTGAAGGGCATCCACTCAGTTTCCAGTTTCTGGCCACTGCAAAAAGGGCTGCCACAAACATTCTTGCACATACAGGTCCCTTTCCCTTCTTTAAAATCTCTTTGGGATATAGGCCCAGTAGTAACACTGCTGGATCAAAGGATATGCACAGTTTGATAATTTTTTTAACATAGTTCCAAATTGCTCTCCAGAATGGCTGGATGTATTCACAATTCCACCAACAATTTATCAGTGTCCCTGTTTTCCCACATCCCCTCCAACATGCCACATTATCTTTCCCTGTCATTCTAGCCAATCTGACAGGTGTGTAGTGGTATCTCAGAGTTGTCTTAATTTGCATTTCTCTGATTAATAATGACTTAACTGCTGGTTGTTTCTTTTTTTTTTAATAAATAACTTTTTATTGACAGAACCCATGCCAGGGTAATTTTTTCAGCATTATCCCTTGCACTCACTTCTGTTCTGATTTTTCCCCTCCCTCCCTCCACCCCCTCCCCCAGATGGCAAGCAGTTCTTTACATACTAAATAGGTTACAGTATATCCTAGATACAATATATGTGTGCAGAACCGAACAGTTCTCTTGTTACACAGGGAGAATTGGATTCAGAAGGTATAAATCTGCTGGTTGCTTCTTAAAGAACAATAATATTCCATAATATTTATATACAATAATTTATTCAGCCTTCCTCCAATTGATGGGCATACAATCAGTTTCCAGTTTCTTGCCACTACAAAAAGGGATGACACAAATATTTTTGTACATGTGGATTCCTTTCCCTCCTTTAAGAGCTCTTTGGGATATAAGCCCAGTAGAAACACTGCTGGGTCAAAGGGCAAGCACAGTTTGATAACTTTTGGGGCATAGTTCCAAATTGCTCTCCAGAATGGTTGTATCCATTCACAGTTCCACCAACAATGTATCAGTATCCCAGTTTTCCCACATCCCCTCCAACATTCATCATTATCTTTTCCTGTCATCTTAACCAATATGAGAGGTATGTAGTGGTATCTCAGAGTTGTCTTAATTTGTATTTCTCTGATCAATAGTGAGTTGAAGTATCTTTTCATATGACTACAAATAGTTTCAATTTCTTCATCTGAAAATTGTCTGTTCATATGCTTTGACCTTGAATTCTTATAAATTTGAGTTAATTCTCTATTTTAGAAATGAGGCCTTTATCAGAATCTTTGAAGGTAAAAATGTTTTCCCAATTTATTGCTTCCCTTCTAATCTTGTCTACATTAGTTTTGTTTATACAAAAACTTTTTAACTTAATATAATTAAAATTATCTATTTTGTGATCAATAACAATCTCTAGCTCTTCTTTGGTCACAAAGTCCTTCTTCCTCCACTTATCTGAGAGGTTAACTAATTCTATGGTGTTCTAATTTGTTTATAATGTCATTCTTTATGTTTAGATCATGTATCCATTTCAACCTTGCATATGGTATTAGGTGTGGGTCAATGCCTACCAACTAGAACTATTAATTCCTTTGTATTTTAAAGTCCCTACATAGCTTTCATCTTTTCATCTGGAATATTTTAAAGTTCTTTATCCTATTAAAGTCTCTTTTATCTTCTCTGAGATTATACTCAACTTTACAGGATAAGTAATTTTGAGTCATATGTCTTTATCTTTTGTCTTTGGGGCTATCATATTTCAAGAATTTTTTTTTATAATGGTTGTTGGCAAACATTGTGTAATGCAGACTGTGATTCCTTGCTATTTAATATCTTCACTCTTGTTGTTTGTAGTATTTTTTTCTTTAACTTGGAAACTCTGGATTTTGGTTCTTCCTTGGTGTTTTCCATTTGGAATTTCTTTTAGGAAGTGATAAGTGTATTCTTTTTATTTTCCTTTTGCCTTTGATTTCTAATAAATAGATCTGGGAAATTTTTTTTTCTTGAAATATAGTGTACACACTTTTTTGTTTGTCCATATTTTTAAGAGAGCCAAATTATTCTTAAATTCTCTCTCCTCAATCTATTTTCTATTCTTTAAAAAAATAGAAATCTTAAAATATTTTCTTCATTTATTTTCAATCTTTTGACTATTCAGATATTTATTGTTGTCTCATAGAAAAATTGGAATCATTTGCTTCATTGTTTTTCAAGGTGCCCATTAACTGGGAAAGGTTTCCTTTGATATATATTAACCTATTTATTCTCTTTTCAATTTTTTTCCCAAAATTCTGTTTTCATTTAAAATTTGTGTTTATCTCTTTTTTTTAATTTTCTTGCATTGCTGTAATTCTTACAGACAAGCTAATTTTTTTTCATTTGAGGTTTTCCTACAGTTGTATTTCTCTTCTTCTAGGTTTTACATTACTTCAGCTTCTTTTAATTCATACTTCATATCCATTGTGTTCAGTGATCTCTTCTATTTAGTAATATTTTTATCCTCAGAAGAAGAATTTTGAGTTTCAGAAAGTCCTCCCTAGCAGTCTTGGAAGGACTGAGTAGGCCTGATTTTTGGTTCTGTCTTCTCTGTACCTGATCAGCGGCTAATATTAAACCACATCTTCTGCTTCATTCTTTCACTTCCTTATCAATCTTCTGGTGATTCATTAAATATCCTGACCTTAGCAAATCTATTTCTTTTTGTCATAATATCATCTACAATCAGTATTTAGTTTTTTTCTTTGCTATATTCCTGACAGGCCTCACTTGAATTTTAGGTTTCACTTTGGTCTCAGGTTTTTTGCACAGTTCCCCTAGTATTAAATTTCAAGTACCAATTTGGACCTTCTTCTGCTTGACACTTAATGCTATAAAATGTGCATTTCCAAATCTTCTGGTCGATGTGTCATGTTCCATTTCCATGTTCCATACATAGTGACTGACCTAAGAGGAATGAAGCTGGTTTTAGGTTCGCAATGACTAAAGTTTACCCTGGCTTGTGAATCTTCCTCTACCAATTCAGAGGGTCAACTGGTTTCTGGTATATTTGCAAGAGCTATTGATGACTTTTCTAGTGTATCTCCTTTCCCTGCATTCCCATGTTTATCTGAATTCAAATAGTATTGCCTGGTGTAACCTTTGTATCAGACTACTAGTTTGTGGCTACCTTTTAATGAGACTTAATTCTGTTTTGTTTTGTTTTGTTTTGCCAGGTTTTTATTAGTCTTTCTAGGTTTTTAATAGGGTTTTATGTAGAAAAGATAGGCTTCTACATGATCGGTTATTTTTTTTTAAATATATCATGAGGACTTTCATGTAAAATGACCAAATGACCCATGAAATTGTATTTCCTGTTGTCTTTGGATACATGATAAAGACAATCTAACCAACTCTGTCTCTCAAAGGAAAATCTTTGAGTTTCACCTTTTTTCTCTCTTTTTAATTCACTTATACTGAGAATGTGAAGATTGATTTGAGTCAATTCCTCCACTGCTATGCTTAAGTAAGTTCATTAAAGGGTCTTATTTTAAGAGTACCAATAGGAGGGTTCTGGGAAGGTGGTGAAATTTGTCAGAAAATTTCATGCTCTACAAATTTCCCCCACAAACAGAACAAATTTGCATCTCAAAGTGAACAAAAGTGAAAAACAAAGAAAGTTTGGAGTAGAATTGGAACTCCTCCTGGGACAACCCAAGAAGACCCAAGAAAAATCCTAGGATGAGGTTTAACCAGTGTGAAGTTCAAAAACCTCTAGGTTAACTAATCAGAAACAGCAAGTGGGAAGCCCTCAGCTAGCTGGCTTCAGCTGCAACCTCCGCAGGAACCATAGGAACTTTCACCTCCCAGATAGAGAATTGAGGCTCTGAGTCCAGGAAGAATGAAGGATCTTCTGCTGTTTAAGAATGCCAGGTCCAGCTGTGCTGCAGAGATGCCACCCTGAGCAATAAAGAACCAGAATACCTGTAAATGCAGAAATAGTGGGGCAGGGACACTGATGGCTGTGGGCCTTTGGTTTGGGGTTTCAGGTCAGAAGAGAGAGCTGAAGTGAAGCTAGAGGTATCATCGCCCCAACCTCAGGATTAGAGATGCTTACACTAATAATTCTGATTTTTAAATATAGTCAAAGAAAAAAGAACCCAACCATAGAAACTTACTATGGGAATAAGGGGCAGTGGTGTTCAACTTTAGAAGAGGACAGTGAAATTTTTAAAAAGACTTTTCTACTCCAAAGAGTAACACTAATAATAGCTATCTGCCCTGAGAAAATGTATAGAAAACATCAAAAAAGATTAAAAAGCAAATAACTGAGGAAAAACTAAAAAAAATTTTCAAGAAAAAACAAGAAGATTATGAAAAAAAGTTAACAAATAAAAAATGAGGTACAATACAAAATCTTAAAGAAGAAAGTTCTTTGAAAATTAAAATTAGGCAAAGGGAAGGCAAATCAAGAAATAATAAAAGAAAATATAAAAAATGGAAAAACCCAAATGTGAAATGCAAAATGTGAAACAAGATCTAGGAGATCTAGAGAAGAGATCAAGAAGAGAAAATATAAGAATGATTGGACTATCTGAAAGTTGTAACCAAAAAAAAAAAAGAACCTTGAAACAATAATGCAAGAAATAAACAAAATTGTCTTGAAGTATTAGAACACAAAGGGAAAATAGAAATAGGGAAAAAAAATCTACTACTCACCTTCTCAAAGAGATTCTTTGTGGAAAACACATAGGAATATTATTGCCATAAGTGCCATAAAATTCCATATCAAAGAGAAAATTTTGCAAGAAACAAAGCAAAGCAAAATTCAAATATGCTGGAGCTACAATTAGAATTGTACCGGACTGGGACTTCCGGTTAAGATGGCGGAGAGGAGGCACACAGCTACATAAGCTCCACGCTTTCTCTCACTATCCATTTTATTACAAGCCTCTGAATTAATGCTTGACTGAAAAAAAACCCACAAATAGTTACCAAGAGAAGCCATCCTTGAGATCCGCCAAGAAAGGTCTGTCTTTACTGGAGGGCTGGGATGGTTTTAGATCGGGTGCAGGCTGAGGGCAGCGGCAGTGAGAGCACGGGAGCAGACTGGAGAGGGGGTGGGGAGTGATCGCAGCCGTCTCTGCGGGGAGAGCTTCACTACAGGTTTGGATACTTTGCTCCGGCAGCAAGTCAGCAGCCCAGCAGAGAAGCTAAAAACACCGGGGCTGAAGAATACAACCCCAAACAGCTGGAGTCTCTCGGGACCTGGCCGCCCCCTTCTCGCCCCCCCCCCCCCCACAGTGACTCAGCATGCTCTGGGATCTCAGAGCCCACACGCACACAGTCCTGCTAGTGCCTCACTACTGCCCCCTGCAGTCTGTAGAGGAAGCTCGATAACATACCCAGGCCCTCCCCCAAAGAAAGACTCCAGTTTTTTCTGTTTTTCTTTGGTAGTTTGTCTTTGATTATTAGACAGAATGAGCAAGAAGCTGAAGAGGACTTTAACCCTTGACAGCTTCTATACAGATAGAGAGCAGACTCTAAATCCTAAGGAGATTAAAAACAGACTGTCTCCAGGTGAATCCCCAAAGGAGGAGATCATCTGTTCCTCAGCACAGATGAACCTCATAGAAATAATTTAAAAGGTTCTCACAAGGGAGCTAGAAGAAAAATGGGGAAAGCAGAGTGAGGCTTGGCAAAAGGAGAGGGAAGCTTGGGAAAAGGAGAGGGAGGCTTGGCAAAAGAGCCTGGAGAAAGTTAAAGAGAGAGTGGATAAAGAAGTAAAATCCTTGAAAAATAGGATTAGTGAACTGGAAACAGAAAACAGCTCTCTAAAAAACAAAATTGGCAAAATGGAAAAAAATTTCACAGAACAAAAGAACTCAATTGGACAATTAGAAAAAGATTTTTAAAAAGTGAGTGAAGAAAATACTTCACTGAAAATCAGAATTGAACAAGTGGAATTGAATGACTCGAGGAGACAAGAAGAATCAGTCAAGCAAATCCAAAAAAAATCAAACAATGGAGAAAAATGTGAAATACCTTCTGGGGAAGACAACAGACCTGGAAAACAGATCCAGGAGAGACAATCTGAGAATCATTGGACTTCCAGAAAAACATGATGAAAAAAAGAGCCTGGACACTATTTTCCAGGAAATTATCAAAGAGAACTGCCCAGAAGTCATAGGAACAGAGGAAAAAATAAACATTGAAAGAATTCATCGATCACTACTGAAAGGGATCCTAAAATCAAAACACCAAGGAATATAGTGGCCAAATGCCAGAACCCTCAGATGAAGGAAAAAATATTGCAAGCAGCTAGAAAAACCCAATTCAAGTATCAAGGAGCCACAATAAGGATCACCCAGGATCTGGCAGCATCCACATTAAAAGATCGAAGGGCCTGGAATATGATATTCCGAAAGGCTAAGGAACTTGGTATGCAACCAAAAATAACTTACCCAGCGAGAATGAGCATCTTTTTCTAGGGAAGAAGATGGACATTCAACGAAGTAAGCGAATTTCATCTATTTCTGATGAAAAAACCAGAACTTAACAAAAAGTTTGATCTACAAATATAGAACTCAAGAGAAATCTAAAAAGGTAAAGATTAATCTTGGGAACTATATTTTGACTATATAGATGTATAAAGAATACATGTATACCTTGTTCTAGAAATTGATGTGGAAAGGACATTGTATCAGAAAAAGGGTAAAGTGGGGGTAGTACATCTCATGAAGAGGCATAGGAAACCTATTATATCTGAGAGAAAGAATGGAGGGGGATGAATATAGTGGGTATCTTACTGCCTTCAGAATTGGCTTTAAGTGAAAAATCTTAAGACATATTCAATCTGTGGTGAAACTTCTCCCACCTCATTGAAAAGTGAGAAGGGAAAAGTGAAAATAAGCTAAGCGGAAGGGAATACGGGAACTGGGAGGGAAAGGGGTAAGATAGGGGGAGGAACTCTAAGGCGGGGGGAGGGATACTAAAAAGGGAGGGCTGTGAGAAGCAAGTGGTGCTCACAAGCTTAATACTGGGAAGGGGGGGAAAGGGGAAAGAAGGGAGAAAAGCATAAACCGGGGTTAACAAGATGGCAAGTAATACAGAATTGGTCATTCTAACCATAAACGTGAACGGGGTAAACTCCCCCATAAAGAGGAAGCGGTTAGCAGAATGGATTAAAAGCCAGAATCCTACAATATGTTGTTTACAGGAAACACACCTGAAGTGGGGAGATACATGCAGGTTAAAGGTAAAAGGTTGGAGCAAAATCTACTATGCTTCAGGTGAAGTCAAAAAAGCAGGGGCAGCCATCCTGATCTCAAATCAAGCTAAAGCAAAAATTGATCTAATTAAAAGAGATAAGGAAGGGCACTATATCTTGCTAAAGGGTAGCATGGATAATGAAGCACTATCTATATTAAACATATATGCACCAAGTGGGGTAGCATCTAAATTCTTAAAAGAGAAACTAAGAGAGCTGCAAGAAGAAATAGACAGTAAAACTATAATAGTGGGAGATCTTAACTTTGCACTCTCAGAATTAGATAAATCAAACCACAAAATAAATAAGAAAGAAGTCAAAGAGGTAAATAGAATACTAGAAAAGTTAGATATGATAGATCTCTGGAGAAAATGTAATGGAGACAGAAAGGAATACACTTTCTTTTCAGCAGTTCATGGAACCTATACAAAAATTGACCATATATTAGGACATAAAAACCTCAAACTCAAATGCAGTAAGGCAGAAATAGTAAATGCATCCTTTTCAAATCATGATGCAATGAAAATTACATTCAACAAAAAACCAGGGGGAAGTAGACCAAAAAATAATTGGAAACTAAATAATCTCATACTAAAGAATGATTGGGTGAAACAGCAAATCATAGACATAATTAATAACTTCACCCAAGAAAACGATAATAATGAGACATCATACCAAAATGTATGAGATGCAGCCAAAGCGGTAATAAGGGGAAATTTCATATCTCTAGAGGCCTATTTGTATAAAATAGAGAAAGAGAAGGTCAATGAATTGGGTTTGCAACTAAAAATGCTAGAAAAGGAACAAATTAAAAACCCCCAGTCAAACACTAAACTTGAAATTCTAAAAATAAAAGGTGAGATCAATAAAATTGAAAGTAAAAAAACTATTGAATTGATTAATAAAACTAAGAGTTGGTTCTATGAAAAAACCAACAAAATAGACAAACCCTTAGTAAATCTGATTAAAAAAAGGAAAGAGGAAAATCAAATTGTTAGTCTTAAAAATGAAAAGGGAGAACTCACCACTAATGAAGAGGAAATTAGAGCAATAATTAGGAGTTACTTTGCCCAACTTTATGCCAATAAATTCGACAACTTAAATGAAATAGAAAAATACCTCCAAAAATATAACTTGCCCAAACTAACAGAGGAAGAAGTAAATATCCTAAACAGTCCCATCTCAGAAAAAGAAATAGAACAAACTATCAATCAACTCCCTAAGAAAAAATCCCCAGGACCAGATGGATTTACATGTGAATTCTACCAAACATTTAAAGAACAATTAACTCCAATGTTATATAAACTATTTGAAAAAATAGGGATGGAAGGAGTCCTACCAAACTCCTTTTATGACACAGACATGGTACTGATACCTAAACCAGGTAGGCTGAAAACAGAGAAAGAAAATTATAGACCAATCTCCCTAATGAATATTGATGCTAAAATCTTAAATAAAATATTAGCAAAAAGATTACAGAAAATCGTCACCAGGATAATACACTATGACCAAGTAGGATTTATACCAGGAATGCAGGGCTGGTTCAATATTAGGAAAACTATTAGCATAATTGACTATATCAATAACCAACCAAACAAAGACCATATGATCATCTCAATAGATGCAGAAAAAGCATTTGATAAAATCCAACAGCCATTCCTAATAAAAACACTTGAGAGCATAGGAATAAATGGACTTTTCCTTAAAATAGTCAGGAGCATATATTTAAAACCATCAGTAAGCATCATATGCAATGGGGAAAAACTGGAACCTTTCCCAGTAAGACCTGGAGTGAAGCAAGGTTGCCCACTATCACCATTATTATTTAATATTGTTTTAGAAACACTAGCCTCGGCAATAAGAGTCGAGAAAGATATAAAAGGAATTAGAGTAGGCAATGAGGAAACCAAACTATTACTCTTTGCAGATGATATGATGGTATACCTAGAGAACCCCAGAGATTCTACTAAAAAGCTATTGGAAATAATTCATAATTTTAGCAAAGTAGCTGGCTACAAAATAAATCCCCATAAATCCTCAGCATTCTTATACACCACCAACAAAACCCAACAGCAAGAGATACAAAGAGAAATTCCATTCAGAATAACTGTTGATACCATAAAATATTTGGGAATCTATCTACCAAAGGAAAGTCAGGAATTATATGAGCAAAATTATAAAAAAGTCTCCACACAAATAAAGTCAGACTTAAATAATTGGAAAAATATTAAGTGCTCTTGGATCGGCCGAGCGAACATAATAAAGATGACAATACTCCCTAAACTAATCTATTTATTTAGTGCTATACCAATCAGACTTCCAAGAAAATATTTTATTGATCTAGAAAAAATAACAACAATATTCATATGGAACAATAAAAAGTCGAGAATCTCAAGGGAATTAATGAAAAAAAAATCAAATGAAGGTGGCCTAGCTGTACCTGATCTAAAATTATATTATAAAGCAGCAGTCACCAAAACCATTTGGTATTGGCTAAGAAATAGATTAGTGGATCAGTGGAAAAGGCTAGGTTCACAAGACAGAATAGTCAACTATAGCAATCTAGTGTTTGACAAACCCAAAGCCCCTAAGTTCTGGGAAAAGAATTCATTATTTGATAAAAACTGCTGGGATAATTGGAAATTAGTATGGCAGAAATTAGGCATGGACCCACACTTAACACCATATACCAAGATAAGATCAAAATGGGTCTATGACCTAGGCATAAAGAACGAGATTATAAATAAATTAGAGGAACATAGAATAGTTTATCTCTCAGACTTGTGGAGGAGAAAGAAATTTGTGACCAAAGATGAACTAGAGACCATTACTGATCACAAAATAGAAAATTTTGATTACATCAAATTAAAAAGCCTTTGTACAAATAAAACTAATGCAAACAAGATTAGAAGGGAAGCAACAAACTGGGAAAACATCTTCACAGTTAAAGGTTCTGATAAAGGCCTCATTTCCAAAATATATAGAGAACTGACTCAAACTTATAAGAAATCAAGCCATTCTCCAATTGATAAATGGTCAAAGGATATGAACAGACAATTTTCAGAGGATGAAATTGAAACTATTACCACTCATATGAAAGAGTGTTCCAAATCATTATTGATCAGAGAAATGCAAATTAAGACAACTCTGAGATACCACTACACACCTGTCAGATTGGCTAAGATGACAGGAAAAAATAATGATGAATGTTGGAGGGGATGCGGGAAAACTGGGACACTAATGCATTGTTGCTGGAGTTGTGAACGAATCCAACCATTCTGGAGAGCAATCTGGAATTATGCCCAAAAAATTATCAAATTGTGCATACCCTTTGATCCAGCAGTGTTTCTATTGGGCTTATATCCCAAAGAAATACTAAAGAAGGGAAAGGGACCTGTATGTGCCAAAATGTTTGTATTAGCCCTGTTTGTAGTGGCTAGAAACTGGAAAATGAATGGATGCCCATCAATTGGAGAATGGCTGGGTAAATTGTGGTATATGAATGTTATGGAATATTATTGTTCTGTAAGAAATGACCAGCAGGATGAATACAGAGAGGACTGGCGAGACTTACATGAACTGATGCTAAGTGAAATGAGCAGAACCAGGAGATCATTATACACTTCGACAACGATATTGTATGAGGACATATTTTGATGGAAGGGGATTTCTTTGACAAAGAGATCTGAGTTTCAATTGATAAATGATGGACAAAAGCAGCTACACCCAAAGAAAGAACACTGGGAAACGAATGTGAACTATCTGCATTTTTGTTTTTCTTCCCAGGTTATTTATACCTTCTGAATCCAATTCTCCCTATGCAACAAGAGAACTGTTCGGTTCTGCAAACATATATTGTATCTAGGATATACTGCAACATATCCAACATATAAAGGACTGCTTGCCATCTAGGGGAGGGGGTGGAGGGAAGGAGGGAAAAAAAAATTGGAACAGAAACGAGTGTCAATATAAAGTAATTATTAAATAAAAATTAAAAAGAAAAAGAAAAAGAAAAGCTACAAAATAAAAAAAAATAAAAAATAAAAAATAAAAAAAAAGAAATGACCAGCAGGATGAATACAGAGAGGACTGGCGAGAATTACATGAACTGATGCTAAGTGAAATGAGCAGAACCAGGAGATCATTATACACTTCGACAACGATACTGTATGAGGACATATTTTGATGGAAGTAGATTTCTTTGACAAAGAGACCTGAGTTTCAATTGATAAATGACGGACAAAAGCAGCTACACCCAAAGAAAGAACGCTGGGAAACGAATGTGAACTATCTGCATTTTTGTTTTTCTTCCCGGGTTATTTATACCTTCTGAATCCAATTCTCCCTATGCAACAAGAGAACTGTTCGGTTCTGCAAACATATATTGTATCTAGGATATACTGCAACATATCCAACATATAAAGGACTGCTTGCCATCTAGGGGAGGGGGTGGAGGGAGGGAGGGAAAAAAAAAAACCGGAACAGAAACGAGTGTCAATATAAAGTAGTTATTAAATAAAAATTAAAAAAAAAAAAAAAAAAAAAAAAAAGAATTGTACCGGACTTTATCTGTAGTCACAATAAAAGACTAAAGGTCCTATAATAATATATAGCAGCAATCAAAAGAACTAGGTAAACAAATCTTATCCAGCAAAATTATCCATAATATTGAATGAAAAATAAAAGGACTTTGAAGACTGGGTTAGCACCCTGGATACCTTAGAAGAATGTTAGCCGGAGTCAGGATAAGCAAAAGTCCTTGATCTTTATTCTTTGTCGAAGTGAGAGGAATGAACACAGTAAGACTTTGGCTTGTCTTACTCCACCCTCTAATCCTTCCTACAATTCTCTGTGTACAGCAACAGATCAAGCTAGCACAGAATAGTGGAGCAGGCTGTTTTCCAAGCATATGCTAAGAGAGTATTGTCAAATAAGTAATTAGCCTTAAGTGCTCAGATATCCGAGTGCATCTGCTCACTTTCAGCCCACTATATCTCCTGCTTTCTTTTGTTTTAGGAGACAGTGGTCACACCATCCCTGACTTCTCAGGGAGGTAAGAGCCCCAAAGGGAGGTGATCATGCCCTCCCCAACTTCTCAGGAAAGGAGGTGAAAACACTAAAAAGGAGATGATCACACCTTCCCTGACATCTCAGGAAGGGAGATAAAAAGCACCAAAGGGAAGTGGGGATTGCTAGTGGTTTTCTGGGCTGAAGGGTCTTATTAGAAACAGATATGCACAAACCTATCAGCATGGGAGGTATTACACAAGCACATAGCAATAATGCACAGGCTATTAATGATGACTCTCCCCACAATCAGTGCAGGCTCAATGTGGTGTAACAAACATTTATTGGACATGCAAGTAGTGATATAACAAACAATATGGATCAACATGGTACTGTAAAAGATTTCCAGAAGTCCTAGAAGAAGGGTATGTAAACAACAGTCACATATACTCCTTCTTCAGAAGCCAAGAGATAATCCAAAACTAATCTATTGTCCTTTGTTTCACGTATCAGGGAATCCAATGATCTCCACAAGTTTTTGAAGTCCTGAAACAGTCTTTTTATATATTAGGGGATCCAATGATTCCTGCAGATTTTGAAGTCCTACAACAATCTTATTATGTCTCAGATAATCCAATGATTCCTAAAGGTTTTCAAATCCTACAACAGTCGTATCATTTCTCAGAGAATCTGATGATTCCTGAGGGTTTTGAAGTCCTACAACAATATTTTCCTGTCTCAAGGATTCCAAGGAATCCTGAGGGTTTTGAAATCCAAAAAATTTTGATGTCCATGAATCAAACACCATAACTGCCTAGCTCTTTCAGTGGTGGGCACAGTCAGCAATGGGACCACCCAATGTTTCTTGGGTCCTCTCCTTCATTTCAAGGGTCTGCTCTGTCTCTTTCCAAAGAACAAGGTGAATACGGCTTGTTGGCATCCATCTGATTCCTTCTCATCTGTAGAGATACAAGCAAACCCTCTCCCCCAAGCATTTAATCTATCTGGTCCCTTCCATTCACCACTTTCTGGGTATCTCCACATCACCTGGTAATTATCTAAAGATAGTGGAGCTGCTTGCACTGGACACTGCCCTTCCAGTGGGTTATAAAACCTGGCTGCCGGAGCCAATGCATCTTTGTCAAAAATCAAGAAGCTAATAGTATAAAGAGCTAGATTTAGAAGTTCTCTAGAGTTACTAATGCCTCCCCTTTTCTTTTGTTTTTGGAGGAGTGTCTTGATATCTCTATTTTCCCTCTCTACTAGTGCCTGTCCTTGAGCACTGGAAGATATGCCAGTGGTGTGATACTGTGTGCAAAATGTTTAGAAGTATATGCAGGGCCATCATCGGATTTTATTGCTTGTGGCACACCCACAATTGCAAATGCTTGTATAAGGAATTCAGTGACCACTCAGCTGTCTCTTTTGCTGCTGGTATTGCAAAAGTAAATCCTGAAAAGGTGTCTACTACAACATGGACAAAAGACAGATGACCAAAAGATTTGTAATGGGTCACATCCTTTTGCCAAATTTCATTGGGTTTCAAACCAGGAGGCTCTTCCTTGAAGGCAGTGTAGGAGCATGGAAAGGAAGGCAAGCTGTATAGGCTTTTACTATGTTCCTATCTTCCTTTTTTGTTATCCCAAATTGAAAATGTAAAGCTCTAGCAGCCTGATGATATTTAGAATGAGATTCTTGGGTTGCCTGAAATAAAGGAGTATCAGCCAATATGTTAGGCTAAGGCTATCTGCCTTTGAATTACCATCAAAAATAGAACTTGGAAGTCCACTATGTGAGTGGATGTACAAGATATAAATCTTACCTGGATGCTTTCTCATTTGATCTTGAAGTTCCTTGAAAAGCTGATATATATTGGAATCTACAAATTTTATCTGGGCTGTGGCAATTCTTTGTACCACACCTACTGAATAGGCCGAATCAGAAATTATATCTCCTGGATAATAAGTAAGAGCTAAAATGATTGCATACAATTCATTCTGCTGAGTGGATTGAAAAGGGGTTATGACTCCTCTCTTTATAGTTAAGTCATGAGAGTATATAATACAAATGTTATGTTTGGATGCATCTATAAAGATAGTTAGTCCTTTAACAAGAACTTTAGAAACTTTTTCTTCAAGAATCCATTGCCAATTATGTAATAGTCTAGTTATCTTTAATGGAGACTCCTGTGTAAAATTTGGAGCTGTGGCCAATAAAATTTGCCACTCTTGGATGGTTTCACAGCACACATTAATTTGTGTATTTGTATAAAAGGTATATATCTAGTCAGGTCTTATCCCAGATAATTGTACCGCTCACTTAATGGTTTTTAATAAAATTCTAGCCACAAGCACTGGGTAAGGCTTTGTTCTGATTGTACTGGGAGGTTCATCCACTCTATCACACTGTCTTCTTGATCAAGGACTGCTGTGGGTGCCTTTTGTGTAGCAAAAACTGATATTTCCAAGGGTTTTTGAGTGACTCTTTCAACCACATTGGATAAAGCCAATTCAACTTCTCTCAAAGCCTTTTGAGCTTCTTTTGTAAGCTGGCATGGTGAGTTTAAAGCATTGTCTCCCCTTAAAATGTTATATAATGGTTGCAATTGATAGGTAATTTAACACTGGAAGCATCCATTGGATATCTCCTATCAATTTCTGAAAGTCATTTAAGGTGTTTAAAGTTTCTCTGTTCTTAAGGAAAGTTTTTGTATTGTTAAGCACCTTAGGGTATACTTCATATTCTAAATATTGAAAAGGAACATGTCTTTGAATGTTTTTAGAGCTATATGCAGTTTTTAGTTCCTTAGTGTTTTTATGGTCTTTAGTAGACATGCTTCTAACATTTGTTCCTCAGGTGCACGTTCCAATATATCATCCATGTAATGTAATAACATTACTTTTGGAAATGCTTTTCTTACTGGACTAAGAGCAGCAGCAACATACATTTGACACATAGACAGGCTGTTTTTCATTCCCTGTGGCAAAACTGCCCATTCATATCTTTTATAAGGCTCTGCTAAGTTAACACTGGGCACTGAAAAGGCAAATCTTTTCATATCCTCCTTATCTAGAGGGATAGAATAGAAACAATTCTTAATGTCTATAACCTAAAGAGGCCATTCTCTAGGCAATTGAGTAGGAGATAGAAGTCCAAGCTGAAGAGCTCCTATAGTTTCCATCTGTTCATTTACTTTTCTTAAATCAGTCAAAATCCTCCATTTTCCAGATTTCTTTCTTACAACAAATACTGGGGAATTCCAAGGACTTAGAGAAGTTTCTAAGTGTCCTTGGTCAAATTGCTCCTGAACTATATCTAATAAGGTCTGAATTTTATCACTAGCCAAAGGCCACTGTTCTATTCACACTGGTGTATCAGTTTTCCATTGATTTGGAACAGATGAGAGTGTTGGCAGGCCTTCAACAGCAGCCCTGCCTAAAAAAAAAAAGTACTCATTTATAATCCCAATTGTGGTAAAATGTCTCTTCACAGATTGATGGGGATTTTTTCGACTATAAAAGGAGTAAAAATGCCTGTTTCAACTTCAAATGTCCATCTTAAAGAAGTAGCACTAATTTCAATTGCTATTGATCCCCCTACGCCAGACATGTAGGTGTCTGCTTTAATCTTTGGCCAGTAACTGGGCCAATTGGCACCTCTAATGACTGTATGATCTGCACCTGTGTTTACCAATCCTTCTAATAGTATGCCATTTATATAGATAGTGAGTATAAGATGGTCAGTTGTCACAGCTGCTATAGTATATTCCTGGATTTTGTTGCTTGGAGTCAGAATCTGGGTGGTTATCACCAGATTGCTTATTAGGAGTCTGTATCAGTAAACCTGATGCTACTATTTCTCCTGGTTGATAAGTCATACATTGTCTACCTGTATTAGTGACAGGGATATTATCTACACATTCCCCAGTTTCCCATATCAGTTATGGATGGATACTGTTTTATAAGTATTTTCAGGAGATGAAATGGTCAAGCCTATTGGGCCTGGAGGCAAAGGATCCATAGGCTGGAGAGGAACAGATTTCACCTCTCCAGGGGGTATCTCAGTTGTCCCAGCTACATACAACTCTATTCTTCCCAATTGTAATCCCTTTCTCTCATCAGGTTGCTTCCTGGCTGATTGGTTGTGTAATCCCCTTCTCCCATCATATGGCTTCCTGGCTGATTGGTCATGTCTGTGTACTGGACTTCTAGGCATCTAGGGTGTAACATCAGCTGCCATCATGCTCCAAGTGTTTTTTGCCTGGGGCCCTAGAGCTGGACCCCTCATCCAGTTTTCCTGAATCAGTCTGCATTCTGAGGCCCAATGGAAGCCTCAGTTGCATTTTGGAGATGGGGTATTGGGTCTTGTTCTCCCACCTTGTTTTCTCAATCTGTCTCTATGCCAACATTGAGCTTTCAGATGCCCTACTTTCCCACATTGAAAGTATTGACGAGTTTCTCTGGAAGTCCCTTGCCAGAAGGGATCCTTTCTTCCCATTTTGAGATCTTGGGAAGTCTGCATCACAGCCTGGCTATAAAAGGCATTTGTGCCCACCGTGGTACACCATCTTACAATCTCCTCTAAAGGAGCATCCTTGCGTAGTCCTAGCATAATTCTACAAAACTCATTAGCATTTTCTTTAGCAAGTTGCCTTATCAAAATGTCTGTTACTGCATTTTTACCATTAGTTCATATGATAGATGTTTGTAAATGTCCCACAAAATCAGCAAAGGATTCATTTGGTCCTTGTGCAGTTTTTGTGAAGGCCTCACCCTTGTTGTTTTTATTGTGGAGAAAAGCCCATGATTTGATAGCAGCAGCAGCAATTTGATCATATACTGCTTTGGAGTAATTAATCTGTACTGAAATGTCTGCATAAGAACCTACACCTGTTAGTTGGTCATAGGTGATTGGAGTATTAACTCCACTTTTACTATTTTGTTGGGCTTGTATCCTACAGAGCTCACTATATTCAGAAAGTCACACCAAGTTTTGTCCAGGTTCTAAGCATACCCTTGTTATAGATTTCCAGTCACTAGGGGTTAAGACTTCATAAGCCAAATTCTGTAATAACATCTTAACATAAGGTGATGTAGCCCCATAAAGAGTGCAAGCCTTTTTCAAGTCTTTGAGGATTTCTAAATCAAAAGGAGTGTATCTTCTACTTTCTTAACCTGAAGAGTTAAACTGTTGAATCACAGGATACATTTCTATTTTCAAATCACCTAAATTCTGCCTTCTTCTGTGGTTTTAAGTACTGCTTTTTGCAATCTAGTCATGGGGGTGGGGGGAGGTGTTGGTGATATCATTGCCCCTCTCACTACTCCTCTTCCCTCCATCCCAGAAGGTGGAGTTGATGGGGGTGTGTCAGGGATGTGTCAGGCAGAGTTGAAGCTGCCTTGAGAGAAGGAGAATCACCACACCCTTGAACTTCACTTAACTCTCCATGCCCTCTGGTGATATCATTAATCTGTTCTTTGTCCTCCTCTTTTTCCTCACACTTCCTCATCTGGCTGTTCTGAAATTTTTTCTTTTTTCTATAACTTGCAGGATTCTTTAAGGCCAATTGTATTATGTTGTATATATAGAATGCTTTCTTGGAAATTGAATGAGGACCTTTATCATTGTACTACTCACATAATTGATCTCCTACCCAGCTTCCAATTATCTATTCCTACTTCTTCTTCCTCTAAGAACCAAGGGGACATGCGTTCTAATGTACCCAAGAGTCTAGCAATCTGTTCTCAAGTTACAATTAAGCCTTGTCCCTTGATCAACTTAAGTATGCTTTCTGTAGCTTCCCTTTGGGGTGGGGGTGGGGGTGGGGTGGGGATAGGAGAGAATCTTTTCCTAACATCTGCCCCCTTTCAACTAGAAAAGATTACTAGTTTAGCTCTTAACAAAGTAAGTTCCCTGTTTGTCTATTAAAATACTCACCCAGTTTCCTGGTCACCAGAGACTTCTTCAGTGAAAGTAGAATCCTTCATCCCTGTTTGGGCACCAAATGTGAAGACAAAGTTAGCACCCTGAATACCTTAGAGTCAGCTGGAGTCAGGATAAGCAAAAGTCCTTGATCTTTATTCTTTGTTGAAATGAGAGTAATGGACACAGAAATCTCCACACCTGGCTTATCTAACTCCACCCTCTAATCCCTCCTACAATTCTCTGTATACACCAACAGATCAAGCCAGCACAGAATAGTGGAGCAGGCCATTTTCCAAGCATATGCTAATAGAGTATTGTCCAATAAGTAATTACCCTTAAGTGCTCGGCTGTTCAAGTGCATCTGCTCAGTTTTACCCATTACAAAGGACATTCAAGAAACTTGCAGATTTTCAGGACTTTGTCTCAACAAAACCCAAATCTAATAGAAAATGTGTTAACACATAACAGTCAATATCAAAGATAAATTTCAAGGAACTCAACACAAATTGTTTATATTTTTTACATGGAAATGGTATAGCATATGTTTGACATGATATCAATAATTGGATAGCTCAAAAGAAACACTGGGGTAGAGGTGTTACCTGATTCTAAAAAGCAAAACTATCTCGTAAAAGGTAAAAAGAGTAATTATGTTATTCAAATAAGATTCAGAGGAAGAATGCACACAGAGGCACTAGAAGGGCAAAAAGGGCTTATAGTTCTGAAAACCTACTCACATCGGGAATGAGTTAAACCAGAAATATTGCATATATATATATATATATATATATATATATATATTATATATATATATATATATATATATATATATATAATGTGAAAGGTATAACACCCTCCAAAATCTATAAAGAAGAGGAGGGAAAATGATACAGTGGGGTGTGTATAATAAGAAAGATGTGTAAATTTATGACAATGGGAAAAGTAGAAGAGTATGTAGAGTTATGGCAATGGGACAAGCTGTATAGATTATTGGGAAAGGAATAAAGATGAAGGTAAAAGACTGCATAGGATAAGAAGGGTCTTTGGATTAATAGGAGTGGGATAAGATATGTAGATTAATGTTAATGGGATAAACAGAGAAGGAAGGAGTAGAGAGAGAAGATAAGGAAGGGATCCATGAGTAGAGGGAGGTTAAGTAACAGCAAGGCAAGTTAAAAAGCAGAATTAAATGGAAAATTTAGCACGGAGAGTAAATAAAAGATGTACACAAGTACTACAACAAGGATCATGAGTAGCATTTATTAAGGACAAAAAGTAGAGCTAGCAATCATTATCTGAGAGAAAGTCAAATTTAAAAAGTCAAAACTTATTTCTTCTATTATTGTATATGAGTTCTTGAAGTGGAAATTTATTGTTATATACTTTGAATCCTCACTAATGTTCTGCTGGGCACATGGCAATGTTTTGTTTTATTTTGTTGTTTTTTTTTTTAATTTCCTTTTCTGTCTTTCTTTTTCTAGTCTGTATTTTTTATTATTTTGAATTTAGTTCAATGATTTTTTTAAAGAATCCCAAAAGCTAAATTAATATTTGGAGATTTCCTAAAAACTATGTAAATATTAAAAATTCTATCTTCTTTTCCACTACTCTGTCACTATCATTATGAAATCACAAGAAAGCCAGAGCCTTATAAAACTGAGAGTCATTGTTACATTTCTTTATTTCATAGAATATAATCACCAAAGCTTCATAGCCAGTCTACTTATGACTGCCCTTAACTAAATATTTAGCTAATTTAGTCCTCAGAAAGCAGAAAGTCTGATATAAAAATATTCTTGAAGCCTTTTCCAGCATGGTAAATAAGCCAGAACTTTCTGTCTAGTTGGGAGATTATATACATACATATACATAATGCAATATAAGATATTACATGCCAAATGAGTTTCTCTGATAGTCCTACAGAAATTTGAAGAAATGATATGCCACCACTGGAGCACCTAAAGAGATAATTTTTAGGGAATGCTTAATTCTTTACTGTCTTCAGACACTCTATTTCTCATTTCTATTACTCTGAGCTGGCTGAACCGACAGAAAACATTTCTTCCTCACCTTTGATTCTTGGTATCCCAGATTTCCTTCATGATTCAGTTTAAGAAGCAACTTTCTGCATGAAGACATTTTGCCTCATAAATTATTAATGCCCTGAAGTAACTGAAGTTACTTTGTACATTCTCTATGTTTTGTACATAACTCTATATATGTTGTCTTCCCCACTAGAATGCAAGCTACTTGAATTCAGGTATTGTTTCATTTCTGGTTTTGTTCCCAATGGTAGCTTTTACATCTTCTAGCAAATAGATAGCATTTAATAAATGGCTGTTAATTAGTTGTTAGAGACTTAGAATAACCAAAGGAAGAATTTATTCTAGAATATCCTGTATCGATTATCATCTAGTCTCTGCTTAAATACCTCTAAAGAACATTACATGTTTGGCAGTATTATTTTTTCATATGAACCACTGTCAAACTTGTACTTAGATGACCAATTTCTTTAATATGTGTATTTAATTATGTCAAATTTTTCAGGTATATTATTTTACCTTGTTTTTTTCTTGAGTCTGTTATATAACATATCATTCCCCCCTTTTATTTTTATGTCATACAAACATTTAATGTGTATGACTTCAATGTATGTATGTGTTATTGATAAAAATTATTGAACAAAACAGTCCTATGGCATATCAATCAAAATATACTTAAGGATCGAAATCTAAATTAATCAATACTCTGGATATAATTGTCAAACCAACTTTAAAACCACATTGCAGCATCATCTGATTTATTTAAAAAATAAAAGGATGAATCAAAAATATTTACTAAATATGACATGATCTTTCCTTTCTCATTTCTACCTTTTAGCTTCCTTTTTGCTTCAAGTCAGAGCTAAAGTTCCATCTTCAAGAAGTTTCTTTTAAACCTCCTTAATCTTAGTGTCTTCCCTCTGAGACTATTCCTAATTTATCCTTTATATATCTTGCTTGTACATAATTGTATGGTTATTGTTTTATCTATTAGACAATGAAATCTTTGAGAGCAGGGCCAATATCTTGCCTTTGTATCTCTTGTGCTTAACATAATAGTTCTTGGCATAAAATCTTAGCATTTTGTTAAGATTTAGGTATACAAATAGAAAAACAAGGTATTCCATCCTCTCAAAGAATTCATTTATAGAGAATGAACTAGGCAAAATGGCACTTTGTAAGATCTAGGTCTTCAAAGACAGATATCCATTAGGCTGTATCCTTATGGCCACTATACTCTGCATTTCCTGCTCAAATTTCACCAGCTGATATGCCCAGTCCTCCATTCCCCTTAAAACTCTCTTCTCTGCAAGCTTTTGGGACATTATTCTCATTACATTACTTCCTCCAGATTCACCTTCTCCTTTCCAACCAATGCTTTTCAGTTTCCTTTGCTGAATCCTCATCGAGATCATAAATTGACCTTAAGTGTTCCTCAGGGTTCTGTCCTGAACCTTCTTCTCTTCTCCTCCTATACAACTTGGTGATCTCATCAGCCTTCTATGCTGGTGATTCTTAAATCCATCTGTTCTACCAAAGCCTCTCTACAAACCTCCAATCTTCCATTTCCAATTATCTTACTAACATTTCTAATTAGAGGTCTAATCTTAAACTCAATATATCTAAACAGAATTTACTATCTTTCCCCTTAAATCCTCTGCCTCTCATACCTTTCTTATTACTGTAGAGAACAATATCATCCTAAGTCTTTCAGGCATGATATCTAAGATGATATCACTTATTCTCTCTTCTTTCCTCTAACATAGCTACCATCATAGTTCAGAACTTCATCATTGTACGTCTATGTTATTGCAATAGTTTGATTGTGGATTTCCTTGCTTCAAGTCTCTTCCCACTCTAATCTATATTCCTTTCAACCACAAAAGCAATTTTCCTAAAACAGAGGTCTGATTCCCTACTTAATAAATTCTACTAGCTATTTCTAAATTCCATAATCAATGGAATGAGTATGAAATACTCTGTTTGGCATTTAAAGTCTTTAGTAATTTAATCCCCTCCTACCTTTCCAGTCTTCTCATAACTTATTTTCTATCACATATTCTTTAATCTAGTGACCTTCTGAACTCTTCCATGAACATGATATTCTGTTTCCTGGTTCTGGGCATTTTGTCTAACTATTTTCTTCATATCTGGAATATTTTGCCTCCTATGTTCTACCTATTGGCTTCCCAGCTTTTTTAAAGCTGCAACCAAAATCCTATTAAAGGTATTCCTAAGCCTTTCAATTCTAATTCCTTTACTTTGTTAATTGTTTTCTCTTTATCTTGCATGTAGCTTGCTTTGCATATATTTGTTTACAAGTTCGATTTGCATTGGATTGTAAGGTTTTTGAGGGCAAGGACTATCTTTTGTTTATTTTTTATGGCCAGCACTTAGCAAAGTGCCTGACATATAGGCACTTAATAAATGTTTCTTTATAATTATGATACTATCAACTAGTTCAGATATATGAAGAAATGAGTCGGAAAAAACATAAGTCTTTTGGACCTATGACCATTCTACACATGTAGCCAAATGACATCATCCTGGTGGCAGACTCTCCTCCTACATTTCTCCTGAGACCAAGACTAGTGTGAAAAGCTCTCCAGAAGGCTGCCCAACCCTAGGAAGGAGATAATAAAGAATATGGACTATAAGAAAGCTAACTAGGTCCCAGGAAAGGAAACAAGACTTTGAAAGAGATAATAAAGGATTTGGACTTTAACCCCTGGTTACTCTTCTGGTGATTACTGAACTGAAACAAAGGCTGCTCCCAGAGACCCCAAGAAAACCCAACAAAGAACATTACATCTTGGTGCCTGGACGTGGGACCAAGAACCTACATCTGTGAAATTGGGGTGAGTACAAAAAGGAAGCTTTGAAAAGGGCTAAAATAGTATTCCAGCTAAAATGGGACAAATGTTTAGAAAGGAGAGTTCTCCACCTCAAGGGAAATTTGTCAAAAGCTTGGTTAAACTTATAAAAAAAACAAGGTTTGATTGTAACTTGGGAGCAGATCATTGAACTTTTAGAAACAGTACAGTACACATCTCCTTGGTTCTCTAAGGAAAAAGAATTAGATCCAGATGCGTGAAAATTAGTAGGAGAGCAACTATGTGAATACTGCAATGATAATGGCCCTGATTCAATTTCCAAAGAAACATTTTATACATATAACTTAATACAACAGGCTTTAGGAAATTATATAAATTATAAAAGAAGAAAAAAGAAGAAAGAGCAGGAGAGAGAGAATACAGACAAACTAGGTGAAAAGGATGAAGAATTAGACAAGAATGGAGTTAAGTACAATTCTGATGAAATTAAGAAGTGTGGTGCTTTACAGCAGGAGCCATTATGGCATTCCCCAAGCCCTGACCTACCTCCCTGAATTAGCCATTCATGGGTGAAGGTAGAAGGAGGAGGGGGAGAGGCAGTGACACAATCAGCACCACCTATGAAACATCCTATGACAAGATTACAAAAGGCATTAGTTAAAGCAAAAAAAGGACAGAATGTGTCTGATTTAATAGAAGCATACCCTGTGATTGAAGAATTTTAGTCTTCAGGTGAAGCCAGGAGAAGATACATTCCTTTTGATCTGAAAAAAATTAAGGATTTGAAAAAGAGTTGCACTCTTTATGGGGCTATATCATATTATGTTAAAATATTACTAGAGAATTTAGCTTATGAAATTTTAACCTCTAGTAATTGGAAATCTATAGCAAGGACATGTTTAGAAGCTGAATAAAACCTGTCATGGCTTTCAGAGTATAGTGAATTATACAGGATACAAGCCCAACAAAATAGGCAAACTGGAGTTAATATACAAATCACCTTTGACCAACTACAAGGTAAATGTCGGTATGTAGAGGCTTTAGCACAGATTAATTATCTATAGCAGCATATGAGCAGATCACTGCTGTTGCTATCAAAGCATGGGGCTCCCTCCCAGGAAAAGATGGAGGTAAAGCCTTCACAAAAACCCTTTGCTGATTTTGTGGGACATTTGCAAACAGCTGTCGCAAGAGCCATTGGAGAAAATGTAGCTACAAGAATTATGATAACACAACTGGCTAAGGAAAATGCTAATGAGATTTGTAAAAGAATTATATGGGGACTACACAAAGATGCTCCTTTAGAGGAGATCATAAGAGGCTGTGCCACAGTGGGCACAAATGCTTAGTATACCCAGACTTTGATGAACATGGGAAGACAGGGTCCCTCTTGGCAAGGGACTTCCAGAGAAACTCTCCAATGCTTTCAGTATGGAAAAAATAGGGCATCTGAAACCCCAATGTAGGCGAAAGAAATAGAGTGAGAGGACAGGGTGAGAGAATAAAACCTAAAACCCTGTGTCCAAAATGCAATAATGGCTTCCACTGGGCCTCAGAATGTAGATTGTCCCAGGGAAATGAAAGCTCCAAAATCTCAAACAAAAAAAAACAGGTGAGGCATGATGGCAGCCAAGGTTATAACCAGAGAATCTTTAGAAGCTCAATACTCTGATATGATCAATCAGCACAGAAGCAATTTGATAGAAGAAAGGAATTACATGATCAATCAGCCAAAAAACAATCAGATGGGAGAAAGGGATTACAATTGGGGAGAATACAGGCTTTTTAACCCAACAGAAGGATGGTGTCCAGTGCAAGCAGCTCCAATATAATCGCCAGGTGATGAAGAGAGATTTAGAAAGTGGCAAATAGAAGGTACTAGATACATTCATTGCTTGGGGGAAAGGGTTTGCTTGTATCTCTACAGATAGAGAAGGAATCAGATGGGTGCCAACAAGCCATATTCGCCTTGTCCACCGGAGAGAGATAGAAAAAGAGAGAAACCTCGAAATGAAGGAGAAGATCTAAGAAACATCTAACACTGAAAAAGCATGGCTGATAAAGAGATTATTACAGAACTTCAAAAACAGCAGGAATCATTGGATTTCCTAAGACATGACAAGACTGATATAGGACTTCAAAATCTGCAGGAATCATTGGAATCTATAACACATGATAAGACTGATGCAGAACTTCAAAAACTTTCAGGAATCATTGTATTCCCCACACACATGAAGTAATTGGACAATAGATTCCTTTTGGACATGTATAATTTCTCATGTTGATTCATATTATTTGTTACATCACTACTAACCTGCGTTACTATGTACTTATATAATTTATGTAATTATGTGTAATACCTCCCCTGTTGATATTTATGTATACCTGTTTCAAGTGAGACCCTTAAGAAACCTGCTAATCTGATTTGATTTCCCATTTCCTTTGGTGTTTTCATCTCCCTTCCTGAGATGTCAGGGACAGTGTGATCACCTCCTTTTATGGTGTTTTCACCCCTTTTTTGAGGAGTCAGAGAAGATGTGATCATCTCCTTTTTTGGGGTTCTCACCTCCTTGAGAAATCAGGGAGAGTGACCACCTTATGTTCTAAAAGAAAAGAAAGTGGGAGATGTTATGGACCAGAACTCTGAAACAAGGATTCTTACAAGATGTTGTCAGTGGAATCAATAAAAACAATGGTTATCTAATTTAGCATGGTGCTCTATTTCTGTACATGTACTTAGTACTTAATATAGTTCTACAAGATTCACACCTATGATAAGAGAGCAATAAGCTCGGACAAATTCTGCCAGATTCAGAGACAGCTAGAGAAGACAAGCTGACTGGAGACTGAAGCATAAGTCCTTGGACTCAGATTCATTCATCCCATCTCACACCATCCTGGTGGCAGGCTCTCCTCCTGCATTTCTCCACTGAGGCCAAGGCCAGTCTGAAAGGCTTTCCAGAAAGCTGCCCAGCCCCAGGAAGGATATAATAAAGAATCTGGCCTATAAGAAAGCTAACCAGGCCCCAGAAAAGGAGACAAGAGATAATAAAGAATTTGTACTTTAACCCCTGGTTACTCTTCTGATGATTCCAGAACTGAAATGAAGGCTGCTCCCAGAGACTCTAAGAAAACCCAACAAAGAACATTACAGTTGATTATGTTCCAGGCACTATGCTAAACATTGGGGATACAATGAAAGATAAAACCTGACCTTGCCTTCAAGTGGCTTACATTTTAATGGGGGTGGAGATAACAAGTAAACAACTAGATATATATGATATAAATTCAAACTAAAGGTAAGGTAATATGAAAAGAGAAGGCATTAGCAGTTAGAGGAGACCAGGAAAGGCTTTCTGGAGAGGGTAAGATTTGAACTGAGACTTTGAAGAAGCCAGGAAACCTAAGAAATAGAGATGAGGAAGGAGAAAATCCTAGGCAGGGGGTTAGTCAATGCAAAATCACAGATACAGTATTTGGAATATAAGATGTACCTGATATGTAATGTATTGCATATGTTCACTGATGGTGATTGTTAGAAATTCTTACATACAATAAATATATTAAATACCATAGATCTGCCTCTTAACAATGTATACTTTTATGTTTCTCTGTTTGCACATGTGCTACTCTTTATATATGTTCAGTTATTAAGTAGATTCTCTATCATTATTATTGCATTGCTTTTTATGCATACGTATATACTGTTGGAACATGTGCTTGCAATGTGCCTTATATGTTAAACAAATAGTCACTAGAGATCCAGAATTTGGGACTAATATATTTTTCATCACACCTCAATTGTAATGTTAGCTAATATGTTTCACGGATGTCAAGTTGTGTGTATATGTGCACGTGTATATATACAGATATTTATTTTCTTAAACATTTGCTAAAACTCTTTTTCTCTCATGAGGAAACAGCACTCAAAAGATATAATAATAATAGAAAAGTTCTAAGCTTTTGAACCTTTAGATCTTTCAAATGATATTTCTTAATTGTTGATGACCATGGTGTAAAAAAAAAAAATACTAAGAAAAGATAGATGATATAACTTTGGTTTCTAGGTTTTCTAGAAACAAATTATGAACCTAGGTCAGCCTCCAAGCTGCTTGTGATGTTTTTGATACCTGGCTCTATCTCACCCCAACTTGGGAAATTAGAGAATAAATTGTTTCTAACCATTCAACATGTGTATTGGGGGATTTCCTTAGATCTCAAGTTACCTTTAAATCAATCAAGAAATACTGACTTTTGGGAGACTGAAAGTTATTTTTTTCCCACTTAAAAAAAAAAAAAATACAGAAGATTGACCTTGCTGATGCTGTTATCTTTATATTACTAGGAGTCTTCATTACCTAATTGTCCAGTAGAAGCCCAGTTCCCCTTTAAGCTTTGTAGGAGTCATATTTGTGTGTGAATGGAGATACAGTTTTTTGGTTCAGTATGGCTTTTTGGAAACAATGCAATTAAATAAATAGTCCTCAGACCCATAACTAGATATGGACATAGCCAGCTAGTTGAGAGGTAGCATGAGAAAACCCAAAAAGTAAACCAAGACATGTCTCTAGAATGTTAAGAATTGTGCTGAAGGAATTGTTCAATGTGTGAAGATACATGTATGTGTATATGTGTGTCTGTACATATGAATATGTATATACATATATGTATACATACATATACACATCTAAAACATACATTTGTAATGTGTGTTTATATGTGTGTATAAATGCATATCTATATATCTGCATATTTGTTTATATGTACCAAGAGGATGGTGTCATATGATTTGCAAGAAGGCAAGAATATAAATCTCTAGTGTCTTCTCCTCCTATTCTTCTCCAAAGGAGACATTCATTCTTACCAGAACAGGAAACAGGCAATTAGAAACATTAGCTACTCCTCTCCTCTCATTAAAGATAGAGGATACTGGGCTAGAATTAGATCTGTCTGCTCCCTTAAATATTATTAGTCTAAGGGATTTAAGTTTTAGGCTAAAATTAAACTCATTTTTATTGAAGAATAGAGAGTCCCAAGCTTTAAATTCTAAGCTTGACTCCTTTCCCACCAAAAAGCAGTTTCATAGCAAATAACAAAGAGAATTCAAATCAAAACAGAAATAAAAAATATATACATATGAGAACATGCCCCATGCAATATAAACTAAAGTTCTTTCAGTGAGAGAGAACTCAGCAAAAGAAAGAGAAATCTTAGAATTCACCAAGTGGAGATTCCTCAAAGTCTCTAGTGAACCAAATGATAGATAGGGACATGATTGAGATGCTCCTCTTATGTCAGTTTCTTCTCAGTCTTTTCCCCTTCTGGGGTGAGGGAGTTGGAGAGTAATATTGAAGAGAGATCATTCTTTCTCAAAGCTTAAAGCTAGAAGAGACTGAAGAGATCAGATTTCTTTTCTCTTCTACTCTTGCCAAATTTAACCCATCCTCTTTGCAGTGCATCGATTTTCACCAATAAGGATAGAGTTTGAAATCCATCTTTGGGTCTCAAATTTTATATGCTTACATGTGTGTATGTGTGTATGGGTATGTGTGTGTCTATCTGTCTATCTTTGTGTCTACCATTTTGTAATTGTCCTCTGACATAAGGGAGTTTTTCCTGAGAAAATGTAGGTTTCCTATACTGACTCTTGATTTCTACAGCTGGGTTCTCAGTGAAAATTCTTTCAGTTTAGGGGAAGCTATCAAAGTTAAGTCCTTGATTGGATATACGATTTATGTCTAAGGAGAGAACCATGAGCCAGAGATGTTAGGAAAAACAGCCCTTTAATGACTTCAGATGCAAAAATAACATAATGGGAAAATGTAAAAATCTATTGCAAGCAATGGAGAAGAGGGGAAAGAGGAGAAAGAAAAAGGAACCTCCTACTTTTCCTGTTATTGAAGAGGGCAATATCATGCTCCCAGTCCCTCAGACATACACATTTTGCCTCTCTAAGCCTGCCTCCCCATATTTAGACTAGATAATTTCTAAGATCTCTTTTCAGCTTGGATCCTCTTAGCCCTCCAGTTTTCACCATAAAAAAAAAAGTCTTTCCTTGTCTCAAATAGGAAGCATGACATAAAAGGAAAGAACACTTCAAAAAGTACTTTGGAATCATAAGACTCAGTATCAAGTCCCTTTGTCAACCTCTTATAGGCCATTTGGACTCGGTCAAGATATTTTAATTCTATGAATATGCTTCACAGTATTTTTGTGAGAATCAAATGGAAAAACATGCAAATCAGTTTGTCACCCATTGTTTAAAGAGCATGCTAAAATTGCTTGGACAGAACTGAGTCAGTGTAAGTACTCTACAGATATATATAAAAGAAATAATTCTCAATAGGATTAATTACCATGTTTTTTTTTTTTACTCCTAAATCATCTTTTCCTCCTTTTTGACCTTTATAATAATGATCCCTGAATGGTCCCTTCTTGTATATTTTTATTTGTAAGGAAAATGATTTAGAACAGTTCTCTGAGATTCTATAGTTTGACTACCATTTGTTTTCTCTGTAATGACATTAAATCTGTTTTGTTTTTAATTAAATCAATAAACCATTGATATGGTTACTGTGATCACTTCAGTAATAACTCTTTGAAAACATAGATGAAAGTTTTTCAAACCAAAGGACCTGATTTATTGTACTGTTATATACTGAATGTTGAGCTTAGGGCCCAGGAGCATTATACCATTATGATTCAAAGAAAGAATCTTTCAGCACTAGTTTCATATAAGTCATTCCTAAGATTCAAAACACCTTTTTCTGGAACCCTCACATTTCTAGATTTGAAGAACTTGAAACTCCTGGGTTCAAAGTACCAGTGCAATTCAAAATATATCTCTCTGCACAGGCATCAGTGCCAACACGAATTCATAATCATAAAATATGAGCATTAGAAATGACTTAAAAGACTACATACTCTGATTTGTATATGATCAGTATACCTCTTTTGAAATGTTTCTGAAGTTGTCCAGCCTCTACTGAATATCACTAATGAGGGGGAACCAAATGCAATACCTCCCAAGACAGTCCATTCTACTTTTGAACAGTTTTAATCATTAGAAAATTGTTTTCCTTCTCAAAACAAGCTTAAATATGCCTCTTTGTAATGTACTCTTTTATCCTCATTCTCCCCTCTGCATCTAAGAAGCATAAGTCTAATGCCTCTTCTATATGCCAGCTCTTCAGATACATGGAAATAATTATCATGCACAGACTCATCTTCATTTAATTTAATTCTTCCTTGTGTATTGTATTCTATAATTATTTTTAAATTGTTTCACCAATCCCTTTAAATCTATAAGGCACTTTTGGAGCCCAGGTCCAAGAACTCTAACAGAACCTGTCACATTTTATATTCCTAGATATTTAGGAATTTCCATAAGTAGAGGAATCTTGGTTTAGATGAATTTTTTAGAGAACATAGATATTTATCTTCTTTTATAGACACAAGAAACCTGTGATAGTTAAACTTTTTTGTTTGTTTTATTTTTCAAAATAGAAATCAGATGTACTTTACCCCCTCCTAGGGCTTTCTATTGAATAGAGCAATATCATGATATAAGTGTTATTGTTTCTGTTTCCTGATGATTGGTAAAAAGTTTCTGAACCATTATTTGTCTTCAAGGGGATGTAGGCAAGCAGCATGGGGTGTGTTTGTAAAAAAATTGTTACCCAGCCTGCAGTGCAAGAAGGAAGGTTTAAAAACTTATCAGAACTTCCCAGCAAATTCATTATAAAGGAACTTAATGTGAGTTCTACTGAGCATAAAAATAGGCTGAGAATTTGTCTGAAGGAAAGTGACTCCCACATAAGCCCTAATTAAGTACTTTGATGTTAGAAAGCATAGCAGGAGAGGGTAGCAAGTTAAAGGAAATCAAATCAAACTAATTTGAAGGACCAAAATACAAATAGAGGAATTTTTTAAACATTTGTTTTCTTTTTTCTATTCTTTCATTTTTCTCTTTGCCATGAAAGAAGAGTAGATTCAAAAAATAGTGTTGTAAATTCTTCAACCAATTACCTCAGTGACTTACTACTACTGTTTATAATGCACAGAATGTCACAGGCTGTTTTGCAGCCGTCCCAAGTTGGTTTGTTAATAACAGGAAGCTAGCACTTCCTAGTACAGTGGATCAGCTACACGTGAAAATAAATGCAAAAAACCTGGAGGGGAATAGCAGCAGACTGAGATTAGCTTTTATTTAATTTAACATTTGGGGGTCCAACACACAAATGAGCATTTTAGTAGGCTTCATGGTGGAAGTTGCTGTCATTTGTAAAATATTCTGGCCAATTAGCTAATAGTGCACTTGGATTTCTCCTGTTTTGATACAGTAATACTAAGTACATTGTGAAGCCCAATTATACAAATCATCCCCATATGCCATGCCAGTCTTTCTTTATGAACTGTGTTTATAAATCCTGTGTGAGGAAATGTGTACTTCAGCAATTTAGACCATGTGTAAAAACATAGCCAATGGGATTGTCAAGAAAACAAGTTCCAGCCGGGAAAATCCTAAGGGTTCCTCTGAACTAGCATGTATGTGCCTAGGTTGGGCAGAGAGTTTTCCATTTAGTTACATATATATTCCATTATGGTGTTAAACATACTTAGAAGTTTTTGTTTCCTTTTTTCATTAGTTAATTCTTCTTTTTTTTTAGGATCCAACCTTGGAATTTTGGAGAAAATTTGGAATTGATCTTCTCTCTAGAATAATAGCTTCAATCATTAACATTCCTTTCAATGTTGCCAAAAGTAGAATTCAAGGACCACAAGTTCTTGGAGAGATCAAGCATATAACCTGCTTTAAAACAATGGCAAACATCTATCAGGAAAAAAAGGGTAAGATTCTTACTTTAATAATGGCAAAAAACTATGGTTTTGCTCAATTGTTGTAAAAATGAATTTTACTTCCATTTTTATTAGAGCTATAAAACCTTTTGCTTTGTGCATGCATCATAGGAGCTCAAGACAACATCTGAGAAACTGCAAAGTGAGAGAATTCTCTGAGGTTTGTAAAAGTTTCTGACACTATCAAAGGTTATGTTCTGCAATAGTACCATGTTCTTCATTCATCTCCACTGTCTATTTTAACCTGAGGCCTAAGATGAGCCTTTTACTTGTCAATCTATTATAATTAATTAGCTTAGTAATACATTTTTTTAAAGCTAAGGCTACAAAAATCTAAAATTTTGACTAAAAACAAAAGTAAAAATATATTTATCAAAAATTTCTAGGACAGTAAATATGAGAAGTGTGAGCCATCATGCTTTTAAATTGTGAAGTCTTTCCTTTTCTCTGTCTTTGTAATTTTTATGTCTCTCTCAAGCTAAAAAGTAATATTTTTATTTTGATGTATGTTGTAGTTTGCTCATAAGTGAGGATTAACTTGAAGATTTAAAAATTCAATTATAGAAGTCATTTTGCCCATGTTAACAGTTGTCTTGAAAATAAGTCTTTCCTTGAAAGGAAAAACCATCTTGCTGATGAAAGGCATATTTCTGATTGGACAGAATCAGGAAAGATTTGGTAACAGAACATTGATTAACTCTTTGTCCTCATCCAATTGATTGTATAGGCCATTAGGCAGGTCCTATTTGGTTTTAGATTTATATCATTTCAAATGATTAGTTTTATACAAAAGTTGCCTCTAGAGATAAACTCATTTTGTTTTCAGAATAAAAATGTTTCTCAATCCTTTTAATTATAGGTTTTTTGCTTTGTACAAAAATTTACTCCCCAAAATTATAAGATTTAGACCAGATAATAATATCTCCATTAAATCTATCCTTCCTTCTTTGTTTTTCTGTGTTTTCTCTTTAAATTTTTTATTTTTACAAAATTCATATCTGTTACCAACACAATAAAAATTCCCCACATGAACAAAACACAGTGAAAAAAAAAAGGGGGAGAGAACTTAAGAGTTGTTAGTGTTGTTAGTGAGTCTTTAATATACTTATCTGTAGCTTTCTAAAAAATATATTTATTACCTTGCTGAACTCCTGATAGAAGTCAGTTTTAAGTAAATACAAAAATAAAAATAAAAACTCAAACAAACCCACAAACCATTAGATGTTTGGAATGCCTTAGTGTATATATATATATATATATAGACTTCTCCCTTGCTGAAGTTCTAATAGAAGCCAAACACCAGATTAAGTAAATTAAAACAAACAATTAATAATAATAATAATAAAACTTAGACAAACCCACAAACTCATGGGCTGTCTTAGGATATATGGTGGCTTCGTATTGAAGGGAAAATCTTTGGTAAGAAACAAGCATCCCATCAAGAAAATTCTTCTGCTCCTAGTTAATTCTTGAATGATGCCTTACCTCCATTTTCAGAGAAAATTTTCATTATGAAGAGAGAAAATAAAGGGAAAGAGATGAATTCCCTTAAGAGAATTATTCCTTCTCTTTCTAAGAAGGCTTCATAAACCAAAGCATGTTTCATCACTATAAATTCAAGAAAAGACAACCCCTCAAAAATGACAATGGTTTCCTATAATTAGCCTAAATAATAATGAAAATAATAATTCAACTTAAAATAATAAAGCATCTTGAGTTAAGCACTTTACACAGATTTTCTCAGTTGATACATATAGACACATGACCTTTCCTTCAGATAGGAACACCCTGAAAACTTGATTTTCTTTATCTAAGGAAGGAAATACACACACACACACACACACACACACACACACAGAGTTGTTATATCTCACCAGAAAAGTCAGCAACCCCTATGTAATAGATAATAATATTATTCCTCTGGATTCAAATGTGAGCAAATAGTTCTGGATTATATGCCACCTTGTGAATAAGTGCAAAAGTATGCATTGGACCACACTGTCCACACTCATTTATTCAATCACCCTGGTAATAAAATTAATTACTCCAATACCTCTTCCATTATTAATGTCTTCTTCCTATACGTCAGCCTCTATTTAAAAAGAAAGATTCTGCTTATGAATCTGATTTTTATCATCTCCAAAACTGACCAGAAGCCAGTAATCAATAATCATAATGCATTTTCATTCATTCAAGAAGATTTTTCCCTTTATCTTTCCTTCCCTACTCCAAATCTCTACTTAAACCTTTTTTTTTTTTAAGAAAGGCTTTTGAACTCAAATTTGACTAGACCAGGAAATGATCCACCTGCCTTACTTTCATTATTCCATACACTAACACAATAGTAAAGAATCTTGATTTTTAAAATTATTTTGCAAGTGCAAAGTTTTAACAAACTGGATACCTATTGAATAGTTTTCACATTGTCCTATGAGTGAGTAAAGGCAGCATTAAGCACCTCAGATTTACTATAGCATATCAGAAAGAATATATACTCTTCAAATATGCTGATGCAGTTGTCATATCTGCAAATTATTCTGTACAAGATGATTAATAACCAACCCCAACTCCACAATCTTATAGTTTCAGTTTCATTCTATCTAAATCTGACGATTAAAATACAATATCATTCTAAACTGTACCAGTCATTTTTGCACTATACTTTTAAATAGTATTCTTGGCATTCATTGCAGTGCAATTTGAAGTGATATGTTATTTGACATAATTGTAAGAGAAAGTATCATTTTGTTGTTGTTGCTATTTAGAAAGATGAAGCTTTTTCCTGAACACTGCTAAGACAATTAATTCATGGACCAAGAAAAATATACTTCTATTGCTTTCATTTGAAGCTTCCAAAAATTGTATTCAGGCCATATCTTAACAAGATTAAGTGTGTTTCTATTTACTTTATGATAACATATATAATGTGTACATACATATATACTCATGTATATGCCTTATTGATGTATATTAAAGCATTAATGCATATATATTGATAATTACTTATAGTTTCTCTCTATTACATTGTATTGAGCATTGAGAAACACAGAAAAACAGAAGATCCCACAAGAATTAAATAACGATAATCTTTTTTTTCCCTAGGTGGTGCAGTGATGCTTTTGGCTTCTGAATATATATATTCTTGGAAATATTGTGATTCATGGATTGCCTATGAAATTTTTTATTTTTCCTTTGAGATAATGAATATCTGCTCTATAACAATAGTGATAAAATCAGAATCTAATATTAATGTTCATAGACACTGAACTATAAAGCACAAATCAATTTTTCTCAAGAACAAACACATTTAGAAATTATTTAAGTATTTCTTTGGATATATATTTAAACTGTAATTGGGAATATAGAACATGGAGAGAAAAGTAATCTAGGGCAAATATGTAATCATAATGTGGAAATATTCATATAGAAGCCACATTGATAGGAATGACTTGAATGAATTCTCTAACAAAATGTGCCACAAATCCCACTTCATCTTTACCATGTTAATAATAATTACTTCATCTTACAAAGTCAAAGAAAGATATGTACAAGAAAATTAAATATTTTTGTGGCCATTTTTAACAGTATTCAAGTGCTTTGATGAAAAACAAAGTTTTAAAATTTGCTTAAATATTCAATAAGTAATTAGATTCCTGTATAAATAGTTTACTTTTAAAGATACCATGAAAATGTTTCAAGCATATGAAAATGGAAATTTGTTGTACATAAATTTCTGAAACAGTGAAATCAGTTAATGTTAAATGTTTTAATTATTCCATTGACTTTCACTATTTCAAATAGTTAAATCAGAATGAATGTGATTCCATATAGTGACATGAGTCCCTATTATATATTATATATGTATAACATGTACATGCATAAATTTTACTGATTGACATATTGTTTTGAACCATTGTTTGAAATGGGCCATTTTTACAAATCATTATGTCAGAAATTCTTGACTGGGAAATATTAAATTCCAATATAACAAATTCTCCTTTTTTGAATCCATATTTGGAAACACTTACTTTCTTACTTTCTTGCTAATTGTTCTATTCAAAATAACAAATGAAAGTCACTATTTATTATCCAGATTTTTACATAATTTTATGAGATTATTAGAGAAATGCAAAAATCAAAATTACATTCCTGATTGAATGATAGCTCAGGTAAGAAAGTCTGCTATCTGTGATATATCATGAAGGTACAAATATTTTAAATTACTAGGCATTCTTAGCATTTCCAAAGATTCTTGTACTAACATAGACTAACAAAAATATCTTTGATTTTTATGTAACTGCATCAGCTTCTATAACTACACTTTCTTGTTATTGATGTAAAGATATTACTCCAGTAACTTAAATCAGCAAAAAGAGATCCCTCTTCTTGACAATACATATCTGAGTGAACCAATGTCATAAGGAAACTTTGGTTAGATATATTTTTAAAAATTAAAATTAAAAGATAACATTGCAATTATAATTTTATTAATTTAGAACATTCAAAATATAAAAATAAAAGGCTTTTAATATAATTATGTACATACATAGCCTTCTGTTGTACCTCCTTTCCAACATGATTTTTTAATTATATTTCAGCCCAATCTTTCCATAAAAGGACGATTAAAAACAGAAATGCAAAGAAAAACGAGAATGTGCCTTTAATAAGATCTAATTGCATTCTAGCTACACAGGTTATATTTCCAAATTATATCAAAGAGGGCTTTGCCTGCATAAAGGCCATGTAATTGAAGTGTTAGCCTCTCCTTATGGACAGTGTGGGAAAATGCATCTAAAGAGTATATCTGCCAGTTTAAAAAGAATGCTTTTATCCCCAGAGAAACAGAGAGGATATGTCAATAATAATAATTTTTAAAAATCAAACAAAAATGTCACTGTATTTCTCTTTCCTTTCTAAGCTTTTTGAGAGACTTCAAGTTGTGAGATAGTTTCAATAGTAGATAATGTTTGGGATTTGCTTTTGTCATTTTCAATTTACACCATGTGAATTAAAAATGTTTTCCATATTTAAAAAATACAAGAACTATAAGAAACTGTTTATAAGTAGCATAACAATAGACTTTTGAAAATAGGAAAAAAAGAAATAAAATTAATTGGCTTCATATATGGCCAGTAACAACTAGTGTTCTTTAAAGACTTTATACCACCTGGAAAACCACAAAAAAATTTTATCATCTATGTTAGTTTTTCTGATAAGCAGAAAAGTCCCTCTTTGAACAATTTTTAAAGTGTCCAAACACTTTAAAAACATTGGACTGGCACCTCTCATTTTTTTGGTTTATAGTCTACTTTTTCACTAGACTAGAAGCTTGTAGATGTCAACAATAGTTTAACCAGATCAAAGAAAGCCCTTGAGAATTCAATTGCTTTAAGCCTCTTTGTGGCACTGAAGTTAGGTTGCATTGGCTGTTACAGGACAGCTATTTAAGAAAGGAGGGTGGAGACGGGAAAGAGCTTCCTTGGTCACCATGATGTTTCTGGAGAATTTGCTTATTATTTAGCTATTTGAATTTAAGATGAATGAGACTATCAAATTGATATAGCAGGAAATGGATTGCCATTTAAGCTGTGTATAGTATAGAAATGCAGAAATCAAGATCATTTTATGAATGTAATCTTTAACATCCATACCTAGTGACATACCCTTTTAGTTATTGCACAGGTCAAAAAAAAAAATACCCACAATATATTAATATTCTAATAAATGAATTTTGCCAATTAAAAAAGAAATCATATCATTTCCATGCTTCTATTTTCAAGCATGTGAAGTTAATAAACAGAACAGAAAAAAATACCTGTAGAATTTTGCCAAAGAAACAGCTAAGATGTATGAACACACACAAACACATGTATGTGCACACACATACACACACACACACACACACATACACATTTTCTGTTATTAACATTAAATTGGAAAATAATTGAGATCACATGATTTAGCAATTAAAAGTTTCCTGTGAATCCAGAAATTACTAAAGGGAATTTAAGAATTAAGTAGCATTTATATGTCTATTGCCACCACCAGTTTACCTGTAAGTGAAACATGCTCCTGTATATCAATGTAAACTTCACAGCAAGCCATTTTTTTACATTCACTAAAGCTAAACTTTCCATTTTTTAAAATTACAACATAATTTTGAGCTGTATTGCTAAGTATACATGTAAGTCAACAATAAAAGTACAACTTTGTTTCACAGTGGTTTTTAACTTAAGTTCATGGGAAAGATTGTCCTTGCATTTGTTTCACATTAAACTTAAGCTTCTAAGTGACTTCTTCTATGGTTTTTGTTGTTGTTCAAATTATGTTTCACCTGCTTGTCTTTTAATGCTTGGCATGTGTGTACTCTGGTTAAAGTACAGTAGAGAAAATTGACTTGTCCTTTTTGCCTTTTGATTCCTTTGTTGTAGGGGGAAAAAAATCCTTCATGAGATGTTGAAGACTTCACTGCATACGCAAAAGTTGGTGGAGTGTGGAGTCCACATTCCCAATGCCTGAGTAGTCCACCATCAAAGTCAAAGATAACCAGAAAGTCATCTTTAAAAAAAAGTTTCTTCCAAAGTGTATGAAGATTGGTAGGGGAGAAAGGAATAGAAAATACCAAAATACAAAATCACAAGTGCTACCCAAAGCCATATTTACAAACTGACAGAAAATATAAACAATCATGCCTTTGGAATCAGGTTGAAGCACCAAAAGGAACACAATTGAGATACTGTCTTGGTTCTACACACAATTTCATCCACAGCTCAATTAAGTCATCTGTCAAAATCAATTGATTCACTCAAACAGGTTGGTTGTTGATTTATTCCCTAGGTGAATAAATTGTAAAGCAAAGGTTACATGGTCACCTTGATTGATTAGCGGGTATAGTATAACATTTTTCTGTGTTTGTTTTCCTTTATTGATTTTCACAAACTTCAACAAGAAATTGCACATTTTTAAAGTTCAGGTTGATTTAGAATAAATATACACGTGTGGTTTTATCAATGAAATCAAAAAAGTTTTTTGAGCCCTTTAAGGGATACAGGTTCTTCTATAAGTAAAAACACTGTGTGGGCAATAGAAAATATCTTCATGTTGCTTCTGTTATTTGAATCCTAAAGTTATTTCAGCTTTTCTGTGGAAGAGATGCTAGGACAAGAAATATTTAAGGGTCATTAACACAGAGGATGTGAATCTGGAAAAGGAGGTAAGAAAGGTTTGGGAATAGAAGGGATACGGTACTGTGGTCTTGGAGGAAAGAAGAGAACTGACTGATGCAGAGTGAGAAAAGTTGGGACTAAGTTGTTCAGAACTGAACTTCATATCAGAGAGCAGAAGCGGTAACGGAGTGACTACCTTCTCTGGCTGTCTGCATGCCCTTGAATGTCAGCGATGCTGAGATATCACAGTTGTGGGGGGAGAGTGGAGTGCTGCCAGCATGCTGCCAACCATGTCCAGCAACATAACCAGAAGGAGCAGCGCTGTATGTCATATAAGGTGGCACTTGGGCTGGGGTAGGATAAGGAGCCATGCTGGATGTTGACACAAAACTGCTGACGGCTGGGAGGCCATTTGGTGCCTGAAATGGACAGGAAAATAAAAGAAGTATAGAAAAGAAAAATAATTATATTTGAAAAACAGAAAACAGATTCTTAGGAAGAAGTAGAAGGTTGTCTTGAGCAAGTTATTGAACTATGCCATCTGAAGATTTGGTTTCTTATTATTAGGACAAAAGGCATAGTACAAACCCCAAAAAGCAGTCTTACAAATTTTCATTCCTCTGGGCTAGGGCAGATATTAGGTGAGGGAAGAAATGATACTCATCAAGCTCTTTAGCACTTTGTTCAACTATTCATTTTCTCTGGCTCTTTCCTTGAAGTGTTTGTGCAAATTTATATCCTTTCTAATAAAGATAGCAGGGCATAGTTGTCAATAGGAAGTTACAATGTTTATAACCTTTCTTAAATATGGCATATTAAGTGTTTTAGCTTTCTTAACATAGCTGCTTAATTGACAAAGAAAAGAAAAGCAAACAACAGGCTTTTTGTTTTTATCATGGTTAGAGTTTTTAATACAGCTCAGAAGTTCTTAATCTGAAGATTCTTAACCTTGGAGGCAAGGGATGGCATGTGGGGAAGAATGGTCTGTAAATGGAGTTCAAGGGTCTATGAACTTGAATGGGAAACATTAATATTTATTTTCACCTATTTTGGTTTCTTTTTTAAATGCATTGCTTTTAAGAACAATATACTGAGAAAGGATTGCAAAAAAAAAAGATTAAGAACCTCTTACATAGCTGTCATATAAGTGAATAATTAACTATCAGAATTTTTTTTCTCCAGAAGCAAGCCTCCCATTTAGAATATAGTTTTGAAATTTTTAAATTGCTTGACAAATCACTTAAAAAGTTGTTGAATTAATCATGAATTTTGAAGTTATATCAATAAATGTTTTTAAAAACACAAACAAAACAAGACAAAAGTATGGAGTTTGTCAGAAACAACTCCTTAGGAAATGATAGGTTTTTGGAATATTGTTGCTATTATTACTATTAATACTATAAAAGACACTCTGAATTATAATTCTGACTCTAACATGGACTTTCTCTGTGCTCTTCACATAAGTTGTAATTGTTTCACTTTTCTAGTGTTAAAAAATAAATAAATAAATCTTGCTTCCTAATGCTGACTTGAATGAACTAAATTTTTTACATATTTTTCTAATGAAAGCATGACTGAAGAATTTTGCTTTTCAGAAAATGTTTTCATTATTCAAAATCATAATATATGTGTATACAGTATCTTAGACATATACATACATATGTATCACACAGATATTTTTCATCATGGAAATGTGCATGGGTGTGTATGTATACAAATATATAATACATATCCAAAATACTATGTTTTAAAGAAAAATATAGTTCAAAAATATAATTTAAATAATAAACAAGTTTTTCCCCACTAGACAATCACTAAATTCCTTCCAAAACGTAAAGTTCAATGATTCTAACTTTTTTCTAGTTTAATTTACATAATTTAATTCAAATTACTGTGATTTTTATTTATTAGTGGTTGATAAATTATGTTCCTTTGGTTTATTTAAACACATTCTATGATATTCTGTTTTAAGGAATAATTGGGAAATTTTACTAAGTAGATCATCATGTTTCTCTTAGATATCTATTAGAAAGAATAAAATGAATTTTAAATGGATCTTCTCATTAAAATTTTCTCTTTAAAAAATGAAACACATAAAACTAGATATGTGATATTAATTCTTCATACTTATTCTAGAGGTAGTGTGGTAACTCTTTCCAGAGTCTTTCCAGAAAGTCTTATTACTCTGAAGAGGAAAAGTACTGGGAGATTTAGGAAATGAATTACAGAATAGAAATCTTTGAATAAAAAGACTGATGATTAGTTTGACCTAGCCAATAATATATCAAAGGATGCTTTAAGATATTTTTGAGTTTTCAATAGACCAGGAAAAATTAGAAGATTTATTTAGTTTCCCTTTTTGAAAGTTTTTCACATCTGTGGGTGATCTTGAACATGACTAACCCTGAATTTCTTCTTTCTGTTTCAGAGTTATAATCCTTAGCAAAGATATAAACCTATATTATCAGTGTTTTGTATTCTAATAATAAACAAGAAATTCTAATTCCTTGGGAGAAATGAATAGTATATATTCTCAATTTTAAAAAGCTCAGCATTGCTTCTCCTCTCTCTACAAAATGAAAAGACTTATCATTGTATTTGCAATAATAGCTACATCAAATGTATGTAAACTCATTATGTATAATATTTTTGTTGGAGGAAAAACTCTTCAATCACTTCAACCCTTTTGATTTTTCAATGAATAAAAATGGTAAAGGAATTCTATCCTCCCCTTCACAAAATCCATTATCTACCTATTGTTTTTTCTCCCTACTTTTTTTAAACCAGCAGTTTGTCTATATGACAAACCTTTCCCCCCTGAAATTTCTACTTTTGTTTAAAAAAAATTGCATCCCCATATCCTCTTTATGTTACTCCTTTCCTTTGTGCCTTATGTCTTCTTACACACCATCAATCTATTCTCTGTTTCAACTTTTCCCATCCATATTTTTTGCTAGTGTTCCCATCTCACTAATTACATGGAAGTAATTCTGAAGAAAAATTTCACTCTGACCTTCTCTAGAAAATGATGCTACATCCAATTCTTACATAATACTTTTGGAACCTAGGAACTGTGGTACACTGGAATCTGGCCAGCATTGCCTTCAGGTGCTTCTCTTCATGACTAGATTTACTAGCTCAGGGTAACTATGCTGCTAATTTGCTTCCTTTTTTTTTTCATTTCAACTCAGTTTCTCCATCTTCAGAGCCCCAAACTTAATGTTTGTTAGGAATCTCATTATTATTAAACACTTTATAGCATTTTAAAACTTGCTAGAGAGTTTAGTTATTTTTATTGTGTACTCCTCCCAAAACTTCTATGAATGAGGTCAACCTTGTCATTTTCCTTTAACAGCAGCACAGAAAGGCTAAATGATTTTCTTTTAACATCCAGAATAAATGTTACTTTAAATGGCTATCCAGAAAACCTTTGGTTTTTGATTAAGCTAAAGATGATCTCGCTGTGAGAAAATGTGTTTTTAAAACATATTTTTAACTTTATAAACTTAAAGTTGGAGAGATGAAGGCCCAGATTCTGAACATCATAGTGAGCCTGTCTCCTGCTACTTTTATTATACATTCACTCTGGAAACTCCATAAACACTTCCATTTTCTCACTATTAATTTAGAAAGTGCCACTGCTGAAAACCACAGGTCTCTAAAAGACAAAGTCAATTGATATTTATGAAACAGTCACTGAAGGAATAAAGTTTTCCACAGCAAAGAAAGAAATATTACAGATAGCCACGCTACTTATTCTTCCCACTAAAACAGTACATGGGTCTAGACTTCCAGGATGTACTTAATGCTTTCAATGAAGAGTGTGTACAACTAATCTGAAATACTATACTTAATTTAACTAGAGAGTCCCAAATGTACATCATAAATATAATAGAAGCAAGTACACTAAATTATTCTATTTAACAAGATTGTAAATACAATTTATAAATCCACTAATAATATGGAATCCCCAGGGAAGAGTAAACAAATTTTCCAAATGAAATATTAGTAATGAAAATTTCATTTTTGAAAATTACTTTACCTAATGAGGCTATAAATAAAAGCTCAATCCATTAGCCTCTTTTATATATGTGTATTCTATTGAGACCTACAATAGTCCTTGAAAAAAAAAAAAGGTTTGTGGAAAGGCTCTCCAGAACCAGTCTGATTTCTGCCTGGTTTTTGAAAACAATATTTACTAGAACTAATAGAAATATACAAAAGGGAATTCTCTAAAAACAGCAATTTTTGATTGTTGAGATTTTTCAAATAGTAGAAAATAAAACTAATTAATTTTAAAAAAAAAAGGACAAACATAGATTTGAATAGACTTCAGCAGATAATGAAGAATGGAAGAGCATGATATGGGGTCACAAAGACTTACGTGACTGACTGAACAAGAATTTTAAAAGATGTAATATTAGAAATAACTTTTAAAACATAATTTTGTTGAATAAAGTACTAAAAATGAAAAGGAGTAAATTGCCAAATTATAAAAAATAATTAAAGTTACTGGGATTCAAATAGTTCTGCGACCTCAAAAAGCCACATTTATGTTTATCCAAAAATATGCTATTTTGCCTTTGAATCAGAATGTTTACTTTGCCATAGAATAAGCATTATCTTCTGAATGACTAAAATAACAAGAGTTATTCACAAATAAAAATTCTACCCTACTTATCTCTTTTTTTGATCCTGAAGTCTTTATGTCTCTTTCCTACCTCAGGGAGAAAAAAAATAGCAGTCTGTCAGCATTCAAACCACAGAAGAAACTGGTATGACAACTGTCTGGCCATTGGAAGCTTTTATCCATTAAACATTTCCAAATGACTATTCCCTCAAACTCACTTGAGTTTGCTTTCTATCGGCACTTTTGTGAAGTAAACTTGACTGCAAATATAGATATGCTTTACCTGGAATTCCAATCTTGAAATCATAAGCAAGAAAATGCACTGGGATGTATTAATAAACAAAAGTCCCTAAATGTTTTGTGTAAGCATTTTTTTCTGTCAATCCTCTCCCTTAATCCAGTATATACTAAACTGCCCCCCCAAAAAAAAATCTGATAAAATTAAATGACAATTGTAATTATTGTTTCAAGATTCATCAAAAAAAGTATCTTAATTATGTTTGGTTATCAAGTTGCAGATTTAAATGTCCTTGGGGAATGGAAAACTATGAAATATTGATACTTTTCTTACATTTTATAATTTAAAAATATAACATCAGCTTTAAAATATTGTGCAAGTTGACAACAGCTTTTAAAAATATGAAGTTTTATGAAAAGATTAATTTGACATTTGATATGTTTCATGATCAAAGTTTTGCTTGTTAATACTCAGTTAGAATTAATCAGTCTAAATAATACTTTCATAATTGAGATCATCATAAATTCCAAAGAAATGTTATTTTATTCTAAAGTAAGGATAATATCTATAACTGAAAGCCAGAAAACCTACCTTTCAATTTTCTTTTCAATTGGGTAATAAACAAATATATATATATATTTTTAATTTCTGTAAAACTCTGGGGGAATGCCTGCAGATAATTTTCCAAGTAATTTAAACTAATAAAAGATATCAATTTATTATAAAGTCATTGTTCATACATACAAGGGTATATATGGGACAAATTTCCATCATTCTTTGTGAAATCTTTTGTATTATGTCACATTAGCCACCAAGGATTATGTGTTCTCAGTATTGAAGTTGGCAAAGAATCAGTCATGAAAGAATAGAAGAAAGAATTGATTCATAGAGTGAGAAACAAACTAGGTATTTTTCTTTTTCTTTTTCTTTCTTAAGCTTAATAATAATGTTTCAATTTTTTATCCATGGATAAAGACAATCTGAATTTGTTAGTATTTATTTCCATTCCATATTCCAATTTGTGTGAGAAAATAGAAATGGACTACTCAAAAGTACCATAAAATGCCAATTATACAGTGCAGCAATGTTAAAAACATTATGCTGACCTTTCCTTCAAACATATAGATATGTAAGTGAAATGTACATAAGGCTCTAATTATGCAGAATCGAGCAGACATTCTTTGGAGCTTTAAATTGGGAAGCAAAAAACACCAATATACAGCAGCCATCAAATGTTTGTTTTTGGTTGTTGCAGTCATATAGAATCACAGAATTTGAGAATCATTTAATCTAAGTGCAGGTTCTCTCATCTGTAAAATACTTTGCAACAATGGCTTGCAGAGAGGCTTAAATGAGATAAAGTATGTAAAGTATTCTGCAAAGTTAAAGTGATATGTTATTTAATATTTAAATTTAAATTAGACTTAAGCCCAGCACATTCTTCGAGCCTTAGAAAATTAACAAGGTACTCAAAGACTTCAAAGTAGTTAGACATTTTTCATTACTTAAACATTTGCAACATTACTTTGACATATAACAGCTTTTTCTTTGGGGTGAAAAAAAATCATTTTTCAGCTTGTTTTAAAAGACCTCAGTGGCCATCTAGTCCAACCCAAATACAAAAGGACCACTGAGTTATTATCTAGCATCTAATTGAAGAACTCCATTTTTAAGATAGGCCAGCTCTAATTGTTAGGAAATTTTTTGTAACATCAAATCTAAATTTGTCTCACTAAAACTGAAGTTTTACAACTACTCCCACTCCACCCTGAATTGTAATTTGAAAGTTACCTTGGTTAACTTTTATGATCTGAGTGTCAAGAAGCTGAATTTTCCCCCTTGATCTGATGCCTAGCCTTGGATAAATGATTCATGTTCTGCAAAGTTGCAATTCCTCATTTATATAATGAAAAAAAAAATGTGTAATATACGCATATACTGCACAGCATAAGGAAGTTAAATAATATCTTTTGTGTTCACAAATGCCCCTTAAGAGTAAGAAATTGTGTAAATGTAAAAATTGTGACCTTTTTTCCATGCAACCCCCAAAAGTCACAGACTTAAAGACCAAACATATTACCAAAAGCTTTGCATTTTTTTATTGAAAATATTGATGACATTTTCAAAAGTAATATTAATAAAGTTGTGATTTTTTGGACATGAAAAGATATATGCACACATGAGCATGTGTATACATATGTATGAATTTTTTAGCCAAGGAATTATATTACATCCCATAATCAAAAGGTGTTTGAATCTTCAAATACATACAGGCTTCTTTTTGATCTATAGAATCACATGGATAATAGTGAATTACCTCCTGGACTTGAAGTCAGAAAAAACTGGGTTCAAATTCTGTCTCTGATACTTAGTTATTATTATTACTATTAAGTGATACATCAGCTAATCATTTAATCTAAGTGCAAGTTCTCTCATCTGTAAAATGCTTTGCAACAATGGGTTACAGTGAGGCTTAAATGAGATAAAGTATGTAAAGTGTTCTGCAAAGTTAAAGTGATATGTTGTTTAATATGTAAATTTAAATTAAACTTAAGCCCAGCACATCCTTAGATCCTTAGAAAATTAACAAGGCACTCAAAGACTTGAAAGTAGTTAGACATTTTTCATTATTTAAACATTTGCATTATGTTTAATTGTCTAAATGTAATAATATAATACTTAGTTCCTTAGCAGTACAAAAAAACATAATGCAAATGAGAATATCCATGTATTACTTTGACATATAACAGCTTTTTTCTTTGGGGTTAAAAAAAATCAGTTTTCAGCTTTAGTTTTTTTCTTTTTGAGCACAGGAGGAGACTTACTGTTTGACTACTGTTTCTTTCAGTTCTATGTCTGGTTCAGTTCTAAGATTTATCATTTCTGAATATTCAATCTGTCTAATATAAGCAATTTTTGTTTGGAATGTCATCTTGAAGCAAATCTCTCAGTGTTCAAACTTTTATTTTTTTTAATCGATTTAGCTTTATGATCATATATATGAATAAAATTTATTTACACTTTTTCAGAAAAGAGCTACAATTTTTAAGTGACAGGAAAAGAGACTCAAGGTCTTTTTATTTGTATAGAGAAACTACCTGTATAGCAACCAATTTCATCAACTAAAAAGAGGCATCCTAGGAGAACAATAAAATCCTTTCCATCTATGAATTTCTCTATGTTATTCATAGAATATATAATAATGTCTATCCAAGTCCTTGGAGATATCCTGAAGATTGACCTCAAAAACATAATACGCTATGCTCTTGAATTCATAAAAGTTAATTTAATTGCTAAAAGTTCAGCATTAAAGTAGGGGAGGAGGAAACATCTTTTGATGTTTAATAACATCAAAGACCTCTTCATAATTTTTTCTTATCAATATTACTTTTAGTAGGTATACAGTGAACAAAGAGAAAACTCTTTCCTTGTTAATAAATGTTTTGGTAGAAGTTATGTATCACTGAAAAGGGGGAAAATACTCTGATTCTGGAGAGGGAGTTTTAAAAAGATCTTCTAGTCTTCACTGGGCTGCATAAGAATGGTATTACCTTGGATGATTCTCAAACTCTTGATCCTAGGTCCTTGATTGTCTTATTTAGATTGTAGAAAGAATGTAATAAGATAGTGTATATAATTTTTTCTTCCAGTTTTGTTATTTAAGTGGAGCAAGGAAAGTTTCTGTAAAAAGAAATCATTCGGGATTTCCAAGAGCTTAATATAAGTAAAAAGCTCAATTTATGTTAATAATCTTTTTTTTTCCTTCTAGAAAGAAAAATCTTGAATACCCAGTAAAAGCTAGGTATTTGGAGTTTTCAGAATTTGGACAATAATATGTTTGGGGTAACATTTGAGTATATTTGTAACTTGAAAAGCCTGAGTATGTACTTAAGTATCAAGTGTATACTTAACTGTTGAATTTAGATTTAAAATTCTAGGGTGGTAATCTTTATTTGGCTTGGGTTTTGTTGTAGTTGGTGTTGTGGTGGTGGTCAGTTTTCTTTTTTTTTTTTTAAGTGCTTTAATATCTCCTTTTGGGAAAGGGAAGGAAACAAAAATTAAACAGTCCACCACCATTCAGTACAATTTGAGGTTTTCTCACTAAACCTTTTTTGGGAGATTATGATTTGACCTTTAATCACAAATGCTAATTTTATTAACTTTATCTAGTTACCCCAGTTCCCTGTGTGGCAGATTTTGGTTTGTGATGGCCACAGTAATCCCCAGAAGTGTTTAAAATTAAGATTAAAATGCACCATTCCTAAACCAGAAAATACCCACTGGATTGTCTTGACTCCCAAATCAGCCATAGCAAGCATAATCAGAAACCTCTATTTAAAGATTTCAACAGAACCACCAAATGAGAGACCGAGTTGCGAAAGAGAACTCCAGTTGAATTTGGAACTAAAACTATGGATTTCTCTGTTCTTTTCTTTCCTTTCCACTTGGGGCATTTCTGAGCCACCAGAAACATCTATCCTGAGTCTGGCAGGGGATGTGTAGAAGGAGTTGCTGGTCATGGCTCAGACATTTTCCCCCAGCCCGGGAAAGAGCCACTTGTGTTATCTTCCATCCCCTCTTCCCCAGATTAGAATCGGCAGGTTCTTTATGACTAGAAAATGCTAGCTGGGCTCAGGAGCTCACAGCCTGCCTCCTGCCATCCAATCCCATCCTGAAATTCTCAATATCTGGATCTGACTCTGTCATTTCTCCTGTCTTTGCACAGAGGCTCTGCACCTTCTGAGCATAGGTTTAAGACTGGGGCCCTTGAGGGTGGAGGAGATTTGTATTATGTAAACCAAAGGTCCTTCTATGACTTTGGGAGCATCCATTTGTGATCCCTCACTTTAGGCTAATGCACATGAACTTTGGAGAACTGGAGAGGTTCAAAGTGAGAACAGAGAAAAGAAATTTTGAATTTAGGCAATTCTCTGCCTGCGTTCCTTGGAAAGACTACCAACTCGGTATAGGATTAGTTCCTGTCAGTGACTAAAAATGGAATAATCCCCAACATCCAAAAAATCCTAATACCATTAATTTCAGAGTTGGAAGGAACTTTAGAAATCATATTCTGGCAAGTCACTTAATTAAAAGCTCTTGTAGTTTAGGTTTCCTGGTGTATAAAATGGAGACAATCATATTTAGGACAGTTTCAGAATTAAATGTGTGTCTCTTCATTGTATCACTGGGCTTTAAAAAATATACACACCACAAATTCCTAGCTCAACGGTTTCAGAGTGTGCCTTTGTGGATCCTTCCTAAAAGTTTAACTCCAAGGATGCCTTTGGACCCCTTACCTGTCCATACTTGGCCTCCTGCTCCAAAGAACCTTTCTCCAGACCGTTGACTGGGTGTGGGGTAGGGGTAGGGAAGTTGTTGCGGCCCAAACTGCTCCAGTCTTCCACCTTTGGACTATGAAAAGGGGAACTGTCGCTCACTGTGGTAGAAAAGAAAAGCAGAAATTAGGCAAGCTGGAGGCTAGCTGAGACTTCATGAAATGATTTTGGGATCTTGAAAAACATCTAACCTCTCCTCAAACTTGCCTAAAATCCCCACAAAGGAGCGAAATGATGCCTCTAAATCCAGAGTCTGCAGAATTCAGTTAAATTCCTCTCTTTTCTTACCCTGTCCTTCCCCAGCACTGGGCCAAGCCATCTCTTTTTGAATTTTAGCCTGCATTATGCTGCAATCTCCTCCAGCAAGATTTTTTGCTTTAAAAAGAATAAACAAAGACTTATTTTCCACCTGACTTTAATGGAGAAACAAGGAGGAAATGAGAAAGCACGTTTTCCCCTCATCAAGGAAAGAAAAATGAAGAGGCAAGAGGCAAAGCCTGACTTTTCTCCATTTTAAACCCAACTTCTCTAGGAGGCTAATCAAGCAAGATTAAGAACGCTGGAGCTAAAGATGAAAAGAATGCAAACGTTTCAGTCTCAGTGTGAATGTGTTTGTATTTACAAATATCCCTCTGTATTTCACATTTTTTTCATGTAAATCAATGGAATTCAGAAGTTCTTAAACAATCCATTTTCTTGGAGGGGAGGAATCCTGAACTTGAATTTTAAAAAATTAGAATTGAAAATTAGCATTTCCTTCAATTATGAATTTGCAAAAATCTCCTCAAACCCCCAAACATTATTTCTGAAAAAGAGGTGTCTAGGCACTAGTCTTGCCAAATGGGACTACAGCATGGGAAAAACTTAACAATGGAAATTAAAAATATATTTTAAAAGGCCTTTGAAAAGCATACGAACAAATAACAAGAATGACGCATAGTTAGAATTAAATACGAGTGCCCATTTTCCCCATATGTACGCCTGATCTGGACTTTCGGATACTGTTACAATTATACAGATGGAGGGTAATGTCGAGATGTTTGTGTCAATCAGATATTAGATATGAGCAGTAGAAGTATTTATGAAAAAGTGAGGGACTGTGATAATAAATAAGTTGTTTACCATTCTAAAATCCTAGGCTTTATAGAAAATGTTAGAAAAAGAATGTTCATGCAAGCAAGAGAAAAAGAATAGAAATAAAAGCATTTTCGATATTTTAGGAGGATGAACGAAAGGTTCACAAATCTTTTTTGTTTCTAATTGACAACCACAAACATAAGTGACAAAACAATTCTAAAATTTAACTTAAAGCTATGCTTATTCATTCATTATCACTTTTTTATTAGTATGCTTCTTTTAAAAGAGACACAGGTTTAGGACTTGCTTACTTCACATCATATTATTTTTCAGTAATATGGATTGAAATGTTGGATTTTCTTCTTTTTGAAATTTAGACACACACATAAACATAACAACGAGAGAATGTTTAGGAGCAATGATTAGGTAGAATAATTGTTTTTCACAAGCAAGATTTTCAATGTTAGAGCATTTAAAAACAACCAAAACAACAAACACATCACAAAGATCTTCCCCCTCTCCACTCACTAATCAGAGAAACCGACAAGCGACATCTTAGTCTAACTGTGATTCTTGTAGGTAGAACAATTTTTTTTTCAATTTTGTCTACCCCTGTTGAATGAGTTTTCCTCATAAATTAAGTCGAGTTCCCATTTGGATTGAGTCTATGTTCCAACACAGAGCTGTCTCTATCTCTTCGTCTTTCTCGGCAAAATGTAGTCGATGGGCACCAGCCAGATGTCTTAAGAAACTGAGATCGCTGAGAGAGCCCCCATTCCTACAGATCCCACACTTTCTCATGAATAGAAGCTTCCTTTAAATGTCAGCGAGGTCAATTTATCCTATAAATCAAGGGCAAACAACCCTCAGAATGCAGCTTCCAATCTTCTGTTCACTCTAACAGTTAATGCTATTATCAACAACTAGGGAATGAAAAGCTGCGACTATTGTTTGATTACTGAAAGAGGCAACTGTGCCAATGTGGTGTTAATAAAGGAGGAAATAATTAAAGGTGTCTATCCTTTCCAAAATGGAATTGCCCCTCTGCTCTTTCCAAACCCATAGAGAGCTGATAAGTAAGGTTCACACCTCTTAGTCCTCACTATTATTTGAGATCTGCCTCTTCGGCATTTTTAACAGTTTAGTAAAGAAAACAAACTTCGCCTACGGAAATACTGATTACCCCGGACTTTAGGAAGCTAATCTGCCCGGCCAAAACGATGTTCGTTCCCTAATCTACCGATGTAGAAAACGGCAGAAGAAGGGAGAGAGGGAAAGAAAGAAGAAGGGAGGAAGGGAGGGAAAAAAGGAAGGAGAAAGGGAGAAAGAGAGAGAGAGAGGCGGAAACAGAGAGAGAGAGAGAGAGGCAGAGACAGAGAAACAGAGAGAGACAGAGAGAGAGGTGTTGGGACAGGTAGGAGGATGGAAGGGGGAAAGAAGAAAAAGGAAACGATTCTATTGCAGCTAAAAGCAAAATCAAAATAGCTTTCTACTCTGGCTACAGAACTGAAAAATATGCAGAGGAAGCTGAAATAAGAGAAAGACAAGCAGAGACAAAGACAAAGACAAACAGAGGACAAAAGCAAGGTAAACAGTATGAAGGAAAAAAATAAAAGAAAAACGGTATTAAGTATAAAGAATCTTAGTCTATTTCACTTTAGATAAAATTTAAAAGTTAAAAGATTTGTTCACAAGAATGTGTAGGTTTTAGGCAAAGAGAAACAGCTATCAACAAAGACTGACATTATCTCCCTCCCACAGTCTTTCTCTCTCCCTCTCCCCAATTAAAGGTAGAATGGAAACGTGAACAATAATAAAGTAGAAAATTAGTTCATGGAAGGAGAGCCCCACAAAGTAACCGATGGTTTTCTTTTTGGTTCATTCACTGTTTCATAAAGTGAAGCATAAAGAATGAAACCAATTAGGTGACATTTGAACTTCCTGTCTGAGCAAATTTGGCCTGATTAAGAGAATATGAGTAGGGGAACGGGGAAATTTCAATGCAAAGCCCTAGCTCCAAGAGGCCTGGTCTAGGAGCTGAATTGTCTTTCGAAGAGTTAGCTGAATCCTTTTCTCTCTCCGTTGCTATTTAAACTTGAAGTTATACTGCCTTGGATTCGTAATTTGAATCAAATTCTAGAGACCAGAATCTAGGTAAGGTGTCTAGACGGCTTCTGAGGTGAGTAGCTCCAAGTGAAGGAGGAAAAGATTTTGTTGTTGTTTTAAGAAATAGTGAATTGCAATTACTAAGGAGGAGGGAGAGAGAATCCTCTATACTTCCTAATAAAAATGTCTTCCGTTAGAAGGGTCAGGAGGACAAGCCATAGACAATAGTTTTCCAAGTAGAGAGTACTAAAGTGATTTAAAAGTTTTAAAGAGGAGTTTGCCGCGGTGAGAATGGGAAAAGGAAAAAATAAACGTCGCTGTTACTATTCCCTCTCTCCCTTTCAGGCCCGAACTTACCTTGGTCAGTGATGGAACGGATTCCCAAGATATCTGTGACAGAGTGTGAAGAGGGCCAAGTTCGAGGCATGGCCATATTGCTGGGAATCCCGGGCACTCCAGGAGGAGTCGGTACTTTGGCTGCAGCTGCAGTAATTGGACTCGGATAGGAGTATATGTGGTTATAAGGCAAAGTGGGTTGAGGTGGTGGCTGATGCTGTTTATAAGAATCATACTGGCTCTGCTGAGATAGATTCCCAATCTTGTTGCGAAGGATTCGGCTGATGGAACTGACTGAAGGCACGTTGTACTTGTCACATACACCGTCTGCTAGCAAACGATCACGAATCTCCCACGCAAAGATTCCTGGATCCCTCTGTTTGTAGGTCCTGATATGTTTCACAACTGTAGGGGTAGTGACCCGAGGTTTACTTCCTCCAATCGCCCCAGGTAAGATGGAGCCCGTCTCATTGTAGCGTGCCAGTATCTTACTGACACAACCATGGGATACCCTTAACTGTCGGCTGATGTCACAGGGTCGGATGCCCAATTGAGCCAGTTCCACTATGCGGAGTCTGATGGCGTTGGGTAGAGGCCTCCCGTTCACGAATACCCCTCCCAGCTGGTTGACCTCCCCGAAGGCTGGCTCTGCAAAAGAACATACATGCGCACGCGAACACACACACATACGCACACACACAGAGTGTTGTGACAACTATCAAAGCACCAGTCTTCCTCCTTCTTGAAGTTCTCAGGGAAAAAACAAAAGAGATCCCTGGACTAGTCCCTCTAAGAGCCCAATGGGTATGACTGAACTGACACTCCTTTCTCTAGACCCAAATCTGTGTGTCTCCCAAATCTCACTGTTTGGAACTTTACTGAAATTCTCTGCTTTATTCCCCTACTCTCTTTCCGCCGTCCAAGTATTTTAGTTACTCTAGACGCAAATTAAAATAAAGAAGCAGTCAGATCATTGGGGTTCTCAAAACTCTTCAAAACTGACTAGAGGAAATCGGACACAATTCTTGGGATTCACAAACTCTCTATGTTTCAACATCCTACGCTCAGCTAGTTAATTCTGTTCAACCAGCTCTAAAGACAGGTTCAAAGGGAAGTCAAATATGCTGAGTACGCCTGTGTAACAAAATGCCTCCACCGGTACTCTAGTGATCCATAATGTAAAATTTCCTTTATTTTAATGGCTTTAATAATCACTCACCCAGACATTAGATCTCTCTGTATTATTGACTTTTAACTTATTGTTACAACGTGTAGGAAACACAAGCAAAGTCAATATGCAAGTTGTGACTTTCCGGTGACAAATTATAATTCTCTCTTCCTTTCTCTGAATCTGCTTCTCTCTGTTCTGTCTCTGTCCCTTTTTAGTTTTGTGTCTCTATCTCTCTATCCCTGTCTCTTTCCCTCAGTCCCTCTTCCTATTTCTGTCTGTCTGTCTGTCTCTGTCTGTCTGTCTCTGTCTGTCTCTGTCTGTCTCTCTCTCTCTCTGTCTCTCTCTCTCTCTCTCTGTCTCTCTCTCTCTCTCTCTCTCTCTCTCTGTTTCTCTCTCTCTCCTCCCGCCACTTGTCCTCCCACCCAGTCTGACAGAACAGAAAATTTTCCCATTACAGTACGCAGCCACTTACCCATTCCTTTAACCAGGACACCAATAAGCAGTCACTCTAGACTTCCAAGAACTAATTTTAACTATTTCCTCAGTGCTTCAGTCTCCTCTAGCTCTAGCCACGAGTCCCTCCGGTTGAATCCAGGAGCAGAGAACATGAAATTAAAAGGGGAAAGGGATAAAAGGAAGTCTGTGTCCTGAAGAAAGAGGTACGAGTTCTGCATTTCAGTCTAAGCAGCAAAGTGGGCTGGGCTGAGTTGGGCTGGGTGTCTCTGCCTATCAATCACCAATGACCCACCTCCAAAGAGGCGGGCCTCAAAGAAAATGATTTTGAGATTGGCTGCAGAAGGTACAATCCTTGAAACTCCTTCCGTTCTCTCTTAGTAGTGCTCAGCACCTGGATTTCTAAATAACAATAGAAATGAATATTTAACATCTGCCCTATTGTAACTCAAAGAGAAAGCAAAAATCATGAATAAATATATATTGGTTAGTCAAATTAAATTAAATTAAATTAAAACATTATAACAGATTATGGAAGGAGATCAGGAAGAGAAGGCAACGATTATGTTGGGTCAAAAACACCTTAAGGTTAGCATTATCAGTACTTTTTAGGCTAATATCAAATAATTGAAGTTAACATATGAGTTGGAAGGTGTGGATTGAGGAAAGAAAAGAAAAGCATTTAGAATTATTTAATCTCGAATGACGTCATAACTTTGGCATGAAGAGGCACTTTAGAAACTTGGTAATAGCAAAAGAAAGGTAGGCCTGGTGAGACCACCCAAATTCAGTGTCTGGGATAAGAAGACTGATAAGATTCAATATCCTTTACCACAGAAAATCCTTATCTGAAACTGCTTAAGTTTTCCAATTCAGAAGACAAGCTAGTGGCCATATTATGGCTTTACCTTAAGAAGGTCTCTTAGGGAAGATAAGAAGTTAGAGAAGATAAAAGTATCCTCTCTATGTAGATCCTGCGGCCAGAAAGAACCGCCAAATTGGAGTGAATTAAGACCCAGCTTTTGTCAGTAGCCTTAAATTACAATAATAAAGTACAATACTAAAGTTGTAGTAGGGCAGCTACCTCTGGCTATGTTACTTTTCAAGGTAAAATTTTAAGTACAAGCCAACCGATGTGGAACTCAAGCACTCAGAAGTTGTTTCCCATTGAACTGCTATTGTTCATAACTGATTTTTAACCAATATAATAGTGTTCAGATTCAAATATTAGAAAGATGTGCTTTGATTCAAATCTGAAAGATTGAGTGAAAGAAAGATGAAAATGTCATGCTTTCATGCTTGTGTGTCTGTGTTCCTGTGTGCATATGTGTATACAAATGAAACCAACTATCCTAGCTTTTTTGATATTTCTGCATTATCATAGAAATAACAAAGGCATGATACACATTGTGGTTATTAAGTTCTAATATTTATGTTTTCATAGATTGTGGAGTATATTGTTTAAATTGAAAGCAAAGTTGAATATGCTTTATTGAATTTGACTAGTGGGTTACATCTTCTTAAACCACAATACTACATTTGGTATGTATTTGATATGTATTATCAAATAATTTGATATGTATAAAATCAAATAATTACATTTGAAATATTTTGTAATTTACAAAACAGTTCTAAATACAGGATGTCATTTGATCCTCCTAACAACCCTGTGAGGTTGGTAGTCAATTTAGGTATATAGTTATTCTTGTATAGGAGTGTTTTTGATATTCTGAAATCTTAAATTGACTTTCTCAATATCACCCCTCTAGTAAGAAGCTTCCCTTACTTTGACACTTCCCTTAATGTAAAACAAAACAAAAGAAAAAGGCAACTGCTCAAAACAATAATAAAAAAATCTCTTACAGGAACTCAATCAGAATATCATGAAAAGTCCCAAAAGTGGAAATAATGCTCAGAGAATATTATGTTTTTGTTAAAATCATCTGAATTTTTAATCTGCCTTGATAGTATTCTTACAAAATCTAATCAGGATACCCTTCTTTTCAGAATATACTCATTTACTTCTGCCATTTACAAAAAGATTTTTTTAAAATAAATTCTCGCCTCAGGCTTTATAAACATAAGGTGCTAGGTGTTCAACAAGAAATGACAAATTTTACTATATGAGAATTTAGAAATTCTTGTCATTCTTAAATTTAATTACAGTACTTATAATCTGCAAAAAAAAAAAAAAAAAAAAAAAATCTCATCCCCACTACTATGTGTTGGCTACAACTGTCAACTTCACTTTGCAGTATTTTCTCGACTGCAGTGTAAGATAAGGGGAGACTGAACCAATTTGGATAGTTCTTTTTCCAATGCCTTTGAAAATGAGGTTTGTTTGTTTTTCCCCCGGATTGTCTCCAGCTTCCCCAGAGAATCTAGAATGAATAGCTGGAAGGATTCGCACCAAGATCTTCGAAATTTCTTGAGAGTGATTAAAAAAAAAAAAACCTCAGAGCTTACACCTCAGATTCCCTTTTCTGCAATCTAGAATATGTCCAGTGCCTTTCTGCCTTATCTCTCTATTTACTTCAGTAGTTCGCTTTAACTATTATCCACTACCCACTTCTCCACATTTACTTACACCTTCTCTCCCCCATTTCCCATCCTTGTTTGCATTTACTCTGAGTCTCGCTTTTATCTAATTTACCATTCCCACTACCTTAACTCAAAGATTCTGGGCCTCTTTCACTTGCTCTGAATGTATATCCCTAATGTATTCTGTAAAAATAACTCCTATGATCTTGTCTCCAAGTGGCTTAGAGAAAAGGTTTATCAAGCAGTGAATTTGTTTGACTTATTTCCGTCTTACTGAGATATGAAGGCAGAGCATAAAGTTCAGTTTCATTGCTTATCAAGGCGGAGCGATTCTGGAAAGACCAAAAGCAAAAGGTATATAATCTGCTCCCGCGACTAGATTGGTAATAAACCTAAATGTCAAATAATCAAAGGAAACTAAATGCCCAGTTTTGCACTCTCGGAGCAGCTAAATGAGGGGACCAGGAATTTATTTTAAAAGACGTTGTATGCTTCCCCGAAATTGAGAAACAGAGAAAAGAGACTAGGAAGAAAATGAGAGCAAGATAATTTATTAAAGGAAGACAGAAGACGTAGATGAGAGTATGGATCCAAGTCTTTGTGAAGAGGCAGAAGGGTCAATTTTAGGCTGAAGTGGTGCTTTGTCTCCTTGGCCAGGAGATAAAATATGAACTGAAATAATTTGATCAAAAATTTAAAGACAAATCAAAAAGCACTAATATCGATGTCTCTAGCAGTTTCAAATTGAAGAGAAGGAAAAAACCCTCCTCCTCTCTCTCTTTGGCTTCCTTTTAGGGGAGACCCATTCGTTCTCAGCTTTCAATGTAAATATTTACCCATAGAGAAATTCTAAGTAGAAGGAAGACAAGGAATATGAAGGGGGAAAGAGAAAGAGGAGAAAGAAGCCCTTTTCATCTCACCCCATCTAATCCTGTCTTCCCAAAGCCTTTACCAGGGGAGAAGATCCCACGGGGAAAGGGAAAGAGGGTTGTATAGAGGTAAGTTTAACTACAAACAATACTACTAGAGAGTTTGAACTGCCATTCTAGAACTGAAAGTTAGGACCAATAGCAATTTAAAGCCGGATGACTCTTTTGGCATCCCCTTTCCCCATAGTGCTGCTGATTTAGAGACTATAAAAACTCAATAAATCTATCACCAAACTCAGACCCTTAGGGTTTCACCTGTAATCCATCTTTTTCCTGCCTCACCCTAGAGGCCTTGAAGGAGAAATTTTCCAGGTCCAATACCAGTCTTTCTAGGACAAACAGACACTTGTACCCAGATCATTCTCTGGTGGTTCTTGGAAAAGGTTTTAGGCAGAGTAGACCTTCTAAAGACCTTCTAAACTTTTTTTTTCAGATACCGAACTGGAGAAGGAAAACTGAGGGGCTTGCCCCATAAGTCTGATAAAAATATGGGCTGCATGTTATTTGCAGTCTGAAGAACTCCTTTTGTTTAGGCATTTTCCATTTGAAAATGAGTCGGGTCTGGGAGGAGGAAAGAGTGAGAATAAAGTTGTACAGAAGTTTTCAACTTGAATTGTTAAAGAACAGAGAGAAAAAAAATACTAAAGAGTAATATTATGCTCAATCTTTCCTCATTCATGAAAGAAAATCAATCCTATTGAACAAATGACAGTCTAGGGTACATCATTGCAAGAAATACCTAAGGATATCTCCTATACCAAGTCCTTTAAAGATGGGGATGGAGAGACTCTGGAAGCAACAAACTCGAAGCTAAGCTCCAGTTACAAGGACTTTCATTATTTGGAAATTTTAGTAGAAATTTGTTTGTGAGGGGATCTATTTGGAATCAAAAAAAATGGATTCTTTTTAACTTTTAGTGAATGAATGTGGGCCTGTGGGGAGAAGAGGGCACTCTTGGTGAGGAAGCAGAGGGAGGATTGTATTAAACCAAACAGGTGTGCATGATCTGTGTCTTACAGAGATTCGGGATTTCGGTTAGCCAAACGGTTGTCTAAAATGACAAACACTGCTCTAATTGTTACTTGAGTCTCAACCTGGGGCTTAGAATACAGTGAAGCAGTTTTCGGTTATACAAACCCAGGTGAGCTAGGAGAAGAGCCGAATCAGTGTGGGAAAGTTGCTGCAGAGACCAACTCGGGTCCTCGGTACAAATGACTCCATTTTCTAGCATGGGAGAGTTCTCCCTCATTGTCTTTCTCTAAATTGAGAGGCGGCTTCAAATAGCCATTACTTTTTCATGTATAAGTTAGGGTGGTGAAGATCACAAAATATGTATGTATGGTCGAGTTCATACACTCAAGGAAAGAAGTAAAGAGCCATCAAGGGGAAAGAAGACGGAGATAAGTGATGGTGGTGGAAGGAATGGATTTCCGGAAGTTAAGAAGAAGATATAATGTCTAGCTGTCTCTGCATCATGATGAATTGAAAAAGAGAAGATGCATTTCTTCGAAAAAAGGAAAAGGAACATCGAGCGAGGCTCTAGGAGAACAGGTAGATGGATACAGAGAGTTCTCCCAGACACCATCTTGTAGACTGTTGATTAAGGGGATTCCCTTGCGGGAAGACAGGATGTGGGAGGAATCTACAGTCAAAGCTCCACTCCAGAGAGGAATACAGAGGCCAACCTAATAAGAGTTGGGATGGGAGATGTAATTGCCTCAAGCAATTCTCTTCACCTTTCTCTTTTTCGCCATTTCCTTTTCAACCTTCCCTGCTCTTTCATTTTCCCCTACAATAAATAAAAGCAGAACTTTCTGATGCCCCTTTTCACAAGTGATGAAATCTTAACTCTGTGAAGCGCCGCAGAAGGGACAAGGCACTTACATGTAGCTTGCAACACGAACTGGATGTCGGCTTTGCGATCTGATTTAGGATCACTCTTGCCCCTTCTTTCTCTGAGGGGATTGGGGGGGAGGGGGGAGAAGGGAGAGAGAGAGAGAGAGAGAGAGAGAGAGAGAGAGAGAGAAAGAGAGAGATGGGGAGGAGGACCTTTACTGATTCTGGAAACCCGCTTTCAATTCTTCTGTTTCCTATTACTAAGTGCTCCTCCCCAACTCTAGCCAAACCCTCGCCCCAGTTGTTACTCAGTTTCCTCTTTCCCTTTGTTTTCCCCAATTAAAAACGATGGACATTTCTTTTCGGTTTTCTAGTATCTACTTCAGATGGGATTTCTCTCCCCCGACTCCTCCACTTTGAGTTTCAGAAGAATCCAGAATTCCGAGGTGAGAAACTACGCGATTTGGTTCATTCTAAAGACTGCAAATATTTAGCTAGCCTTTCCCTAAAAAAAAAAAAAAAAATTAAAAAGGGTAGGGGGGGGAGGGAATGTCATTAAACCAGTCGTGTCTTTTTAAACCTAAGCTTTATCCCCATTTCACTTTTCAAAGTTTTTAAAAGGTTTGCAGAGGTCCATATTTGTTGTGGTCATTTTTCTTTAATGAAATACTTAAATAATTGCGAACTTGTTTTTATGGGAAAGGCTCTGATCGTGTTAGCGTAAGATTAACACAAGAATTTGAGCGGCTGTTAGACATGGAGAAATCTCAGGCTTTGGAACACTAAGTCAAATATCTAATTCGTTTTGTCAAACAAATTAGTTTTTTCTCTTTTTGTGTCGCAGCACCCACAGAAATAGAAACCTTTGATGAAGGGCAAGCACCTAGGGGTCTTTGGTTAAAAGCGTTTGCACTTCTTATCTATCATTACTAAATTACAAGGATTTTTCGGCTAAAAGTCCCAAAGCTAAAGATTTCGTAGTTCTAAGAATTGAGATCTGAGACAGATTCCTCTAGAGAGATCTAGTGCGGGACAGAATAGAAAATTTCTTTCTTTCTTTCTTTCTTTCTTTCTTTCTTTCTTTCTTTCTTTCTTTCTTTCTTTCTTTCTTTCTTTCTTTCTTTCTTTCTTTCTTTTTTCTTTCTTTCTTTCCTTCTCTTTCTTTTTTCTTTCTTTCTTTCTCTTTCTTTCTTTTTTCTTTCTTTCGAAGACCAGGTTCATTTAAAATAACTGAATCATTTAATTTCATTAGATTCATTCTTACATATGCAGATTAAGATCTGTTAAAATAGCTCCCCACCACCATCACTTTTATCCTCCATCAAAACTTTCCTCCCTCCTATTTCGAGAAACTGTTTAGAGGATTTTTTTTTCCTCCTTTGGGGATTAAAACAATGGGAATACTATTATCACAACACGTTTTATTTAGGATGGTTTTGTACTTAGTGGGGCTCTATGAGGTGTCCTTAGATGGCAGAGTATTTCTAGAGGGATCAGGAGAGATGTCAAAGCCCTTAGATCTAGTCTCTAGAGATCAAGGTAGTTGGAACAAATACACTTAGCCCCGGATTAAATGAAAAAATTTGTGCAAGCCCATATGAGAAAGATCTTGTCCTGGTGGTGCTCCATACCGTGACAAAGACAACCAGCACCTTCAAAAGCCCATCATTATCTCAAACTTTTATTGTCTGGCTTTAAAGATGAAATCAGTGGTGAAAAATCAGCAATGAAGTTTGTTCAGGTAGGATCATACTATTCCCTGAAGCAATGGGGTTCTCTCTAGAAATGCAACCACAGTTTCTAAATCCTTTGACCTTATTTTGGTGCAGGAATCTGCTTTCCACTTCCTGGGCAAAGACTTTCAAGAAGTACTAATGGATTGTGCCTGCCACAATGTACCAAGACATTATTAGCCAATTTTTCTGACCACTGCCCTAACCACTTCCAAATTCTTAACATAGCTAAGAAGTCCTTCCAGAGTCCTGTGTCCAAGGTCTCAACTTGGACAGTGTGTTTTTACTGGAGATATGAGAACACACATATTATTGTTGTTGTTAATATTGTTATTATATCATTCCTTTCTCAAGGAATCTCAGGTCTTTATCATCCCAGAACTGACTCTTCTCTTTCTTCCTCTTCCTTCCTTTTCAAAGCACCATCTACAGGGGAAATATTCTTTCATGTCAAAATTGAGAAGGACTTGGAGAACAAAATAAACTTTTGGCATACCCTTCCCATCTTTAAGGTTTTGGCCTTTACCTAAGAATCACTTTTTATCCTCAAATTTTTACAGGGATCTAACCTATCTTCTAAATTCCTTGAATGACAAATTGATCTGTCTCTTTAAAAAGCCTATCCTTGCCCTGGATGTGATCCTTAGGTGGATGGAAGTAGAGAAAGGATAGAGAACCACAAAAGATATCCTCACACCTTGAAATGGCCTTCCCAGGGAAGATGAAAGCCCTCACAAGTGTTTGAAAGCCCCTCTCAGTTCTTAAGTCCAGTATAAAATCTTTGTTGCAAGCCTTTGTGCTAAGCCCACCCTGTCTCCTCTCATCTCCTCTCATCTATCCATCAATCAATAGAACATCTATCTGTTCTATTAATTGTTCTAAATTTTCCAAGGTAGGGACAGGATGCCAAAGAAGGAGAGAATTGGAGATTATGTGCTTATAACAGAATTATTCATTTTTTATTTTTCATCTAAATTCAAAGTGTCAACTTCTCTCATCTCCCTCCTTCCTTCCCCCACCCCCCACACTTTCCCAACACTTTCCATCTTGGTCAGTACAGGGTTAAAAGTCAGAATCCCATTCATTATTATTATTTTTTATTTCTTAAAGAGAATTAAAGTAGGAATTGAAAGATGAGGATCAAAGAAATAATAGCATTAAAATGGATAATTAACACATCTGTCAAAGTGAGAGTGATTTCTTTCAGGCAGCTTGGATCTCAGAGAGCATTGATCCATACATCTTGGCACAATGCCTTCCTCTTACACCAATGTGGGAGGTGAGTTTGATTACCTTTTATTTTTAACAGTTTAAAAAGCATTGGAAACATATGAGGAGGGGGGAGGAATAAAAGAAAATAATAACTGCATCTTTTTTTTTTCCTAGTTCAAAGGATTTATTTTTCTAAGGTATATCTTCTGAAAGGGTCCATGTCAGAAAAAAATAGAGAAGAAATCAGAGTCACGCTAAGCCAAGTTCCCATGAAACTAGCCTTGTCCAATGGAAGTACTGCGTGTCCAGCTAAAACTCTAAAAATTAAAACTTCTGGGCTTCTACAACAATTCTAAGCCTTAGTTTTCAGGTCTCACAGTCAGATCTAGTCTAGTAAATTATTTTTTGGATCATCCCCAGGATTGCAAAGAGACTCTCTCTGTTTGTTAAAAAGAGTTCTAGTTTTGGCAGATTAACAAGATTTTTCTAGTCCTTTCTAGCAAGCAGGATCTCTGGGGAACTTTTGTTGTTAGTTTCCTTTTTTCTTTTGCAATCAAGCAAGTTCATATTTCTTTTACAAGTAGCTCCCACTAGTTACAGGATGCCTTCTTGTGTCAATTTTTTATTCATTTTGAGCCCATACAGGGAGCAATAACTAGCAGTTGAGATCTTGGGCTTTTCTTCTCAGAAATAAACCTGGCATAATTTTTCTGAACTTTTCTCCTTGTATCTTTCTTTGTCAGGTTCCTAAAAGAGCCCAGAATCTGGTATTGACATGCAGTAGATGTACCATGGTTAGTGCCAGCCTTGAAGGAGAGACAAATGATACAGAGTTATTGTGCACAAACTCTTTGGCTGCCTCAAACTTAGTACTTGAAGCCACAAAGTATCAAGGGAAGCAGCATAGTATATTGAAAGACAGAATAGTTCTGGAGTTAAAGGACCTTTATTCAAATCCTATAAGTCATTTAAATTCCCTGGGCCTCAGTTTCTACCCTAGCAAAATGATGATATTTGGCTGGATAAGATCTTGGAATCCCATGATCCTATCATTAGATTAAATAGGGATTAAACATTTTGTGTGATGCTGGATATGTAGAAAAATGAAAAGTATTACAACAACAAAATTATAGCAAAGTAATTAGAGGAGAACAATTAAGAATAATATTTTTTAATTACTAAAGGGAGTTAAAAAGAAGGAAGAAATCACAGAAATCTTCAGAACAAAATAATTTCATCTAACAAATCAACCTCTATCTGAAATAATAAGAAAAAAAGTTAATTGGCTTTAAATAATAAACATTTAAACATGTATCTAAAATATTTTTTCTCAAAAACAAAAACAAAACAAAACAAAAACTACATGATTCACTGATTTGGTTATCAGGTTTTTCCCCCCTAACTTAGTGTAGGAATTTGGAGAAAGAATATGTTTTGCTAAGGGAGTATGCCTGATTAATTCTGAAAAAAATTAATATGTAAAAAATTTTGGTGGTCTTTCTACCCCTAGTATTTAGTACACTGTTTCACACAAAGCAAATTTTTTTTTAAGTCTTTGTATTTAATTGGTGGACTGATTTCCCTGATTTTGAAAACAAAATAATTATAAAGATATTAATAAGACATTTAATAAAATATGTAGATATTTCTCAGGTGGTTGAGGAAAAAAGATAATTTTTTTCAAAGCTTCTCAGGAAAAGCCTAAAAGACTTTGTCTTTGGTGTAATTCAATAATGTTCTTTCTCTTAATGAAAACGAATAGGTTTATTCTTGAAAATAAATTTCTAAACATACTTGTAAATTAATAAAAGAACCACACACGACTATTTAGAACTGTAATTTTGATGATCCGATTTTTTCCCCTCAAAATGTTTCCTCAAAAGAAAGAAATAGAGAAAGTGAATGAAGCTCCTTGATAAAGGATGAATGTCAGGAATGGAACAGTGGAGTCATAAGGCAGAGGTAAAATATTGAAATGTTTTTGCCTGGACTTAAGTTTTTGTATTGTCTTTTCATTCTTAGATCCATCCAGTTAATAATTGGCTTTTATTTTACTCTGAACAATTATTCATTTATATTTTATGAGTTATTGACCAGAAAATTCATTTGTTTTCAAAAGTCAGGCAAGTTCTCTTTTGTCCTCACTCCTACTTTCTTTCTCCCTCCTTCCCCTGCTCCTGCCCCCCCACACACACACACACCCCATAAAGGATCAGAGACTTTTAACTAAATCTATTTAATCATTGTTGTAACTCTTTTGTTTGACACAATTCTTCTGGTGCTGGACAGACCAGTAACAATAAGTTATCTAGTGCTTTAGTTGCAGTTTATCCTGAAGCATAACTCCAATGGAATGGTTCTTTGCTGAAACCACCTCTAGAAAGTGGATAAAGCAAAGGTCTACACCAGAGGGGACTGTTAAAAATTCCCCAACATCTTTCTGAAGAAATAGAGTTGTTGTTTATAATGTTTTGGCGAACTGACAACTGAGGTTCTGCCTATATAAATTCCTCTAACAGCTTTTATTGGCTACGGAACTTATATTCTATTCCTGTCCCAAATAATTATGTTCTGCTGCAATGCCCTGCCTACTGCACGGTTCAGTCCTTTAAGAGAAACTACCTTTCAGTGGCAAGGAAAATAATTACCCAATTTAATTGTAAAAACCTACAATAATGCCACGTTAAGGCTAAAAATTTCAACCCCTGAAATTCAGGAAATGGCAGCATTAGTTTCTTCCACTTCTTTGCTTCTATTGCATAATAAATGGTACACTTACAAGCCTAACCTATGATCCAAAATACAATATATATTCAATGTCATTATGTTTTATGTAAGAAAACTGTGCTATTGTTTGCTTAGATTTTTTTTCTAACACTAATGCTTTAATTCACTTGCCTTCAGAGCTTAATTATTTGGAAGATGGTTGTGCAGTGTAACTACATACATTTCTAGTTTTCTAGCAAACAAATTGGTTTAAAGGTAAGGTATATAAGATATATAAAAATCCAAAACCAATTCCTTCTCGATCAAGACATTCAATCTATGACTGAGAACAATGAAAGACTGCTGTCATGTAGCTTCCATATAGAAGTATGTCTATTCACAGAATTACATCATTTAAAACAATTACACATTTCCCTCATCCTCACCCTTCCACAGACTTGAAAAGGCTTAACCTTAATTTATTCAAAATTTTTTTCTTATTAAATTTGCCTGTTTCTCAGTGTATATATGTGTGTGTGTGTGTGTTCATGTGTTTGTGTGTGTGTGTGTGTTAATTTAGGACCAGGGAAAATTGTTTTTTCTCCATTAGAAGGGATCAGACTCTAGAAATCTGCATTTAAAGCTCAAATATTTGGAATTTATCTATAAACTAACATCACCAAGGAATGCATAAACAGTGAGACTTTCCCCTCCAACACTCCCTCATCAAATTTTAATATAGAATTTACATGTTCTAATGAATCTCTTTTTACTAAATTGGATGAAAAGACTAGCTCCCAAACAGGTTTTCATTTCTTTCAAGGATTTTCTTGTGTCAAAAGAAATTAAGAAAGCAAATAAGAATACAGAAGTTTAAACATGAATATATGGAAACTTTACCATAAACATATACTTTGAATTTGAACATATAAATACTAGGGCACTTGAGGAACTTTCAAGATAAAAGGCATTATACTTATGCAGGGTATTATTACTATTAAAGAAAAATTAGACTCATCGGGGAGCATACACCCTTAGGGTAAAATATACACTAAATTTTACAGAAGGAATGAATAAGTTACAATTGGATGGTACAGATTAATATTGATTTTTTTTCTTTATGATTTCTTATGTCAACAGAAATGATGAAGGCAGAATGCTGTTGTCTGTACATGTCACTAGAACTCCAAGACACAAGTTGTGATTTCACAATCTTACCACCCAACTATACACAGAAAGCTTCAAATGCAATTAAGTTAAAGATACACTGGAATCATCCCAGAAAGCAAATACGTTTATAATTTGAACAAAAAACCCTTTCTCATAAACACAGGATGCACAAAGTAAAATATAAAAAGAGAAGAGGAGAAAGAATATTAGCATGATTTATCACCAAAAAAAAGAGCAGAATTACATTAAGATAGCTATCAAACTGCTTTCACAAAGAGGGAGAGCATTGCTACAACTATTGTATGATATATCCTTAATGTATTTGGAATCACTGTTCTTTTCTGACTTGATAACATACTCAACAACCAGGTAAAGTTGGTGCTTAATAGCAGTGAATATAAGTCAATAGTATTTTGTGAGATATGAAACTAGAACAAAGTAGAATGATACACATAAAGCTCAAATTTTTGTTTTCTAGCAATTAATTCCATTGAAAATAAACTGAAAGAATAAAGGGGAAGAAAGGTATAAATTCAGTAATTTAAAAGAAATAATTTTGTCTTTCCCTTTAGAGATTGCTGTTCATTTTCCATGCTGACTCACCCCCCTTTTTTTGTTACTACATACATTATCCATACATTTTTATAAAAGTCATATCAATAGGCAGTTTTATTAAATTAAATTATGATGATAGTTAATTTCATCTTTTCTAATGTCTTCTCTTATAATATAAAAGCTATTCATAATTGTCCAAGAATCAAAAAACTATATTCAGAATATTCTCTATATGCTCATAGTCATCCTCAGAGAAACTCTAATCAGCGCAAGGCTTGTGTGAGTGTATCCATCTATATGTCAGGACTGGTCTATAATGTTTGTGGATACTTCTCTTTTTATTTTCTTTCTTAGAACACCATGGGCAGGAACATTTGTTCTTTTAGGAAATCAGACTATCAATGCATTAGATTAATGCAATTATAAGCAAATGCTATCTATTTTATTACAAAAAAAATTTAAAATAAAATTAGAAAAGGACTTACACACTGATGAGAATTTGATTCTTTAATGATTGTAACAACTTAGAGCTTTCCCCTCTCTTCCTCTAATATTTCCCCATGATATAACATTTATCTCTTTAAAAAAGAAAGTACAGGGAAACATTTCACACATAATTTTGTTGAAACTTTCTTTTCTCACTAAAATCTCATTACATCTTTTCGTAGATTTTAAAATATAACAACTTTAGCTTAATAAGAGTTGAGTATGTTCATAAATCAGTTAAACTTTAGATTGCTAAGACACATCTATAATTTCTCTTGAAATATATTTCTACAAATAGTTATATACATTTATCTGTTTTAAGTCTTAAAAGATTACTCAGAGTTTCATGTGCTTTGGAGAAATCAGCATGAAGTTAAGACAAGTCAATCATTTCTATATTTCATTATGGTTTTTAATGGTAAATTGACTTAAATTCACAATCTTAGATAACTATGAACTATAGCCAATTAAAATATACCCTAAGAGTTGAGAATTACTCAAAAGTGATATTTTCCCTATCATATATATATATATATATATATATATATATATATATATATATATAATATATATATATATATATATATATATATTCCCTATCTACATACATAAAAGTAGATGAACATAATTGTACATAGAAAATTATAAAAATCAGCCCCTAGACATTTGTTGGAAATCAAGTTAAATTTAATTACTTTCTGCAATACTCTTTCAGATGTTTAGCAAAGTTTTTAAGCTGATATCAAGTATAATATTTTACAGGTTATGGAATTATGAATTAATTATATTGTTACTACTTTAGAAGCAGAGGATTTATTTTTCTCTGGAATGAAATAGAGATATGAAATGACTCAAAACAAAAAGCCAAAGATTTAAATAATTCACTTCTCAAGTCACATAATAAAGCATATGCAGCTACTTCCATTTTATGAGCATCTCTTCCACTAGCAGGCAACATGTCACTCTTTCTGAATAAAAACATATCTAAAGATAAAAGAAAGCTCTTACCAAAAAATTGGATATGACTACTTTCCTATCTCTATTTCCCATGTTCACCAAGAATATATAATATATGAGAGCCTGTATGATTCTAGTCATTTTAAGCTCTGACAAATATAAATTACATTATGGAAGAGAAGGACACAATAATACTTTCCACAAAAAGATTTATCAACACTAAATATAAATAACTGGATGTAACATTCATTGTTTCCAATATAAGGAATAAATATAGATCTTAAAGCTTAAGATTTCTTATTTTTCACAGTAGGTAGAATTTAAGGGTTCTAATAAAGGTCTCATTTTTAAAATATATAGAGAATTGGCTCAAATGTATAAAAGTTCAAGCCATTCTTCAATTGATAAATGGTCAAAGGATATGAACAATTTTCAGATGAAAAATTAAAACAATTTCTAATCATATGAGAAGGTGCTATTAAAGAAATACAAATTAAGACAACTTTGAGAGATACTACACATCTCTCAGATTGACTAAGACAATAGGAAAAGATAATGATAAATATTGAAGAGGATGTGGGAAAACAGACACTAATACATTGTTGGTGGAATTACGAATTAATTCAGCCATTCTGGAGAACAATTTGGAACTATGCTCAAAAAATTATCAAACTGTGCATACTCTTTGATCCAGCAGTGTTCTACTGGGCTTATATCACAAAGAGATCTTAAAGGAGGAAAAGGGATCCACATGTGCAAAAATGTTTGTGGTAGCCCTTTTTGTTGTGACAAGAAATTGGAAATTGAGTGTATGCTTATGAGCTGGGGAATGCCCGAATAAGTTATGGAATATGAATGTTCTATAAGAAATGATCAGCAGGACGATTTCAGAGAGGCTTGGAGACACTTCCATGAACTGATGCTAAGTGAAATGAGCAGAACCAGGAGATCATTATACATGGCAACAACAAGATTATACAATAATCAATTCTGATGGACATGACTCTTTCCAACAATGAGATGACTGATGCCAATTCCAATGATTTTGTGATGAAGAGAGCCAATGTGGGAATAGAGTGTGGATCACAACATAGCATTTTCACTCTTTTTGTTATTTGCTTGGATTTTGTTTTCTTTCTCATTTTTCTTCCTTTTAATCTGATTTTTGTTGTGCAGCAAGATAATTGTGTAAATATGCATCCATATATTTGGATTTAACATATATATTTAACTTGTTTAACATATATTGGATTATTTGACATTTAGGGGAGGGAGTTGGGGGGAGGAGGAGAAAATTTGGAACACCAAGTTTTGCTATGGCATATGTTGAAAAATTATCCATGCGTATGTTTTGAAAATAAAAAAAAACTTTAATAAATAAAACAGTGGGTAAAACTTTTAATCTTTTTAACTCCTTTCCTTTCCCTCATAGCTAGGAACAAAATACATTTGGAGGTAAATGTTTATATTGAGAAGAGGTCAGGTAAGCTAATGACTGTTTGGTATTTTATGACAAGTTTTATAACTTTAGAGTTGCTATAACTTTCAAACGATCATCAATAAAGTTTTATTGCAAAAGGAATGCCAAATGTCTGAATGTTTTTGCACACAGTAAAATCTTGCTGCTCCTTTGGCTTAACCCAACTTCTTTTAACCTCAGTTATAAAGCCTTCTTCTTTTCATTGAAGGTTAAAAGAGTTCTATTTTCCATCAGATTGGATAAGGAGGAATTTTGCTGAAAAAATATTATAAAACTCTATTTTAAAAATTTGCTTTTGCTTCTTTAAAACAATTTATTAAACTCATTCTGATTTTTAAAACAAAATTTTAAATAGTTCTTGGACTTGACAATTACCTAACTTAGTTTTAGAAGCTCCATGTGTCAGAATGATTTTTCAAATTCAATTTAATCATTTAGAATTTAATTCTATACCTCTTATATTTTACTCTTTTTTCTTAGAAGAGGAAGAGAAGATAGATAAAGGTTTCCTCTTCTAATCTCACAAGCAAAGTATATATCTAACTCTCAGAAAACATCATTATTCAATTCAAGTGTTTGGTCAGATTTCTTCAGTGTCTGGGATCCCTTCAAACTCATTACAGGAAATATTCCCTTGGATAGAATCCTACTGACCCAAATTTCCTGAATTGAATCTTATGTTTGATGAGATCACTTTTGTCTTTTCCAAGGAAAAATAAAAAGTCTACATAAAGGAAAATTTTTTGCTGCCATACTGTTACATGAGGAATATTGGAAAACAAGTTGGAAAAAAAAAAAGGCTATTCAAGCTATTCTCCAATTGATAAATGGTCAAAGGATATGAACAGACAATTCTCAGATGAAGAAATTGAAATTATTTCTAGCCATATGAAAAGATGCTCCAAGTCATTACTAATCAGAGAAATGCAAATTAAGACAATTCTGAGATACCACTACACATCTGTCAGATTGGCTAGAATGACAGGGAAAGATAATGTGCAATGTTGGAGGAGATGTGGGAAAACAGGGACACTGATACATTGTTGGTGGAATTGTGAATACATCCAGCCATTCTGGAGAGCAATGTGGAACAATGCTCAAAAAGTTATCAAACTGTGCATACACTTTGATCCAGCAGTGTTACTATTGGGCTTATATCCCAAAGAGATTTTAAAGAAGGGAAAGGAAACTGTATGTGCAAGAATGTTTGTGGCAGCCCTCTTTGTAGTGGCCAGAAACTGGAATTTTCTGCCCATCAATTGGAGAATGTCTGAATAAACTGTGGTATATGAAAATTATGGAATATTATCGTTCTGTAAGAAATGACCAGCAGGATGATTTCAGAAAGGCCTGGAGAGACTTATATGAACTGATGCTGAGTGAAATGAATAGGACCAGGAGATCATTATATACTTCAACAACAATACTATATGATGATCAATTCTTTTTTTTTTAATAGCTTTTTATTTACAAGTTATATGCATGGGTAATTTTACAGCATTGACAATTACCAAACCTTTTGTTCCAATTTTTCCCCTCCTTCCATTTTTCCCCTCCTTCCCCCCCACTCCCCTAGATGGCAGAATGACCAATACATGTTAAATATATTAAAGTATAAATTAAATGCGAAATAAATATATATGACAAAACCATTATTTTGCTGTATAAAAAGAATCGGACTTTGAAATATTGTACAATTAGCCCGTGAAGGAAATCAAAAATGCAGGCAGATAAAAATAGAGGGACTGGGAATTCAATTTAATGGTTCTTAGTCATATGATGATCAATCTGATGGACGTGGCCATCTTCAACAATGAGATGAACCAAATCAGTTCCAATAGAGCAGTAATGAATTGAACCAGCTACACCCAGCAAAAGAACTCTGGGGGATGACTATGAATCACTATATAGAATTCCCAATCCCTCTATTTTTTGTCCACCTGCATTTCTTATTTCCTTCACAGGCTAATTGTACATTATTTCAAAGTCCGATTCTTTTTGTACAGCAAAATAACTGTTTGGACGTGCATACTGATATTGTATTTAATTTATACTTTAACATATTTAACATGTATTGGTCAACCTGCCATCTGGAGAAGGAGGAGAAAAATTCCAATTCTGGAAATCTCTTAACTTCCCCCCTTCCAAATCACATCATCCCCTTTATTTAACTTTTCTTTCTCACTGAAAAGAGAGGTAGGGAACAGTGAAGGAATTCTTTTAATGCTCAAGTGGACTTAGGTTACAGGAAAGACATATATGTTAAGGAAAGGAAAATTCTTTAATACTGCTTCAGATTCAAGCTGACAGAGGGCAAACTTTTGGAAAATCAATAGCCAGGGAAACCTTTTGTCTTTCTGATGTTTCTAAGAAAAGACAGGGCAATGGCTTTCAGCCAGGACTAAGTTAAATAGTTCTCTTACCATTGATGATTTCACAGAGAAGTTTCACAGTTTTTTTGTACTCATAGTACATTAGTAAGAATTTTCCTGACCTGTTCCTTCCTCCCTTACTACTCCCATCTCATCCTCTCTCCACAACTACAAACATGTTCTAAGAAAACCTTTCTAGTTTCAAAATACTTCACACATTGTTCTTTTTCAGGCTGCATTGCCCTTTGTGAATACATGCTCTGGGCAATACAGAAGGTTTTTCTCCAAGATAGAAGTCAGCCTCCTGGCCTTGATCCAAAGGTTTGGAGAAGAAAAGAGTGCCTCTGTCAGAATGGGGTTGTTCACTGATTTAATAGGCTAAAGAAAGATTGTCTGTCTTGCTTTATTAGTTGGGAAGGAAGTATTCTTCCTTCACTAAGGCTATGTAAGTTTTGCAATAAAGAGCATCAGTAAGGTCTCCAACTAAGGGAAAAATAGGAACTTTCATTGCCAATGTGGATGAATGATGGGGACACAGAATCTCCGGCTTGAGTTTGAAGGAATTTGGAAATCATTGTCTAGGGTAATTTTTTCAAAGGTTCTTTAAAAATACTTATAAGTCTAGAACTTCAGACTCAAAATAGACTGTAATATTCTCTATTTGGAGAAAGAGACTGATGGAGATTGAAGTGGGAGAAGATGACTTCCTATTGAAGAATAATGAAGAGATTAAATTAAGGGACAGACAGAGCTGGATTTTTCTTCATCTCTGTTCCACAGGGTACCTAGATAATATTGCATAGAATATTCATCTTGGAGTCAGGAAGAAGAGTTCAAATTCAGCTTCCTGAAATTCCTTTTCCTTCCTTATATCATTCCTGACTCCCTCTGTACATCAATACCCACTGCTGGTTCCTCCTGGATCTTCCTTAAAAGCCTGGGACCTCTCACCTGGAAGAACTTTCTGACTCTGTGGACCAATCACCAAGTAATAGGTCTTCATCAGGCCTTACCATTTTTTTTCATTGATAACTGTCTCTTGGAATCTTCATTTGATAGAAGGCTCCAGACTTTCCTGCCTTCATTCTTTTTCCTGAACCTATTTCTGAAATAGTCTCAACTTTAAAACCATGCTCAAATATAGTTTACTTTCATTTTTTGCCTCCTTCACCTGCTTTCCAGATCTCTTTGTACATTGTCCCTTATTAAAATCTAAGTTCCTTGAGAGCTGAGAGTACTTTCCTTTTTGCTTATATTTGTCTCAAACACAGTAAATGCTTAATAAATGCTTGTTTCTTTCCTTCATTTTTCCTGAAAATAATAAGCCTGCTGTCTTCTGCTTTCTCAGTGCTAATGGACTCAGGTCATGCTCCTCTTACTTTCTTTTCCACATAATGTTGTTATATTATAGAACTTCCTTGGGGCTTGTATTGGAGTCAATTAAAAGTGGCTCACACTAGAACCAATTCTTTGTTTTGGAAACATGAAAATACTGATTAAAATGTATTTATTATGATATAGTATTGAAAATAACATTGGTGATAATGGAAGTATTTGACTAGACGCTTGCCAATAGTATTTAATGTTCTTTGTACATGGTAGTTTAGATTGACTGGATTCTTCTCATTTTTAATAATATCTTTTTATTTTTATTTATTTATTTTATATTCCTTTTTTATTTTTTTTTAATTTTCAAAACATATGCACAGATAATTTTTCAACATGGACCCTTGCATAGCTTGTGTTTCAGATTTCCCCCTCTTTCCCCCCATCCCCTTCCCTAGATGGCAAGCAATCCAATATATGTTATACATATTAAAATATCCACTATATGTAAACATATTTATACAATTCTCTTGCTGCACAAGAAAAATCAGACCAAAAAGGAAAGAAAATGAGTAAGAAAACAAAATGCAAGTGAGCATCAACAAAAATATATTGTGATCCACACTGAATTCCCACAATCTTCTCTCTGACTGTAGATGACACTTCATCATAAGACCATTGAAACTGGCATCAATCATCTCATTGTTGGAAAAGAGTTACGTATATTAGAACTGATTGTTCTATAATATTGATATTGCTGATTCGGCTCCTTTCACTCAGCATCGATTCATGTAAGTCTCTCTAGGCCTATCTAAAATCATCCTCCTGATCATTTCTTATAGAATAATAATATTTCATAACATTCATATATCATAATTTATTCAGCCATTCTACAACTGAAGGGCATCCACTCAGTTTCCAGTTTTGTGCCACTATGAAAAGGGGTGCCACAAACATTTTTGCACATGTGAGTCCCTTTCCTTCCTTGAAGATCTCTTTGGGATACAAGCCAAATAGAAACACTGCTGGGTCAAAGGGTATGCCCAGTTTGATAACTTTTTGAGTAAAGTTCCAAAATGTTCTCCAGAATGGCTGGATCTGATCACAGTTCCACCAACAATGTATTAGTGTTCCAGTTTTCCCCTCCAACATTCATCATTATCTTTTTCTGTCATCTTAGTGAATCTGAGATGTGTGTAATGGTATCTCAAAGTTGACTTAATTTGCATTTCTCTGATCAATAGTGATTTAGAGCACCTTCTCATATGATTACAAATTATTTAATTTCTTTATCTGAAAATTGTCTGTTCATATCTTTGACCATTTTTCAATTGGAAAATGGCTTGAATTCTTATAAATTTGCATCAATTTTTTATACACTTTAGAAATGGGGCCTTTATCAGAATCCTTAAATATAAAAATGTTTTTCTAATTTATTGCTTCCTTTCTAATCTTCTGTGCATTAGTTTTGTTTGAACAAAAAACTGTTTAACTTAATAAAATCAAAATTATCTGTTTTGCATTCCATAATGTACTTTAGTTCTTCTTTAAGCACAAATTTCTTCCTTCTCCACAGATCTGAGAGGTACACTATCCTATGTTGCTCATTCTTTATAATCATTAATTTATTTTACCTGATCTTGGTATGTAGTGTTATGTGTGTGGGTCAGTGCCTAGTTTCTGCCCTAGTAGTTTCCAATTTTCTCAGCAGCTTTTGTCCAACAGTGAGTACTTATACCAAAAGCTGGGGTCTTTGGGTTTGTCAAATACTAGATTGCTATAGTTATTGACTATTTTGTCCTATGATCCTAACATACTCCATTGATAGACTACTCTATTTCTTAGCCAGTAACAAATGGTTTTGATGATCGTTGCTTTGTAATCCAGTTTTAGGTCTGGTACAATTAGGCTACCTTCATTGGCATTATTTTTTCCTTAATTCCTTGAAATTCTTGATCATTTGTTCTTCCAGATGAACTTTGTTAATATTTTTTCTAGGTCTGTAAAATAATTTCTTTGAAGTTTGATTGATATGGCATTAAATAAGTAAATTAATTTAGGTAGTACTGTCATTTTTTTTATTATATTCACTCAGATTACACATGAGCACTTGATATGTTTCCAACGGAGTAGATCTGACTTTATTTTTGCGGAAAGTGTTTTGTAGTTGTGTTCATATAGTTCCTGACTTCCCTTTGCCAGATAGACTCCAAAATATTTTATATTATTCACAGTTATTTTGAAAGGAATTTGTTTTTTGTATCTCTTGTTGCTGGACTTTGTTGCTAACATATAAAAATGCTGATGATTTCTGCAAAGTTATTTTGTATCCTGCAACTTTGCTAAAGTTGTGAACTGTTTCTAGTAGTATTTTAGTCAATTCTCTAGGGTTCTTTAAGTATACCATCATATCATCTACAAAGAGTGATAATTTGGTTACCTACTCTAATTCCTTTCATCTCTTTTTCTTCTCTTATTGCCAAAGCTAACATTTCTAATACAATATTGTATAGTAATGGTGATAGTGGGTAACACTGATTTACTCCTGATATGATGGGGAATGGTTCTAGTTTTTCCCCATTACTTATGATCCTTACTGATGATTTTAAATAGATGCTACTGCTTATATCAAGGAAAAGTCCATTTATTCCTCTACTCTCTAGTCTTTTAAATAAGAATGGGTATTGCATTTTATGCAATGCTTTTTCTGCATCTATTGAGATAATCATATGATTTTTGTTAGGTTGGTTATTGATATAATCTATTATGTTAATCGTTTTCCTAATATTGAACTAGCACTGCATTGCTGTTTATAAATCCTACTTGGTCATAGTGTATTAGCCTGGGGATGACTTTCTGTAATCTCTTTGATAATATTTTATTTAATATTTTTTCATCAATATTCATTAGGGAAATTGGTCTATCATTTTCTTTCTCTGTTTTTACCCTATCTGGTTTAGCTATCAGCACCTAAATGTGTCATATAAAGAATTTGGTAGGACTGCTTCTTTTCCTATTTTTTCAAATAGTTTTTATAGTATTGGAATTAATTGTTCTTTGAATGTCTGGTAGAATTCACACATAAATGCATCTAGCCCTGGAGATTTTTCCTTAGGAAGCTGATTAGTATCTTCTTCTATTTCTTCTTCTAAAATGGGACTATTTAAATAACTTATTTCTTCTTTTGCTAATCTATGCAATTTATATTTTTGTACATATTTCTCCATTTCACTTAAGTTATCAAATTTATTGGCATATAGTTGGGCAAAATAACTCCTAAGTATTCTCTAATTTCCTCTTCATTGGTGGAAAGTTTACCCTTTTCAGTTTTGAAACTAATAATTTGAGTTTCTTCTTTCCTTTTTCCAATCAAATTAATTAAAGGTTTTTTTTCTATTTTGTTGGTTTTTTCATAAAAGCAACTCTTAGTTTTATTTACTAATTCAATAGTCTTCTTATTTTCAAATGTATTAATCTCCCGTTTTATTTTAAGAATTTCAAATCTGATATTTAATTGAGGGTTTTTAATTTGTTCTTTCCTGCCTTCATTCTTTTTCCTGAACCTATTTCTGAAATAGTCTCAACTTTAAAACCATGCTCAAATATAGTTTACTTTCATTTTTTGCCTCCTTCACCTGCTTTCCAGATCTCTTTGTACATTGTCCCTTATTAAAATCTAAGTTCCTTGAGAGCTGAGAGTACTTTCCTTTTTGCTTATATTTGTCTCAAACACAGTAAATGCTTAATAAATGTTTGTTTCTTTCCTTCCTTTTTCCTGAAAATAATAAGCCTGCTGTCTTCTGCTTTCTCAATGCTAATGGACTCAGGTCAAAGCTTTTTTGGTTGTAAGCCAATTCATTGATCTTCTCTTTATCTATTTTATACAAGTAAGCATCTAGAGATATAAAATTTTCCCTTATAACCATTTTGGCTGCATCCCACAAATTTTGATGTTATCTCATTATTGTCCTTTTTTTTGGATGAAGTTGTTGATTGTGTCTATGATTTGTTGTTTCACCCTTTCCTTCTTTAGCATTAACTTATTTAATTTCCAATTAATTTTTGGTCTATTTTCCTCTGTAATTTTTAATGTAGTTTTTATTTCATCATGATTTGAAAAGAAAGCATTTATTATTTCTGCCTTTCTGCATTTGATTTTGAGGGTTTTATGTCCTAATACATAGTCAATTTTTGTATAGGCTTCATAAACCACTGAGAAAAAAGTAAACTTCTTTCTACCTCCATTCAATTTTCTCCATAAATCTATCATACCTAAATTTTCTAACATTCTGTTTATCTCCTTCCTTCTTATTTACTTTGTGGTTCAATTTATCTAGTCCCGAGGGAGCAAGATTAAACCCCCCTCCCAGCATAGTTTTACTGTCTATTTCTTCTTCCATCTCTCTTAACTTCTGTTCTAGGAATTTGGATGTTATACCACTTGGTACATATATGTTTAGTAAAGATATTGCTTTGTTATCTTTGGTACCCTTTAGTAAGATATAGTTTCCTTCCTTGTCTCTTTTAATTAGCACTATCTTTGCTTTTACTTGATCTAAGGTCAAGATTGCTACACTTGCTTTTTTTTTTTTTTAACTTCATCTGCAGCATCACTCTGTATATATCACTCTGCTTTAAATGTGTTTCTTGTAAGCAAAATATTATAAGATTCTGGCTTTTAAATCCAGTTTTCTATACACTTCTGTTTTATGGCAGAGTTCATCCCATTCACATTCAAAGTTAAAATAATTAATTCTGTATTTCCTGCCATCTTATTTATCCAAAGTTATGCTTTTCTCTTTCCTTTCCCCCTTCCCTCATCCCCAATATGTTAATTCTGATGATTAACTCCCTCAAACAGTCCTCCCCCTTTAAAATCCCTCCCTTTTTTACACCTTTTCCCTAATACTTCTGCTTTCCCCTATTAGTCTTTCCCTTTCTTATCCTCGTTCCTCTCCCACTTCCCTGTTTCTCTGTGAAACCAAATATGTCTGATATTCTCTCGTTGAACTAAATCTGATGAGAGTAAGATTCACACAATGCTCACCCCCCTCCCTTCTTTCTTTCAATTATAATAGGTATTCTTTGCCCCTTCATGAGATGTAATTTCCCTTATTTTAACTCCTTTTTCCTTTTATTGCAGTATAATCCCCTTTCCATCTCTAGTTTCTTTTTCATATTACCATAATAAAATCAAATTATGCCTGTACTCTCTAAGTATACCCATAACAGAAATATAGTTCTCAAGAGTTCTTTCCTTTTATCTCTATATGCTTCTCTTTAGTTCTGTATTTGGAGATCAAGTTTTTGGTTCAATTGTGGTCTTTTCATCAGAAATAGATGAAATTCACCTGTCATTGAATGTTCATCTTCTTCCCTGAAAGATAATGCTCATCTTAGCTGGATAGCTCATTCTTGGCTGCAGTCCAAGTCCCTTTGCCTTTCAGAATATGAGATTCCAGGCTTTTTGATCCTTTAAGGTGGAAGCTGTTAGGGCCTGGGTAATTCCAACTGTGGCTCCTTGGAATTTAAATTGTTTCTTTCTGGTTGTTTGTAATATATTTTCCTTGGTGAGATAGTTCTGAAATTTAGCCATGATATTCCTTGAGGTTTTAATTTTTGGGTCTCTTTCAGGAAGTGATTGTTGAATTCTTTCAGTAGCTATTTTATCTTCTGATTCTAAGACATCAGGGCAGTTTTCCTTTATGATTTCCTGTTATGTAATGTCTAGGTTCTTATTTTCATCATGGCTTTCAGGAAGTCCCATAATCCTTAGATTGTCTCTTCTAAATCTATTTTCCAGGTCAATTGTTTTTCCTAGTAGGTATTTCATATTTTCTTTTATTTTTTTTTCATTTTCTGTTTTTGTTTGATTCTTGAAGCCTTATTGAGTCATTCACTTCCATTTGTTCAGTTCTAATTTTTAGTGTGTTATTTTCTGGAGTTACCTTTTTTTAGCTTTTTTGTATTTGGCCAATTGAATTATTCTGTTCATTGCATATTTTTCTATTTCACAAATTTTATTTTTCAAGGAATTGGTATCCTTTTCATATCTATTTAGTAAGGAGTTATGTGTTTTTTCCATTTCATCAAATCTATTTGTAGGGAGTTATATGCTTTTCCCATCCCTTCTTGCAATGATCTCATTTTCTTTCAGCATTTTTCTTCTAACTATCTTTTAAAGTCCTTTATGCAATCTTCCAAGAAAGTTTTATGAAAAATGGAGCAGCTCATATCTCCCTTTGGGGCTTCATGTGGAGTTGATTTGTCTTTAGAACCTTGGAACTTGAGGTTTGTTCTTTTTGTCCATAAAAGCTGTCTATGGTGAGATCCTTTTTGTTTTTGTTTTTGTTTTATCATTTTTTAAGGATTGAGGTCTGCTCTTAATGAAAAAGAGCAACTGCTGATTTTGTTTGCCCTAGGGCAATTCTACTGATTGACTTCTGGTGCTGGGTAATCGTGGCTAGGTTCCCTTCCCCCCCCCCCCACATTCTTCCCAGGCCTCAGTGGTTTACAATTTGCCTTTTATAGCAAGTTTCACAGAAGATTCCTCACAGAAGAAGTGGAAGCTGCACTGATTCCCCACCCCATCCTTGCCCTTTTCTTCCTCAAGGTTAGGAGGTCTCAGCAGACTGTCCCCCTGGCCATTTGAAACAGACCTATTCTGAAGTCTTTCCAAGGTATCTTCTTCTGGAAATGTGTTGTTTTTCAAATATTTGTGGGTTATTTGACTCCAAAACCAGTTTAGAGGCTTAATCTACTGTTGGTTTTAGAGAAAGTCCAAGAAAGTCACAGAAAGTCTTATCTGCCCTCCACTATCTTTGACAATTTTATCTTTTTATTTTAAAAAATATTTGCAAAGGTAGTTTTCAGCATCCACTCTTACAATCCTTGTGTTCCATATTTTTCTCTCTTCCTTCTTTCTTCCCTCTCCTTCCCCTAGATAGCAAGTATTCCATTATATTTTAAAATGTGCATTTTTTCTAAGCATATTTTAATATTTTTCATGCTGCACAAGAAAAATAAGATCAAAAAAGGAAAGAAGTGAAAGAAAAAAACAAGCAAGCAAACAACAACAGCAAAAAAGGTGAAAATATTATGTTGATATCTATATTCAGTCCTGATAGTCTTTTCTCTGGATGCAGATGACGCTATCCAACACAATGTATTGAAACTGGCCTGAATCACCTCATTTTTGAAAAGAACCAAGTCCATCACAGTTTATAATAACATAATCTTGTTTCTGTGTACAATGTTACACTTAGCTCTAACTCACTTTACTTAGCATCTGCTCATGTAAATCTCTCTAGGCCTTTTGGAAATCATCTTGCTGATCATTTCTTAGGGAGAATAATATTCCATTACATTCATATACCATAAGTTATTCAACCATTCTCCAACTGATAAGCATTCACTTACTTTCCAGTTTTTTGTCACTACAAAAAAAAAAAAAAAAAAAAAAGATTGCTACAAACGTTTTTGTACAGGTTGATTATTTTCCCTTTTTTATAATATTTTTGGATACAGACCTAGTAGAGACAGTGCTGGATCAAAAGGTCTGCACAGTTTGATAGCCTTTTGGGCATAGTTCCAGATTAAAGAGTCAATTCTTAAATTTTCAGTTTGAAAAATTATATCTCAGAAATAGTGAAATGCTACAGAATAAGGTATTGGCTTATTATTTTCTTGATTGTTGGACTTGAGAAAATGTCAATGCAAAGTAAACATATATATATTCCTCCTTGGAGAAATTGTTGTTAAATGTTTACCATAACAACCATGGGCTCCTAATAACTAACAAATGTCATTTGTAAATTGTAGTATCTGAAGAAAATTATTATTTACAGGGCCTTCTCAATCTGGATTCCATGATCAATCTCCTTCAACATGTGGTGCATACTCTTGTAACACTCCTTTTGGTTTGCTCTCTAAACTCATATTAGTCCAGAAAAAATGGGTTCCCATGGAACAAGTGACCACTCCTTCCTTCAAGGGTTGAAAGTGAAGCTGACATAATTTTGAGTTGTTTTCTTTTATCACTCATAAGCCTTCATTTTGTTGAACACTTTTCTAACAATCAGCCAATTGTTATTAATCAGCTTTTACAAAGAATCTTAAGTGAAAAGATTAAGGACAGAAGTAACAAAAGTGTCTCCCCAAAAAGGGAAACACATTATCCTCTGAGGCATACTCAATCCCTGGAGAAGTTGGCTCAAGCTTAAAGAATTAGGATAGACACACACCCACACACACACACACACATACATATATATAACATATACCTGTGATGTACCTGGTGATGTTTGACCTTTTTCTTCTCTCTCAGAATTTCTGCTAAGTTTACTTCTGGATTAGGTATCATGAAGAAGCAAGTGGTTCAGTTGTTTAGTCAGGCTAGTTCTCTAGAGACCATTGTCTAGATGATGGCACAATTTATTACAAAATGGGAAAAGAGTGAGGGGGTTAAAGAATAAGCCATACAAACAATTAAAAAAGAATGACAATAATAAGAAAGCATGTCAAAACCCATGGAAAATAGCAAAAGCAGTAATCAGAGGAAAATGCACAGCTCCAAATATTTACATCAATACAATGAAGAATAGATCAATAAATTAGACATGCAATTAAAAAACTAAGAAAAAAAACTCTAAAATTTCCAAAAATAAAAAAACTCTATTGGAAATCCTGAAATTAAAGATGATATTAATTAAATTAAATTAAAAGGTGAAATTAAATTTAATTAATTAAATGAGTATAGATGGTTCAAGAAGTCACATACTTAGTATTGTATCCAAAAACATCATAAAAAAGGGAAAATAAGAAAACTATTGAATAACTAAATAAAAATAGGAGTTGATTTTATTTTAAAAAAAAACATAAAACAGATAAACCACTGCTAACTGTGGTTAAAAGAGAGAAGAAAATCAAATCACTAGCATTAAAAATTAAAAGGGAGAAAATACCACTTACAAAGATGAAATAAAAAAAATTATAAAAAGTTATTTGGCCTCATTAAATGCTAATAAATCTAATAATTTAAGTGAAATGATTGAATATTTATAAAAATGTAAACCACTTGGGTTTGAGGAAATTAATTTCTTAAGAAAAATACTCCAGGACCAGATAGATTTGTAAGTGAATTCTAGTGAACATTTGAAGACCAACTAATTTCAATATTAAATAAATTATTTGTGATAGCAGGCAAAGAAGGGGTTAATTCCTTTTGTAAAATAAATGTGATACTGATATCCAAAACAAGAAGTGTAAAAACAGAGAAGGAATATTAAACACTAATTTCACTAATGAATAGGGATGCAAAAAATCTTAAATAAAATACTAGGTAGATGATTAAAACAATATATTACAAAATTATATATATTTGATTAAGCAGGATTTATACCAGTAATGCATGGATAGTTTAACATAGAAGAAACAAAATCATATCATTATAACAGTAGGTGCAGAAAAATCTTTTGATAAAGCACAGCAATCATTTCCATGAAAATACTTGAAAGTATAGGTATAAATGAATTTTCCTTAAAATGACAAAAAAGCATCTATCTTAGGTCAGACAAGAATATCTACTGTCATCAATATTACTTAGTATTGTAATAAATATACAATATAATAATAGTAAGAAGAGGGGGAAAAAAGAAATAGAAGGAATCATAATAGGGCATGAGGTAATAAAACTGTATCTTTTAATATTTATTTTATTAAAGCTTTTTTTATTTTCAAAACATATGCATGGATAATTTTTCAACATTAACCCTTGTAAAACCTTGTGTTCCAGTTCCCCCCTCCTCTTCTCACACTTCTTCCACTAGATGACATGTAATCCAATACATGTTAATAAGGGTAAAAATATGTTAAATCCAACATATGCATACATATTTATACAATTATCTTGCTGCACAAGAAAAATCAAAAAGAAAAAAAAAACAAGAAAGAAAACAAAATGCCAACAAACAACAACAAAAAGAGTGAAAATGCTATGTTGTGAACCACATTCAGTTCCCCCAGTCCTTTCTCTGGGTATAGATGGTTCTCTTCATCACAAGATCATTAGAACTGGCCTATCACCTTATTGTTGGAAAGAGTCACATACATCAGAATTGATCATCATATAATCTTGTTGTTGCCATCTACAATGATCTCCTGGTTCTGCTCATTTCACTCAGCAGCAGTTCATATAAGTGTCTCCAGGCCTCTCTAAAATCATCCTGCTGATCATTTCTTATAGAACAATAATATTCCACAATATTCATACACCATAACTTATTCAGCCATTCTCCAACTGATGAGCATCTGCTCAATTTCCAGTTTCTTGCCACTACAAAAATGGCTGCCACAAACATTTTTGCACATGTGGGTCACTTCCCTCCTTTAAGATCTCTTTGGGATATAAGCCCAATGTAAATACTGCTGGATCAAAGGAGTGTGCACATTTTGATAGACGTATGCGAATAGTTCCAAATCCAATTGCCTCAGGAAAAAAAAAACTATATCTTTTTGCAAATGATATGATGCTATACTTGAATGATCCTAAAAAACAAATTAAAAATTTAATTGAAGCAATTAGTAAGTTTAGCAAAGCAGTAGAATATAAAATAAACCCACATAAATCATGAGCAATATCACCAACAAAACTCTGCAAGAAAAAACAGTGCAACTACTGGGTCTGTATATCAATGAGCTCAGAAAAGAGGGGAAAGTATCCACATGTGTAAAAATATTTGTAGCAGCTTTTTTTTTTATTTTGATAAGGAATTGGAAATTGAGTTAGGAATGCCTGAATAAGTTGTGATACATGAACATAATGAAATACTGTTGTTTTATAAGAAATGATGAATGGGATAATTTCAGAAAAGTCTGGAAAGATTTATCTGAACTGATGCTAAGTGTAGTAAACAGAACCAGGGAATATAGTAACAAGAAGATTGTATAATGATCATCTAATGAAGGACTTGGCTCTTCTCACAATATGTTGATCTAAAATAATTCCAATGGACTTGGTTTGGAAAATGCCATCCACATTCACAGAAAGAACTTTGGAGACTGAATGTGGATCCAAGCATAGTAGTTTCACTTTTTTTGTTTTTGATTTTTGTTATGATTTTTCTTTCCTAATATGACTAATAAGAAATATGTTTAAAATGATTGTACATCAGCAAAATAGTGGTTTGGTCATGTATACTTATTGTGTATCTAATTTATACTTTAATATATTAAAAAGCTACTGGTCATCCTGCCGTTTAAGGGAGGAAGTGGGGGGAAGGAGGGAAAAAATTGGAACAAAAGGTTTGGCAATAATTGTCAATGCTATAAAATTATCCATACATATAACTTGTAAATAAAAGGCTATTTAAAAAATAAAAAATAAAATAAAATGATTGTACATGTATAACTATATCATATTGCTTATTGTCTTGGGGAGAAAGGAGGTAAGGAAAGGAAAAAAAAAATAATTGGACTCCAAATCTTACAAAATAGATGTTGAAAACTATCATTACATGTAATTGGAAAAAAATTAAATGATATGAATTTAAAAAAAGAAAAGAAAAGATAGTGAAAAATAATTCGTTTAAAGTAATCTAGATAGTATAAAATACATTAGAGTACACTTACCAAAAAACTTCCAGGAACTACATAAACAAAATTATTTAAAAAAAAAAAGCTTTATATAAAAAGGAAAATTAGGAGGGGTGGAGCCAAGATAGTGGAGAGAACACATGCTTCATTTTGATCACTTACTGATTATCAAATTCAGCCTCTGAAATAGTGTTTGACTGGTAAAATCCACAAATATTGGGAGTACAACAAATTACCAGCAGAAGATAATCTAGAAGATGATCAGAAAAGGTTTATATTGATCTGGCTGGAGGAGGCCAGCACAGGCAGAGAGACAGAACACTACCACTAGCACATGCTGAGTGGACTAGAGGTGGGGTGAGGTCTCAGCAGGTAAAGAATTTGCAGGGAGGCTTCTACCATAGGTTGGCTATTCTGCTTTGGGTGCAAAGCAGTAGATCAGCACATAAGTTACCTAAATACTAAAGATAGAGTGTACCCCAAAACACTAGAGTTTAACAGGACCTGGCCATAACTACCCAGTACCAGGAGTGACTCAGCATGGACCACAGCACAACTGCCCTAACACTAAAGATAGAGTGTATCCCAAAACACCAGAGTTTAACAGGACCTGGCCATAACCACCCAGCACCAGGAGTGACTCAACATGGACCACAGCACAGCTGCACAGCTGCATTACACAGCACAGGATTTTGCCTAGGGCAGTTACAATGAATTGTGAATTGGAAAAAAAAAACTCATTAAAAAAATAGTGTAATGGAAAAAAAATTCAATAGAACAAAATAGCTCATTGAAAAACTCAATTGGACAGATACAAAAAAGTAAAAAAAAGTTAATGAAGAAAATAACTCATTAAAAATCAGAACTGAACAAATAGAAATGACTGATTCATTGAGACATCAAGAATCAGTCAAGCAAAACCAAAAAAAGAAAAAAGAAGAAAAAATAGAAAAAAAGTTAACTATTTACTTGGAAAAACAACAAACCTGGAAAATAGGAGAGATAATCTGAGGATTATTGAACTTCCTGAAAATTATTATGAAAAAAAGAGCCTAGACACTATTTTACAGGAATCATCAAAGAGAACTGCCCAGATGTAATAGAATCAGGAGGTAAAAGAGGAATTGAAAGAATTCATCAAATATGTTCTGAAAGAGACCCCAAAATAAAAACTCCAAGGAATATTGTGGCTAAATTTCAGAACTATTGACTAAGGAAAAAGTATTACAAGCAGCCAGAAAAAAACAATTAAAATACTGAGGAGCCACAGTAAAGCTCACTCAGGATCTAGCAGCTTTGACATTAAAAGATCTAAGGGCCAGGAATCTGATATTCCAAAAGGCAAAAGAACTTGGAATTCAGCCAAGAATAAACTACCCAGCTAAGCTGAGCATTTTCTTCCAGGGAAGAAGATGGACATTCAATGAAACAAGTGAATTCCATAAATTTGTAAAGAAAAAAATAGAGCTAAACAAAAAAATTGACCTCCAAATATAGGACTCAAAAGAAGCATAAAAGATAAAAAGAACTCGAGAACTGTATTTCTGTTATGGACATACATAAAGAGCATGCATATAATTTGATTTTACTGTTATAATATTAAAAAGGGAAGTAGAAGTAGAAAGGGGATTGCATCAGAACAATGGAAAAGAAGAGACAAAAAAGAGAAATTACATTCCACAAAGAGGCAAAGGAAACCCATATCTGAGGGAAATTAGGGAGAGGGAGGAACATTGTGTGAATCTTATTCTTATCAGATTTGGCTCAAAGAGAAAATATTAGACATATTTGGTTTACAGAGAAACTTCTTTTACCTCATTAAAAAGTGGGAGAGGAAAAGGGAAAAGGAAAAGAGTAGGTTAAATAGAAGAGAATACAGAAAGAATAAGGGCAAGTTATAAGAAAGGGGAAGGGACTCCAAGGGGTTGGGAGGGATTCTAAAGAGGGACAGCTACATGAGGCAAGTGGTGCCCATAAGTTTAATACTGGGGAGGGGGGTAAGGGGAGAAAGAAAAAGAAAAGCATAATCTGAAGATAATATGGCAGAAAATACAGAATTAGTAGTTTTAACCATAAATGTGAATGGGATGAACTCTCCTTTAAAACAGAGGTGGATAGCAGACTAAATCAAAAGCTAGAATCTACAATATGTTGGTTAGAGGAAACACATTTAAAGCAGGGTGATATATACAGAGTAAAGGTAAAAGACTAGAGCAGATTCTATTGTGCTTCAGGTAAAGTCAAAAAAGCAGGGGTAGCCACATGTTTATCTCAGATTAAGCAAAAGAAAAAATTTATCCAATTAAAAGAGATAAGGAAAGAAACTATATCTTGCTAAAGGATAGCATAGACAATGAAGCAATATCAATACTAAATATGTATGCAGCAAGTGGTATAGCATCTAAATTCCTAAAGGAGAAGTTAAGAGAGTTGCAAGAAAAAATAGACAGCATAACTATAATAGTGGGAGATTTCGACCTTGCCCTCTCAGAATTAGATATATCAAACCACAAAACAAATAAGAAAGAAGTTAAAGAGGTAAATAGAATATTAGAAAAATTAGGTATGATAGATCTTTGGAGAAAACTAAATGGAGACAGAAAGGGGTACAGTTTCTTCTCAGCAGTTCATGGAACCTATACAAAAATTGACCATATATTAGGACATAAAGACTTCAAATTTAATGCAGAAATAGTCAATGCATTCTTTTCAGATCACTATGCAATAAAAACAACATTCAACAAAAAGCTAGGGGTAAATAAACTAAAAAGTAATTGGAAACTAAATAATCTCATCATAAAGAATGATTGAGTGAAACAGCAAATCATAGACACAATTAATAATTTCACCCAAAAGCATGACAACAATGAAACAACATACCAAAATTTGTGGGATACAGCCAAAGCAGTAATAAGGGAAAATTTTATATTTCTAAAGGCTTACTTGAATAAAATAGAGAAAGAGAAGATCAATGAATTGGGCTTACAACTTAAAAAACTAGAAAAAGAACAAATTAAAAACCCCCAATCAAATACTAAACTTGAAATTCTAAAATTAAAAGGAGAAATTTATAAAAATTGAAAGTAAAAACAAAACTACTAAATTAATAAAAACTAAGAGCTGGTTTTATGAAAAAAAAAAAACCCAACAAAATAGATAAACCTTGGTAAATTTAATTAGAAAAAGGAAAGAGGAAAATCAAATTGTTAGTCTTAAAAATGAAAAGGGAAAACTTCCATCAATGAAGAGGAAATTAGAGTAATAATCAGCAGTTACTTTGCCCAACTTTATGCCAATAAATTTGATAACCTAAGTAAAATGGATGTCTGCCTTCAAAAATAGAGGCTTCCCAGATTAACAGAGGAGGAAGTAAATTGCTTAAATAGTTTCATTTTTGTAAAAGAAAAACAACAAACTATTAATCAACTCCCTAAAAAAAAATCCCCAGGACCAGATGGATTTACATGTGAATTCTACCAGACATTTAAAGAACAATTAACTCCAATGCTATATAAACTATTTGAAAAAATTGGGATTTAAAGACTCCTACCAAATTCCTTTTATGACATAGAAATGGTATTGATGCCTAAACTAGGTAGGTTGAAAAGAGAGAAAGAAAAATATAGACAAATCTCCCTAATGAATATTAATGCAAAAATCTTAAATAAAATATTAGCAAAAAGATTACAGAAAATCATCCCCAGGATAATACACTATGACCAAGTAGTATTTATACCAGGAATGCAGGGCTGGTTCAATATTAGAAAAACTATTAGCATAATTGACTATATCAATAACCAAATTAATAAAAACCATATGATTGTCTCAATAGATGCAGAAAAAGCATTTGATAAAATCCATCATCCATTCCTATTAAAAACACTTGAGAGCATAGGAATAAATGGACTTTTCCTTAAAATAATCAATAGTATCTATTTAAAACTATCAGTAAGCATCATATGTAATGGGGATAAATTAGAATCATTCCCAATAAGATCAGGAGTGAAACAAGGTTGCCCACTATCACCATTACTATTCAGTATTGTATTAGAAATGCTAGCTTTAGCAATGAGTTGAGAAATAAATTAAAGGAATCAGAGTAGGTAATGAGAAAACCAAAGTATCACTCTTAGCTGATGATTTGATAGTATACTTAGAGAACCCCAGAGATTCTACTAAAAAGCTATTAGAAATAATTCACACCTTTAGCAAAGTTGCAGGATACAAAATAAACCCACATAAATAATCAGCATTCTTATATATCACTAACAAAATCCAACAGTTAGAGATACAAAGAGAAATGCCATTTAATGTAACTGCAGTATAACATATTTGGTAATCTATCTGCCAAGGGAAAGTCAGAAACTATATGAGCAAGACTAAAAAACACTTTCCACACAAATAAGTCATATCTAGAGACTAAATATGTAGAAAAATATTAAGTGCTCTTGGATAGGTCGAGAAAATATAACAAAGATGACAATACTACCTAAACTAATCTATTTATTTAATACTATACCATTCAGGCTCCCAAAAAACTATTTTAATGGCCTAGAAAAAATAACAACAAAATTCATCTGGAAGAACAAAAGGTCAAGACTTTCAAGGGAATTAATGAAAAAAAAAAATCAAATGAAGGTGGCCTAGCTGTACCAGATCTAAAACTATATTATAAAGCAGTGATCACCAAAAGCAATTGTTATTGGCTAAGAAATAGACTAGCTGATCAGTGGAATAGGTTAGGTTCAAAGACAATAACTTTAATAATCTAGTGTTTGACAAACCCAAAACCCAGCTTTTGGGACAAGAATTCACTATTTGACAATAACTGTTGGGAAAATTGGAAATTAGTATGGCAGAAACTAGGCAGGGACCCACACTTAATGCCATACACCAAGATAAGGTCAAAATGTGTTTATGATCTAGGTATAAAGAATGAGATTATAAATAAGTTAGAAGACCATAGGATAGTTTACCTCTCAGACCTGTGGAGGAGGAAGGAATTTGTGACCAAAGCAGAACTAGAGATCATTATTGATCACAAAATAGAAAATTTTGATTATATCAAATTGAAAAGCTTTTGTGCAAATAAAACTACTGCAGACAAGATTAGAAAGGAAATAATAAACTAGAAAAACATTTTTACAATCAAAGGTTCTGACAAAGGCCTCGCATTTCCAAAACATATAGAGAAATGACTCATTTATAAGAAATCAAGCCATTTTCTAATTGATAAATGGTCAAAGGAAATGAACAAACAATTTTTGGTTGAAGAAATTGAAACTACTTCTAGCCATATGAAAAGATGTTCCAAGTAATTATTAATCAAAGAAATCCAAATTAATGCAACTCTGAGATACCACTACATACCTGTCAGATTGGCTAGAATGACAAGAAAAAATAATGTGGAATGCTGGAGGGGATGTGGAAAAACTGGGACACTGATACATTGCTGGTGGAATTGTGAATACATCCAGCCATTCTGGAGAGTAATTTGGAACTATGCTCAAAAAGTTAACAAAATGTGCATACCCTTGATCCAGCAGTGTTACTACTGGGCTTATATCCCAAAGAGACCTTAAAGAAAGGAAAGGAAACTGTATGTGCAAAAATGGTTGTGGCAGCCCTCATTGTAGTGGCCAGAACCTGGAATGCCCATCAATTGGAGAATGGCTGAATAAATTGTGGTATGTGAATATTATGAAATATTATTGTTCTGTAAGAAATGACCATCAGGATGATTTCAGAAAGGCTTGGAGAGACTTACATGAACTGATGAATGAAATGAGCAGGACCAGGAGATCATTATATACTTCAACAATAATACTATATGATGATCAATTCTGATGGACGTGACTCTCTTCAACAATGAAATGAACCAGGTCAGTTCCATTTGTTCAATAATGAAGAGAACCAGCTACACTCAGCGAAAGAACTCTGGGAAGTGAGTGTGAACCACAATATAGCATTTCTACTCTCTCTGTTTTTGTCTCCTTGCAATTTTTATTTCCTTCTCAGGCTAATTTTACCTTATTTCTAAGTCTGATTTTTCTTGTGCAGCAAAATAACTGGCTATGTATACATATATTGTTTTTAACATATACTTTAAAATATTTAATATGTGTTGATTTACCTACTATCTAGGGTAGGGAGTGAGGGGAAGAAGGGGAAAAGTTGGAACAGAAGGTTTTGCAAGAGTCAATGTTGAAAAATTACCCATGCATATATATATATATATCTTGTAAATAAAAAGCTATAATTAAAAAAAGTAAAATTAGATTTAAATATTTGGAGAGATATTATTTGTTCCTGGGTAGGCAGGAATTTTTAAACTTTTACCTAAATTAATCTACATATTCAATGTCATCCCAAATAAATTATCAAAATATTTTACTGGATTCGAAAAAAATAACAACAAAATTAATTTGGAAGAATGAAGACTATGAAAGGAATTAATAAAAAGAAAATGATGTATAATAGTACTATATTATAGTACTAATCTATATTAGAAGACAGTAATTATCAAAGCTATCTGGTATTGGCTAAGAAACAGAAAGATCAGTGGAATCAAGTAGACATACAATTTTTAACAGCAGATGATTATAGTAACTCTGCATTTGACAAATGTCTACTTAAGTTTGGAGCTAAGAATTCATTATTTGGTAAATATATATAAAGTTAAAAAGCAAACTGGAAGAAATTGGGCATAGATCAATATTTTCTGGTATTTACCAAGATAGGGTGAAAATTGATACTTTGATCTAGATATAAAGAGAAATATTTTAAGATCTTTTTTTTTTTCTGAGGCAATTAGGATTAAGTGACTTGTCCAGTATCCTACAGCTAAGAAGTGTTAAGTGTCTGAGGCCAGATTTGAACTCAGGTCTTCTTGACTTCAGGGCTGGTGCTCTATCTCACCTAGCTGCCTCAAAGAAAAATATTTTAAGAAAAATTTAAGGACAGAAAGAAGAGAGACCTAAATTAGGTATTACTTATCAGATTTATGGATTACTCATGAGATTTAGGCAAACAATTTTATGAATTAACAAAAGAAAGCAGTGAGATGTAAAATAGATAATTTCACATTAAATTAATTTTTTTTTACAAATAATTTACAAATTTTACAAATAAAAACCAACATAGCCAACAAAGATCAGAAGGAAAGCAAAAAATGTGGGGGGGAATTATATATATAATCTATATCTAACATCTCAAATATATAAAAAAAACTTTGTCAAATCTATAAGAATACATGTCATTCCCAAATGATAAATGATCGAAGGATATGAAGAGGCAGTTTTCCACTGAAGAAAGAAAAACAATTTATAGTCATGAAAAATTTCTTCTAAATCATTTCAAATTCAAACAATTTTGAAATATTTTAAATCTATCAGATTGGCTAAAATGATAGAAAAAATCTTGGAGGAGATGTGGAAAAATTGGGACACTAATTTACGTTGGTAGGACTGTGGACTCATCTGACCATTTAGAGAATAATTTGGAATTATGTCCAAAAGAATTATTAAAGTACCTATATTCTTTGACCCAGCAATAGAACTACTAGGTCTGCTTCCCAAGGTGATCGTGAAAAAGGAAAAGAAACTACACATTCTAAAATGTTTATAGCAACTCTCTTTGTGGTAGAAAAGAACTGGAAATTGTGGGGATGTCTTTCATTTGGGGAATGGCTGAAGAAACTATGGAATATGATCATGATGGAACACTATTGTACTATAAGAAATTAGTTTTATTACTATTTATGATTATTTATGATTTATTATTATTAATGATCTTAGAAAGACATGGATAGACTTGCTTAAGATAATGAAAGGAGAAAAGAGCAGAACCAAGATAATGTTGAATGCAATAACAGCAATGTTTTTCAAACAACTTTGATTAAGTCAGTTTGATTATTATAAATGCCCAAATTAACTACAAAGGACTTAAGAAAGAAGAAGTTATCTGTATCCAAAGAAACAACTGATAAAGAGATAAAAAGAAGTATGTATGGGATGATTTCACATATATACATAGGGGGTGGGGGGAGATGGGTGCATGTGCATCTATATTGGAGGGAAATGGAAAAAAAAAGAAAGTCACATGATTTTTAAAAGGAATAGCTATTTGTACATAATAGATTTATTGTTTCATGTACAATCATATTAATTTATATTCCTTTATGTTATGGAAATACTTGTTCTATTTCTTAATAATTTAAAAAAATATGAAAAAGTGGAATGGAAAAAGGTTGCTCTTTGGGCTGGTTTTTCACTGGACTCTGCTTTGCTACTAGCTCTTGCTAGTGTCTGCTATTGTTTCCAGTTGCTGAAGAGACTTTTAATGGCTCTTCTTACTTTTGGGGGTGTTGTAGTGGTGAGACAATAGAGGTTAAGTGATTTGCCTAAGGTCACACAAGTATTAAATATCAAGTGCCCTGAGACCAAATTTGAATTCAGATCCCCTTGATTCCAGAGTGAGTACTCCATTTACTGTGCCACTTAGCTGCCCCTGGAGAGGTGAAATCTGTGGCTCGACCATTTCACCTTCTGAGAGTGCTTACAAAACAGTGTTCATACATTGATGTGGGAAATGGGGGAATGTGTAGATAATATCCCAGTCACTAATACAGGTAAACAATGTGTGACTTATCAACCAGGAGAAGCAGTAACATCAGGTTTACTGATATAATCTCCTAATAGGCAATCTGATGATAGTTGCCCAGATTCTAACTCCCAACAACAGAATCCAGGAATATTCTAAACAGCAGCTGTGACAGCTGACCAACCTATGCTCACTACCTATGTAAAAGGCACACCATTAGAAGGATTGGTAGACACAGGTGCAGATTGTATAGTCATTAGAGGTGCCAACTGGCCCAGTCACTGCCAAAGATTAAGGCAGACACCTACATGTCTGGTGTAAGAGGATCAATAGCAATTGAAGTTAGTACTACTTCTTTGAGATGGACATTTGAAGTTGAAACAGGCATTTTTACTCCTTTTATAGTCGAAAAAATCCCCATCAATCTGTGGGGAAGAGACATTTTACAACAATTAGGATTATAAATGAGTACTTTGTTTTTTTTAGGCAGGGCTGCTGTTGAAAGCCTAACAACACTCTCATCTGTTCCAAATCAATGGAAAACTGATACACCAGTGTGGATAGAACAGTGACTTTTGGCTAGTGATAAAATTCAGACCTTATTAGATATAGTACAGGAGCAACTTGACCAAGGATACGTACAATCTTCTCTAAGTCCTTGGAATTCCCCAGTATTTGTTGTAAGAAAGAAATCTGGAAAATGGAGGATTTTGACTGATTTAAGAAAAATAAATGAACAGATGGAAATTATAGGAGCTCTTCAGCCTGAATTTCCATCTCCTACTCAATTGCCTGGAGAATGGCCTCTTTAGGTTATAGACATTAAGGATTGTTCTATTCTATCCCTCTAGATAAGGAGGATATGAAAAGATTTGCCTTTTCAGTGCCCAGTGTTAACTTAGCAGAACCTTATAAAAGATATGAATGGACAGTTTTGCCAAAGGGAATCAAAAACAGCTTTACTATGTGTCAAATGTATGTTGCTGCTTCTCTTAGTCCAGTAAGAAAAGCATTTCCAAAAGTAATGTTATTACATTACATGGATGATATATTGGAATGTGAACCTGAGGAACAAATGTTAAAAGCATGTCTACTAAAGACCATAAAAACACTAAGGAACTACAAATTGCATATAGCTCCAGAAAACATTCAAAGACATGCTCCTTTTCAATATTTAGGATATGAAGTATACCCTAAGGTGCTTACAGTACAAAAACTTTCCTTAAGAACAGAGAAACTTTAAACACCTTAAATGACTTTCAGAAATTGATAGGAGATATCCAATATCCATTGGATATTCCAGTATTAAATTACCTATCAATTGCAACCATTATATGACATTTTAAGGGGAGACAATGCTTTAAACTCACCATGCCAGCTTGCAAAAGAAGCTCAAGTGGCTTTGAGAGAAATTGAACTGGCTTAATCCAATGTGGTTGAAAGAATCACTCAAAAACCCTTGGAAATATCAGTTTTTGCTACACAAAAGGCACCCACAGCAGTCCTTGATCAAGGAGACAGTGTGATAGAATGGGTGAACCTCTCAGTACAACCAGAACAAAGCCTTACCCAGTGCTTGTGGCTAGAATTTTATTAAAGACTATTAAGCAAGCGGTATAATTATCTGGGATAAGACCTGACTAGATATACACCTTTTATACAAATACACAAATTAATGTATGCTGTGAAACCATCCAAGAGTGGCAAATTTTATTGGCCACAGCTCCAAATTTTACACATGACCCTCCATTAAAGATAACTGGACTATTACATAAATGGAAAATGGATTCTTGAAGAAAAAGTTTCTAAAGTTTCTCTTAAAGGACCAACTATCTTTATAGATGCATCCAAACATAACATGTGTGCTATATACTCTCATGACTTAACTATAAAGAAAGGAGTCAGAACCCTTTTTCAATCCACTCAGCAGAATGAATTGTATGCAATCATTTTAGCTCTTACTTATTATCCAGGAGATATAAATATAATATCTGATTCGGCCTATTCAGTAGGTGTGGTACAAAGAATTGCCACAGCCCAGATAAAATTTGTAGATTCCAATATATATCAGCTTTTCAAGGAACTTCAAGAGCAAATGAGAAAGCATCCAGGTAAGATTTATATCTTGTACATCCACTCACATAGTGGACTTCCAAGTCCTATTTTTGATGGTAATTCAAAGGCAGATAGCCTTAGCCTAACATGTTGGCTGATACTCCTTTATTTCAGGCAACCCAAGAATCTCATTCTAAATATCATCAGGCTGCTAGAGCTTTACATTTGCAATTTGGGATAACAAAAAAGGAAGATAGGAACATAGTAAAAGCCTGTACAGCTTGCCTTCCTTTCCATGCTCCTACACAGCCTTCAAGGAAGAGCCCTCCTGGTTTGAAACCCAATGAAATTTGGCAAAAGGATGTAACCCATTACAAATCTTTTGGTCATCTGTCTTTTGTCCATATTGTAGTAGACACCTTTTCAGGATTTACTTTTGCAATACCAGCAGCAAAAGAGACAGCCTGAGTGGTCACTGAATTCCTTATACAAGCATTTGCAATTGCGGGTGTGCCACAAGCAATAAAATCCGATGATGGCCCTGCATATACTTCTAAACATTTTGCACACAGTATCACACCACTGGCATATCTTCCAATCCTCAAGGACAGGCAATAGTAGAGAGGGAAAATAGAGATATCAAGACACTCCTCCAAAAACAAAAGAAAGGGGAAGGCAAGGGTAATCCTAGAGAACGTCTAAATTTAGCTCTTTCTACTTTTTCTACTTTATATAATTAACTTCTTGATTTTTGATAATGATGCACTGGCTCCAGCAAACAGGTTTTATAACCCACCAGAAGGGCAGTGTCCAGTGCGAGCAGCTCCATTATCTTTAAATAATCATGAGGTGATGTGGAAAGATCCAGAAAGTGGTGAATGGAAGAGATCAGATAGGTTAACTGCTTGGGGAAGAGGGTTTGCTTGTGTCTCTACAGATGGAGAAGGAATCGGATGGGTGCCAATGAGCCATATTCGCCTTGTCCATCAGAGAGAGATGGACAAATGAGAAGATCCAAGAAACATTGGGTGGTTCTATCACTGATTGTTCCCTGCCCCCTCCCCGAAAGTGCATGGTAGTTATGGCAATTGACTCATGGACATCAAAAATTGTTAATGAGACTGATGCAGTACTTCAAAACCCTCAAGAATCATTGGAATCCTTGAGACATGAAAAGATTGTTGAAAACCCTTAAGAAGCATTGGATTCCCTGAGACTTGATAAGACTGTTGCAGGACTTCAAAAACTTGTGGTGATCATTGGATTCCCTGACAAATGAAGTAATGTACAATAGATTGGTTTTGGACAGTCTTTTGGCTGCCGGAGAGGGAGTATGTGTAATTGTTATTTACATACCCTCCTTCTAGGACTTCTGGAAATATTTTACAGCACTATGTTGATTCATATTGTTTGTTATATCACTACTTGCATGTACAATTCATATTTGTTACACCACATTGAGCCTGCACTGGCTATGAGGAGAGTCATCACTACTAGCCTGTGCTTTATTGCTATGTGCTTATGTAATACTTCCCATACTGGTGGATTTGTGTTTAGTAAGACTTTTCAGTCCAGAAACCTGCTAACAACATCTGGCTTGACTCCCCACTTCCCATTGATACTTTTCATCTCTCTTCCTGAGAAGTCAGGAGGGATGGGGGGGTAGGGGGAGAGTGATCACCTCCTTTTGGTGTTTTCACCTTTTTTCCTGAGAAGTCAGGGATGGTGTGACCACCCATGTTCTAAAACAAAAGAAAGGGGGGAGATGTAGAAGGCTGAAATCCCAAACAGATATGCTTGAATCATACAACCAAGCACTTAAGGCTAATTACCTATTTGATAAGCGATAATAGCCCTAAATACATATTTAGATGAGATGGTGGTGTGATGGCGCTCCTCACTATTGGTGCTTGCTGAATGTTTGGTGTTGAGATAATCATAGGCAAGGATTGGAGGGCTGGAGGAAAGAAGTGAGAGTCACTTGGCAGCAAGAGGAGGCGAGAGGCTGGAAACTCCAGACTCCAGAATCCAGGACACATCTTTGGCAAGCCTCGTGTCAGCTTGCCTGCCTCCTTCACTTCTCCTCTCATAGACCAAGGACTTTGATTTATCCTAATCCTGAGCCCTTCCAGGGAGCAAGTCCGGCCATTATAATATGGTGCTCAGAATTCTATGAAAAGCAGTTACTCAAATAATGTGATTCTGGATGCTGAGATAAGAAATTGTTCATTTTGAATGAGACAAATAGTAGCTCCCAAGAGCAATATACAACAGAATTGTTCTACAGGATTTATGCAGTTTATCTAATTATAGAGGAAATGTGAAAATGCTAATCATAATCTAAGAGAAAATATGAAAACATCAATCATAATCCAAGATGAGATAATTTGCTGAGAGGAACCCACACAGAGAGAAAGACCCAGAAACAGAGAAAGACAAAGACAGAGACACAGAGAAGCAGAGAGACAGAGATGATAGAGGCAGAGACAAAGCTGAAAGGACAGATTTCAGACCCTTGTTTGATAAAATAATTAATAGTATAATGGTATTGAGGAGTAAGTTACAATGAACAGAGAAACAAGTTGAGAACAGACAATTGGATAAATCACCAGCATACTGACTAGTTTGTCTGAGATGTCATACGGGGGGTGGGACTACTTAAGCTCAGTATAGATCAACTGTTTACCAAGCATCTGTTCAATACAAAGGCCATGACCTGTGATGAACTTTTATTGAGGTTCCTGAGGCAGAAACTATTTACATTTCTACTATTGTTAATGTGAACATGTGAGTTCACAAACTCTTAGGTTTCTATGTGTGCCAACTCTCCCCATGCTTATCTGTGGATTATAATATTTTTTTTTTTGAATTTTATTTGGGCTTTATTGCTATCTGTACTTTATTGTTAAATAAATTACTATATTTAAGTTCTAAAGATGTCATCATTGTGATTGGCTTGCTTTGTATAAATTGGAAGGCTCAGGAAGTATTCCATTTTGTTAGGAGAATGTCTTTCCATCACAACAGAGTTGCTCCTAGAACTTTGGGATAATGGAATATAATATATAATGATCTTTTTCTGGGCATTTAGGCAAGTCAATGTGATACAAGTCAGTATAAATGAGTTAGTTCAGAGAGTGTCCATATATTTATTTGAAAGATGTAAAGTGTTTCCTAGTTCTTTTCCTACTTCATGCTTGACTATGTAAGCAATTCACAAAGATTATCCCAATTTCCTCTTGTTTTGTCAATTTTACAATTTTTTATGGTAAAATAATATTACAAGACATACATATACTATACCTGTTGATCTATTCCCAAATAGTTTGACAGTATTTTGGCTCCTTTAAAAAAAAAAGTTGCTGTAAATATATTTTCAAACGAGTTATTTCATTCTTTCTTTGAGGTATCTTTGAGATATAAACATAGTAATGATATAGCTGGGCCAAAGAGTTTGCATGACTTTAGTTTATGAGACTTCTTTGGAAAATTGCTTTCATTTTAGACAGGATCAAGTCACATATTCACTAACAGTTCACAATTGTGCCTATTTCCCTGCAGTCTATGCAAAATTTGTTTTTTTTCTTCTTTTGAATCTTTACCAATCTATATGAAGCAGAACTTAAGAGTTCACTTAATTTGCATTTCTCTAGTTATTAATGATTTAAAGTTCTCTTGAACATTGTCTGGAATATACTGGGTACTTAATTGAATTTTTAATAGCTTGGATTTCTTTCTTTGAAAACTGTCTTCATATTTTTTGACCATTTCACTGAGATGATTTCTTTACTCTCAAATATCTGTAGCAACATTTTTGGTTGATGTTGAATTATTATTAATTTTTTTTTGCTCTGTGTTTGTTGCTTTAGCTCCTATCATTTTGTCCTTTTGATTTTTGTTTTCAATTGCTGTTTTACATTAATCAAGAATTTCTGTTATGAGTTTGTTTTTTAGATTCCTTTTTATGTTTCTTTATTTCTGCCTTAATTTGAAATTTTTCAATGCCCTTCTTCAGATCTTTAATAATTTTCTATTATTATTAATATTTTATCACAGTTATCTAATTCTTCTCATACTTTTAATTGATCAAATTAGAAATGATCTTAAGATGATGCATTACCTATATAATATATAATTATAGTTATAGAATTGCATCTCATGAAGTTGACAGCAAACTTCTCTGCTTCTGGCTAACTATGTGTGCTGAATATGTGCTGATAGATTCAACTGCTTTGGGATAGTAAAACAAGCTTTATGCTGGTTTATGCTGGTTAAGACCTTAAAGGAAAGGGAGCTATATAAATTTTATAAAAGAAATGTGTGTTTATCTCACACATTTATTTCTCACATATTTATTTCATTATGTATGATGATTACATCACACTTTCTCTGGGTTTTCTATTAGGATAGGGAAGGAGCAACTTATTCTCTCCCCAAACCCAACAGAAATTGTAAACTGCAAGTCATACCCAAACTTCTTGCCCTTAGATGAAAAAACAGGACTACTATAATTAAGGTGTCAATTCAAGGAAGACCAAGAATCACATGGGATAATTCAAAGTGATCCTAAAAAGGTAGATGTTTTGATTAATATGATGAGCATTTTTTTTTAAGTTTCATCATCCTTGGTTAAGAGGAACATATTGTCTCTTATGCACTACAAAATAGATTGATGTTAAATTCAACCCCCAAAATATGCAATTCTCATTAGAATATCATCCTTATTGTTTAGTTCAGCAATCATATGATTATGATGAATATAGACATTGCTTTCTTTTTATAAAGCTTTTTATTTTCAAAATATATGCATAGATAATTTTCAACATTTACTCTTGCAAAATCTTGTATTCCAGATTTTTTCCTCTTCTTTTTCCCACTCTCTTCCTTAGATGGCAAGTAATACAATATATGTTAAACACATGCTCTTCTTCTATACATATCTCACAATTATCAGGCTGCACGAGAAAAAATATAGACTTAAAAAAAAAAAAAACAAAGGAACAAACAAAAATCCAACAAGTCCCAACTATATGGAGAAAGAGGCATTGGAAAAATTTTAACATTGGCCCTTATCCCCAAATGGAAGCCTTTACTTGTTTAATTCTATTCTCTCCTAGAGCTAAGGCTCCTATTCAGGAATAAGACTAAATGTTTCTTGTCTGCTCTAATACTCAAAGCCCTTGTATATGCCAACCACAAAATTTATCTCTTTTAGAGGATTTAGCAAGAGACTTTTCTCATTCCTCCAAGTGTCCTCTGTTACTAGGTTAATGACCTCTGAGTTCAAGTTGTATATACTTCTCTTATACCAGGAAGGGCCATCAGTGAACCATGATAAACAATATTCCTCAAGAGCTAAGTCTTCATAGACAAGAGAACCATTGGTATTACAGAGAGAGTGAAGGATTGGGCTTGACATTGGAAATCTTAACCTTTGGTAACATCATAGATTATTTGTGAAAGGCACTAATACCTAAGTAACCCAGATAGTTATATTCCTGACTAAATAATTTCCATTTAATAATAGAAATCTCCTGTGTCCTACTCATATTGTTAGAGGATCCATGCTACATCATCCAACTCAAAATTGATAACTATGAGATGAAGTATAAGGATATGATCCTTTTTTATCCATTCAATAAGTAGCAACCAGGATCCAGTAGTTGCAAATGACAAATTTTTAACTATCTACTTTAGGTGCTTATGTCTCTAGATATCTAATCATTATTCAATCTAGCAGATTACAGGTGCCTGTCAAAAGTTCCACTCAGCTTAGTCTTTATGAACAAGGGCTTTCAATATTTTTAACACCACTTTTTTCCCAAGCTACAGTGACTTGGGCATATAGCTTCAAGTCTTCCTGAGATTTAGAATCACTGGTGTCTGGAAAGAACCTTGGCCCTTACCTCCTTTCATAGTTCCTAAAATCTGAATAGAAAGATTTGGGTGGCTCAGAATAAACAATTGCAGTGAGGCACTGATCATATGAAGAAGGAACTTTAAAAGATGTTCTAAATATTGGTAAGGAAAAAGGAACTTTATTGCCCTGATCCCTAATTCCCTATTATAATTTTACTTACTCCCCCAGAGACTGAACATTAAACACCTTATTCATCTGAAATTTCAAAACTCATAAGCAAAGTTCATTACAAGAATTATCATTCTCTACTAATAACATCAAGTCTCTTTCCATTATCCTCAGGGAGCCTATTTGTGTGGCCTAGAGAAATAATGTGTTGTTCCAATCTCCTTGTTCAGTTTTGCCAATTGATCTTTCTCAGTATAATTGGTGGCCTGACCAAGAAGGTCCATGGCTAAAACCAGATGGAGATTCACCTAAGACAGGATCTAAATGAGCTTAAAGCATTGGTCATGGGGAATAGGAAGAGTAACTCTAGGGAGAGGACATAAATCTAGTTCATTAAGCTCATCTCTTTTTAAAATGTTACCATTTATTTTAAAAGTATTACTCTCTTTCTGTCTTTCAATATGAAACTAGCTGTAAAAGGAATTGATCTTTAAAGGACCAAGTATGCAGAATTACTCATTTTATACACCTGAAAAAGGATAGTCAGCCAGATAGCAATAAATATTTAACTATTTTAGTATATTTAAATATATCAAACACTATATTAAGTGCTAAAGATAAAAGAAAAGGTAAAGATAGCCCCTGTGGCTATAGTAAAACTCTAAGACCAGTCTTATCAACCATCTATCATTCATCATGACACTGAAATTTTTGACAATTAAAGTTTGCTGTAAAAAAAGTCATTTGAATTATAATCAAATTTAAAATACATCTTAAGAAAAAATGTTAAAAAGTAAAAACTAATAGGATATAAAATTTCTGCCCACTAAAACTAAATCATCACAATCAATCAAGCAACAAGAATTTAGCAAACATATAGCATGTACTAAGAAATACCTTCACAGTTATTTTTACTCAGTCTATCTCTTTTATTTTCTTTTTATAGGAAAACTGAACCATAACCTTGGAAACACCATGAGATGTGATAAGCTAGTATTGATCTGCAATTCTTCACAATATTTCCAGAACATCTCAATAACTGTGCTACCACCTTCCATCTCTCCTTTTTAAGGTGAATTCCTCCTTAAAGTCAAAGACTGCTGAAATGCTTTTATTTGTATCTCCAGTAAATAGAAATGTACTTGATGGCATATTAATAAATTGTCTCTCTTTATCTATATTTACTTATTTTCTTTCTTTTTATCTAAGACTTTGATAAGTTCTGGGGTTATAAAGGTAAAAATGGTTCCATATTTCCATGAAAGAAACAAGTAAATAGGTACATATAAGATTGGGATTTGGTTGTTTTCTTTCATTCTTTTTTTTTTTCTTTTTTTATTATAGCTTTTTATTTACAAGTTATATGCATGGGTAATTTTTCAGCATTGACAATTGCAAAACCTTTTGTTCCACCCCTCCCCCAGATGGCAAATAGAGCAATACATGTTAAAGATGTTAAAGTATATATTAAATACAATATATGTATACATATACATACAGTTATTTTGCTGCACAAGAATAATCGGACTTTGAAATAATGTATAATTAACCTGTAAAGAAAATAAAAAATGCAAGGAGATAAAAATAGAGGGATTGGAAATGCTATGTAGTGGTTTACACTCAATTCCCAGAATTCTTTCACTGAGTGTAGCTTTTCTATTCATTATCGAACAAATGGAACTGGTTTGGTTCTTCTCATTGTGGAAGAGAGCCATGTCCATCAGAATTGATCATCATATACTATTGTTGTTGAAGTATATAGTGATCTCTTGGTCCTGCTCATTTCACTCAGCATCAGTTCATGTAAGTCTCTCCAGGCCTTTCTGAAATCATCCTGCTGGTCATTTCTTACAGAACAATAATATTCCATAATATTCATATACCACAATTTTTTCAGCCATTCTCCAATTGATGGACATCCACTCAGTTTCCAGTTTCTGGCCACTACAAAGAAGGCTGCCACAAACATTTTTGCACATACAGGTCCCTTTCCCTTCTTTAAGATCTCTTTGGGATATAAGCCCAGTAGTAACATTGCTAGGTCAAAGGGTATGCACAGTTTGATAACTTTTTGAGCATAGTGCCATAGTTCTGCCATTTCTAAGTTTATTGCTTCTTCATGCATTTATTACATATAGTTAGCCTTAAACCATGTGAGTGAGTATAAGTCTTTCTTTTAACAGCTATAAATTTGCAAATCAAAGAGTAAGTCAATTTCAGCAGCAACCACTTGTGATTCCTTGACAGAGACCCTTTCCTATTTTCTCCTTAGCACTGGAAAGCAGAATTGGATAGCAAATTATCTAACAAAGTGTTACAATGCATAAATAGGAGCTTAAGCGCTCCTGCTTTGAGATTTCTACAGCCATATGGCTTTCTGTTTCAGAATTCCTAACTCATTAAAAGCAATGTTTGATAGTTCCTTCACTTAGCTGGTAATTTGTTTTGTGTCTATGAATCTGCAAAATCATTAGATCTGCTATAGTAACGAGGTATGTGACAACAAGATCACAAAGATCCCTCCTCAACTTTTAAAAGTTCTCTAACTTCATCTTCGGTAGATCTTTCTGGTTTATCCTTTTTTCTTTTCTTCCTCTGTCTTTTCCCATATGTATATATTTAATGGATAAGGTCCATTGTTTTCCATTTTGAAAGATACTATACTGATACATGAAATTGTAAGTAGGTAGGGAATATTATTCTTCATTTTGTGAAAGAATAAACTGATGTGTAAAACAGTTAGTTACATAAAAGCACTTAGCACAGAATCTATGTAAAAGTTATTAATGAATTTAAACCAACAGTATATATACATATGCTGTATATATACAGTTATGTAAAATATATTTCCATATTAGTACATTATGAAAGAAAACCTAGGCCTCTTTTACATTCCTCCCCCTCAAGCCACACACACACACACACACACACACACACACACACACACACACACACAAATAAAGTTTCTTTAAAAAGCATGGTTCAGTCTATATTCAGACTTTATCAGTTCCGTTTCTGTAGGTGGGTAGTAGTTTTCATGATCAATTATACATATTTCTTTCTGCCTTTCCAGTTGGATAATATTAGAAGCTTGATATTCCTTTTCCTTCTATTCCTCCCCTTCCTTCTTTTTATGTATCAAAGATTGAAGTTTTGTCCAAGATCTCTTAAGATTTGAGCAGTCATACATGACTAAAATAAAATCATTTTCTAGTCTTCTTGTAAAATGGCCCCTATGATCCAACATAGATGTTATTCTTTGGTGCTTCAGTGGGCTTAAAAATATAATTTACTAATAAAAAGTAAATCATTCTTGAGAGTCTAGATCAGAATTGAAATCTGATATGTGTACATATGTGGAGAACTCACACAAGGGCAAGTGCTCACAAGGGGGTCAGAAGAAACAATACAAGGACACCCTCAAGGTCTCTCTTAAAAACTTTAGAACTGATTGTATGACATGGCACAGGACTACCCAGAATAGTGTGCTAACATGAGAGAGGTACTGTACTCCCCGAGCAAAACAGTATTGAATTAGCCAGAAGAAACATGAAATAGGGGCAAAATTAAAGAACCTACCCCAAATGTTCATAGGAACTGTTAGAGTCAGACCTGTGGCAGATTATTCTGAGTTCATATTGGTTTGATCAGCCAAAGTCAGACACACTATAATTCAACTCAAATATAGTGACATTTTGGACCTCTTCAAGTATGTAGGACAACAACTAATTAACCAACCATATTTATATCTTCCTCAAATTCCCCTTCCAAAAATGTAATAATAATATGTTTATATGCAAAAACATTTATATTAGAATATAGATATTTTCTAGAATCAAAAAGATAAACCTTTTAAATAATGAGCAAGAAAATCACAGAGACATCATAAAAATCTTTTGGTACTCTCCTAGATTTTAAAATGGCAAAGGCAATCTTTGTTCCATTTAGTGAAGACTTTGACCGTGTCCTGTACTCCCAGAACTCAGGGCTCAGGACTCTCCTATAGCCCTCATTGACTATGCCACCTTACTCTCATGCCCATGTTCTTTTGCATGATCCTTACATATCCTTGTGTTTCAAATTTTTCCCTTTTCCCACCATCCCCTCCCCTAGATGGAAAGCAATCCAATATATGTTATACATATTAAAATATATATTAAATCTAATATGTGTCTATTTGTGTACTATTATCCCTGCATAGACTGAGACTGTGATTCCTTTTCCAAAATTCTCAGGCATGACTTACTTCACCCTTGATTGACAGATCATAATGGTCCTCCTCCTCCAGGTACAAAGTAATACCCTCTTTGAAAAGCTACAAACTGCACACTTTGAGTTTAAGACCTTTATTTTCATCCAAGAGGCAGCTAACCTGAGCATTCTATAATCTCATTCTGAAGATTTGCCTAATATGACAGAATAAAGAGGCTAAGAGAGTATCTAAATCTTCAGAAAGAAAGAACTGATCCCTTGTAAGAACTGTTTAAGTTTTATATTGAAAAGAAATATGAAGATAATTCTTTTTGAGGGGTTGTAAATCATCTTTTCTTTTTTCTTTTTTTTAATTTTTAAAGCTTTTTATTTTCAAAATATATGCAGGGATAATTTTTCAACATTGATCCTTGCATATCCTTGTGTTTCAAATTTTTCTCTCCTTTCTCCCCACCCCCTCCCCTAGATGGCAAGCAATCCAATATATGTTAAACATGCTAAAATATATGTTAAACCCAATATATATAAACATATTTATACAATTCTCTTGATGCACAAGAAAAATCAGATCAAAAAAGAAAGTAAATGAGTAAGAAAACAGAATGCAAGTGAACAACAAAAAGAGTGATAATGTTATGTTATGATCCACATTCAGTTCTCACAGTTCTTTCTCTGGTTTAGATGGTTTTCTTTATTACAAAATCATTGGAACTGGTATCAGTCATCTCATTGTTGGAAAGAGCCAGATTCATCAAATTGATTGGAATATTGATGTTGCCATGTACAGTGATCTCCTGATTCTGCTCATTTCACTTAGCATCAGCCTTTAACTCTCTCCAGGCCTCTCTAAAATCATCCTTCTGATCATTTCTTATACAACAATAATATTCATATACCTTAACTTATTCAGCCATTCTCCAACTGATGGACATCCACTCAGTTTCCAGTTTCTTGCCATTATGAAAAGGGCTGCCACAAACATTTTTGCACATGTGGATCCCTTTCCTTCCATTAAGATATCTTTAGAATATAGGCCCAATAGAAACATTACTGGGTCAAAGGGTGTGCACAGTTTTGTAATCTTTTGATCATAGTTCCAAATTGCTCTCCAGAATGGCTTAGATCTGTTCACAGTTCCACCAACAATGTATTAGTGTCCCAGTTTTCCCATATCCCTCCAACATTCATCATTATCTTTTCTCATCATCTTAGCGAATCTGAGAGGTATGTAGTGGTATCTCAGAGTTGTCCTAATTTGCATTTCTCTGATCAATATAATCATATGATACTCCTTTATTTCAAGAAGCCCAAGAATCTCATTCTAAATATCATCAGGCTGCTTGAGCTTTACAATTTGGATTAACAAGAGAGGAAGGTAGAAGTATAATAAAAGCCTGTACAGCTTACCTTCCTTTCCACACTCCTACACTCCCTCCAGGGAAGAACCCTCATGGTTTGAGACCCAATGAAATTTGGCAAATGCATGTGACCCATTATAAATCTTTTGGTCATCTGTCTTTTATCCATGTTGTACTAGACACCTTTTCAGGATTCAGGATTCATGGATTTTGCAATACCAGTAGCAAAAGAGATAGCCTGGATGGTTACTGAATTCCTTATACAAGAATTTGCAATTATGGGTGTGCCACAACCAATAAAAACAAATAATGAACCTGCATATAATTCTAAACATTTTGTACACTTTTGTGAACAGTATAAGATTTTACACACCACTGCCATACCCTTTAATCCTCAAGGACAGGCAATAGTAGAGAGGAGAAACAGACATTAAGATGCTCCTCCAAAAACAAAAGAAAGGGGGAGCCACAGATAAACCTAGAGAAATTCAAAATTTAGCTCTTTATACAATTAACTTCTTGATTTTTGATAAAGATGCACTGGCTCCAGCAGACAGGTTTTATAACCCATTGGAAGGGCAGTGTCCAGTGTGAGCAGCTCCACTCTCTGTAAATAATCACCAGGTGATGTGAAGAGACCCAGAAAGTGGTGAATGGAAGGGACCAGATAGGTTAACTGCTTGGGGGAGAGGGTTTGTTTGTATCTCTACAGATGGAGAAGGAATCAGATGGGTGTCAACGAGTTGCATTCGCATTGTCCATTGGAGAGAGATGGAGCAGACACTTGAAATGAAGAAAACCCAAGAAATATTGAGTGGTTCAACCACTGAAAAGAGCATGGCAGTTATGGTGACTGACTCATGGACCTCAAAAATTGTTGGACTTCAACACCTTTAGGAATCATTGGAATCCCTGAGACATGAAAAGATTGTTGTAGGACTTCAAAACCCTCAGGAATCATTGGATTCTCTGAGACATGATAAAACTGTTGTAGGACTTGAAAACTCTCAGGAATCATTGGATTCTCTGAGACATGATAAAACTGCTGCAAGATTTCAAAATCTGCAGGAATCATTGGATTCCCTAACACATAAAAAGACTGTTGCAGGACTTCAAAAACTTGCGGAGATCATTGGATTCCCTGACACATGAAGTAATGGACAATAGATTGGTTTTGGACTATCTCTTGGCTTGGAGGCAAAATTGTGATAACACCAAGGACTTTTACTTATCCTGACTCCGGCTGTTCCTGAGATCTCCAGGGAGCTAGCCCAGACTTTACAAGGATTCACAGGTTTGGGGGCTCCAGAGAATCAACCCGCCCCTTAAAGGTACAGTCCCCTTGAAACTTTTAACAGGCTTTCTGGGTTCCACACTATGCATGGTTCTTAATAGGAAAGTTTACTCATTTCATTTTTGAACCCAACAATTTGATTTGTTTAGTATTGATATTACTTCATTTTCTATGATACCCTTTAGCAAGATCTTTCCTATCTTATCTCATTTTAATTATATCTATTTTAAGCTTTTGCTTGCTCAGGATCACTACTTTTGTTTTTGTTTTTGTTTTTTTTAATTTTAGCTGAAGCTTAATGGATTCTGCTTCAGCCTTTTATCTTTACTCTGTATATATTACTCACTTTAAATGTTTTTTTTTTAAACAACATATTGTAGGATTATGACTTTTAATCCAGTCTGCTATCTGCTTCTGTTTTATGGGAGAATTCATTGCAGTTAAAATTACTAATTCTATATTTCCCTCAATCTTATTTCTCCCAAGTTGTACTTTTCTCTTTCCTTTCCCCCCTTCCCACCTCCCCATTGTTTTGCTTCTAAACATCTCTTCCCTCATATTGCCTTCCTCTTTTATAACTTTCTTATCCCTTCCCCAACCTTTTTTCACTATAGGTGAGACAAGTTTCTCTATCAAACTAAATATGTATGATATTCTCTCTTTGAGCCAAATTCAATGAGATGACGGTTCACACAATTATCACCACCACCCCCTTCTTTCCCTCAACTGTAATATATCTTTTTTGCCTCTTCTGTGATGGAATTTACTCTGTTTTACTTCCCCTTTCCTTTTCCAGTAGAATCCCTTTTCTATCTCTAGCTTTTTTTAATATCATGATAATAAAGTCAAATTATACTTATACCCTCTATGTATACTGCTAACAAAGTTACAGTTTTCAAGAATTAAACATATCATATTTTAACCTTTAAAAACAAGATTCTTTTTCCTTTTTCTGCTTATCTTGAGTTCTGATTTTGAAGACCAAATTTTCTGTTCAGCTCTGTTTTTCATCAAAAACAACTGAAAATCCTTGATTTCATTGAATATTCTTCTTTCCCCTTAAAAGATAATGCTTAGTTTTGTTTTGTAGCGCTTGCTTGGCTGTAGTCCATACTCCTTTGCTCTCTGAAATATCATATTCCAGGCTCTTTGAACCTTTATAGTGGAAGCTGCTAGGTCCTGAGTAATTCTGATTAAGGTTTTCTCAATATTTGAATTTTTTCTTTTCGGCCACTTGCAGTATTTTATCCTTGATCTGATAATTCATTATAGCTACATTATTCCTTAGAGTTTTCATTTTGAGGTTTCTTTCAGGAGGTGATTGGTAGATACTTTCAATGGCTATTTTACCCTCTGGTTCTAGGATAGCAGGGAAGTTTTATTTGATGATTTCTTGAAAGATGTTGTCAGGGCTCTTTTTTATCATAGTTTTCAGGTAGTCCAATAATTCTTAGATTGTCTCTCCTACATCTATTTTCCAGAATAGTCATTTTTCCAATGAGGTATTTTAAATATTCTTCTACCTTTTCATTTTTGAGGGTTTTAATTGACTGATTCTTGATGTCTCATTAATGCATTCACTTCCATTGTTCAGTTCTAAAATTTAGTAAATTATTTTCTCAGCTTTTTTTTAACCTTCTTTTGCATTTGGATAATTAACTTTTAAATAAGTTGTTTTGTTCATTTGATATTTTTCCATTTCACCAATTCTATTTTTAAGGGGTTGTTCTCTTTTTCCATTTCACTACTTCTGTTTTTCAAGGAATTGCTTTCTTTTTTCATTTCACCAAATCTATTTTTTAAAAAGTGGTTTTCCTCTGTATATTTCCCCCCATTTAACCAATAGTATTTTTTAAGAAGTTTTCTTCAGACAATTTCTGAGTTTCCTTTTCCAAACTCTATTGCAAAGTTCTCATTTCCAGGACCTCTCTACCCAGGACCTCCCTGTGCTGTACTGGGTCTCATTCTCCCTCTTGCTTTATTGAGACAGACCTAGGCAAAAGTCCTTCCAAGATATCTTTTATTGGAAATTAGTTACATTCCAAATATTTGTGGGTTCTGTTGCTCCAAGTTCAGAGACCTGATCTGTTGTTGATTCTGAGGGAATTAGGAAGAGCTCAGGTCAAGTCCTGCCATCTTGGGTCCATTCTCTCCCTCCCTGCCCCGCCCCATTGCATATATTTTCACACCTTTTCAATATATTATAGCTTTTTTCTCTCTTCTTATTCTTTTAAAAAATAATATTTATTACATGGGATAGCTTTGTGGGATGTGGAGGTAAAAGAAATCTGGGTAAAATTATGATCATGTGAAAACAAACCAAGACAACCACAAAACCTTCTTAAACAAAAAAAATTGGCACATAATGAAAACATAGGAACAAAAAGATAATGTAATTAAATTATCATCTTGAAAGCTAAGGTTAAATAAAACAAAAGCCTAGACACTATATTTCAAACAATCTTATATAAAAACTCTCCAGATCTGTAGAGGGTCACAGATAGTGGGGGAACTCTGGGTAAGGTATAAGACCCTTCAGCCCAGAGAGAACCTGCTGACAATGTCAGCTTTGCCTCCTCATTTTCCCTAAGGACTCTCACCCTTCCTGGGAAGTCAAGGAGGATGTGACCACCTATGTTCTACTTGAAGCAAGGCATACTTACAGTAAGGAAAGGTATTTACATATCAATAGTAGGGTGTTTATAGTTAGCACTTGTGCAATGTGCTGTGGTGATGTAATGCTACTATATTTGGCACTTGCTCAGTGTGATGTGGTAATGTAATGGTTCTCTAGTTGGCACATGCTCAGTGTGCTGTAGTAATGTAATCATACTAAGATATTTAGGGGCTGAGAGGACTGGAAATAAATGGACTCCATCTTTGACCAGCCTGGTGGGTCTCCTTCCTTCATCACTCCTCCACTAAGACCAAGGACTCAGGCCTTGAGCTCCAGAGAGGTAGTCTGGACAGTATATTTTGGCATCCAATGTGGAGGCTCTTGAAAGCATAGTATATTTTGGCACCCCAATTTGGGGGGTCTAGAAAGTACACTACACAGATCTATTAGAATAAGAGGACAAAGTAAAAAGAATACACCAATCTTCTCCTGAATGAAATTATCAACAGAAAAGTCCCAGGCATATTATATACAAAATACAGCATTTCCAAGAGGAAACAAAAAAGAAACCTACTAAAAATATCCAGAAAAAAGTAGTTCGAGTACCATGGGATCACAATTAGAATCATACAAAATTGAGCATTTCTACTACAAATGAAAGTAGATAAAGGAATTAATGAAACCCAACCAAGAAAAACTTATTCTACAAAGCTGAATAAGAGAAGGTAAAGTAATGAACATTTTTTTGTGTACTATGTGCCAGGCACTATACTAAGTGCTCTACAAATGTTATCTCATTTGATTATCACAATTACTTTGTGAGGAAAGTACTATATATTATGACCCCCATTTTATAGTTGTGGCAACTGAGGCAGACAGAAATTAAATAGCATGTCCAGGGTCACATAATTAGTTAGTTTCTGAAGCTGTGTAATTCAAGTCTTCATGACTCCAGACCCACAGAGGTGCTGTGCTATCTTTAGTGGAAGAGAAGATGTCACACATTTCTGATGAAAATACCAGGACTAGGCATGAATTTTAAAATGCAAGTTCAAGACTAAGGAAAAATTTAGAAAGATAAGTTTATTTAAGCAATTACATGGGGAGTGTGATGAAGTAATGCTGTTTAAAGAAAGAAGAACCAAGTATCCTTTTAAAAGCTTAATGACTTTGAAGGATTTTAAGAGTGTTAAAAACCAAAATGAGAGGATCTGGAGGTGCATTGGTTCTGTTTTAAATGTGTGAAGAGGGGAAAAAAAAGGAAAGTTAAAAGAACAAATGTAGGAATGAGAAGGAGATGGGGCAGAATTTCTTATAATTGAGGTTTGTCAAAAGAATATATAAACATAAAGATAAAGGTTAAGTAGCAATCATCAAATGAATCTCACTGTTATCTGAACCTGAAAAAGAGTTTTGAACAACCCTCTCTACTGCCCAGCTACTTATTATTCTCTTTCCTCTTTGTCCCATAACCATAAATATACCCAAATTGTTTGTTCTAAAAATATATCAAACTAAGTAATGAAACATGCAGGATGGGAAGAGGTAAGAGGGAGAGAACAATGACAAAAAAAAAAAAAAAAAAAAAAACAGGAATTAACTGGATCCTGATGTCAAAGGAGGTATTAAACAACTAGAATCTAAAGGAGGTACCCATCATTTTGAGAATGGTTTACAAATTTTGTTATATAAATGTGATAAAATATTATTATGGCATAATAAGTGAAGGGATTATTTCAGAGAATCCTAGATAGTATGAATGGAGACATAATAACGTGAGCAGAACCAGGAGAACAAGTAATTCAATGATACTGTAAAGGAAAACAATTTCAAAAATCTTAATAACTCTGATTAATGCGATGAGGGTCTGTGATGAAGTGAGCTACCAATGTGCTGACACCAATTTGGACATCTTTAAACATGGCGAATATGAAAGTTTATCTTGTTCAAATATGCTTAGTTGTTACAATGTTGAGTTTTTCCCCTTTCTGTCAGGTTTTAATTGGGGGAGCAAAAAATAGAGATGGCAAAACAAAGTCAGGCTATTGAAACTTTTATTTATTCACTGAAAAGAACAATGAGAAATTCAAAAGAAAGCACCTAAGAGAATAGTTTTGAATGCAATGAGTAGAACTCACTCTACACTTGAAAGAATGAAGAACTTGATTATATACAGAATTTCTTTCTTTGTCTCTATTTCTGTTTGCTTCAGTCTCTCTCCCCATTTGTAGTTAAGCTCAGAATTAAATTTTTAAAAGTAAACTAAAAAAGCAAAAATAAGTACAACAGATATTTGTAATTAAAAATAAAAGTTGTAAATGAACTAAATTTCTAACAATTGGTGAATGTTTTTTATATTCTATGCTATATCAATATTGTAGCATACTACAATGCCACTAAAATTATAAATATGAGAAATAGCAAGAAATTTGAAAGTTTTATGATGTATTTAAAAATGAATAAAATAGATCCAGAAAAAATAACAAAATAATGAAGATTACTTAAAAGGAAAATGCAAAGATGAATGAACAAATAGAAATGAATAAAAAGATGATAACTAATAAGTTTTTAATGGATATTTTGTACAAGTAAATTAGTTTTAAATATAAATAGTTATAATAATACGTTTTGTCTAATTTTTAAAATGTATAACATAAAAAATTACTTGGCTTTATTAAAGGACTGAAAGGAAAAAAAAGAAAGAAAATGCATTCTTATCTTGGGCCATTCTGAATCCTGAAATCAGTTTTATTAATTCCTTAGCCTCCCATCATTCTGTCCCTTCCAAATAACAGCACAATTGACCTTCTAGTGTATCTACATAATTATTTTAGTCAAACTTTTGAGGCTTGGGTTCCTTTGAAATTAACCTCTAAGACGAAAGAAGAAAGGGATTGAGTGGAAAGAAGGAAGCAAGTAGAAAAGAGAAGAAGAATAGAGAAGGAAATAGAGAAAAGAGAGATACATAAAGTTCAGGGGAAAAATTCAATTAAGTATCCTTTTTAAAAACAAAACACCTAATTCTCTATCCTAAGGAGGATATCATCTAAAAACAGTGAGAACTTTGCAAATATCAAAATTTTCCATTTTAAACATGAAGGAAAGAATAGTGTTTTATTAGGGAAACAATCAAAATTTCTACACAGTGAATTCTACTGAATAAATTTAATAGCATAATCAGTGTAAAAGTAAATGTGTAAGTACTAGAGAACTGGGGAAAGCTCTCACATGGAAATTTATGTTTTGTGTATATATATATATATATGTGTGTGTGTGTGTGTGTGTGTGTGTGTGTATTTATACATATATATACATATATGTATATTATATTATACATATTGTGGCTGATATAAATACATGAAACATATAATTCATATCAGCTATACAAAATTCCCACTAAATATTACATGGTTTTAGTACTCTTTAGAGATAAAAACTTGAAATTCCAGCAGGTGGTGATGTTGGTACATGAAAGGAAATTCCTTTCAAGACAATAAAATGAAATAGAACACTCCCTTCTTTCCAGAGCAGAAAGTTGGGTTTTTATTTTTTCTTCACTAGAAAAGTAAAGAATCGTTAAATAAAGATTTAGCTGCTAATTTTTTAGTCTTAGGCTGGAACATAAAAGTGGTACTGTCCCTTAAAAGAATCTGTCTTTAAAAAAATAAAACTTGAGTATATCAACTGAGAATTTTTCATATAAGAATAGATACTAATCACAGTAGCCTTTTTAGCACAGACTTCAGGCAAGTTTGAGACATAGGATGTTTTTGTATGATCAGTACCTAGCATAGTACCTTGGGGAAAGTAGACAATATATACCTGTTGATTGATCACATTAGCATGTGATCACTGTCATCTGCAAATAGGCATAGAATAGATTTCCTGACATTTGACCCTTCTTGGTTGTGACTTTGTTACTAATGGTGACTTTGGACAAATCACTTAAGCTTATAATATATAAATTTGTCATTTGTATTTTTTTTTTTTGGCTTTTCTTTTAATTTCTTCTTAACATTCTATGACTCTTTAAGAGGGAAAGAGGGGAAGTTTTATATCCAGATATTTAGTACCAACATTTCTATGAAATGTCTAGGAAAAGCTATTGTCAATTAAGAATTGTTTACTGTGAATTAGACAATTCTAGTGCTTTGAAATCTTTTATTCGCACCATATAAAGTTGAGGCCTCAGTGTTCCTATTTAGTTGAAAAATCCTATTGACTTACTTTCATATAATCTGTCACATCTGCCCCCTTTGTCCACACTCACATGATTGCTCTTCTGGTTCAGACCCTCATTGATTTTTTACTATTCTATAGGCTCCTAATCTGTCTCCTTATTTCTAACTTCTCACCTCTCCAGTCCATTCTTTCAAGTTTGTTATATCAAAAACCTCTAATAACCTTCCTCCCACTCCTTGCAGTAAAGGTCATAGCTTAACTTTGAAGGTCCTTCCCAGTGTGGGTCCCAACTATCTTTCCTTCCTACTCCTCCCCTTTAAGAAATGTGTATTATGCACAAACAGGAAAAATCTTATGCAAAACTTGATCTTCCATTTCCTGCCTCAATGAATTTGTAAAAGCCTTTCTTCTCATGCCTATAGTATATTGCTCCCTCTTTTCCACCTCTCAGAATTCTATTCCCTCCATGTTCATTTTGACGGCCACCTCCTCCTTCTAGGAGACAGTTAAACCAAATTTATCTGGAGCATAAAATGCTCAGAGGAACGAGGAATGTGATACAAGATCAGAAAAGCTCAGAAAGCATCTGACTGTGGGAGACCAAGGAGCTGAACTTTTTAAAAAAATTACCACTGAGGAGGGCAGGGTAATGAAGGAGAGGTGTGGCAGGAACAGGTGTGTGATAGTTCTCCAGGGTAGCTGGCTCATAGGGAAGGAAATTCACTTACTCATAGGCTGTGATAAAAAGGCTTTTATTGTTAGAAACCAAGATAAGAGCATTCTTGGTGGGCAATATCATTGTCAAGAGAGAAGCAATTTTTGCAAAGAGACATTTTCTAAAGGCCTACTTTATACAGAAATAGAACAATAACAGAATAGGCAAGAGCACTTAAGTTTGTATATGAAAAGGTACATCCTCTGGATATTCTTCTTCCTGGTTCCAGAGGAACCATTTAAGTTTGTATAACTTTTTGTTGATATTGTAATGCCGAAGAACTGAGCAAGACAAGAGATTAGAGACCAATTCAATAGTTTATTAAATGAAGAGAAATACTGGGATCAATGGATCCATGGTTGATCCCAGGGCTAGACAAGACTATCATCTCAAAGAGTCTAGCCCCAAGTATCGGGACAGCAAGCTTTTTATAGAATAACAAGAACAAAGACATAATGGAAGTACCTAGGTGGGGATAATCTAATGGAGGGAGGTTACTGATATTCAAATGACATCTAAAATGGATAAATCTTTATCTTGTCAGACATTAAGAAGAAATGTATATAAAACCTTTATCTCAAACATTAAGAGGGAAAGGTTATAACCTAAGGCAGAATAATTAAATAGGACAATTGGAAAAACTGGGTCACAATATTAAAAAGGAAACTTTAGCACAACATTCCCCACTTTTTCTCTTGTAACTATTCAAATATTTGAATTACCTTCCTCTAGAAGGTATTAGCACCATAATTTTGAACAACCTTATGTGAAGTAAATAGACCAAATAAAAATTAAAATAAAGCTAGACCAATACAAGGACTTATGGCAAGGTCTCTCTGATAACCCTAGAGTTAATCAGCAATACACAAAGTTCCTTATTTCAATTATTTCTGACAATCAGTTGTCAGATCCTCTGCAGTTGGGGAGCATATGGACAGCTGTGGTCATTTGTGCATGACTCGGCAGGGCTCAAGGCCTGTTGTGCTGCCCATTCAGACGGGCAACCCACTCCAGGAGAAAAGGGTGAGGCTTGGAGTAGCTCCATCTGTCCCGCCCAGAGGAACAGATGGGGCTGCAGAAAGGATCAGATATCTGAGCAGATTATGCATAGTTAGACCAAGGCAGGCAAACCCCAAACTTTTAGAGGCCTCAGTATCAACTACAAGGTCCTTTTAAGTATGCTGAAATAGTAATTAAGGACCTGGGGTAACAGGAGTGGAGAAACAGATCAGAGAGACTGCCAGTTCCAAGACAGGTATCCAATTTCTGGTTGTTTCTAAAAAATAATCCCCAAAACTGAGTCTGCCAGGGCAATTCCAACAGAATAAGGGATATCAAAATAAAGCACAATCAGCAAATCATAGTCTAGTAAATTTAAGCAAGAAGTAAAGGACTTCCAATTAAATCTGAACTAGCAAGATAGAAGGTAGGGCAGAAGTGCCTAAGGAAATACACCAGTTTCTCCAATTTCCTATTTCTTCTCCTCCCTTTTTTCTTTTGGAAAGGAATTATCAAAGGACCATCCCACATATAAATCACATACATATGCATATACATAACAGACTAAAAGTCCTTTAAACATAACAGCATTAGTTACACAAGTTTAACAATTTCCATCCCAAGTCTTAAACACACAGTAATACAGTTAAAATTCTAACAAGTCAACCACTTTTCTACTCCCCCATATCAGTCCAAATTACATCAGGAAAAGTGGGCAATGGTTCTCAATTGCTGCTTCTTGCTGAAAATGGGTGAAGATGCTCAGTCTGGGAGGGGCATGGGTGTATGTAGTGTGTTGTGCTAACAATCAAAGCTTGATCTAGGTTCCAGAAGCAAGTCAATATATCTGTAATTTGACCAAATCTAGAAATAAAAACAAATCTAACAAAGAAAAGTTAGAACAGTCTGAGATAGAAAGACTGGTCCACAAAGACTGCTACAAGATGTGGCCTCTCATTAGTTATAAACCTTAAAAAAACTTGAATATCCAGACACAATATCTAGTAACCAATAGATGACCAGACTAAATACTTATTTGCGCAAGTATTTACGATGTAATGATTACAGATAACCAGATTGGAAACAGCAAGGTATAACATAATTGAATTAACATTTCTTATTGACCATTGCTCTGATTATAGGAATCACAGGAGGAAAAAATGCAGTGACATATTAACTACAAGCTCAAGAAATTTTACCTCAAGTAACAAATCCTAAACAGATATTTACCATAACCTTATCAGTTTGCTGCTTTTAGCCAAGAACCAGGTAGGTGCAACTTGATTTAAAAAATGTCTGGAACAGTTTAGAGGGAAGGAGGAGGATAGAATTCCATGTGACTACCCTTCCCCCCACTTCACCTCCAAAGAGACAGGGGGAAGGGAAGTCGAACTAAACTTCACTCCAGGCTAACTAGATGCTCCAATAGTTGAAGTAGCAGCAGTGGGGTGCCAGTTTAAATCTTTACAAAAGATCCCTACCCCACCCAACATTTAAAGTAGCAGAAATCAGTGGGTGGGTGGGGGAATCCCATAAAATCCACATGTCCAGCAGAGCTGGATTTAAAACATATAATTCATTTCTATCTCATTTCAAATAATAAAATAACATAGTTTCTTTCTCTCCTTCTGGCCCCATGTGGCCATTATTCCCAATGGACTCCTAAAGTCCAACTTGGCCAGAGTTGAAACTTTCAGAAAAGTCAGATCCCTTTCAGGGAGGTTAACAGAACTTCTTTAACAAGCTATTGTTCCTTTAAGATCTTATACTTAAAGATAACCAATTCATTTCCCAAATTTAGAATCATCTTTAAATTTCTAATTAAATGTTTTCTCCATCTGAAGTTGAATATTGAAATAACCAATTCCCAAATTTGATCATTGTTCTTAAATTTAATAGAGCTCTTAAATTAACAAAACAGACAAACAAATTACAAACAATTTAACAAAAATCACACAGAACAGAGCACAACTAGACTATCTAATAACTTACAAGACATACAGAACACTGATCCTACTTAGACTGCAAAAAGTTTTCCACTCTTTGCAGCCTCCTTCGTATCTCCTAGAGCCAGAGCAGACAAAAGAAAGCCTTTTGTCAATCCGTAGCAATTCCTAAGGAATTGTGCCAGAGCTCCCAAGAGCTCCAAACAACGACTGCAGTGTCCACTACAAGATAAGGAAAGAAAAAGTCTTTTACCTTGTCCAGAGTTCCGGATTTCTCAAGGATACCCCAATAGTGACAACCGCATCCAGTTAGATACTCATCAAGAATCAATGGCATCTTAAAATGTTTGTGGCAGCCCTGTTTGTAGTGGCTAGAAACTGGAAATTGAATGGATGCCCATCAATTGGAGAATGGCTGGGTAAATTGTGGTATATGAATGTTATGGAATATTATTGTTCTGTAAGAAATGACCAGCAGGATGAATACAGAGAGGCTTGGCGAGACTTACATGAACTGATGCTAAGTGAAATGAGCAGAACCAGGAGATCATTATACACTTCGACAACGATATTGTATGAGGACATATTCTGATGGAAGTGGATTTCTTCAACAAAGAGACCTAACTGAGTTTCAATTGATAAATAATGGACAGAAGCAGCTATACCCAAAGAAAGAACACTGGGAAACAAATGCGAACTATCTGCATTTTTGTTTTTCTTCCCGGGTTATTTTTAACTTCTGAATCCAATTCTCCCTGCGCAACAAGAGAACTGTTCAGTTCTGCAAACATATATTGTATCTAGGATATACTGCAACATATCTAACATATATAAGACTGCTTGCCATCTAGGGGAGGGGGTGGAGGTAGGGAGGGGAAAAATCGGAACAGAAACAAGTGCAAGGGATAATGTAAAAAAATTACCCTGGCATGGATTCTGTCAATATAAAGTAATTATTAAATAAAATAAAATAAAATATTAAAAAAAAAAAGGATAAGCAAAAAAAAAAAAAAGAATCAATGGCATCTCAAGGACACTCCAACAGTGACAACCTCGTATGATTATTCACACACAAGACTAAGCCAATGTGGCTTTAAAAGACACCCAGGTAGGGTCCCCTGAGTCCAGAAGACCCTACTCCCAGAATCTATAATTCTGAAAATCCAAAATCCAGATGCTAGCATACCAAACAACCAAACAAAACAAGTCTTAAGACTTAATCAGATAGTACCCCAAAAGGTACCCAGACAGACTTACTCCCCTGTGGCCAAAATGAGGGTGTCTACCATAAGGCTGTTGTGGCTGTAAACTGCTCTCTTTCCCAGAAACTCTGGAAAAAAATCCAGAAGGGCGCGACCTCTCCAGGCCAAGAATTCAGATCTGCAACCACCCTGCCCAAGGCAGAGACCCGAAAGTCTTTTATCTCTAATCCTGCTCATTTTCTAATTATCTCTCTGGGGCCTCCAAAATGTAATGCTGAAGAAACTGAGTAAGACAAGAGATTAGAGACCAATTCAATAGTTTATTAAATGAAGAGAAATACTGGGACCAATGGATCCATGGTTGATCCCAGAGCTAGACAAGACTATCATCTTGAAGAGTCTAGCCCCGAGTATCTGGACAGCAAGCTTTTTATAGAATAACAAGAACAATGACATAATGGAGGTACCTAGGTGGGGACAACCTAATTGAGGGAGGTTACTGATATTCAAATGACATCTAAAATGGATAAACCTTTATCTTCTCAGACATTAAGAAAGAATGTCTATAAAACCTTTATCTCAAACATTAAGAGGGGAAGGTTATAACCTAAGGCAGAATAACTAAATAGGACAATTGGAGAAACTGGGTTACGACATTAAAAAGGGAACTTTGGCACAACAGTATAACTGCAGGGCTGTCTGGTTTCACTCTCATCACCACTACATAGCCTCTGCAGTTGCTCACTCCAAACTCTGAAAGGGAAAAAATAAAACAAGAGAATGGTTTCTTTAGTGGATAGCTTTTTCTTAATGAAATATTTCCTCTATCTAAAATACTAACAAACAGTAACTTAATTTACTGTTCCACTGAGATTCTAACATATTGCTGGAATTCTAATAATTAAACCTCACAAGGACATAAAATCCTTTGACAGGCTACTAATTAACTATTTTATATCACATTGAATGAGATGAGGTGAGATCTTTCAAGACAGTTGTGAAAATCCAGTAAGGCTTCATCTATTTCAGAGTTTGAGTAGGCCTGAAGGACTTTAAGCATTGAGTCAAGGGCGTACTTAAGTCCCCTTCCTGCCATCCTCCTATGACATCAGTGTCTCCCTGTTTCGGTCAAATATGGGCAACTATGTACTTATTGGTCAAGTTCAATTTCTTGGGTAGTTCCCACGTTTAGAAGGTAAGATCCTCAGCCAATAAGGATGAGGGTCAGTGGTGGGAGGGGGTATTTGCATTAGGGATTAAAAGTGTTGACCCTGCCCCCTACAGTGCTTCCTCCCTTCGATTGTCTACTTGATGGGTGGGGCGCCCTTCTCACAAGAATGTATAATAAACTTTGTTTTGCTTCTAGAGATCTCTCCAGCTTTTTTTATTAAATGGTGACCCCTCACCATTTCTGAACCACACAACATTTCACCTTGTCACTGTCAAATTGAATTCTACTACTAGGCTGCTTGTAAAATAGCTAGACTTGGGCAGTCTTATGTAGCTGCTGTCTCTAATGTAGATATTTACTTCCATTGCCTTCAGTCCCTTCTCGTTGCCATGATGTCAACAGCCAGCCACTCTAATGGACATTGCAGTGGCTATCACATTCTCAGGCCTCACAGAACCTCCTGATTTTTCAGAATTCTGAAGATCTTTACTAGGCCTTAAGGTATACTCAGTTACCTAAGATTAGGAAAGACAAAACATCAAAGAGGCAGACAGGTACTTGAGCTCCAGGATACTTGAAGGATGAGTAAAAGATAGGTAATTGAATCTTTATCTAACCTTTACTCTTTGTGTCTAAATCATGAACCCATTTTGACTTTATCCTTGTATATAGTGTTAGGTGTGGGTCAATGCCTTGTTTCTGCCATACTAATTTCCAATTTACCCAGCAGTTTTTGTCAGTGAGTTCTTATTCCAAAAGCTGGGATCTTTGGGTTTGTCAAATACTAGGTTGCTATAGTTATAGACACTTTGTCCTATGATCCTAAATTATTCCACTGATTGACTACTCTATTTCTTAGTACCAAATGGATTTGATGACCATTATTTTATAATATAATTTTAGGTCTGGTACAGCTAGGCCACCTTCATTTGCATTTTTTTCAATAATTCCCTTGAAATTCTTGACCTTTCTACCTGCCATCTGGGGGAGGGGGTGGGGAGAAAGAGGGGAAAAGTTGGAACAGAAGGTTTTGCAAGAGTCAATGCTGAAAAATTACCCATGCATATATCTTGTAAATAAAACACTATAATAATAGTAATAATAAAATTAAGCTTAAAAAAAAATTCTTGACCTTTTGTTCTTCCAAATGAACTTTGATATTATTTTTTCTAGCTCTGTAAAATAATTTCTTGGAACTTTGATTGGTATAGCACTGATTAAGTAGATTAATTTAAGTAGTATTTTCATTTAATTATATTCGCTCAGGCTATCCATGAGCACTTACTACTTTTCTGGTTGATTAGATCTGACTTTGGTGGAAAGTGTTTTATAGTTATGTTCACATAGTTCCTGACTTTGCCTTGGCAGATGGAATCCCAAATATTTTATATTTGCCACAGTTATTTTGAATGGAATTTTTCTTTGTTTCTCTCACTACTAGATTTTGTTGGTAATACATAAAAATGCTGATGATTTTGGTGGATTTCTTTTGTATCCTGCAACTTTGCTAAAATTATGAATTGTTTCATAATTCCTCATTTCTAGTAGTTTTTTAGTTGATTCTCTAGGATTTTCTAAATATACAATCATATCATCTGCAAAGAGGCATAGTTTGGTTTCCCCATTACCTATTCTAATTCTTTTAGTCTCTTTTTCTTCTCTTATTGCCAAAGCTAACATTTCTAATACAATATTGAATAGTAATGGTGACAATGGGCAACCTTGTTTCCCTCCTGATCTTATTGGGAATGGTTCCAGCTTATCCTCATTACATAATGATGCTTACTGATGGTTTTAAGTAGATGCTACTGATTATTTTAAAGAAAAGTCCATTTATTCCTATACTCTCTAGAATCTTAAATAGGAATGGATGTTGGATTTATCAAATGCTTTTTCTGCATTTACAGAGAATCATGATTTCTGTTAGTTTGGTTGTTGATATAATCAATTATGCTAATAATTTTCCTAATATTGAACCACCCCTGCATTCCTGGAATAAATCATGCTTGATCAAAATGTATTATCCTAAGGATGACTTTTTGTAATCTCATTGCAAATACTTTATTTGAGATTTTTGCATCAATATTCATTAGGGAAATTGGTCTATAATTTTCTTTCTCTGTTTTCACCCTACCTGGTTCCAGTATTAGCACCATATCTGTGTCATAAAAGGAATTTGGTAGGACTCCTTCTTTCCCTAATTTTTCAAATAGTTTGTATAGTATTGGAATTAATTGTTCTTTAAATCTTTGGTGATAATTGAACATGTAAATTCATTTGACTCTGGAGATTTTTTTGTAGGGAGTTGATTGTTCTACTTCTTTTTCTAAAATGAGACTATTAAAATAATTTATTTCCTCTTCTTTTAACTTGGGCAATATATATATTTTATAGATATTCCTCCATTTCACTTAGATTATCAAATCTATTGACATATAATTGGGAAAAATAACTCCTAATTATTGCTCTAATTTCTTCTTCATTGGTGGAAAGTTCTCCCTTTTCATTTTTGAAACTAATAATTTTATTTTCTTCTTTCCTTTTTCTAATCACATTAACCAAAGGCTTATCTATTTTGTTGAGTTTTTTTCATAAAATCAACTCTTAGTTTTATTAATTAATTCAACAGTTTTTTTTTTTCAGTTTTATTAATCTCTCCTTTTATTTTTAGAATTTCATATCTGGTATTTAATTGAGGATTTTTAGTTGGTTCTTTTTCTACTTTTTTTTTAAGTTGTAAGTCCAATTCATTGATCTTTTCTTTCTCTATTTTATGCAAGTAAGTATTTAAAGATATAACATTTCCCCTAATAATCACTTTGGCTGCATCCCATAAATTTTAGTATGTTGTCTCATTATTGTCATTCTCTTGGATGAAGTTATTGATTGTGTCTTTGATTTGTTGTTTTACTTATTCATTTTTTAGGATTAGATTATTTAGTTTTCCCATTAATTTTTTGTTTATTTTCCACTGGCCTTTTATTGCATGTCACTTATTAGTAAACATATACTCCAAATGCACTAAAATTGTTGGTAGGGAATTCCATTAAATTCCAACCAAATGTACTTAGGATTTTCAGACTTCTTGAGTTCATAAAGTAGTTTCTAAGCCCAAGTGACAGGACAGATACTTGTCCATTTGGTATCAGGAGAGAATAAACTCGAAAGAGGTTGAGCAACTGCTTTGTCTGTCATGAGACCAAGATGAATGATTGGAGAAGTAACTCCTTTGCTGACCCTCATAGGAAATAACTTAAAATAATCCTGCTAAATTTGGAAAATCAAGTGGCAACAATTCTAAAATCTCAATCCTAAAAAATGGCAAGGAATGTTTAAATTACTGGACTATTGTGCTTATTTCACATGTCAGCAAGGTGTTTAAGATTCTGTAAACTAGGCTTCAACAATGTGTCAACTGAGAATCATCAGAAAAATAAGCTGATTTTCAAAGAGGAACTAAAGACCAAATTTCCAATATTCACTAGATTATAGAGAAACATGTAGAGATCCATAAAAACATCTGCTTCTAATTTATTGACTACACAAAATGTCTACAATGACTACACATTGACTATGTGAATTACAAAAATATATGGGAAGGCCTCAAAACAAATGGGACATTTTATTTTTCTGCTGAGGAATCTGCATGCTAATCAAAAAACAATAGTAGTATAGAACATGAAACACATGATTGACTTAAGATTTGAAAAACAGTATGGCAAGTTGTTTCCTTAACATATGCAGAGAGATAAATGCCAGGCTGGAAAAATCAAAATTTGGAATTAATTTTTCTAGCAGAATTTCAACAATTTTAAATATGCAGATGATATTACTTTGATGGTAGAAAGTGAAGAGGACTTAATAAGCCTTTTAATGAGGGAAAAGGAGAGTTGTAAAAGCTGGATTGAAGTTTAATAACAACAAAAACAAATAGAAGAAAAAATGGAAGTAGTATAAGATTTTATATTATTAGATTCAAAGATTATTAAAGATAGCTACTACAATCATTCAGTTACTCTATGGGGGGAAAGCATTGGGGAATTTGGACAGCATATTGAAAAGCAGAGATATCACCTTATCAACATATAGCTAAAGCTATGTTTTTTTCCAGTAGCAATGTGTGGTGTAAAAGCTGGAGCATAAGAAAAGCTAAGGACTGCAGAATCAATGCTTTAAAAAATGTGGTATTGGAAAAGGCTTTTTGAGAGTCTTTGAATAGCAAAGAGATAAAATTAATTAATACTTAAAAATTAAGTCAGATATTTACTGGAAAGCCAAAGATTGAAGCTGAAGCTTAAATACTTTGGCCATATAATGAAAAAATGAAGCTCACTTGAAAAGACCCCGTGGTTCAAAAAGATTAAAGATAAAAGGAAAAGGGAATGGCAGATGATGAAATGAATCAATAATATCATGGAAACAATAAACAGAAACTTGAACAGACTTCAAGAAATAGTGGAGGATAGAAAGATATGGCATGCTATGGTTCATGGGATCACAAAGAGTTATATACTACTGAGTGATTGAACAACAACAAACATGTTCTATACAAAGCTAGAAAGGAAGAGAGTACTTAAATAGGATCACTTTCTTTAGTCAGTGAATCTTCCTGCTTAGTATCATCATCTCAAAATATTCAGGCTCATCAGCCAGAGTCTGGACAGCTTTGTGTGTGTGGTTGCACCTAGAAAAAAGTAAATTAAGTTGTGCATATATTTTCTTATACTTCCTTCTACTTGTGTTTACATAGTACAGAATACTGTTTGTCCTGGCTCTGTCTGTAGTTGGCAAACATTTTGAGGGAAGAAACTTAAAGATTCTTTGTAAATATCACACAATGCCTAATATGGTATTCTGAAAGCAGAAGGATGTGACAGGTATTGATAACTAATTATTTAATGTGAGTTTTTTGAATATAGTTCTAAATGAATGAAATTAGTATCATTTGCTATTTGCTTTGGCATCAGTCATTATTTATCCAGGACAAAAAGTTATTTGAAATGTTGGTTTTAGATATGTTATGAGATACAAAACCAAATAGGAAGAAAATAAAGCATTATCAGTCTTGGAAAAGCAACCGTGATATGGATATTTTAATTCTAAGTGTTTTGGAAAGACTGCATATTTTAGAATGATGGGACTTATGTCTGAATCTTGCTTCTATGATTTAAAGAGCTGTGACCATAGGCAAGTAACTTAACTTTTGGGGGGCTCATTTGTCTTATTCTAAAATGAGAAACTTGAATTAGATAATATTTTATGTGCTTTCTAGCTGTAAATCTTTACCATGGGAATTTGGAAAATGCATTCTCACAGGCATCATAATTTTTCCTCCCTTTATACGCACTAAACATTTAATTTTTTTGGTTATTATTTTAATGGGGATGAACAAAATTCTTCAAGTGGATCTTCAATTCAGATTTAAATAATTTGAGAACACAAGTTTTTGGTGATCCCAGCTCCATTTATATTTTTGGAAAACCCCCTTTAAAAAGAATTTGGGATTAAGTGGAATTTATATCAGGAATGCAGAGTTGGTTCAATATTAAGAAAACTGTCAGTATAATTTGCCATCTCAATAATAAAACTACCAGTATCTCAGTATAATGATGAAAATGCTTTTGATCGCTCTCATTCCTATTAAAAATATTAGAGAAGATAGGAATAAAGGAGTGTTCCTTATGATAAGTTGTATCTATCTAAAAATCATCATCAAACTTCATATAAAATGATGATAAGCTAGAAATCTTTCCAATAAGATCAGAGGTGAAGCAAGAATGACTATTATTACCACTATTATTCCTTATTGTACTAGAAATGTTAACTATAGTAATAAGAGAAGAAAAAAATTGAGGGAATTAGAGTAAGGCAATAAGGAAACAAGACCATAACTCTTTAAGCAAACTATCACTCTTTATAAATGATATATAATGGCATATTTATGGAATCTTAGAGAATCAACTAAAAACCTACTTGAAATAATTAACAACTCTAGGTAAGTTACAGAATATAAAATAAATCCACACAAATTATTAACATTTCTATATATTACCAACAAAGCCCAAAAGCAAGAGAGAAAATGAGAAATTCCATTTAAATTGACTGTAGAAAATAGAATACTTGGGAATCTACTTGTCAAGACAAACTCAGGAACTATGTGAACACAATTATAAAACATTTTTCATATTAAAAATGTCAGATATAAACATTTACACAAAGTAGGTCTGCCTTTTGCCACTCAATAATTTATTCCTATTTGTGTATTTCAGCAAGTATTTATAGAGTCAAAAACAGATCTCACACTCCATTGGAGATCTCTTTGTAAGCTGACATCTAACAATTAGTGACTAATCTTTGGACTAGAAAAGTCATCCAGGTTGCAAACCACTAATTTTATTATGATCTATATACTTCATATCTCTATCTTGACCAAGTGAATAACTTGAATTATCTGTTAAAAAAAAAATGATGAAACTATGCCTATGGCATTCCTTTGATTTCAATCTATTACCTTATCAAAAAAAGATGAAACAGAGGGAAATGGACTCTGACATGACTTCTTGACGTCTCTGCCTCTGAGATTTCTGTTTAGTTTTCTAGTTGTTCTACATCTATCACTTTAATACTACTTTAACACTGACTACCTTCATTCTACTACTTTAAGGGAATGGGAATAAGCATTTGTATAGTGCCCATTATGTGCCAACACTTTGCTAAAAATTTTACAAATATTAACTCATTTAATTTTCACAACAACCTTGTCATCTCCATTTTACAGTTGAGATAACTAAATGAAGCAGAGGCTTAATGAATTGCCCAGGGTCATATAGGTATTAAGAGTCTGAGGTCGTATTTGAACTCAGGTATTTCTGACTTCTGAATGTAGATTAGGTATGTTATATTTCATCCCTTACCAAAGGTTTTCCAATACCTTTAAGGGGAAAGTGAGCGTCTAGACTCTGTAAATGGCTTCAGTAATTGTTCAGTCCATGTTATTCTCTCACATATGTGGGGGGTCCCCTATTCTTTAGTTCCATTTATCAATTAATACTTGCATTAACTTTTATAAAGAAATATTTTATTTCAAGACAATAATAGAAAATACACAGAGTTTAGCTAAGTTTCCTTAGAGCAAATTTCCAAATCTAAAATCTTCTTATCCCAGTGTCCTGGCTTCTCAGTGCTTCCAGACAAGACTGGCTATCTGCAATATCCTTCCTGTTTTCTGTCCTCATGCTCAGCATGGCTCGAACTCCTGATCAGGTGGAACTCACTGCAAACACCTGAAACAGAGAAAGACAAATAAAACAGAACAGAAAAAGAAGCACCTAAGCTCATTATTTGAAGTCATAGAGTGAAAAGACAAAAGGAAAAGAAAGTATTTACTTTTTCTGATTCATTTTGTGGTACTCACACTGTGGGTGAATTGTGATTGGTCATTACCCTCTGGAAATATGAGGAAAGAAAATATGGGAAAGACAGGAAAGACAGAAAAGACCTTGTCTGGCCAGTTTTAGAGTCAATCTGTTCTGACTAAGTGGCAGTGTCCCTGTCTGGAGTTAAGAGGACCTGAGTTCAAATTTGAACTCAGATACTTGTTACTTAACTCTGTTCTTAGTTCTTCAACTATAATATAAACTAAAATAAGAAATGGCAAATCTCTCCAGTTTGCCAAGAACTACAAATATCAGAGTCAGACATAACTAAATTGACAGAACAACTCCCTTCAATCAGATAGAAAAATATGAGATATTTCTAGGTTAGATTATTTGGACATGAGAAGAGCAATTCCTCTTACACAACATTTTAGAATTTTATCCAGAAAAAAATGGAAATTCATTAGCCTTTAATTGTAGAGACTTTGTTGTCTTCTTTCTTTTAAAAATTCCAACAAATTTGTCTATCACCAATCCCTTCATCTATTCTCCCTTAATTCCTATATTTTTTTCTTTCTTTGCCTCCTTTTTTTCCTGTCAAGTGAAGTGCATTTCTATGCCCAAGTTATGTGTATGTTTATTCTTTTCAAAAGAAGCAAAGAATAGAGTTTCAAATATCAACTACTCCCCCCTTCTTTTCTTGCTTTTGAATAGACTAGGAAAGGCACCTCAAAGGGACTTTCTCAAGAAAAGGAATCCGCTCGTGGCACTTGTTTCTCCCAGATCATTGTAGCCCTTGCTGATCACTATTATCAGTAATAAAACAAGAGATAAATATGAATCCAGCTCTTAGGAAATAGATATTGACTATTTCTTAATCTGTTTGTTTTTGTTTTTGTTGTTCTTTAGGCTTAAATGGGGGTTAATCTAAGAAGATTGGGAAAGAGAAATAGAAGATGGAGAGGAAAAAAAAAACCATGTCTGGGTGCAAACATCTAATGAGATCAGGTGTGAGCCACATAATTCCCTGGTCCTGTTTGAAGTCTGATTTCATAATCAGGAGTGGGACTCATCATCTGGAAGTAATTTCATGATTACTTGTAGATGGCAATGCCTATTCCTTCTCTAATAAGAAGCAAACAAGCAGACATGGACCCAGAGAGAGCCAGCTAGGATTTTTCTTCCTTGGGCCATTCTGGTGAGTACATAGAAAAGTCAGCAATTATTTTATAGATCACATATCCACCCATGGATATGTAACCCTTAGGAATGCAGGAAAGACTGCCTGAGGCAAGTAGTGCAGAGTGTTCAATTTTATGTTTTTAAAAGATGAACAAAATATCCATTTGGCCTTAATAGAGTCCAAATATAAGTTGCACTTCTAAAATGATATCTGTTTGGAAGGAAATATATTTGTGTGTACTTAAACAAGTATGCAAAGAATTTGTGATTTCATCAGGGCGGGGGAACTCCTGCTATTAGATCTTTCTACCACAATGCATGTAGGATTGTCTATGTTGATCCTAGGAAGAGGCTCAAATGGTTAATTTACCCAGTGTCATAAAGTTTGTAACGTTTGAAATTATATTTGAATCAAGGTTTTCCAAATCCAAAGCTCTAAGCAACAGCTCTCTCTCCCTTTTCTCACTTTCTACAATTCTACTTTGATCTTTTTGTCATCACTTTCTCTCTCTGCCTCAGCCTCTCCTATTCTTCTATTCTGAAAGACAGAACTTTTTAGACTGACACCATACTAAACAAATTTCCAAAGAAAAAGTATGGTTCCTAAGTCAAATAATATTTAAATATTTACATTTATATTTAAATATATAAATAAATTTATATTTTAAATAAATATGTACATATTTGAGGTTTTAGAATATTATACTATGTTCAAATAATTCAAGTCAACTCACTGGGTCATGTCTAAAGGAAGAATTTGATTTTGATTCTTGACAAAATCCTATAACTTATCAAAAATGATACTTTGTAAATTTTTAGATGATTACTTTCATCATATTAGACTTGTCTGGTTTTCTTTTTTGAAGATCTAACTAGACTTATCCAAGAAATTTTATAGGCAATAGTAGATGTGCATTTCAGGAGAGTATTTGTCAGAATATCTCTCTATATCCTTTTGGACAAGACATAGGAGAGTATGTTATAGGATAATATAGCTAATCAACTTAACTCAACGTACATTTAATAAGAGCATAGATATACTAGAAACTGCATCAGACACTAGGGATATAAAGAAAAGCAAAAATAGTCAGTGTTCTCAAGGAGTTCTCATTCTAATAGGAAAGACAATATACACACAGGTATGCACAGTTGATGAGGAGAAAGACAAACAGACAGACAGAAGATGGCAACTAAATGGCAACTAATTGGGAATTCAAATACAAAAAAAGTGAAGAAAAGCAAAAAGCAATAACATCAAAAGGAAACATTCTATCTACTAAAGTAAAACATCAGTTCCTGAAGATAGGATGTGTACAGATTACCTAAGGAAAATAGGTTTCCTAGAGAAACATGACAAATTCTCAACAAAATAATGCAATAAGCAGTGCAGTAAAGCTGCATAGAACTTTTGAACACAGAAAATGAAATACCAATTTATCAATTGAAAAAAATCATAGATTGCCTTCAGAAACAAATTTTTCAAATGACTAAAAGAAATACATTCAAATACAAAGGAAAGAAAAATCAGATAACACAAAATTATTTTGTCTCCACTGAAAAATGCAGAAGGAAATGGAATAGTATGGTCTGAAGAGCAATGGAGTTCAGGTGCAGCTTGTAAAAACAGAAGAATGAATGCACAGAAAGACTGTTGCCCCTAACTGTGGACTTAGCTTGAGACCTTCAGCCTTGAGAGAAAGCCTCTCTCAAGCCTTTTGTCCCACTTTGCCCATTCATGCATATGCCTGTTTTCTATCCAACAACACTCAGTCTGTGTCACAACATGTCCCCTTTGTGTTTTTTTTTCCTTGTTTCTGGCCCCACGTACTTTTCCTGCTATTGATTCTTTGACCCTGGCCCTGACATATTCTTAAATTGTCTTAAGTTCTTCCCTCCATGGGAGTATGACCCATTTCTTTCATCTTTCCTTCTCTCCCTTCCTCATGTACTCAGACAAATTTATATTATGTAAAAACAGCTTTATGTAGAAGTCTGTAGAATGTTATTTACATAAAAAGAGAACTGGCTATAAATTATTTCTTTTTTTTCCTATTAACTTGGGTGCTCCTGATTTTGACTATAATAGTCTTAGGAATTTTCATGTTGGGTTTTCTTTCAAGATGTGACTGGCAAATTATTTCAATTTCTACTTGCACCTCTAGTTTTAAGATATCTGGACAATTTTATGGTTTGTTAAAATGTGATATCTAGCATCTTTTTTTGTTCCTGGATTTCAGGTAGTTCAGTTATATAGTATTTCATTTGCTTATCAATTCTGTGCTGAGTAAACTCTAAACACACTATTCAAACATCCATCTCCTTCCATAGAAAGTTGATTTCATTATTGCAAAATCATGTGACTAATACTCACTGAATTATATCTACCTCAGAGAGAAAGCTAAATAGGGAGAACTCAAGACCTAATCTGATTGGTTAATCAGATGCACAAATTTATACCCTTTCCTACCAAAGTTGGACCCCCAGGAGAAAAAACAACTTAGGAATGGAAGGTCATTGTTTCTCTGAGAATCATAGAGGGTTTGAGATAGTTCCTCCATACTGCTATCTTGTGGTGGGCTTTTGCACAACTGGTAGGATGAGCATGGAATAGCTCGGCTTGAATGTTACTGTTGAATAAGATCAGGATAGTAGCTACAAAAGCCATATATATGGTTGTATGTATGTATCACATATATGTGTTTATATGTATGTGTGTATGTGTATATATGTATACACACACATACATATATATATATATATATATATCACATATATATGTTTATATATATATGTGATCTCATTGTTGTGGATATTTCTCTAGTGGTGCAGATTGTTAATCCATCCATACCTTCTTATCCTGATATTCTTATTCATGTCTTTCCATAAACCCTTCATTGTTTCAGTCAAGCTATTATTTCTCATTCTTGCTACACAATCAGGCCCCATCTTCTTCCCTGGTCTTTAATCTCTTTAAAATTATTCTTTTTAAAAAATATTGCTTTTAAATACTGATGTTTTTTCTGGTGACTATATGTAATAGCAAATAGTGCGATACCACAGTCTTCAAGGAATCAAAATTTCAATTCCCCAAAAGATAATGGAGGTACAGATATGTTTTTATCCCCATCTCAAAGAGAATTGTATGTGAAGAAAAAGGCATAAACATTGACATGTATTTAAGCATGAGCACTTTATGCTGATATAATTGCAATACCATATACATAATGCTTAAAGTTTTGCACAGCCCTTTACATATGTTCATCCATTTGATCCTCAAAAGAACCCTGTGAAATAGATGTCATTTTACCGATGAAGAAATTAAGGCACACAGAAATATAAATAATTTGTCCAGGATCACACAGCTAATAAGTATCTGAGGTAGAATTCAAACTCAAGTCTTCATGTCTTCAAGCCTTGAATCCTATCTATTGCATTACTTTTCTACCTAGTTTAGTGAATAACTCATTTGTCTATAGTACTTAATTTTTTTAAATTAAAGCTTTTTATTTTTCAAAACATATGTATGGACAACTTTTCAACATTAGCCCTTGCAAAACTTTGTATTCCAATTTTTCCTCCCTTCCCCACACCCCCCCCAGATGGCAAGTAGTCCAATATATGTTAAACATGTAGAAATATATGTTAAATCTAAAAGATGCAAAGCTATTTATACAATTATTGTGTTGCACAAGAAGAATCAAATCAAACCAGTAAAAATAAAAAAGAAGCCAGATAAAATGCAAGCAAGCCACAACAAAAAGAGTGAAAATGTATAGCACTTATTTTTTAAGATGAGATTCTACCAAAGTGGAGAAAGATATGTCTGCTTAAAGGAGTTTCCTCCTCTACTTTCTGCTATGTGGTCTTAGTTTTATTTTGTTAGAAGACAGATAACAGGCCTACTGTATCAAAGACTGGTTACATTTTTTAAATAGTAAATTAAGTGTGAATACTGTGGCAGAATCTAGAACCTCAACTGTGTTACACAGTTTACATTATATACCATTCTATCTGATAATTTCATAATATAATAAATAATATAAATATAAATAATTTCATAACTTTTCTTTGTTTTCCTCTAATTTTAAACATATTGTAGAATGTTTAGTACATATATTATCTGGAATATAACACTCAGCAAGATCTAGAGCTACTTTCAGAGTCAAAGACTCCAAAATTTAGAAGAAATAATCCTTTTTGGTACCATGGTCAAAATCAGAGAAGACACATTTAGGAAGCAGAATTTTTCTTTTAAAATTGACTCTGCCTTTTAATGAAATAGCTTTGGCCTATTTGCCAATATCTGAAAGCTATCAATAAGGGCTGAGGGCAAAAATGTGAAGTGATGGCATTGAGATGAACTGCATTGGACAAGAAGACACAGAAAAAACGGAAATGGTTAATTATGTTGCCAGAAGACCAGGGAATGTCTTTGAACCTTAAAAGCCTTGATCAAAATCATTCTTAGTAATTTAAGCAAATAATTAATGTAAAACTTTTAGGAGATAATCCTAGGTAGCAGTAAAGACATTATTTCATGTTTAAAATATGTTGTGACCTTTTGTTCCAGGTCTTCATTACCTAAAGTAGGCATTTGAGTGATGCTTAAGTTACTATAGTGCCTTCATTATAAAAATCATAGCACATTAAAGCTAGAAGAGAATTTAGAGAAAATATAATTAAATTTCTTCATAATCACTAAGGTTCAGACAAGCCAAATAACTTTCATAGGCAAGGACTTTAACCATACATGTTCTCCACTGCCCATTCTTCCCACTAATACTGTGTGAAAAGGTACCTGCTGGTAATAAAGAAGAAAGGAGGAATATATATGTGTGTATATACAAATATGTCTATATGCATATATATACATATATATATATACACAGACACATATCCCTACTGTCTCAGAATGTAAAATACTCCAGAGTTAGTATTCTTTCACTTTTCTGTGTGTATCCCTCAGGGCACATAGGCACATAATAAATGTTGTTTGGTTAATTGGAAAGTGGAATCAAACAAGTAATCTTCTATTTTTAAAAAGTCATTAAGGCTAAAACTTGGAGTTTGTGAAATGTACAATTAAACTTTGATTAAGGGCATTTTTCATAAGTATAACTGAGCTCATTTTAATTTCTACAATGAATACTTCAAGGCTTTGGCCTCTAGATGGGGATATATAACCTTTATTTTGGTTTTGGTGAGTTGTAATCTAAGAACAATCATCCAAGAATAGGTTTTCTTTTTCCCCTTTTCTTTTAACACCAACTAATCTTAATGATATTGTTTCTTTCTCAGACTATTATTTTTACCTGAGGCATGAAGCCTAATTTCTTACTTGCATTAGGATCTTTTGAAAAAATCTTTAAGAAAATGTGGAGGGGAAATTTATTAGATTTTGTGCTTGTCACATATCCCTTTTGCTACAAATATCATGAGAGGGTGTGGCATTCTAGGAAAATACCTTTAAAGACTTTTTGAGCCTTTCCCTAATATTTTAACCCCAAATTAAGTAAAAATGAGCACTGTGGACAGCTTTGAGATGGAAAATCAGTCACCAAAAAGCAATATACATTCTGAAGAATGAAAAAGTTGGGCCCAATAGCTTTGCTTTATTGATGGTGGGAATTGATGAATAGATTGTATATGTGTTAAAATAATTGCTTTTTAAATTAGTCTTTTCTAAGTAGGTGCTTGATTAACAACATATAGCTTAGGAGTTTTTTTTTTTTTTCCTCCAACATCTATGTCCTTTAATTAAACTTGTATTTTGACTGGAATTCAATTTAATCAGTTTATTTCAATCCAATGTATTTTATTTAAATATTTAAAAACCTAGGTGGAGTTGTGGCACATTGAATAGAGCACTGAGTTTGAAATTAGAAAGAGTCATTTTTGTAAGTTCAAATCCAGGCTCAGACACTAACTAGCTCTGTAACCCTGGGCAAGTCACTTAACCCTATTTGCCTCAGTTCCTCATCTGTAAAATAAGCTGGAGAAGAAAATGGCAAAACACTTCAGTATATTTGCCAAGAAACCGCCAAATGGGATCATATATGACTGAAAAATGATTTAATAATAACAACAATAATTTATAAACATTATTCTGAGAAGGGATCCATAAGTTTCACCAGACTGCTGAGGGAGTCTATGACACAAAAAGAGTTTAGATGGACAGACATATCCAAGGGGTGATATTATGAAATGAAAAGAGTTCAGAGGTATTTAAGTTGTCAGTGACACTGTTCACAGAAGCTGGTTATGGTGGCATCACATACAGAAGTGTCGGATTGTAGAAGAGGTTAAAAATGAAGTTTAGAGGAAGTTCAAGTTGGAGTGGCAAGATAATACACAACTGAGGTGAAAGATACACTATCTAATTAGCAGTCTGCCAAAATTGCTTTATAAATTGTTGAGGTTTAAATATCAGTCTCTCAACAGATTATACCAGTTAAATTAAGCTCAGTAACTAAATCCTATATTCCACTTGTGACTTTTTTTTTAAGTTAAGCCTTTCTTGAGTCAGAGAAAATAAATTCAATTCATATTACATATTGCATGCCTTTATCTGCCTTTTTCCCCAAGAACCTCTAGATTTGTGAGCCACAGTCTTATATATTAGAATCAAAATCATCACAGGAAAGCTGGGGCAGAGGATTTAATGAGCTAATGAATGTGAAAACAAAACACAACAAATAACAAACAAAACAAAACAAAAGAAACCCAACAACACATAGATTCTAATAGAAATAGAGTAGAAAAAATTTTAAAAAGAAAATGTGACCTAGAAAAGGTATATTCTACTCTATCTTCAATAAAATCATTTAGAAATATATCATATGTGACATACAATGAAAACAATCTTTATTATGAGCTTTCTTTCACCTGAGGCCATATTGCTTAAGACTGAACAAAATTTAAAAACCATGGCTTAGAAAAAAGCAAAAAGTGATCTAATACTATAATCCCTGTGGATTCATCTGAATGATCTCTCAATGTATGATATGCATATGAAGTGAAAAACCCAGATTGCTCCAGATAGTAATAAATATATGATTGTAGCCTAGTGTCTGCATTTAGGGCACAGACACTAACCTTTTTTTCACTCTATATACTGGGCCAAAGTAGGCCAATTTGATATCTGACTAGCTTGAGTAAATGGCAGTATGAAAAACCTGCCTAAATAGGGAAGAATGGAGCCCCAAGTTTGTTTTCTGCACTTGCTAGGACTTTGGAGTGTGACATTTTTTTTTTCTGTTTCTTTTATTAATAATAGTTTTTTATTTTCAAAATATATACAAAGATAGTTTTCAGCATTCACTTAATGTCTCTCCAGGCCTTTCTGAAATCATCCTGCTAGTCACTTCTTATAGAACAATAATATTGCATAACATTCATATATCATAACTTATTCAGCTATTCTCCAATTCAGATTCCAGTTCTTTGTTACTACAAACTGCTATGAACATTTTTGCACATATGGTCTTTTCCCCCTTTTTATAATCTCTTTAGGATACAGACCCAGTAGATACACTGCTGGATCAATGGTATAAAGAGTTTGATAGTCCTTTGGGCATAGTTCTGAATTGTTCTCCAAAATGGTTGGATCAATTCACAACTCCACCAACAATATATTAAGTATCCCAGTTTTCCCACATCCTCTCCAACATTTATCATTAACTTTTCTTGTCACCTTAGTCATTCTGAGAGGTATGTAGTGGTACCTCAGGGTTATAACAATTTGCATTTCTCTAATCAATTGTGATTTAGAGTATTTTTTTTCACATGACTAGAAATAGTTTTAATTTCTTTGTTCATATCCTTTGACTGTTCATATCAGTTGAAGAATGGCTTATATTCTTATAAATCGAGAAAAATCACTATATATTTTAGAAATGAGGCCTTTATCAAAACCCTTGGATCTTAAAAAAAAATATATATCCCCAGTTTTTTACTTCTCTTCAAATCTTATCTGCATTGGTTTTAAACCTTTTAACTTAATATAATCAAAATTATTCATTTTGCATTTCATAAGGTTTTCTAGTTCTTCTTTGGTCACAAATTCCTTCCTTCTGATCTGAGAAGTAAACTGTTCTTTGTTCTAATTTGCTTATAGTTTCACCCTTTATGTCTAAATTAGGAACCCATTTTGATCTTATCTTGATATATGGTGTTAAGTGTCTGTCAATAACTAGTTTTTATTCCAGAAGCTATAGTCCTTGGGTTTATCAAACACAAGACTACTCTAGTCATTGACTATTGTTTCTTATGAACCTAAACTATTCCACTGATTGACAACTCTATTTCTTAGCCAATACCAATTAGTTTTGATGACTGCTGCTTTATATTATAGTTGTAGATCTGGTACAACTAGACCACTTTCATTTGCATTTTTTTTTTCATTAATTCCCTTGAAATTCTTGACATTTTGTTCTTCCAGGTGAACTTTGCTATTATTTCTTCTAATTCTGTTAAGTAATTTCTTGGCAGTTTGGTTGCTATGGCACAAAATATATTAAGTTAAGGGGAATTGTCATATTTATTGTATTTCATTGACCTACCTATTCTTGAAGCACTTCGTGTTCTTTCAGTTGTTTAGAGCTAACTTTATTTGTGTGGAAAGTGTTTTTTAATTGATATTACCTGATATTGTCTTGGCAGGTAGACTCCCAAATATTTTATATTATCTACAGTTAGTTTAAATGAAATTTCTCTTTGTATCTTTTGCTGCTGGACTTTGTTGGTAACATATAGAAATGCTAATGATTTATGTGGATTTCTTTTATATCCTGCAATATTGTTAAAGTTGTGAGTTGTTTCTAGTAGTTGTTAGTTGATTCTTTAGGATCTCTAAGTATGCCATGATACTATCTGCAAAGAGGGATAGTTCGATTTACTCATTACCTATTCTAATTCCTTTAATCTCTTTCTCTTATTGATAAAGCTAACATTTATAAAACAATATTAAATAGTAATAATGATAGTGCAAAACCTTGTTTCACATTTGATCTTAGTGGGAATGCTTCTAGTTTATCTGCATTACATATGAAGCTTGCTGATGGTTATAGATAGATGCTACTGATCATTTTAAAGGAAACTCCATTAATTTCTATACTTTCTAGTGTTTTTAACAGGAATGGGTATTGGATTTTGTCAAATGCTTATGCTGCATCTATTGAGATAATCATATGATTTCAGTTATAATCAATTACACTAATAGTTTTCCTAACATTGAACCAACCATGTAGTCCTTGTATAAATCTCACTTGGTCATAGTGTATTATATTGCTTATAATTTGCTATAATCTTTTTGCTAAAATTTTATTTAAGATTTTTATATCAATATTCATTAAAGAAATTGGTCTATAATTTTTTTTCTTTGTTTTCATCCTACCTGGTTTAGGTATCAGTACCATGTCTGGTACTGGTCATTCATAAAAGGAATTTGGTAGAAGTCCCTCTTTCCCTATTTTTTCAAATAGTTTGTATAGTATTGGAGTTAATTGCTCATTAAATGTTTGGTAGAATTCACATGTAAATCCATCTGGCCCTGGAGATTTTTTCATAGAGAGTTGATTAATATTTTGTTCTATTTCTTTTTCTAAAATGGGATTATTTAAGTAATTAATTTTCTCTTCTGTTAATCTGGGCAATGTATATTTTTATAGATGTTCCTCCATTTCACTTAGGTTATCAAATTTATTGTCATAAAGTTGGGCAAAATAACTCCTAATTAGTGATCTAATTTCCTCTTCATTGGTGAAAAGTTCTCCCTATTTATTTTTGATACTAACAATTTGATTTTCTTCTTTCCTTTTTCTAATCAATATAACTAAAAGTTTATCTTTTTTTCATTAAACCAGTTCATAGCTTTGTTTATTAGTTCAATAGTTTTCTTACTTTCAGTTTTATTAATCTTTCCTTTTATTTTCCAAATTTCAAATTTGGTATTTAATTGGGGATTTTTAATTTGATCTTTCTGCCTTTCTGCATTTGATTTTGAGGTGTTGTGCCCTGGTACATGGTTAATTTTTTGTGTAGGTTCCATGCACCACCAAGGAAAAAGTATATTCCTTTCTAATCCCATTCAATTTTCTCCCAAGATCTATCATCCTAACTTTTCTGAAATTCTATGTACCTCCTTAACTTCTTTTTTATTCATTCTGTGGTTCAATTTATAAGGTTTTGATAGAGCAGGTTGAGATCCCCCATTAATATAGTTTTGTTCTCTATTTCTTCTTGCAGTTTTCTCAATTTCTCCTCTAGGAATTTGGATGCTATACCAGTTGGTGCATATGTATTTAGTATTGATATTAATCCATTATCTTTGGTATCTATTAGCAAAATGTAGTTTCCTTCCTGATCTCTTTTAATTAGCTATATTTTTGTTTTTGCTTGATCTGAGATCATGATTGCTACCTCTGCCTCTTTTTTTATTTCAACTGTAGCATAGTAGATTCTGCTCCAGCTTTTTGCCTTTACTCTATATGTATCTCTCTGCTTAAAATGTGTTTTTTGGTAAACATATTGTAGGATTCAATTTTAATCCAATCTACTCTCCACTTTTGTTCCATGGGAGAGTTTATCCCATTCACAATCAGAGGTATTTTTCCTCTGTTTTTCCTTCCGTTCTATCATCCCCAAGTTATACTTTTCTCTCTCCTTTCTCCCTTTTCTTCTTCATCAGTGTTTTGCTTCTGGACACCACCTCCATCAATCTCTTTTCCCTCCCTTTTTAGCTGCTTTCCCTTTCTTATTTTTTTCCTCTTCTACTTCTGTTATCTCTCCTATTACTTCCCTTTCTTTTCCCTTTTCCCCTCTTATTTCCCTATAGGGTGAGACAAGTTTTTATATCAAACTAAATATCATATTCCCTCTTTGAGCCAAATCTTATGAGATTAATGTTAAGACAATGTTCATCCTTCTCTCTTCTTTTCCTCTTTTTTCCTATTCATGTGGTGTAATTTATCCTATTTTACCTCCCTTTTCCTCTTCTTCTAGTACAATCTCTTTTCCAAATATGGTTTCTTTTTTATATCATCACAATAAAGTCAAATTATACCTACACCCTCTATGTATATGCCTAACAAAGATACAGTTCTCAGGTGTTACACATATCATTTTCTCATCTAGAGATGTAAACATTTTAACCTTTAAAAACATATGTTTTTCCCCTTTTCTTATGTATCTTATAATTCTCTTGAGTTCTATATTTGAAGATCAAATTTTCTGTTGAACTCTCGTTTTTTTATCAAAAATAATTTTAAATTCCTTATTTCACTGAATGTCCATCTTTTCCCCTGAAAGATAATGTTTACTTTGCTGGGTAGTTGATTCTTTGTTGCATTCCAAACTACTTTGTCCTCCAGAATATCATATTCCATGACCTTCAATCTTCTTCAATGTCCTGGTAATCCTGATTGTGAATCCTTGACATGTGAATTGTTTTATTCATTAAATACTTGCAGTATTTTCTCCTTGATTTGATAATTCTGGAATTTATTTTTGGATTTTTCATTTTGGGGTCTCTTTCAGTAGGTAATCAGTAGGTAATCATTCTTTCAATACCTTTTTTTTGCTCTCTGGTTCCAGGGCAGTTTTTCTTGATGATTTCTTGAAATAAGTTATCATTGTGGTTTTCAGATAGTCCAATAATTCTTAGTGTCTCTCTTGGATCTATTTTCCAAGTCAGTTGTTCTTCCAATGAAATAAATTTTGGGTCTTGTGTGTTATGGAACTGGGATTCAGGGGCTCCCTATTTGACTTCTATAGCTGCTTTGGCGATCTCACAGCTACTCTGCTAATCCACTGTCTTCTGAACTAGGATAAAATAGCTCTGTTTACCTATTGCATTGGGCTTGAATCCTACATAATTCATGAAACTCCAAAAGCCACAACAAATTTTGTACCAGTTCTAGGCATGTCTTAGCTAAGGATTTCTAGTCATTTGGGGTTAAGATTTCATAAGGCAAATTATTTAGTAACATCTTCACATAAGAGGATGTAGCCCCATGAAGAGTGCAACCCTTTTTCAAATCTTTAATTTTTTCCAAATTAAAAGGAGTGTATTTTCTCTCTTTTTGACCTGAAGAGTCAAGCTTCTCAATCACAGGATATGCATTTATAAAATCAGATATATCTTCTCCTTCATTTTTTGCTTTAATTAATGACTCTTCTAATCTTGTCATATTCTGCTTTACAAGAGAAGCTGACTATGTTTCTGCCTCTCTTCCTTCCCCTTCTTAGGAGGGTCATGAGATGTGGAATGATCTAATTCCTCCTGCTGTAAAGTATCACACTCAGAATTGTACTTAATTCCATTGTTATCTGATGCTTGCTCCTTTTCACCTAGTATAGTTGGCACCTCTCCCTCCTGCTGATTTTCTTTTTCCTTATTTTAATACTTATAAAATTTCCTAACGCCAGGTGTATTAAATTATATGTTTTAAGTATGTCTTTGGAAATTGAGTTAGGCTCATTTTTATTATAGAATTGACAAAGATCCTCTTCTACCAATTTCCACTCGTTTAGATCTAATTCCTTTTCCAGAGAGAAATAAAAACATATGTACTTTACAGTTTGTAAAAGTTCAGTAATCTGCTGTAAAATTATAATTAAACCTTGGCTTTCCATAACTTTGACAATGCTCCCACTAGAATCACCTTATGGGGCCTTTCTGCCCTGGGCCTCCCTGTGCTGTGCCTGTGCTTGGCCACATTATATCACCTCCCCCCAACACCCTGCTCCCCAATTGAGACAGACCTTCCCTGAAGTTCTTTCAAAATATCTTCTGCTGGAAATTTGTTACATTCCAAATATTTGTGGATTTTGTTACTCCAAAACCCATTCAGAAGCTTGCTCTGGCATTGATTCTGAGGAAAGCCAGAAAGAACTCAGGCAAAGACCTATCTATTATCTGCCATCTTGACTCTACCCCAGAATGTGACATTTTCAAATAGAACAAAAATTTTCAAACTGATGCCTTTCTATATTGTCTCTGAAAAGTTATGGGTGTTACTTTCACAGGAATCTAAGTTCCTTTACCTAGGATGTTTTCTTAACTAGCTTTTTCCTGATGTAGTTTCCTCCCCAACACACAATCTGATTAGTTTCAGTTTCCCTGATGCAATTTCCTGCTCTTGAAGCAAAAGTTCTCAGCAGCATTTAAAGTTGGTTGGTACCTGAGATCATGCAAGTGAGCACATCCTGACAACATATATAAGTTTCCAGATGGAGATAGGGAAAGTTATGCCCCAAGGAGCTAAGTACTATTGAATACTTGCTGTATATCCAATCCAACAATCATTTACTATGTACCTGCTGGATTCTGTGTTATAGATACAATTAATATAATTACAGCTACAGATACAATTAATAGAAAGACAGTCTCTGCTTTTGATGAGTTTGATGAGATCTGTTCACGATGTAGTCCAATCCAAAGAAGTGTAGTTGTGTAGGAAATGAAGATATGACTGTCCTGGAGTCCTCTCTTAAAGTGAGTTCTTGAATCCATTAATACATTTTAATTTAAATGATTTTTTTTTTGGTAGGGGAAGTGAGCCATGAGTCTCATGTGATCCAAAATAATTATCTATTTTCATTAGAACTTGATTCTTTGTCCTGCCTTGACCACTGTATTTTCATTCAGTGAAAAACTCATGAACAAATCACATTATTGTTTGTATGATTAACCCCTGCTGGCCACTGCAGGGACTGGAGTACTGTAACAGTCAGTAAACCAAATCAAGTTAACAATCATTAATTACTAAGTATCTCCTCTGTGCCAGACACTGTATTGTATTCTGGGGGTATAAAGAAAAGCAAATAAAACAAAACCCAAACAAAAATTTGTTACCTTTCTTAAAGAGTTCATAGTTTCATAGGGGGAGGGAGCCTGAAGATAACTATGTACAAATATGATATTAGAAAGACAAATTACAGATAATAAACAGAATGAAGGTATTAGCATTAAGAAAATTGAGAAAAGCTTCCTGTAGAAGTTTGGATTTTAGTTGGGATTTGAAGGAAGCCAAGGAAGTCAGACAAAGATGAAGGTAGAGAATGTTACTCCCTTCTCCTGCTCCTTTGCTGTTGGCCCAGATATTTGTATTGGATAATATTCAGTCCTGGAAAGAGCCTAGTCTCTTGTGAAATGAATAGGCCCCAATGGATTAAGCCTATTTTCCTCTCACTACAAAGCTCATTAAACTCTGGAAATTTTATTTATCACTTGGATTATGGCTTTTGTCTAGGGTTCTCTCAAAAGAGAAGAGTAGAAATGTGCTCAGTTTTACAATTTAAATTAAGAATGAGAGAATTATTTTCACTATGTGAAAGAAATAGTAAATGAAAACAAGACTTTCACAAGGGCTTGTAGATTATAAAATAAACTGTACATGCTAACTACTAAGGCTAAGAGATTGACACTTAAAACATGTCAAAATAAAGTAATTTATACAATAGATAATTAGACATTTTATATTTCATCTTTTATACTATACTTTCCTTACAATTGCTGATACATATAAACATATTTGCTAGGTTAAATAGATCAGGCTTGGGCCAATTCTTCTCTTGTGAATCTTTTCAGGTGAAGAAATTTTCCTTTATTCAACTTCCAGAGATCTCTTGAATTCATAAGGTTGTCTCCTAACCTTGATTCAATCTTATTTGAAATTAATATTTGGTTCCACATTCAGAAGAGGAAACAAAGAGAAAATGGCCACCATGGACCCAGAAGCAAGCTCAAGTAGCTAACTCTATGTTCTATGTGGCACATTCCTGAAACCCACTGCACAGGGAAATCTGGAAACAATATGCCACCCAGGAAAGCTGAAGCAGAGATTGAAAGCAAAAAGCATTTTCTTAAAACCAATGAAGAATTCAATTCCCTTTCTGCTAGCACAGGACCATTCAGTTTGTGACATCCCATTAAAAAACCAAGTCCTTTCAGCATAGGATTACCACATAGTAACATGCAAGCCCCCAAAGTACCACATTGTCCATCAAAACTAGGAAAACAAACTGTGTTCATGCTTTATGGAATTTCCCTTATTGACATTAAGAAAGTCATTTCTTTCCTCGAGGCTTCATTTTTATCATCTATAAAATGAGTAAGTTGTCCTAGAGGAGTTCTGCATTCCTTCTAGTTCTACATACTATGATCCTAAGATTGGAAACTGAGCTTCTAGAAAGTTAAGTATTTGTTCAAGGTCATTGGCTGACTCAGAACTGTCTTTAGAGTTGTACATTCTCACATTAACCACATTTTTTTTATTTATGAGAGTTCAAATGTACTAAATTATAACTATCTTAAGCTTCTGTTGCAATTTCACTATTCTTGGCTGAGACAGAATAACTGAGGCAAAATTATAGTGCCTTTTCAGAAGTGTTAACTTTCAATAGGTGGATGTTTTTACAATGAGAAGGACATTTACAATCAGTTTCTTTAATTAGAAAGGTACTATTCCAGACTTAATCCATGCGTTTTTCAGAGGAATTTTCAGAGGATTCAGTGAATCTTGGCAATTGATTGGATTAAAAATGACTCCTTAAAATCAGAAATACTTGTGCACTCATCATCTCTCCTCAGTGATTGACAGAGGTCTTTCCACCATGAACTTTCATAGAAGATTCCTGGCAAAAAAAATTGAAGAATTCAGAGGATCCTGGATTAAGACCAATTAAAGCCATAATTAGAAAAGAGATGGTGTTATTATACTTAAAATGACAACAAAAAGATGTCTTCACCTGGAATTCTTGTGTGATGTACTGTCCTTACGAATGTTTCTGTTACTGAAACAAGGAGATGCAGGATTAATATAAATTCACACAAGGAGGTGGTTGGTATGCTTTATATTCCAATTTGTATTTTGTCAAAGGTTCTATGTTGGGGAAAATAAAAATTTTATTATTTGGAAAAAATAAAAGGTACTATGTTAAAATACCTTACAATGTGAAAAAAGGTAAAGTATAATGCCATCTTTGAGTTCAAATCTACAGTATGATCTTGGGCAAGTCACTTAAACCTGATTGTTTCACTTTTCTTCATCTGCAAAATGACCTGGAAAAGGAAGTGGTAAAATACTCAAAAACCTACTCAGATACCAATAAATCTTCAAATAGGGTCACAAATAGTTGGACATAACTGAAAAGGACTGAACAATATATAAAGAAATATGATGTTGAAAACAATAATGATTCTATTGGGTGAAAATGTTAAGTAGAACAATGCAAGTGTAATTGCAAGGTAAAAGTAATTCAGGTGCATTCTGTAACATCTCACTAAGAAGTGCTGACATGGAGAGATGAAGGAGAAAAAGGACTGCAAATCACACTAGTTGCCCATGCTTCTTTGGGAATAAATGTTGTTGCTATAGAAAAAAGGAAAACAAGCAGAGTTAAAAGGATTGTGGTATGATAAGAGTATGCATAAGAGCAGTGTAGACCTTTGACCAATGAGAATAAACTAAAGTGAATATTTGACTAGGTCATCAATGGCAGGAAGTGGTGAAACATACGAATCCAGTCTACAACTGTTTAATTTTCTGCATTTCTGTGGAAACATTTCCTGGGGAAAATCCCCCAGTTTCTTTATCACTCTGACCATTTCATCTTGACTTGCAAGTAGAAGTCCAGTCCTTTAATTATTTATCTGCATTTGTGTTACTTGAAGCTGCTTTTAATAATAGACCCCCTTACAATTACTCAGTCCAAATAAGTTAGGATTTAGGGGGAAGAAGACAATCCAAAGATATATTCTTAGCTCACACCAAAAAAGAGAATTTCTACAATTTTAAAGGTAGTTGTATCCCCAGATTCCTTGTGAATCTGGAGAAGGACTTAATGAAGAAGTTAGCTTCATTGAGGCTAATGAATTATTAGCTAATAACAGTGAAAGGAAGAGATTAATGTATTCATATAATTGGAATAATCAACTACCTACCTTTCCCCCACTTATGTCAGATAATTTAGATTAATAACTCAGAAATTAAGCACAACTGTAATCTAAATCTTAATTTTGCTAGTAAGACCTTCCATGATCTAAAATATACTATCTTTTTTTTTTTCAGGGTTTGAGGGAGTAGTTGATCTGTTAAAATAGGGAGAAAAGTTTGGTGTCTATTCTTACAAAGCCACAGATTCACTTGGCCTAAATAGAAGGAAAGTTATTAGCTCGGGACTTCATTTGGTTTCAAATCTTGTCTCAGATATTTACTTACTAAGCCTTTGAAAGTTTGCTAACCTGCAAAATAAGAAATTGGACTCAATGACCTCTCTGTTCCTTCCAACTCTAAATCTATGATTACTAATGTATGCAGGACCTTCCCTTTAAGAAGCTTATCTCTTTTTAAACATGACATCCTTTTCCCAGTAATTCTTTATCCCATATCTGGATCTTTATTTCAACTCATATATGCATTTGCATATGCAATATGGACTTGAATATGACTTTGAATACAGTGGTATTCAAAGAGGACTGACTAGCTACCTCTTCCTCCTTAATATTCTGAAGATACCTCTAAAGTTTAATAGGGTATCTTTCTAATAACAGAGGTTAGCCCTTTTTCTGGCTTGTTTCCTCCATTTCAATTACCAGCTACAATTATTATCTCATATCATTGATTGCCCCAGTAATTAGTACCTCAATATCTATTAACCAATGTGTATCAATTATCTTTTATAGAGTGTTGTGATCTAGTTCAGATGGATCTGAATCGGTCCCTGTTCGGGCGCCAAAATGTGGTGAGCTTTTTCTTCTCAAAACACAGCCAGGTGATAAAAGTTCAGATCTTTTATTATCTCCAATATAGCCCGGTTAGCTTAGAGGCCTATCTCTCTGCTTGGTTCCAAGAGCTCTTGCCGCTTTGTCCTTTGCTTCTGCCTCTGCTTTTTTCAGCCTCCAGAGCCAGTACCAAGTTGAATCTGTCTTGCCTTGAAGAGAGGGCTTCTGGCGTAATTCTGCTGAAATCCCGACTTGTAGCTTCTTCACTCTGAAGAACTTCTTCGACTGGCCCATTGGCCTATTTATGCTCCTTCCAGAGAGAGGGATTATGGGTTTTCTCCCATAGTGCTCTCTGGCCCAAAGAGCTTCAAGGGAGGTATGAACTCATTGAACTCCAATGAGTAAAGGTGTGAACACAAGCCTTGTATTAATTAGTTCTACTTAGTACCTTGTTTCAGGTTCTGCCCAAAACATCTTCTTGTAAGATTAGATCAACTCTAATTAGTTAGCACTTAGTAAGGATTCCAACAATAGAGGAGTATTTTCTGAAAATATATAGCAAGAATCAAAGCACATAAAACCCTCAAAGCTAAGACCACAATTCTCCACTCTATGACATTTGTTCATAAGGGATAATGGGCTCAAATCTAAAGTAATTGCTGTATGGCATTTTCCCTAACAAGGACTTTGAAATACAACATTGCTAATTGTAAGAGAGAATCCCTTGCCTGCAAGATTTAGTTTTTAGTCTATAACTGGGCTCTACTTCAATACTGTTGTTGCCTTCTCAGTTTCTGGAAAACTGGAAGGGATTCCTCTAGCTCTTAGTCTTCTGGTGACTTAATTTTCTAGATTTTTGAGGCTCACAAGGTTTAAGTCATCTATTCCTTCCCTGAAGAACAGGATTTATCAAACATAAATAGGCAAAGATCAGAGAGACCAGGTATTCAGTCCTGTGTACATCTGAGAGAAGAAAATAGGCCTCTGGCACAAAGCACCATCTCTCTCTCTCCATCAGCAAATTGGGGAAAATTTTGCTTCAGTTGTCACCATGATAAAAGAGAAATCAATTTGTGCAGGTAATACTTTTCAAATACACATAGTTACAGCTTAGCAGAAATAAAAGGCTTTTCTTTGCCATACAGTAAACATACAGGAAATACAGATAGATTATATACATTAAAGTAGAAAACTGATTCTCTACATTTCCAGAAGCAAGTTCATGTCAGTGTTCTCAGGACCAGACTCTTATTGATTAGTCCCCCTGTTACACCTTTAAAATATTGAAGATATGAATTATCAACCATATTTTTCAGTGAGCCAAATGAAACAATGGGAAGGACAAATTACTTTCTTATCTAAGATCAAAAAATTAGATACAAAGTCAGGAAAATAGTCCATTACCATGTATTAAATATTTACCATACAGAGAAGCAAAATGATCCAGAGAAAAATTATCATTCACTAGAAATGACGAGGTGAAAGTAATAATGGTAAGGATGATAACTGATGATTAATGAGTAATTATAGTGGACTCAAATATAACTTCAAAGTTCTCAGAAGTAGATGAATTTGGGCAGAAACTGACATGGAAATATAATCTTGGCTTGCACTAAGGAAAAGAAATGTGGGGATAACTGCTAAACATGTAAACTTTTTAATTACATGTGAGAAAAGGGATTGAACTGAATTATTAAATTGTCAATAAAATATTCCTCCAGAGGTTTAAAAAAAAAATTTTACCATGTTCCAGGTGCTTTGCTAATGTTAGGGATTTTAAAAAGGCATACATAATCCTTAACCACAAAGAATTTACTCTCTATTGCAGAAAACAATATGCAAATAACTAGGTACATACTAATATATAGGGAACTTCAAGGCTAAAGAGATTGGAAAACAAATGCAGAATTATAGTTCTAGCAACTTAGAGCATAAGAAAAGATCTCCTGCAAAGGTTAGCAACCAAACTGAGACTTGAAGGATGCCAGAGAAGCTAACAGGAGGAGCTAAGACATGCAAATATTCTGACTGTGGAGTACAATCAGAGCAAAGGCACAGAGCTGGAACATGGATGGTATTGTACAAGGAACAACAGTTATACCATGGTAACGAGATTGTAGGGGAGTAAAGTGTAAGAAGACTAAAAAGGTAAGAAGAGACCAAGTTATGAAGTACTTCAAATGTCAGATTAAGGATTTTATATTTGATCCTAGAGGTAATAGGAAATCATTGGGAATTTATTGAATAGGAAGTGTCACATGGACAGACTTTGACTTAGTAAAATTGCTTTAGCAAGTAATGGTGGATGGATTAGAATGAGAACAGACTCAAAGCAAGTCAGTTAAATAAAGAACAAATTTCTGTAAAGTGAGAACTAGTAGAACATTGTAGAGAATAAAAGCAACATTATGTGGTAACCAACTGTGAATGACTTAGTTATTCTCACCAATAAATGAACTTAAGGATATTTCAAAAGACTCATGATGAAAAATGCTATCGACATTCAGAGGAAGAACTGAATGCAGATTGAAGCATAATTTTTATTTTCTTTATTTTTTATGTTTTTTTCTTTTCATCTGTTAACTAATAGGGAAGTGTTTTATATAATTGCACATATATAATCTATCAAATTAATATTTTAGGGAGCAAAGAAATAAGGGAAGGAGGGAGAAAATTTGGAATTCAAAATTTAAATAAGTGGATAAACATTAAAATTGTCTTTATATATAATTGCCAGGAAAATGAAGTATTATGAAAAAAGGAAGAAACTTTCAACCTCATCCCTACTTTTCTGATTGGTTACTTCCTTCCTGGAGTGCTATTTCAGGCGAGGCCCTACCGATAAACCACTCCACTTCAAATTCCATTTACTTCTTACCAGCTGCTTTCCTGCTAGCTGCTTTGCCCACAAATATCCTTTCTCCACTTTCTCCTTACCCCAACTTTTCAGTTGCTTTTTATGGAAGAGTTCATCAGGAAACGCAGGTTTCCTGGATGTTGTGAGGTAAGGAAGAGAGAGATTCTCTATTAACTCATAGCCTCAAATTTTTCTAAAAGTAAATTTCAAGGAAAGGTCGTCAGCTGAGAAGGATAGAAATGGTACCATAGAAGATTTAATGAGAAAGAAAGATGCTTGGAAAAACCATTGTGATGATTGTCATAATGAATCAATTAGGGAGAAGTAAAATGATTACCTTGTAGTGATGAAAGCCCAAGTGAGATTAGATATTTAAATTTGTTGTGGCCCAATCAGCATGGTTTTGTGATTTCTTTCAGCTCTCTTTAGCAATTCATTTAGCAACAATTAATGAGACAAATTGTGAGAGTAATCCAGTAATTATGATTGACAATAGAAAAAGTATGCAAAAAATTTAAGAATAGAAGGTAGTGTAGAGTATTCACCATGGTATCATAATAGAGAATGAAGGAAAATTTTGCTAGTATAGAAAAGATGTGCTGAGAAACAACTGGGAGCTAAAAGAATGGACATAATAATGATGAAGAACAAGATTGAAAGCTGTAAGTCTTGAAGAAAGAGAGAATGATAAATTATTGTGATCACATAAAGGAAATTCAGAGCAACAAACTTCCTATAATTTAGAATGGACCAAACAAAACCAATGTCTCCAGAAATATTAAAGCAAAATAAAAAAACCTGGAAAAACAGAAAAAAGTGTAATGTATCTCAAAGCAAAAATAACTGATCTGGATAGAAAGTCCAAAATGAAAACTTACAGAAACATTTGAGCCAAAATTTAAAACTTCTAGATCAAAGAAAAATACTGCAAGTAGTCAGAAAGGAAGAAAATACTGAGGAACCATAGTCCGGGTCACAAATAATTCAGAAGCTACCACCATAAAGAAATGGATCTTGAAAAATGATATTACAAAAGGCAAAAAACGTAGGCTTACAAACAAGAATAATTTATTAAACTAAATTGAGTATAACCCATATAGTGGGAAATAGATCTTTAATGAAATCAAAGACTTCCAAGCATTCTTGATGAAAGGGATAAGATTGTGTAGAAACTTTGAAGTTCAAACATAGAAATGAAAAGAATCATAAAAAAAGCAAACACTAATCAACAATAATAAATGACTAAATAAGGATAAACTAGTCACACTGTACAATGGGGTGATGATATGATGCATCCCCTCTGAATCCTTCTATCCTTAGAGGTCATAGAATGAGGCTGATTAGACAGAGGCCTGAATGGTTCTCTTATGTCTTGATGATGTTAAGGTAAAAATGGGATCTTAAAAGAATGGAAAGATACTCTGTGAAGGGGGAAGAAGAAGAGGGGAGAAATTGTCTTACATAGTTGAGGTACATAATTAGAAGTCAATACAATGAAAAAGAGGTTGGGGGAGCACATAGCACAAACCTAACTCTCATCTGAATTTATCTAAGGAGAGAATAATACATCAATACACAGATAATTGGGTACAGAAATAAATCTCATTCCACAGGGAAACAGAAGGCTATCAAAACAGAAGGGAAGAATGAGAGGGAGGCTAGGCTAATAGAGAGATTAAGTCTAAACAAAACAAACTCCAAATATATATTTTTTAATCTTCATAATTCTTTTTGAAGTTTTTTGAAGTGGCAAAGAGTTAGAAACTGAAGGGAATAGATAATTTGTGAAACATGAACATGATTGAATATTATGGTGCTATAAGAAATTATATCTGTGATGGTTTCAGAGAAATCTAGGAATAGTGGAATAAATTGATGTTTGCACATAGTTACAGAAGAAAGTGATCAGAACTAAGAGAGCAATTTATCCAATATAATTATATTATACAGCCAAACAGCTTTGAAAGTCTTAGCAATCCTTATCAGCATAGCAACCAATTTTATACAACTACTGATAAAATATGCCCCTGATAGATAAGTAAAATACTTAGGATAGAATCACATAAATACATGTGTACATTCACAAACCCACTCATTTAGTCAATGCTAATGCAAATATTTGTTTCACTATATATGTTTTATAACACATTTTTAAAAGTTTTCTTTATCCACTTAAGGAAAAGAGAGAGGAAAAACATATTTTTGTTTATTGAAAAAAAAATTTTTTTAAGCTGCTATCAAGTGCCTGAATATAGAAGAGGGAAAAGAAAGGTTCTAGATGAAAGGAAGCTTGTTAATCATGGAACAAGCATATTTCTAGTGGAAGAAGTAGACAGATTTGGAGTACGACATTGAATGTATAGAATTGTAAGAGTGGGGAATGGAGCTAATCATAAGAATGGGGAACGTACAAGAGGATACACAAGTATGTTAATTACTAGGCCAACTAAAGACAGAGTATAAGTGAACGAAGAAAATCTTTTGAGAAAAACAGATTGATTACATTGTTCAAGGTTCTCTCTGGGGGTTTAGTCTCATGGCAGGTGGCAGTGATTATGCCTTATAATTTCCCAGGACATCAGGTAAAAACAGAAATAGTTGTATCTCTAGGAGACAGGACACAATATGGGCAAGCTGTTGAAGGAAAAAACCTTTGGGACCATGGAATCTGGGAGGTGGATGCTGGTTCAAGATTATATCTCAAGGCTTGCTGATTCAGTCCTACTTTTCATTCATTGGATTATGTGGTTAAAGATATATACACTGTTATTGTTTTAAAGTTTATGTTAAGAGACTACCTACTCAATAATACTTCCCCATATTATAGTTAAAAACACATCAAGTTACTTTCTAGTTTTTTGAAACAGGGGTACAATTAGAAAACTATTGTAGAATATCATGTTCTCTCTTGGCTATGGCCAGGACAAGAATTTTCCGGACAGTGATATTCAACTTTTTTATTATAAATTTTTATTTACAAAACATATGCATGGGTAATTTTTTCAGTACTGACCCTTGCAAAACCTTCTCTTCCAAATTTCCCCCTCCTCCCTACCCCCTCCCTTAGATGTCAGGTAGTTCAATATATGTTAAATATGTATAGTTACATACATGCTTATACAATTATCTTGCTGCACAAGAAAAATCAGATCTAGAAAGAAAAAAAAAAAAAAACCTGAGAAGGAAAATAAAAATTCAGTACTGAACAACTGGAACTGGTTTGAATCCTCTCATTGTTGAAGAGAGCCACATCCATTAGAATTGATCATCATATAATCTTGTTGTTGCCATGTATAATAACCTCCTGGTTCTGCTCATTTCACTTAGTATAAATTCTAAAACAATAACATCTACACCAAGAGAGAGGACTATGGGAACTGAGTGTAGACCACAACATAGCATTTTCATTCTTTCTGTTATTGTTTGCCTCTCTGAAATCATCCCTTTGGTCACTTCTTACAGAACAATAATATTCCATAACAGTTTCTAGCCACTACAAAAAGGGCTGCCACAAACAATTTTGCACATACAGGTCTGTTTCCCTCCTTTAAGATCTCTTTGGGATATAAACCCAGTAGTAACACTTCTCAAAGGGTATGCACAGTTTGATAACTTTTTGAGCATAGTTCCAAATTGCTCTCCAGAATGGTTGGATCCATTCACAGTTCTACCCACAATATATCAGTGCTCCAGTTTTCCCACATCCCCTCCACCTCCAGCATTATCTTTTCCTGTCATTTTAGCCAATCTGAGAGATGTTTATCTCAGAGTTATCTTAATTTGCACTTCTCTGATCAATAGTTATTTTGAGCACCTTTTCATATGACTAGAAACTGAAATTATTTGTAGTTTTCTTGTAAATTTGAGTCAATTCTCTATTTATTTTGGAAATGAGGCCTTTATAAGAACTTTTGAATATAAAAATGTTTTCCCAGTTTATTGCTTCCCTTGTAATCTTGTCTGCATTAGTTTTGTTTGTACAAAAACTTTTCAACTTAATATAATCAAAATTATCTATTTTGTGATCAATAATGATCTCTAGTTCTTCTTTGGTGACAAATTCCTTTGTCCTAGGACTGAGAGGAAAACTATCCTATGTTCTTCTCATTTATTTATAATATCATTCTTTATGTCTACATCATGAATCCATTTTGACCTTATCTTGGTGTATGGTGTTAGGTGTGGGTCAGTACCTAGTTTCTGCCATACTGGTTTCCAATTTTCCCAGAAGTTTTTGTCAAATAGTGAATTCTTATCCCAAAAGCTGGGGTCTTTGGGTTTGTCAAACATTAGATTGCTATAGTTATTATCTATTTTGTCTTGTGAACCTAACTTATTCCAGTGATCAACTAGTCTTTCTTAGCCAGTATCAAATGGTTTTGATGACCATTGCTTTATAATATAGTTTTAGATCTGGTACAGCTTGGCCACCTTCATTTGATTTTTTTTTTCATTAGTTCCCTTGAAATTCTTGACCTTTTGTTCTTCCAGATGAATTTTGTTGTTATTTTTTCTAGGCCAGTAAAATAGATTCTTGGGAGTTTCATTGGTATAGCACTAAATAAATAGATTTGTTTAGGTATTATTTTTATTATATTCACTCCACCTATCAAAGACCACTTGATATTTTTCCCATTTTTTAGAACTGACTTTATTTATTTGAAAAGTCCTGACTTTCCCTTGGCAGATAGATTCCCAAATATATTATACTATTGACAGTTATTTTGAGGGTTTTTTGTGTTTTTTTAATTTATTTATTTTTATTATTATTATAGTTTTTTATTTATAAGATATATGCATAGGTAATTTTTCAGCATTGACAGTTGCAAATCCTTTTGTTCCAACTTTTTCCCTCCTTCCCTCCATCCCTTCCCCCAGATGGCAGGTTGACCAATACATGTTAAACATGTTAAAGTATAAGTTAAATACAATACATTTATACATGTCCAAACAGTTAATTTGCTGTATAAAAAGAGTTGGACTTTGAAATAGTGTACAATTAGCCTGTGAAGGAAATCAAAAATGCAGGCGAACAAAAATAGAGGGATTGGGAATTCTATATAGTGGTTGATAGTCATCTCCTAGAGTTCTTTCCCTGGGTGTAGCTGTTTCAGTTCATTACTGCTCTATTGGAACTGATTTGGTTCATCTTTATTGTTAAAGAGGGCCACATCCATCAGAATTGATCATCATATAGTACTATTGTTGAAGTATATAATGATCTCCTGGTCCTGCTCATTTCACTCAGCATCAGTTCATGTAAATCTCTCCAGGTCTTTCTGAAATCATCCTGCTGGTCATTTCTTACCGAACAATAATATTCCATAATATTCATATACCACAATTTATTCAGCCATTCTCCAATTGAAGGGCATCCACTCAGTTTCCAGTTTCTGGCCACTACAAAGAGAAACTACAAAGTTTCTGGCTGCCACAAACATTTTTGCACATACAGGCTCTTTTCCCTTCTTTAAAATCTTTTTGGGATATAAGCCTAATAGTAACACCTCTGGGTCAAAGGGTATGCACAGTTTGATAACTTTTTGAGCATAGTTCCAAATTGTTCTCCAGAATGGCTGGATGTATTCACAATTCCACCAGCAATGTATCAGTATTCCAGTTTTCCCACATTCTCTCTAGCATTCAGCATTATCTTTCCCTGTCATTCTAGCCAATCTGACAGGTGTGTAGTGGTATCTCAGAGTTGTCTTAATTTGCATTTCTCTGATTAATAATGACATATTTTCATATGGCTAGAAATAGTTTCAATTTCTTCATCTGAGAATTGTCTGTTCATATCCTTTGACTATTTATCAATTGGAGAATGGCTTGATTTCTTATAGATTAGAGTCAATTCTCTATATATTTTGGAAATGAGGCCTTTATCAGAACCTTTGACTGTAAAAATGTTTTCCCCGTTTATTGCTTCCCTTCTAATCTTGTATTGACAGTTATTTTGAATAGATTTTTTTTTTATTTTTTACTGCTGGACTTTGTTGGTAATATATAAAAATGGTGAAGATTTCTGCAGACTTATTTTGTATCCTTGAACTTTGCTAAAGTTGTGAATTGTTTCTAGTAGTTTTGTAGTTGATTCTCTGGGGTTCTCTTAAGTATACCATCATATCATTTGCAAAGAGTGATAATTTGATTTCCTCGTTACCTACTTTAATTCTTTTCATTTCTTATTGCCAAAGTTAGCATTTCTAATACAATATTAAATAGTAATGGTACTAGTGGACAACTTTGTTTCAAACCTGATCTTATTGGGAATGGTTCCAATTTGTCCCCATTAGATATTATGCTTACTGATGGTTTTAAATAGATGCTACTGACTATTTTAAGTAAAAGTCCATTTATTTTTATACTCTCTAATGATTTTATTAGGAATAGGTGTTGGATTTTTTTCAGAAGCTTTTTCTGCAATTATTGAGATAACCATATTTTTTGTTCATTTGATTATTGATATAGTCAATTATGCTAATAGTTCTCCTAATATTGAACCAGCTCTGCATTATATAAATCCTACTTGGTTGTGGTGTATTATATAAATCCTACTTGGTTGTCATGTATTATCCTGGGGATGATTTTCTGTAATCTCTTTGCTGATATTTTATTTAAAATTTTTGCATCAATATTCACTAGGGAGATTGGTCTATAATTTTCTTTCTCTGTTTTCAACCTACCTGGTTTAGGTATCAGTACCATGTCTGTGTTATGAAAGGGATTTGATAGAAATCCTTCATTCACTATTTTTTCAAATAGTTTATATAGTATTGGAGTTAATTGTTCTTTAAATGTTTGGTAGAATTCATATGTAAGCCCATCTGATCGTGGGGATTTTTTCTTAGGGAGCTGGTTAATAGCTTTTTCTATTTCTTTTTCTAAAATGGGACTATTTAAGCAATTTACTTCCTCCTCTGTTTATCTGGGCAATCTATATTTTTGTAGGTATTCCTACATTTTACTTAGGTTATCAAATTTATTGGCATAAAGTTGCACAAAGTAACTCCTTATTATTGCTCTAATTTCCTCTTCATTGGTGTAAAGTTCTCACTTTTAATTTTTTGAGACTAACAATTTTATTTTCCTCCTTCCTTTTTCTAATCAAATTAATGAAAGGTTTGTCTATTTTGTTTGGGTTTTTTCATAAAACCAGCTTTTAGTTTTATTCATTAATTCAATCTTTTTTTTTTTTACTTTCCATTTTATTAACCTCTCCTTTTATTTTAGAATTTCAAGTTTGGTATTTATTGGAGGGTTTAATTTGCTCTTTTTCTAGTTTTTTTAGTTGCAAGCCCAATTCATTGATCTTCTCTTTCTTTATTTTATGCAAGTATTTAGGGATATAAAATTTCCCCTTTGGCTGCATCCAACAAACTTTGGTGTACTGTTCTCATTACTCTCATTCTCTTCAATGAAATTATTAATTGTGTCTATGATTTGCTATTTCACCCATTCGTTCTTTAGGAGATTAGTTTCCAATTACTTTTTGGTCTATTTTCCCTTGGTGTTGGAATAGATGAGAGCTATTGGAATACACAGGAGCCACCTGACAGTGGCTGTGGGAGATCCAACCTAGACTGGATCTCCTTTTGTGAGAGGATGATACAAGGAGACTGAGAGGCAGTTGCTGTTCTCTGACCTCTCTGACTGAGAGTCCCTTGCATTGTCTGACCTCTCTCCTCTTCCTTCTGCTTCCAATTTATCTCAGTTCCAGAGTGCAACACCTGTGACAGCAAAGGCTGCCTTGTAATTCCTTCAAATGTTATGATCCATAGCTATGGAGGTTCTTGGAGAATTGGTCTGTCCCTTAACATCCTGGCCTTTTATGCATCATGATCATAAAAAATGCATTTACTAGTTCTGGCTTTCTGAATTTGATTCTGAGGTCTTTATGTATTTTGTATAGGTTTCTCCAAGATCTATCATACCTAACTTTCTAGTATTCTTTTTACCTCTTTAACTTCTTTCTTATTTATTTTGTGGTTTGATTTATCTAGTTCTTAGAGAGCAAGGTTGAGATCTCTCACTATGATAGTTTTGCTATCTATTTCTTCTTGCAGCTCTCTTAACTTCTCCTTTAGGAATTTCCATGCTATACCACTTGGTGCATACTTATTTAGTATTGATATTGCTTCATTATCTATAGTACTCTTTAGCAAGATATAGTTTCCTTCCTTATCTCTTTTAATTAGATCAATCTTTGCTGTTGCTTAATCTGAGATCAGAATGGCTACTCCTGCTTTTTTTTTTAACTTCATCTAAAGCACAATAGATTCTGCTCCAGTCTTTTACCTTTCCTCTGTATGTGTCACTCTGCTTTAAATGTGTTTCTTATAAACAACATATTGTAGGATTCTGGCTTTTAACCCAGGCTGCAATCCATTTCCACCTTATGGGAAAGTTCCCCCCATTCACATTTATGGTTAAAACTACTAATTCTGTATTTTCTGCCATCTTATTATCCCCAGATTATACTTTTCTCTTTCCTTTTCCCCTTTTCCTCCTCCCCAGTATTTAACTTATGAGCACCACTTGCCTTAAGCAGCCCTCCTCCTTTAGAATCCCTCCCCTTTTAGAGTCCCTCCCCCCTTCTTAAACCTTTCCCCTACTATTTCTGTTTTCCTTTCTATTTAGCCTACCTCTTCCCTTTTCATCTTTCCCCTCCCACTTTTCAATAAGGTGAAAGAAGTTTCTCTGTAAACCAAATATGTCTAATATTTTCTCTTTGAGCCAAATCTGATGACAGTAAGATTCACACAATGTCCAACCCCTCTCCCTTTCCCCCCTCAAATATAATAGGTTTCCTTTGCCTCTTTGTGAGATGTAATTTCCTTCATTTTACTTTCACTTTTCCCTTTTTCTGGTACAATCCCCTTTCTACCTCTAGTTCCTTTTTATGTTATAACAGTAAAATCAAATTATACATACACTTTCTATGCATATCCATAATAGAAATACAGTTTTTGAGTTCTTTTTACCTTTTATATGCTTGTCTTGCTTAGAGTTCTCTTTTCCTTTTTACTCATTTTAAAAAAAACTTGAGATCTGCTTTTAGGGCAAGGGAGGTTGGCCATAGCTGTGCTGGGATTGTGCTGATTCACTCCTGGTGCTAGGTGGGTGTGGCTAGGTCCCAGGGGACTCTGGCATTTTGGGGGTTCACAATTTACCTTTTGTGTTTTTGTTGGATGTTTTATAATTTCTCTGCTGATCTACTGGCTTACAACCAAGGCAGAGTAGGTAACATTAGAATATATTCTTCCTTGTAGATTCTCTTCAGTGTGGCGTCTGCACCATCCTCAGAGAGCAGACCCCTCCCTAAGGCCGTGTCCTGCCTGCCTGTGCCTGGCCCCCTCCCTCCATGCCTGACTGAAATAGACCTTTTCTGGCAATCTTCAAAATTATCTTTTGCTGGTAATTTGCTGCATTACCAATATTAGTGGATTCTACCAGTCCAGAATTAATTCAGAGGCTGAATTTGCTAATTAGTTGAGGGTCATGAGAGAAGATCAGGAAGAAGCCCTCTTGGCCATTTTCAACTTTTTCATAGGGTTAGACCTATTAACTAATTCCTTCCTGGGAAAAGGCTCTCTTCTGATCTTCAGAGCAAGTAGAGTTTGGAACCATCAATATATATTATCTTTCTCTCCTCAGTGGAAAGGTGTTGAAGAATAGGCATCAACATATGAACTGACTTAGAAGTTATGGGAAAATTTCCAAAATACAAGTCTTTGGAGATTTTTAAAAATCTTAAACTGAGAAAAAATAAAATACTGGTGCTTTCATATCCTTCTTTCTCTTTTCTCATGCTATCACCATCTTCTCTTTGTTTCCATTCTTTCTCTGCCTAAAGACTAGGAGAATGGAAGATTTCTAATTCTTCTTTCTGTGCCTTGCTTCTGTTCCTTTTCCAGTGCATCAAAGAAACAGAATTGTCTCTGTCTTTTTCTCTATCTCGTTGTCTTCCTCCCTTTGTTTTTCTTTCTCTGTCATTTTATTTTTCTAGAGGAATGAGGAACTCTCCATTGTTCTTCTAACCTTTTTAAGTAATCATATAGCAAGCCAAAAAGACCTTGTAGAGCTATGGGTTTCTTATTAGGAACTTCTGGTATAATAATATGAACTCAATTTAGCATTTAAAGTGCATCACAATCTGGCTCTTTCCTTTATAATTTGCCTTCATGTATTTTAATCTTCTATTGTTCAGCTATGTCTGACTTCTAAGATACTTTGGCTGCATTCCATAATTTTTTATGATGTCTTATTGTTGTCTTCTTCTTTAATAATTTTTTTAATTGTTTCTATGGTTTGTTCTTTGAATCTCCCCCTCCCTCTTTTAAGAATTAGATTATTTAGTTTCCCATTAATTTTTATTCTATCTTTCCATTGTTTGTTGTTGAACTTAATGTTATTGCACTGTGATCTAAAAAAATATATATTTACTATTTCTGCTTTTTGGCATTTGTTTGGGAGGTTTTTATGTTCTAATATATGGTCAATTTTTGTGTGTCATATATTGTTGAGAAAAAGGTATATCCCTTTCTATTTCCATTTAATTTTTTTCTTGAGATCTATCCTACTTAATTTTTTTTTTTAGAATTCTATTCAGCTCTTTAACTTCTTATTTATTTTGTGGTTATATTTATCTGGTTTGAAGATGGGAAAATTTAAGTCTCCCCCCTTGTATAATTTTACTATTTCCTCCTATAATTCATTCAATGTCTCCTTTAAAAATTTTATGTAGTTTGTCTTTGGCTCCTGATTTAGACACTATATCAGATGTTTGAGGAATGATTTTAAAAATAAAATACTAATAAAAAATCTAAATACTCTGGTTTTTCTCCAGAAAAAGTTGGAAAAGGGGTGGGAGGCCAAGGTATAGTGTACACTGTCAAATTATGCATTTTCAGTGTAATGACCAAAATCCGACCTAACTTGGCACTCACTCAAATCCCTTAGTTCCAAAAAGGCCTTCCACTTCATAGATGGTGCTGGAGTGTGACCATGTTTCTTTAACAAGTTCAAGTGCACTTCCTGTTCAATAACCAATTAATACATATTAGTTAAGCCCCTATTATGTGCCATTTACTGTACTAAGGACTGGGAATACAAAAAGAGGCAAAAGATGCTCCCTATCCTCATGGGGCTCACAATCTAATGAGGAAGAAAATATGGAAACAAATATATATATAACAAGCTATAACCAGAATAAATAGTAAATAGTTAAGAGAGGAAATACAGTAGACTTAAGAGGGGTTGAGAAGGCTTCCTATAAAAGGATTTTATTATGTACTAAAAGAAAGGCAGGGAGGTCAGCAGTTGGATTGGAAGAGGGAAATATTCCAGATAATAGGGGACAGGCAGAGAAAATTCCTGGAGCTAAGAAATAGTTTGTGGAACAGCCAGGAGGCCAGTGTTACTGAATCAAAGAATACATGGTAAGGAGTAAGATCTAAGAATGAAAATGTTAGGAAGTTGGTAGGTTATAAAGGGCTTTTAATGCAAAATAGAGATTTTTTATATTTAAACCTGGACATAATAGGAAGTCACTGAAATTCATTGAGTAAAGGGATAAACATCACGTTAGTCATCCAATTATTTTTAAAGATCTCTAAATTCATTAGGGATTCTTTTAGACAGTTTAAAGCCTAAGCCTTAATTTAAAGCCTATTGATTGGTTCAGTAGAGAATTGTTTCATATAGTTATTAGGCTATCCTAAGATTTTCTGTAAATGGAATGAGATTACTTGGTCGAAGTAATGTACAAAAGAGTTAAGGTTCTTTGATTAAGTATGTACCAGACACTGTGATAAGTAAGCATTTAAAAATAGTATTTCATTGTCAACCTCATGACAACCCGATTATATAGATGCTATTATTATCTCTGTTATGTAGATGAGGCTAACAAATTAAATAATTTGCCCATGATCACCGAACTAATAAGTGTTTGAGGCTGAATTTGAACTCAGTTCTTTTTTACTCGATGTTCAATGCACATTTAGATACACTATGCCAACTGGATACTTTTATGTGCATTTCACTGTTCGGGTGCCAAGTATGATGATCATGTTATTTTAAAATCAGCCAGAGTCGATTAAGGGAAAATCCTTGATCTTTATTCTTTGCAGAGATGAAGGGGAAAAATGGTGATGCGAAGTGAGAGCAAATTGTCTATGCAATCTCCTATACAACACATCCAATTTGCATTGAGAGTGGATGGGGCCATTCTTTCTCCAAGCATATATTAATAGAGTATTGTCCAATTGCTAATTAGCTTCAAGTCCTAAGAGGGACCTCCGTGCAAAGAGAGCTTCAAGAACTTCAGCCCATTACATTTCACTTCAGTTGCAATTAATATAAATCCTTTGATTAAACCTACCCTCTTCGCACACAATTGATTATGTTCTTTTTTAGCTGAGCATTTTGTGGAATGTGAGGTCTCAGGCATATCTTAAGGGATAAATAAGATTCAAAGACATGAAGTGTCATTCAGAACTTAAAAGAGGATATAATGGCCTTACTTCAAGGTAATGCATAAATTCAAATGGTAATAGCAAAGTCCAGGCAGTAATATATCCAAATAGGATCCCATCATCTGCGTTAGTTCTGACAGGTAAGACCATCTTTAACAGAGGAGAGAGATAAACAGTAGATTTGTATTATGTCCAGGCTAGTTCTCTGGAGAGCCTCAGAATCAATCAGAGTCAGAATCAATCAAAGTCCTTGGTCTTTAGGTGGAGAAGTGAAGGAGGCAGGCAAGAGCTTGCCAAAGATGAATCCTGGACTCTGGAGTCCAGAGCCTTAAGTCCCTCTCCTCCTTATCCTTCAGCATAATGATTCTGAATCTCTTCCTCACCCCTCTAATCCTTGCCTACAACCTCACCACCACACATTCAGCAAGCACCAGTGGTGAGGAGACCCATCACATCACCATCTCATCTAAATATATGTATATAGAACCATTATCTCACATCGAATAGGTAATTAGCCTTAAGTGTTCTACTGTCTGATTCAAGTACACCTTTTCAGAGTTTGAGCCCTCTACAGATTTGAAAGAAAAGAAATATAAAGGCATGAGAGATGGCAGTGCTTGAGATACAGAAGATCATGAGATTATGAAGGGAAAGTAATTTTAGAAATTATCTAATCCCCTTATTTTAGAGAGGAAGAAAATGAAAATAAGTGATTCAAGTGATGTCATACACAGTGATGGATGTAAATTCATTTCCTCTTACTCTTCTTTTGAGCCTCTAAAAGATATATATTTTTCCCACAAATATCTAGACACAAATATTCTCTAGTTCTAGCTTAGAATGAAAACGCTTTCATAGTTCCAGGAGCCTAGAGAGCAGGAAAATGAAAACAATCATTATCTTGAAAGTTTTCCTTCCCTTCTCTTTCTTTCCCCCAATTGGCAGTGTTTGAGGGCCTCCATTTTCTGCCTTGCAAACACTCTCCAGTCAAGGAAGCAAAAAAAAAAAAAAAAAAAAAAAAAAAAAAAAGACTATTGTCTCTAGGATTCTGCTTCAAATTTAGGATTTTATATTTTATTGAAGAAGAAACTCTGTAGTTCACTTTTATGAGTCATAATTTCAACTGGATAGTACATGATAACAATAGATTTTTTTTTCTTGTTTGGTGTCCATGGGTGCAAGCAGCTGTACAGAATAGGGAAACTAAAGTGTGCCCAGTCAAACTCTCTTTGTTTTTGCTTGTATGCTTGTTTGCTTTGGTTTTTAAGTAAATATTTTTTTTTCTTCAATCATTCTCTTTGTATTAAGTACACTGAAGCAACTTTATGACTGGGCATTTATATAGCACTTTAATGCATCAAATAGTTACATCATCTTATTTGATTATCACAACAACTACAAACTATGTGCTGCCAGTATAATTATTCCTATTTTTGCTTATAATCAGGGTTTTCTATCAACTCTTGGATCTTAAGCTACCTTACACTTAGTGAGGTGTTTTTGTATAATCATAATTATACAAATAAAATTTCAACCTCCATTCCAATATAGTCTATCCACAGATTATATAAAAGCCAGAAGTTAAATAGCTCAGTACTTAAATTAAGACAGAATAAAAAAGTAATTTACCAAGAAAAATAAGTAGGCAATAGATTTCCTTCAAATATACATCCTCTTTCATTTGCCAAAGGTAAAATAATAGGATGAAGGAATGGGAAAACTACACTTTTTCATGTATGGGCAGACATGTTTCCTTTGTTCTGTCAGTAGCCAGTGTGAAGATTTGTATGGAAAGATGATAGAAAGAAGAGTGCAACCCAGGACTTAGACACTTGCTATCTGGGTGAATCTGGGCAATCATTTAACCTCTCTCTACTTGAGTTTCATTAACTATAAAATGGGAATTATAATAGTAATAATTTCTATCTTCCAAGTTTACAGACTCTAAAACACTTCATAATATGTAATAATTATTTACATAAACTACATACAATTTATATAATGTTAGTATAATAACAACAATAATAGTAACCATCATTATTTTTTTTTTACATATCTTGCTAAATTTCTGGTGTTATTGAGGAAAAATCATCTAGTTTATTTGCATTACATGAAATTCTGGCTGTTAGTTTGAGAAATATACAATTTTCATTGCTTTTAAAATTTTAAATCTGCTAATGTTTATATTTTCCTAATACTGAGTGAATCCTATATTCTTAGCTCACATTCTACCTGCTCATAATATATAATCTTTTTCATATATTGTTGGAACCTTTTTGCTAATATTTTATCTAAAACTTTTGTATCAATTAGGATATTAGCATGTGGTTTCTCTCTTATTTGTCTGTCTCTAGGTATTGAAACCATATGTGTCACACTTTTTTGCTTTAAAAATTTTTTATTCATTTTAAAACTAAAATATCAAATGAGAAGAAAAAAATCCTATACATTGTTTTCAAAGCAACCCACTTTTTCTGAGTTTTCTTCTATTTTTTTATTTTATTTTTTCTCCTTCCTCCTTTATCCTAAAGGTTAAAATAAAATATAAATATACATGTGTGTATTTATCTATAAATAAACATATGTGTGTATGTATATACAAATACATAGATAGATAGATAGATAGATAATTAGATAGAAAGATAGATGTAAGACCATACTATGCATATTTCTCTTTATCAGCTCTTTCTCTGGAGATGGATAGCATATTCCTTCAAGGTCCAAGTCTTTCTATATTTTTCTAAATCAACTACCTCATCATTTGTTATATAATAGCAGAATTTCATCATAATCATGTCTTATCTGAGCAATTGTCCATGAAGGTTTTTTCTCCACTTAACCTTCTCATTACCCTAAAGAAAACCACATTTAATGTGAATGAACACACACACACACACACACACACACACACACACACACACACAAGACTATGTTATTTATCTATCTATCTATATATGTAAGTATATGTGTATATATAAAATCCTGCCCCGGTTTCCTTAGAATTCGTGACTTTTTGTTCTTCCAAATGAATTTTGTATTTTTTTCTTAGAACAACATTTTTTTTAATAATTTAATTGGGATGGCATTGAATAAATAAATTAGGCAAAATTCTCTTTTTTATATAAGCTTTGATTACTCATAAGCAATAAACATATTATTCTATTTAAATCTGACTGTATAAAAGTGCTATATTTATGCTCATGCAATTCTTGTGTGGTTTTGGCAAGTATACTCTCAGACATGTTATTTAAAATGGTCTAGAAACAATATTGAATGATATTGATAACACATAGTGTGATTTCCCTCTAGTTCTCTTTTAATTAAATTTATTTATCTTTAGTTTTGTCTAATAACATTACTATCCCTGAGTTTTTCATTTTTGTTTTTTGTTTGTTTGCTTTTTACAAACTCCAGCCCTTTCTTTTAACTTTATGTATCTCTCATTTTTACTGTATGAGCTTGAAAGCAACATATTGTTATAATCAGGTTTTTGATTCATTCTATTATCCATTTCCATTTTAGGGGTAAATTCATCCCTTTAACATTCAGTTACAATTATTTATTTTGTATTTCCCTCTGTCCTATTTTTCCTCATTGTCTTTCTTGCTATTTACACCCCATTCCTCCTCATTTATCTATTACTACCTACCCCTCTAAGAGTCCCTTCCTTATCATCTTCCCCCACCCTCCACCTTAATCTACCTTTCTTTTTTTTTGACACCGTAGTAGCTATTTAATAAGTGCTTATTGAATGACCAACTTAGAGCTATAAATGCAGAGTATCAGTATTAATATTTTTTCTTTATTACTAATTTAAATGTATTCCACCCTACTCATGAAGTATCAAGATAGAAACAAAATTTTCTATTATGTCAGGTTTTGAAAACAATTAATTAATTAACTAACAGCACTCCCCCACCTCAAACCAATCAAATTAATATGAACATGGGAGATACCAATGATTGAGAAAACAGATATTCTTAAGTAGCTTTTTAAAGAAAAATTCAACTAACCAGTCATTAGCTTTTATGACTGAGTAGATTTCTTTTATTACCCCCAAAATATTTGCATTTATTTTTTATAGGCTAGTTGTTTATTGTCCTTGCTCTTGAAAAGGACCAAAATGACATCACTATGTTAGAGTGGAGTTACAGTGTATTTGACTGTAGTTAATCAGACTAATACAAACTCAGAATGCTCTGCCACAGGTCAGACACATATAATCCCTCTATGAACATTTGGGGTGGCTGCTTTGCATATAGCACAGCGCTTTCTCTGAAGGCATGCCATGCTGGGTAGTCCCATGCCAGTCTCTCCCATGTAATATAATCAGTTTTAAAGTTCTTAAGAAAGACCTTGAGAGTGTCCTTATATCACTTTTTTGACCACTTTGTATCAGGTACTCTGTCAGTCATCACCACAACATTCATATGCCAAACTATCAATTATAACAAATAGTGAAGTTTTGAATGTTGTGAATAAGTTCATTTACTTTGGCAGCATATTTTTCAGGGATGTCCACGTTGATAATGAGATTGATACATATATTGCCAGAACTAGCTCAGTATTTAGGCACTTCTGAAGAAAAGTGTGGGAGAGGAGAGGTATTAGACTGACTACCAAATTGAAAGTCTCCAGAACCAGTGAACCGACCACATTGTTATGTGCTTATAAAACCTGGACAATATAGCAGTACCATGCCAGGAAACTGAATCACTTCCATTTGAATTGTTTTAGGAAGATTCTGAATATCACTTGGCAGGATAAGATACCAGATACAGAGGTCCTTTCTTGAACTCAACTGCCAAGCATTCCACCTCTACTGCAGAGAACATATCTCTGTTGAGGTGGCCACGTTGTTTGAATATCAAATGTATGCTTGCTCAAAAGATTATTTTATGAAGAATTCACACAGGGCAAATGCTCATAAGATGAATTTTTACAGACTTGGAAATAGACGGGAAAAAAAACAGCAAAAAACATTCAAACAAATAGGACAGCAAAGTGGTATATAGGCAAATGGCAATATGCTTAAGAGTTTCTCTTTTACTTCTTCCTATTCTTAATTCTTAATATAAGTACCCTTCTAAAAGTCCTTCCCTAATCTTGTCCCCTCACCCTCTTAAATTTTTATGAATTTGGAAGACTTTTATACCCTTCTAGAATATGTTGTTCCCTCTTTACACAATCATTTCTGATCAAATAAGATTTCAGGACTCCCAACCTTCTACCCCATTGCAGTATTAATTCTTCCTTTCATGTCTCATTTGAATGAGATAATTATTCTTTTTCATCTTTCCCTATGGAGTTTAATTTATTAGAATAGCCCATCATACACAGCTCAATTCAAGCCTTTCTTTCAAACAAACCAAATAATGATAGTCATAAGAGTATTGATAATATTTTCACATAAAAGAAGTAAACAGTTTGACCTTACTGAGTCTCTTATACTTAGGTTTTAATGTTTATCCCATATTTTTTCTTAATTTTATGTATCAAATTTTCCATTGAATTCTGCTCTTTTTGCTATCACTACTTTTTTGTTTACTTCTGCTCTATCTTCACTTTCTATCTTTTTTTTTTTGTGGAAGAAACTTGAAGTTTTCTCACCTATTTTGCCATCTTCTGTCATATTTTTCAAAGAAGAAATATCAAGTGCTCTAGAGTAGGCCAAGATAACATAATAAAAATGACAATTCTGTCTAACATAATCTACTTATTCAGTGCCAGGCCAATCAAATTGCTAAGAAATTATTTTACAGTGAGAAAAAATAATAGCAAAGTTCATCTGGAAGAACAAAAGGTAAAGAATTTCAAGGGAATTAATGAAAAAAATGAAAATGAAGGTGGCCTAGCTATACTAGGTTTAAAATTACATTATAAAGTGAGGATCATCAAAACCATTTGGTAATGGCTATGAAATAGAATAGTGTTCAGTATCAGGGGTCCTCAAACTTTTTAAATAGAAGGCCAATTCACTGTCCCTCAGACTGTTGGAGGGCCAGACTATAGTAAAAACAAAAACTTTGTTTTGTGGGCCTTTCTTTATTTAAGAAACTTCATAGCCTTAGGTGAGGGGGATAAACATCCTCAGCTGCCGCATCTGGCCAGCATGCTGTAGTTTGAGGACCCCTGGACTATTAGGTTCACAAGACACAATAGCCAATGACTATAGCAATCTATTGTTTGGTAAACACAAAGACCCCAGCTTCTGGGATAAGAATTATTTGACAAAAATTGCTGGGAAAATTGGAAAATAGTATGGCAGAAACTAGCCATTGACCAACACCTAACACCCTATATCAAGATAAGATCAGAATGGGTTCATGATCTAGACATAAAAAGTGATACTATAAACATTCGCAGATCTGTGAAGAATGAAGAAATCTGTGGCTGATGAATGCAAAAATTATTTAAATCCCTATTGATTGGAGAGATACAAATTAAAATAACTCAAAGACTAAACAAGTTATGGTATAGAAATATAATGGAATACAATTGTGCTATAAAGATGATAAAAGGGATAGTTTCAGAAATATCTGAGAAGATTTATATGAGCTGATATAAAATGAAATGACTAAAACTAGAACAGATCTACAGAGTAACAACAGTATTGTAATGGTAACTAGCTGTGATAGACATCAACTCAGATTATTACCATGATCCATAACAATTTCAAAGAACTCATGATGAAAAATGCCATTTGCCTCCAGATAGAAGCATTTTCCTTCTTTTTTAAACCTTCTTTTTTCACAATATGGATGATAGTGAAATATGTTTTGCTTAATTGCATATGTATAATGGGTATGGAATTTCTTGAATTCTCATTGGATGGGTATGAAAAGAAAGAAAATTTTAAATTAAAATTTTAAAAACTCAAATTATCTGGATTCTGAACTATTTTATAAGTAATACATAAGGCAAAATTAAATTTTCTCTTAATTTTTTGTCAATGTCATTTAAGTTCATAAAATAATATTTATGATTTAACCTGCAGTATGTGATTAATTCAATGAAATTTGGTTTCATCTCATTAGCATATCTGGGCATCTTGCATCTGATTTTAAATAGAACAAGATGAGTTCATTGATTTACTCAATTAATTACATTTATAAATTTTGATATCTTTCTGGTTCAATTTAATTTTCAAAAAATATCTTGAATAAGGTTTTGCATTCTTTACACTGTACACTGTTTGCTTACTTTCAGATTTTTTCTTTTGGTGCTCTCAGTTTTTTCTCATTTTTTCCTCTTGATGTCTCATTTCATTTGCATGATCATTTTCAAATTTTGCTTAATTTATTCCAAAAATTCAAGTAGAACTTGTGAAAAATTCATGATTTTCTTTAAGGTTTTAATTATAGATGACATGGAGTTATTCTATTCTTCTGGGTATGTGCCTTAAAATGTCTCTGGCTTTATAACATGTCTTTTGTTTGTTTGTTGTTATTTTTTATAAATTGTTTTATTTTTTTCTGATTATACATGTATATTAACTTTTTGATACACATTTCTTTACGAATCATGTTTGGAGAGAAAAATCAAAACAAAAGGGAAAAACCATGACAGAAGAAAAAAAAAACAGAAAAAAGAAGTGAACATAGTATGTGTTGATTTACATTCAATCTTCATAGTTCTCTTTTTGGAAGCAGATTGCATTTCCTATCCAAAGTTTATTGGGAATGCCTTGGATTACTGAACCACTGAGAAGAACCAAGTCTTTTGTAATTAATCAATGCACAATTTTGCTGTTATTGTGTCCAATGTATTCCTGGTTCTCCTTGTTTCACTCAGCATCAGTTCATGTAAGTCTTTCCAGACCTTTCTAAAATCAGTCTGTTCATCATTTTTTATAGAACAATAATGTTACATTACCTTCATATACCATAATTTTATTCAGCTATTCTTCAATTGATGGGGATCTACTAATTTTCCAGTTCTTTGCTACAAACATTTTTTCACATGTGGATTTTTCCCCCTCAATTATGATTTTTTTAGGCTACAGCCCCAGTTGTATTATTATGCCCTTTGGGCATAATTCCAAATTGCTCTCCAGAATGGTTGGATCATTTCACAATTTTACCAATAAATACATTAGTGTTCCAGTTTTCTCACATCCCCTCCAACATCTATCATTTTAACCAATCTGAAAGATGTGAGGTGATACTTCAGAGCTCTTTTAATTTGCATTTCTCTGATCATTAGTGATTCAGAGTATTTTTTCATGATTCAGAGCACTTTTCAAATACATATCATTTCATAGATAGATGACTTCAATTTCATCATCTGAAAATTGTCCATATCCTTTGACCATTTATCAATTAGGGAATAACTTGTATTCTTATAAATTAGAAATAGTTATCTCTTTTAGAAGTGCAACTTTAATCAGAAACATTGGCTGTAAAATTTTTCCTCGGCTTTGTACTTTCCTCTTAATCTTGTTTCTATTGGTTTTGTTTGTACAAAAACTGTTTAATTTAATGTAATCAAAGTTGTCCATTTTGTATTTCATGATATTTTCTAGTTCTTCTTTGGTCATAAATTCCTCCTTTCTTTAAAGATCTGATAGGTAAATCCTCCCTTGCTCTCCTAATTTGCTTATGGTATCATCCTTTAAACCTAAATCATATACCCATTTTGACCTTATTTTGGTTCCTTATCATTTCTTTATCCTCACTTTTTTCTTTGTAGGTTTTTTTTTCATTTTTCCAACCTTATTTTCCAAATTTGAACTTTGTGTTAGGGATAAGCTGCGTGGACTTCTAAAAGAAAGAGCAAGACCTTCCTTGGTACTCTTCTGTATTACCTACTGTCAGTAATGAATACTGCTATGTTCTTCAAGAAATGACATCAGCCAGTCTGTACATGGAGTAGTCTGTACAGGGTTGTCTACTTCTGAGTTGTCTACTCTGATGAGAGACAATGTGCATTGGGACTGTTCCAAAGCAAGGTTTGATTATTTCCTTTTCAAGCTTAGCTCTAACAAACTTTTGATGATACTCCATGGTTGGAACAACATAACTGCATATCTTTAGTTAGACTGCTATAGGCTCCCATTTCTTCCTGGCACACAGCTCTAGGCAGCAGAAAGGCTTTTGTGTGCAGGATTCCTGGACTGGACTTTTCTGTTTGGACTCTTTCCCTAGTACTTAGAGGATGTTGGCTGTTGATTTGTGTAACAATAGTCCAGAAAAATCTGGACTATCAAACTGTAAAAAGCATTTGCTGTGATTTCTCCTGCAATATCTTGATCATTCCTAATTCCAGTTCATTCTTTCTTTCTCTCTCCCTTTCTCTCTCTCTCTCTCTCTCTCTCTCTCTCTCTCTCTCTCTCTCTCTCTCTCTGTCTCTGTGTCTCTCCTGTCTCTCTTTCCCCTTCCCTTTCTGTCTCTGTCCCTATTATCCCATGCCTTCTTTTTAATCCTTATAGTTATGATAGAACTCAGCCGCTCTGATTCCTCACTCCCACCCCACCATCATAATTTATTTAGCCATTCTCCAGTTGATGGGCACTACTCAGTTTCCAATTCTTTGCCACCACAAAAAGAGTTGCTACAAAGATTTTTGTATATGTGGGTCCTTTCCCCTCTTTTATGATCTCCACTGGGATAAAGACTCTTAGTAACACTACTAGATCAAAAGATATGTACATTTTTATAATTCTTTGAGCATAGTTCCAAATTGCTCCCCAAAATGGCTGGATCAGTTCATAAATCTACAAACAATATATTAGTGTTCCAGTTTTCCCAGATAATTTTTTTAAAATTAAGGTTATACATATGTGTTCTTTTTTTTTTTTTTACATATTTTCATATGAATCATGTTGGGAGAGAAAAATCAGAACAAACGGGAAAGGCCATGAAGGGGAGGGGGTGGAGAAAAAAAGGTGAAAATAGCATGTGTTGATCTACATTCAGGATCCATAGGTCTCTCTCTGGATGCAGATGGTGTTTCCATCCCAATTCTAATGTGATTGCCCTGGGTCAATGAATTGTTGAGAAGAACCAAGCCCATCATAGTAGTTCATCACACAATCTTGTTAATGTGTACAATATTTTCCTGGTCTTACTTGATTATTGTGTTTTGTGTATCTAACCTATTCCACTAATTCAAGACTACTTCTCAGCCAATTCCATATGGTTTTGATGCTATTTTATAATAGAATTTTAGACGACAACTAGATGGCACAGTGGATGTGCCATCCACTGTGGATGGAATCAGAAGAACCTGAGTTCAAATTTGATGTCAGACACTTAACACTTCCTAGTTGTATGACCCTGGACAAGCCACTTAACCCTGATTGCCTCACCTAAATAGAAGTAAAATAATAATAATAATAATAATATAATAATAATAATAATAATAATAATAATAATAGATACTACTAGGGCACCAACTTTTCATTTTTTTATTAATTCCTTTGATATTTCCATATTAATTTTGTTCTTTTTTTCTAGCTCAATAGAATAAATTTTTGTCAGTTTGATATGGTGTTGAATAAGAAGAATAAAATAGGCAGAATTATCATTTTATTATATCAGTTCAGCCTATCTATAAGGAATTGTTGTTTTTCCAGTTGTTTACATTTGACTTTATTTGCATGAAAAGAGTTTTGTAATTGTATTGATATAGTTCCTGGATTTGTCTTGGTAAGTAGAGATGCAAATATTTTATTTTATCTATAGTTATTTTAAATGAAATTTCTCTTTCATCTGCAAAGAGTGATAATTTTATCTTTTCACTGCCTACTCCAATTCCTTCAATGTCTTTTTTTCTTTTGTTATTGCTAAAGGCAACATTTATAGTACAATATTGAATAATAGTGGTGATAATTTCTCTGTTTCACCCCGGATTTTACTGGGAATGCATCTAGATTCTCCCCATTACATATAATGCCTGCTGTTGGGTTTTTTTTAGATAGAAGCTATTCATCATTTTAAGGAAAACTCCATTTATTCCTGTGCTTTCCAAAATTTTTAATAGAAATGAGTGCTGTATTTTCCTAAAAGATTTTTCTGCAGCTATTGAAATTATCATATGGTTTTTGTTAGTTTTGTTATTGATATGGTCAATTATTCTCATAATTTTTCTTATATTGAACCAGTCCTGCATTTCTGATATAAATCCCACCTTGTCATAACATATTATCCTGCTGGGAAGTTGCCATAATCTTTTTGATAATATTTTATTTAAAATTTTTGCATAAACATTAGGGAAATTGGTTCATAATTTTCTTTCTGTTTTCTCTCTTTCTGGTTAGGTAGCAGCATCATGTTTTTGTTATAAAAGGAATTTGGTGGGACTCCTTCCTCTATTTTTCCAAATAATTTATAAAATATTGAAATTTATTGTTTTTAAATGAATGGGAGAATTCACTTTTAAATCCATCTAGCCCTGAAGATTTTTTCTTGGGGAATTGATGGCTTGTTCAATTTCTATTTCTAAAATGCTTAAATATTTTATTTTACTCTTGTGGTAAGCCAGGCAATTTAGATTTCCCCATATATTTTACATATATATATGTAAAATATATGGGGAAATATATATATATATACACATAGTTTGTATATGTACATATATACAAATATTTTGTTTTAATTTTTTCTTCATGAGTGGTAAGTTTATTATTCATTTTTGATACTAATGATTTGGTTTTCTTTAGCTATTTTGTTGGTTTTTCTCATAAAACCAACTCTTAGGTTTATTTAGTTCAATGCTTTTCTTACTTTCAAATTTATTAATCTCTCTTTTGATTTTCAAAACTTCTTATTTGGTATTTAATTGGGGGGTTTATTTGTGTTTTTTTAGTTGCATGATTAATCCATTGATCTCTTCTTTTTCTAATTTATTCATATAAGAATTTAGAGATATAAGATTAACCCCAAAATTTTCTTTGGTTACATACCCTAAGTTTTGGCATGTCATCTCATTAGTGGATGAAATTATTGATTGTTTCTATTATTTGTTGTTTGAGCCATTAATTTTTTAGGATTAGATTATTTAATTTCTGATTGGTTTTTAGTTCATCTTTCCTTGGCCTTTTATTGAATGTAATTTTTATTTATCTGAAAAGGATGCATTAATTTTTTATGCCTTTCTACATTTGAGTGTATGGTTTTTATACCCTAATACGTGGTCAATTTTTATGTGTGACTGAGAAGAAGGTATATTCCTTTTAATCCGCATTCTATTTTCTTTAGATGTCTATCACATTTAAGTTTTCTATGGATCTATTATAACCTCCCTAATGTCTTTCTTTTTTATTTTGTCATTATATTTATCTAATTCTAAGGGAGGTGGGGAAGAAGAGATCCCTCACCAGTCCAGTTTTGCTGTCTATTTTTCCTGTAACTGAGTTAACTTCTTCTCTAGGAATTTGGATACCATACCAATTGATGCATTTATTTAATATTGATGTTATTTCATTATCTATGGTACCTTTTAACAAGATGTAGCTTCCTTCCTTATCCCTTTTAATTAATCTTTTTTTATTATTATTTTGCTTTGCCTGAGATCAGAATTGCTACTCCTGCTGTATGTGTGTGTGTGTGTGTGTGTGTGTTTTTGCTTCATCCAAAACACAATCCATTCTGTTTCAGTCTTTACTCTTTGTGTATCTAACATGTTTTGTTGCCATAACATGTTGTAGGATTCTGTTTTTTTTAATCCACGTTAATCCACTATCTACTTCCATTTTATGGAAGAATTCATCCCATTCACAATTAAAATTACCAGCTGTGTATTCCCCTCCATCCTATTTTCTCCTCAGTATATATATTTTTCCTTTCTTTCTAACCTGTCTCTCTTCACTAGTGTTTTGTTTATAACCATTTCTTTCTCAACCTGTCTTCCTTTTAATAAGCTTTTCTCCTCTCTCTTATTCCTTTCTCCTAGTGTTTCTACTCTCCCTTCTATTCAGTTCCTCCCTTTTTTTTTCCCTTTCTCCTCCTACTGCCTTATAGGGGAAACTGATGAGATTAAGCTTTAGACCATGCTCATACCCCTCCCTTCTTTCCTTCTCCTGTAGTCTTTTGTGCCTCTTCATGTTACCCTATTCCTCCTCTTTCTTCTCCCAAATATAATCCTTTTTCTGCCCCTTAATTTATTTTTCTTTAATATCATCACATCAGAACCAATTTATACCCACACACTGTTTCTATGTATGACCCTTCTAGCTTCCCTGACAAAACATACAATTCTCAGGAATTACAGATATCATCTTCCCATGGAGAGACATAAATAATTTATAAAATATATATTATATTTACATTATAAATAATATTTTTTGTTCTTTCCTGTTTATCTTTCTATGCTTCTCTTAAGGTCTGTATTTGTGGGTCAAATTTTCTGTTTAGTTCTGCCGTTTTCAATAGAAAGTATTAAAAGTCATTGAAGGGTCATGAGAGTCATCTTCATTTGCATTTCTCTAATCAATACTGAAATAGTGTTCGTATGACTAGAAATGGCTTTAATTTCTTCTTCTGAATATTGCTTTGATCTTTTATCAATTGGAGAATGACATGTTATAAATTATAAATTTGAGCCAATTCTCTATAAATTTAGAAATGAGGCCTTTATCAGAAACACTGGCTGTACCAATTTTTTCCAATTTTCTGCTTCCTTTTTAATTATGGCGGCATTGATTTTGTTTGTGTAAAAACTTTTTAATTTAATGTAATCAAAATTATCTATTTTGCATTTCATTCTCTAGTCCTTCTTTGGCCATAAATTCCTCCCTTCTCTACAGACCTGAGAGGTAGACTATCCCTTATTCTCCTAATTTGCTTAGAGTATCACCCTTTATGTCTAAACTATGAATCCATTTCAACCTTATCTCAGTATAGGGTGTTAAAGCTTGGTTAGTGCCTCAAACCAATCCCAATAGACTTTGGACTGAAAATGCCATTTGCATTCAGAAAAAAAAAAAAAAAAGAATTAAGGAGACAATGTAAATCAACATATTCTATATTCACTTTTTTTTTCTGTTTTTTTTTTATCTTTCCCATGGTTTTTCTCTTTTGCTCTGATTTTTCTCTCTCAACATGATTCATAAGCTATGTTTATAAAAAATATCTAAAATTTAAAAAAATTTATTAAAAAATAAATAAACTCACTACAATTTAAAAAAAAAAAAAAAGATTCCAGTATAGTTTCTGCAAAAACTTTGGTGAAAGAAGATTTTTGCAGTTCAACTACTTGCTGAAGTGGGTGGCAAACCATCCTTCCAGAAGTCAGGCTTATTTCTTTCCATCTTTTTCACCAAAACTATGGATGATACAGCTAAATAAATCAAGAATAGGGGCCCTCTGATGAAAACTGGTATATATGGCAGAGTTGTATTACTTTCAAAACAATGTCACCATATTCCAAAGTGATTCAGGTTAAGGTAATCATCAGACTGGACTGTCTCTGAAACCCCTGAAATGGGACACTGGCAGTGACATGTCCCTCCAGGACAAGCAACTCTGAAATGGGGCTGTCACACTCACACTCAGTAAGTGCCTTCTTTATTGAAAGCCCTAGGGATTAGAGATAGGGTAGGGTAGGAGAAAATTAGATCTATAAAAGTAGATCAGGAGAAAAGTGGATCTATAGCCATTATCTGAATTGAATGGGGTGATGGGGAGCAGACAGACAAATGAGTCACCAGTAGTAGTAGATGTAGTAAGATAGTACATTTTATCAGTTAAAACAAGAGTTGAAAGCTGAATCAGCTGCCTAGGTTGTAGTGCAGGGAAGTGGGATTTTGTTTTGGGTTACTTGGATAGTTATCTTAATGACACTTTCTACTTTGCCTGTGGAGTCCTTGAGACAGGTTTGGAATTGCTGTGTACCCTTGAGGAGCTAGGCCTTGCCTCTCAACATTCATGTGAAGTCACAAATGTAGATATGGACTGGGCTTTCAGCTCATATTGAAAAGCTAGAATCTGGGGACGATTTCAATTTCAATTAAATGAAAAATGATCCTTCATCTGGTGTGGCCAGAATCGGCTGAGACCGAAATGCCAACGTTCTATGCATATACAACTACACAGATGAATAGAAGGCTGTTTCCTTAGCGATGAAGTAGAGTGGGGAGTGGAAAGAAAAAAAGCCTTTTAATTTCACCTTTGTATATCACTTCGAAGATAATTTCAGGGAAAGTAACAAACCAGCAAAAAACTTCAATTTAAAAAAAAAAAAAAACAGAGAATAAATTCCTGGTTCCTCATAAAATACATCCATTTCACCCTCATTGTCACCTCCATATTCCTCCAGACTTCTAGGATTCTGATGAGGACCAGCCTATGTCAGTGAAGGAGAAGGAAGCTAGCGAAAGCTACGGGGATGGGAAATTGAAAAGATGTTATTCACTGGTAAGAATCCCCATTATCTGTCCTCACTTTAGGCTGATCAGGCGGGATCTCTAAAGCTAAAGCGTGTTTGCTGCTGTCTCTGGGAGGTAACGGGGAGGGGAGGGGTTGAGAAGAGGACTGGTGTGGCACCTTACTTTCTCCTTTTAGGATTAAAACTCTTAATCTAATTCAAGTATTTAATTTCCTATAGACAGAGAGGAACTGTTTATGTAAATAGGGACCCTTCTGTAAACAACGTTAATATCAGGAGTTTTCGTTCCCGCAGCCCAGTCTTGTCCACTTCTTGCAGGCGGCTGCGACCATGGGTACATCTGGACGAATTAGTTTCACTGTGCTCAGATTGCTGGATTTCCCCGAGCACAATACCTTCGGAGGCAAGACTCAGAACCTCCAACCCAATGCCGTCCCGGCTCTTACTACGAGTGCACCGAGGTCTACCCGAGTCATTACCCTTGTGTATGAGTGGCGCTTTCGGCTTGTTCCTGAGGAATGTGGAGAGGGTAACCTGGGCAGGGGAGATGTATTCCAATCTATGTATTAACTGGGTTTTGTGGAACCCTAAAGGAATGAGTCTAACCCAGAAATATACAAAAGGAGCCCTTTCGCTAGTTAGCCAGAATGCAAAGGGTTTAAGATTGCAAAGCTGCTGTTACAGGTCTCGAAATTAACTCCGAACCAAGAAATTTGCCTTTTGAAACTCAACTTTAAGAAAGCAGAGAGAGGAATAATAAACTTGTCAGCTTTGCAAAACTGGACCTGTAGGTCTGAATGTGATTTCCCGATTATTAGAATTTCATTTTATGATTATTAAAAACCAACAATTTTTAAAAGCCCAAACTATTTCTTTTATCCATTCACTTCGAATTTTCTTTTTCCTCCCCACAGACCCTGGTTTTAAAGTCCATTTCAATTACTGGAAAAAGCAGCTTGTCTCTCCGCAGGTTTGATCTAAGAAATGCTCAGCCGGAGTCCAAGACTCCCTCGCAGACTACATTTGGGGAGGGATGAGGAACAGCTGATATTATGGCCAAACTATCTACCAAGGGATTTCCAGAGGTACATAAGGAAAATTCTGTTAAACATTAGAAGTTTTTGTAAATATTAAAGAATATGAATATCTACAAAGCGTGTTTATTTAGGTTACGATTTCAAGTCATTTATGGATTTTGAGAGGATTGGTACCCTAGTAAGAGTTGGAGAAAAGTAAACAAAATATAAGTCCTGTGCTGTTGGGCAGATAACCAAGGGAGGGTGAGGGTTTCAGTGATGGCAGTATCTAATTCAAATTCCTTAGAAAATCTTTCTAGACTAACATTAATTGAATCTATTGGTTGTGCTCCGGCACTCTGTGCCCCGGCCTAAACGTGGTACATCTCCTTTGCAGTCCTCTCAGCTTCAGAAAAGAGAAACCCAGAGATCAATCCTACAGATTCCGCGCCGCGCCTGCGGTCCCTGTGTGATGTAAAGTGCTTGGCTCAGACTCTGAAAAAAAGAAAAAAAGAGACGGGTGCTGTTCTCCAAGGCTCAGATTCTGGAACTGGAGGGGCGCTTCTGGCAGCAGCATTACCTATCCTCTTCAGAGAGGGAACAACTGGCTCGATTCTTGAGCCTAACGCCTACTCAGGTCAAAATCTGGTTCCAGAACCACCGCTACAAAATGAAGCGTGCTCGACGTCGTGGGCCTGTGGGTATTGCTTGTGCTGCAGACCTGAGCCCACCTTCTGCATTGCTACGCCGGGTGGTAGTCCCGGTGCTGATCCACGACCGAAAACCTTGCCAAGTTTGTCAACTTATTCTGTCAGCAGCTCCGGACAAGAGCTGGCACTGCCTCGGCTTGCGTCTTTCAGAGTTACACTTTTTCCACCACAACTTGCACGGTTTTATTCAGTCTCTTCCAGGCTAATCAGCATTTAGTGCACCTGACTCTAGTCTCTTGGAATTAGTGAGATTATCAGCGCACAGAGGAAAGGGTGTCTTAAGCCTCTCTTCTTACTGATTTCCACCCTTTAAATGGATTTACAGAAATTCTCTCCAGAGACCTAGAACCTGCCCTGCATATTGAATGCATCTTTACATTCTAGAGACTGTGGAAGACTATGTTTTTTCTCTGTCTCCTTATATCATTTGCCTTTTCTGGTATCTCTGTTCTCTCTAAGTCAGACGTGCAAGATTTGGAGAAGACCAGGAATAGAATTCCTTAACATTTCCTCTCGCATTCTCCCCAATTGCATATTAATCAATTAAATGATTTGTTTAAATCATATATTTTTATTTTTATAGATTTAAAGTAGTTATTTGTATGGAAAACTATCTATTTCTTAAAAAAAAAAAGAAATAGGATATTTTTGTTATAGGGCTTATGTGAATAAAATGCATTTGGTTCCTTTCTCTTTCCATTTTCGAAGAACAGAGAAGCAATGCTCTTTCTTGAAGGCTCTTGGCTTCTAAAGACTTTGCCATTTCCCTCCTTTCACTATTCCGAATGAGTACAATTGAAAACCACACTCAAAATTAAGAAGATGGTAATGGAGGTGTAGAAAATAGCTAATTGTTACTGGAAAGGGTTTGGGTATACAAGTTTGTGATTCATCTACCCTCGACCCCCCATTTTGGAAGCTGTAGTTTCTGATTTCAAATTCAGCATCAAAATCTTGGGCAGAGACATATTTCTCTTGATCCCACCCTTTTGAAATGCTTAACATAAAATTTTAATATATTTCTGAGATTCTGAAAAATGATTGCATCACATGATGTGAATGTTAGAACATGAAAAGAAAGTTAGAGGTTGTAGTTCATTCATTTCATAAAGAAGAAGGCTAATGAAGATGGGATGTAAATTGTTCCTTCTTTACTACATTACTTCCTGCATACAACATAAGCAGACTTATGGATTTATGCAAACAGATTTAATTTGTAGATCTGAACTCAGAAAGACAAGTTCAAATTTGACTCTGGGCAGGTCATTTTAATCTCTATTTGCCTAAATTTTCTCATTTATAAAATTGGAGTAATAATAGCACATATCTCCCCCAAGGATATTGTTGCAAGGATAAAAACCTTAAAGCTAGCTATACAAATGTTAGACAATGATGTTAAGACTACGAAACCAACAATAACTATGATGATGATGATGATAATGAATGGACCTATTCTTGTCCAGAAATTTGACTGTTTCATACAAATTGCTCTTGCATCTTGCTTTTAGAAGGTTTTAGATTTTTTTCTTTCAGATATTTAAACTGACTTATGACCAAGAAAGTAGTTTTTGCTAAGGAAACAAACAATTAAAGGCAAGAGCCTGGAGAAATGCCTAGGAGGAAGACAAGTTAAATATAATGGAGGGAGGAAGTTTGTGAAAAAAGGGCCTTAAGAAATGGAATGGCCAATAGAAGGTGGGAATTACCCATTGATTAAAAGGAATAAAATTTACATTTAGGTAACTGAGAAGATTTTCTGATTCCCACCTCTCAAAAGAATGACCTGGGCTCAGGATCAATTTTCTGTTACTTGTCCTCCACTCCTTTATAATTGAAAACAAAAATAAAAACAAAAACAATACCCTTTTCCTTTTTACCAGTTCTGCCTGCAGCCCAGCCCACTTGTCAGAAATCACTATTATATATTTAAAGTTGGAAAGGACCTTCAAAACCATTGAGTTCAACTCTCTTTTTTTACAGATAAGAAATCTGAGACACAGAGAGATAAGTGATTCCTGCATCACAAAGCTAGCCTGTGTGGGAAACAGGATTTGAAAAGAAGTCTTCCTGTCTCCACGTCCAATTCTTCAGATACTTTATTCACTACTGTAATACCAGAGAAACTGAGGCAGGAGAGAGATTAGAGAGTTTTTAATATTTTATTAATGGGAGAGTAAGATTGACTAGACAGGACTCTCGTCTCAAATTGTCCAGCCCTGATTGGGGGAATCTCTAACCTTTATATACCTTTTAGAGACAAAGAAGAGGAAAAAAGAGCGGGAAAAGCCCAGCTGGAAAAGGCTATGATAAAGATGTCAGTGAAATATCTTGGAATACTTTAAGGGATGTTGTAAATTTCTCAAGGACAGAAGATAATCAGGAAGTCTACTCTCTTGTTTATCTTACTTGGGCTAACAATTTATATCCTTAGACTAATTGGTCCTCAGCCTTCATGGACTAGAGGGAGATTTACAGCTTAGGGGAGTAATTAGGAAGACTGAGACAAGGGAAACTTATACAAGGAAACTGAGTCAGGACAGTTAAAGAGAACTGTGGCATAACACTACTTTTCCTCACTGACACCACAGAATTGTACTCCTGTGTCTTACCAAGTCAAAATGGTGGGGAACCTTAAGCTTTGATGCCCTGTGTGGAAAGGTTAACTTGGTGTGTACCTTAAGACTTGGATTTAGCAAAGTTGCAGGATCCAAAATAAATCCCCATAAATCCTCAGCATTTTTATACCTCACCAACAAAATCCAACAGCAAGAGATACAAAGAGAAATTCCATTCAAAATAACTGTCGATAGCATAAAATATTTGGGAATCTATCTACCAAAGGAAAGTCAGGAATTATATGAGCAAAATTACAAAACACTTTCCACACAAATAAAGTCAGATTTAAATAATTGGAAAAATATTAAGTGCGATATAATAAAGATGATAATACTCCCTAATCTAATCTATTTATTTAGAGCTATACCAATCAGACTCCCAAGAAAATATTTTAATGATCTAGAAAAAATAACAACAAAATTCATATGGAAGAATAAAAGGTCAAGAATCTCAAGGGAATTAATGAAAAAAAAAATCAAATGAAGGTGGCCTAACTGTACCTTATCTAAAACTATATTATAAAGTAGCAGTCACCAAAACCACTTGGTATTGACTAAGAAATAGATTAGTTTATCAGTGTAATAGGTAAGGTTCACAGGACAAAATAGTCAATAACTATAGCAATCTAGTGTTTGACGACCTAAAGATCCCAACTTTTGGGATAAGAATTCATTATTTGACAAAAACTGCTGGGACAACTGGAAATTGGTATGGCAGAAATTAGGCATGGATCCACACTTAACATCATATACCAAAATAAGATCAAAATGGGTCCATGATTTAGGCATAAAGAATGAGATTATAAATAAATTAGAGGAACATAGGATAGTTTATCTCTCAGACTTGTGGAGGAGAAAGAAATTTGTGGTCAAAGATGAACTGGAGATCATTATTGATAATGATCACATAATGATTACAAAATAGAAAATTTGATTACATCAAATTAAAAAGCCTTTGTACAAACAAAATTAATGTAAACAAGATTAGAAGGGAAGCAACAAACTGGGAAAACATTTTCACAGTTAAAGGTTCTGATAAAGGCCTCATTTCCAAAATATATAGAGAATTGACTCTTAATTTATAAGAAATCAAGCCATTCTCCAATAGATAAATGGTCAAAGGATATGAACAGACAATTTTCAGATGATGAAATTGAAACTATTTCTAGCTATATGAAAAGATGCTCCAAGTCATTATTAGTCAAAGAAATGCAAATTAAGGCAACTCTGAGATACCACTACATACCTGACAGATTGGCTAAGATGACAGGAAAAAATAATGACAAATGTTGGAGGGGATGCAGGAAAACTGGAACACTGATGCATCGTTGGTGGAGTTATGAACGAATCCAACCATTCTGGAGAGCAATCTGGAATTATGCCCAAAAAGTTATCAAACTCTGCATACCCTTTGATCCAGCAGTGCTACTACTGGGCTTATACTACAAAGACATACTAAAGAAGGGAAAGGGATCTGTGTGTGCCAAAATGTTTGTGGCAGCCCTGTTTGTAGTGGCTAGAAACTGGAAGATGAATGGATGGCCATCAATTGGAGAATGATTGGGTAAATTGTGGTATATGAATGTTATGGAATATTGTTGCTCTGTAAGAAATGATCAGCAGGATGAATATAGAGAGGCTTGGAGAAACTTACATGAACTGATGCTAAGTGAAATGAGCAGAACCAGGAGATCATTATATACTTCAATAACGATACTGTATGAGGATGTATTCTGATGGAAGTGGATTTCTTTGACAAAGAGAAGAGCTAACTCAGTTTCAATTGATCAAGGATGGACAGAAGCAACTACACCCAAAGAAAGAACATTGGAAATGAATGTAAACTGTTTGCATTTTAGTTCTTCTTCCCGGGTTATTTTTACCTTCTGAATCCAATTCTTACTGTACAATAAGAGAACTGTTCAGTTCTGCACACATATATTGTATCTAGGATATACTGTGACATATTCAACATGTATAGGACTGCTTGCCATCTGGGGGAGGGGGTGGGGAGAGGGAGGGGAAAAGTTGGAACAGAAGTGAGTACAAGGGATAATGTTAAAAAAAAAAAAATTACTCAGTAGTGGGTTCTGTCAATAAAAAAGTTTAATTATTAAAAAAAAAAAAAAAAGACTTGCACTAAGGGGTACTAAGAGGACGATCAAAGCTGTGAAACTGAAGAGTAAGATGAATTCTAATAAATTTAGAGAGACAATGATTGTGAAGTTTGAATGAAATATAGGGGGTAATTGGGAAATCTTGGTTTCTATTCGAAGAAAAATGTCCCAGGATTTATCACTTGGAATAAGGAGGAGTGGCTAAGGAAGGGAAGGAAAGAGGCTAAGGAAGGGATTGGGATATTTGAGTCTTAACTTCTGGCCACCTTATTTTCCATATGGATAGGATAATTTTTTTAAAAATCTACATACTTAAACCTCTTTTTGTCTTGGGAGCTGAAAAGTATATTGTCAAATCTGAAAAGGACCTCGACAAAATCAGAACTGTTTGAATTCAAGACTGTTTAATCAGTTCCTAGTAACAAAATAATGGGTACTAGAAAAGACAATGGTATCTTTTAAAACCTTGTGACCTTCTGGAAGACAAAGGACTTGAATTTTATAGATTTACAACTTAGATTAAAATACTGTCATTGTGAGTTGAAGATTATTAAAATGGTATCCTTTTCCAACAAATGATTGCTGGAGAAGTTAGCCCTGACCTTGTAAGACATATTTGAACCAACTGGTTGCCTTGTAAGTTAATCATATATTTATAATTGGAGGTGGAGTGAGCAGGAGAATGAAAGGGAAAGTTTTTCAACTTCTGGAAATAGAGTGGTTGTTTTTTTTTTTTTCCTATTCATAGGGACAAAAGTTCAGTTTGGTTTTTGCTATTGTTAGTAACAAAGCTTTACATCATTTTCTGTAGGACATAAGAATAATTCCCCTACCCAGTTCTTCTTGATTATTTTATTCTGTGGATCATCCATCCTATCTTTGCTTTTCCTAGAACTTCAGGTAAATTTGGACTCAAAGGTAGAAATAGGATTTTTTTTTTAAAGGCAGAATACAGCCTACAAGAAAAAAAAAAAGATCCTTATTTTCACAAATATTTCACTGATGAAAGTTATTCATTCAAGAAGTATTTATTATTCACTATTATGTGCCAGAGACTTTATCAAGCACTGGAATGAAAGGTAAAGAATAATGCTTAGGAAGCTCAAAATTTAATGGAGAAGACATGTAAAGAATTATGCATATGCATGGTGTATATAGCATAAATTGTAAACAATCCAAAAATAAAGGCATAAAAATAAAAGACTCTGTTTGTAGTGGCTAGAAGCTGGAAAATGAATGGATACCCATCAATTGGAGAATGGTTGAGTAAACTGTGGTATATGAATGTTATGGAATATTATTGTTCTGTAGGGAATGACCAGCAGGATGAATACAGAGAGGACTGGCGAGACTTACATGAACTGATGCTAAGTGAAACAAACAGAACCAGGAGATCATTATATATCTCAGCAACGATACTGTTTGAGGATATATTCTGATGGAAGTGGATCTCTTCAATAAAGAGAGTTAATTCAGATCAAAGATGGACAGAAGCAGCTACACCCAAAGAAAGAACACTGGGAAATGAATATAAACTGCTTGCATTTTTGTTTTTCTTCCCGGGTTATTTCTACCTTCTGAATTCAATTCTCCCTGTGCAACAAGAAAACTGTTCAGTTCTGCACACATATATTGTATCTAGGATATACTGTAACCTATTCAACATGTAAAGGACTGCTTGCCATCTAGGGGAGGGGGTGGAGGGAGGGAGGGGAAAATTGGAACAGAAGTGAATGCAAGGGATAATGCTGTAAAAAAAATTACCCTGGCATGGGTTCTATCAATAAAAAGTTATTTTAAAAAAAAATAAATAAAAATAAAAGGGACTCTGTAGGAAAAGGGGCTTTATTTTGGACTTGAAGGAATCCAGAAAAGATAAAAGTTGGAAGAGAAATAACTTTTTACCATTCTGATACCAGCTCTAATGGAAATTCAGGGATCCATGAATTAGGATTTTTTTTTAATTATAATATTCCTTTGAGTTTTCATTTGGGGTCTCTTTCAATGACTATTTTACTCTCTGGTTCTAAGACATCAGGGCATATGTTGTCTAGGCTCTTTTCTTTCATCATGGTTTTCAGGGAGTACAATAATTCTTAGACTGTCTATCTTAGGTCTGTTTTCTAAGTTAGTCATTTTTCCAATAAGGTATTTTACATTTTCTTCTATTTTTTCATTTTTTTTTGGTTTTGTTTGACTGATTCTTGATGTCTCATTGTGTCATTTGCTTCTGTTTGTTTAATTCTAATTTTTAGTGAATTATTTTCTTCAGTTAGCTTTTTTATCTGTTTTTGCATATGGCCAATTAAACTTTTAAGTGAGTTGTTTTGTTCATTGGAATTTTTTTTCATTTCAGAAATTCTGCTTTTCAGGGAGTTGATTTCATTTTCCATTTCACCAAAATTGTTCTTTAAGGAGTGATTTTCTTCAGACAATGTCTGTGTTCCTTTTCCAGAACTCTCATTTCCTTTGCCCATTTTTCTCTCATTTAAGATCCTTTTTGAATACTTCCAAGAAAGTTTTGTGAGATGGAAACCAATTTATATCACTTTTTAAGGGTTTATCTAGAGATGTTTTGCCTTTAGTATCTTCAGGTCTGTTCTTCTCTGTCCCCATAAGAGCTATCTATTTTCAGAGCTCCTTTTGCTTTTTTTGCTAATTTTAAAGGTTGAGATCTGTTCTTAGGGCAAAGGAGATATTTCTCCAAGTTTCCTCTATAAATGACAGTGGCTTCACACCCTGGAGCTAGTACTGCCAGTTTCCTTCTCATGCTGGGTGGGCATGGCCAAGTCCTCTTTATAGTGGGGTTTGGGGGCTCATTATTTGCCTTCTGTAGTTGCACTGGAAGTCTCATAGCTAATTTGCTGATCCACTGACTTCTGAACCAGGACAAAGTAGCAAACACTGCTGTATTTTGGCTACAAGTTTCCCACTAGATTCCTCAAGTGCATGGAAACTTCTCCACTCTGGGTCTTCCTAAACTGCCGTGTGTTGTGCTGCACCTGCACTGGCCTGCAACCCCACTCCCTCCTTCATTGTCCAATTGAGACAGAACTTTCCTGAAGTTATTCCAAAATATTTTCTGCTGGAAATTTTTGTTACACTCCAAATATTTGTGGGTTCTGTCTCTCCAAAATTCATTCAGAGGCTTGATCCTACATTGATCTGAGGGAAGTCAGGAAGAGCTCATACAAAAACCTCTCTGCTCTCTACCATCTTGGTTCTGCTCTGAGTTACTTTTTTTTTTTTTTAATGCAAGTCCTCAAAAATACTAGGTTTGGAGTTGATTGATGGGGGTTTGAATTCTCTGCCACTTATTATCTCTGTACATGTTGCTTTTCCTTTCTTTCAATTTGCACAGATCTAAAATGTGGGTATTAGATTTAAATGATTTTTAAAATGTCATAAATCCAAAATCTATTATTCTATGAGTCTGAGTGTGCAAGATAAATATAGAGTAAATGGAAGGTCACTTTGGAGGTAAATAAACTAGAAGCCAAAGGGGACAGAAAGAGACTTGTAGAGGATATTATTTTATCTGAATCTAGGAGGAAGCCAGGGATTCTAAGAAGTAGGGATGAGGGAAAAAAGAATTCCCTTCAGGCATGAATGGGTGACAGCCAAGAAAAGCCAAGACAAGAAATATAGTGTCATATGTATATGAATGATAGAATGTAAAGTACAAGAAAACTAGTAGGGCAGAAAGGGGGCAGATTATGAAGAGCTTTAAATACTCATTTAAATTTGATCTTCAAAACTATAGGGAGCTGTTGGAGTTTCCTTAGTGGGGGAAAGAAAGGTGATATGGACAGACCTTTAAGTACTGAATGGCACTCTAGCAGCCATGGATAGGTTAATGGGAGTCTTGAGTCAGAAAAACTAACTAGAAGACTATATCGAAATGATAGGGGACTGAATGAGTGCAATGGCTATGTGAATGAAAAAAGAGTTGTATAAGAGAAAGATTTGGCATTGGGTTGGATATGTCATGGGAGTAAGCATGTGGAGTCGAAGATGACACTACTATTTTGAAACTTAATGACTAGGAGAATAGTGATGTATCCTCAACAGTAATAGGGAAGTTGAAAAAAGAGAAGGGTTTGAAAGTAAAGAAAATGATTGGACATTATGATTTTGAGATATCAAAATTATGTCATTACTATTCAAAAGGCAGTGGTAATGCAGATCTAGAGCTCAAGAAATCTCCAGTTTGGATCTATAGGTTTAGGAATGGTGTATGTAAAGATGATAACTGAATCCATAAGGATCAGAGAAGATCACCAAATCAGACAATATGCTGATATTTTTAACCTAGGGTCTGTGAATTTGCTTTGAAAAAATATCTTGATAATTGAATTTAAATATAACTGAATTCATTTTCCATCTTATTATTTTATGCATTTGAAAATATTATTTTGCTAAGGGATCACAGTCTTTACTAGACTGCCAAAGGAAAAAGTTAAGAATCTTTGGTATTGAGAAAAAAAGATAAAAGTTTCAAGGCAGAATTTTGGGAAACACCTACAGTTGTCATGTGTATGTCATGGATAAAGAATACTTGTGTATAGTTGTAAACAATAGTTCAGTGTATATGTGTGTGTGTATATGTGTGTGTGTGTGAATATATGTGTATATATATATATATATACAGAGAAAGAGAGAGAGACTGAAGATAAGAGAAACGGAGAATGATAGTTGCACACAACCTGTAAAATAAGATAGGGAATGATGGGATTAAGGTAATATGTAGAAGTGTTGGGCTTGTCAAGAAGAGGAGTCTTGAGGCCTTTTTTTTTTCATTAAACAGAGAGAAAAGGTGTGTGAACAAGTGAGATGAAGGGAGAAGGGAAAATTCATAACAAATGGTAGTTCTTAGGTCAGAGGATGTGAATAAGAGTGTTATAGAAAGTTAAATAGAGAAGATAGGGATTAGAACTTTGACTGTAGTGAATGGATCAATTAGGAAGGAGGAGAATAATGCCTTGCTGAAGTGAGGGTCCAATTGAAATTGGAGAACATAAATTTGTAAGCATAGTTCTGTGATTTCTTATAGCTGTGATCAGTAGTTCATGAAAGAGATTGTGTTGGGGTTTGGCAAGGTATGATTGGTGATAGGACAAGGTGAAAAAGATCTTAAATAAAATGGAGTCAAGATAGGGAAGTGGAGCCAGTACAAGGATAATGACCTGGAGAAGTAGTTGAAGACTGAAAGAAATGGAGGTTAAGGAAAGAATGAAGACAAACTTATTGATCAAAAGCAAATGGAGAGATGTAATGATAAAAGGACATAATCAAATTAAGGAATTTCTAAATTCAAGAACATGAAAGTTGTACATTTGTGAGTGATGACAAAATCAATAAATGTAGTTGAGGAAGAGTGATTATAAATGTTGAAGTCATCTAATATAAGGGCAAAAGTAGAGTCTAAATTCAAGAACATGAAAGTTGTACATTTGTGAGTGATGACAAAATCAATAAATGTAGTTGAGGAAGAGTGATTATAAATGTTGAAGTCATCTAATATAAGGGCAAAAGTAGAGGGTGGAGAGAGACACATTTATGTCCTTTATAGTCCTGAGGGAGAGTTATTTAGATGTTAGTAATAGCAAAAAAGACCAAAAATAAAAAAATCATAAAATCAATTTAGAGCTGAAAGGTGCCAAAGAATAAATCTAGTCCTTTATTTCACAGGTGAGGAAAGTGAAGTTCAGAGAGGTTTAAGGACACACACTAACAAATATTTTATGCCTAAGGGGAGATTTTGGTCCAGGCCATCATGATTTTAAATCTGGGTGTTCTATCCACTCAAACAGGGCTGCTGGAAAAAAATTCACTTGCTTTCTTTAAAAAAAAAAAATAAGAGTATTGCATATTTAGCATGCCTTATACAGAGTAATTGAGATTTACTAAAATACATATGATAATCTTATTTACTGCATTGCCATGTAAATTCATAGTCATTCAACAAATCTGTAAATGCCTATTAAGGTATGCATTGTGAAAATGTAAATATTAGACTGACTTCAGGGACTATCTATTTCAAAAGACAAAATATATAGAGATGAAGTAATTATAAATTACCTTGTTTCCTAAATAGGTGGCGAATTAGACATTAACTATTGCAGAAATCTAGATCCATAAAATGCAGAGAGAGAAATGGTAATCAGTTCTAGTAGAAGGAGTTTTTTCTCCTGGGAGCTCCTGTTATCAATTAAATCATACCTCCTATACTTATCTTGTGCATAATATATGGGAGACAAGACTTTTGAGTCTTTTATTTGTTTATTTTTATGACCTATCATTTCATTGAAGTGAGGAATTAATTTTTTAAGGAATTAACTTTTATTTTTTAAAGCTTTTTATTTTCAAAACATATGCATAGTTTTCAGTATTAATTCTTGTAAAATCTTGTGTTCTAAATTTTTTCTCCTTCCTTTTCCCCCACTCCCTCCCCTAGATCACAAGTATTCCAATATATATCAAACATGTTGCAATTCTTCTATACATATTCCACAATTATCATACTGAAAAAATCAGATCAAAAAAGAAAAAAAAATGAGAAAGAAAACAAAATGCAAGCTAACAACCACAAAATCAGTAAAAATACTATGTTATGATCCACACACACTACTCACAGTCCTCTCTCTCTGGATGCAGATGGTTCGCTTCATCACAAAACCATTGAAACTGGCCTGAATCACCTTATTGTTAAAATAAGCCATATTCATTAGAATAGATCATTGCATCATCTTGTTGCTATGTACAATCTCTTGGTTCTGCTCACTTCACTTAGTATCAGTTCATATAGGTGTTCCAGGCCTTTATGAAATCATTCTGCTGATCATTTCTTATAGAACAATAACAGTCCATAACATTCATATACTATAACTTATTCAGCCATTCTCCAATTGATAGGCATCCACTTACAGCACTACAAAAATGGCTGCTACATATGGGCCCTTTTCCCTTTTTTATGATCTCTTAGGGATACACAAGCCCAGTAGACACATTACTGGATCTAAGGCTACAATCTGACAGCCCTTTGGGCATAGTTCCATATTGCTCTCCAGAATGATTGAATCAGTTCACATCTCCACCAGCTTTGTATTAGTTTCTTAGTTTTCTCACAACCCCTCCAACATTTATCATTATCTTTTCCTGTCATTTTAGCTAATCTGAGAGGTGTATGATGTAAAAAATTCTTGATGAGGAACTTCCTCTACCAAAGCAAGTTAGCATCTTCTTTGCTACTTAGTCTTAGCTCTTTAACAACTAATTCTCTAGGGCATTGAAAGATTCCATGATTTTGTCCAGGACTCAAATCCCAGGTAATTTTATTTCCCTCAATTCTGGTTTATTTTTATCTCTTTTGATATTTTATTTTCTGTGAGCTAGAATTGTCTAAGATATGTATGGGGAGTTAAGAGAAAATTAGTACCTCCAGTGTAAGGGCTGTTGTGCCCTTTTTAGGGATACTCATTTCAGGTGCCCACCTGTCACTCAGCTCTCAACTGTAGTTCCAAGAAGCTGTAGTTTTCACAGTGATCACACCCTAGTAAACTATCTCTGCAGATGGATAAAATCAGGTTAGGGGTTATGATGAGTCTCAAAACCATTGATGAGCCATAAAGATTGTTGAAGCAAAAGCTACAGAGCACTTAAAGATTTGTCAGACATTTAAGACACCAAAGTCATCTACTGTATATCTAGACATAGCTAGTCATTTTAATTTTTGTCTTGCCACTGGGTTCTGATGATTCTGGAAGAAAGAGCAGAATTGTAGATTTCATTCAACTCTGCCTCATTTCAATTTATGCATGAATCAAAAGACATCACCATACCATTTTACTATTTTGTCATTTTATTATTCATATACCACAATTTACCCAGCCATTCTCCAATTGATGGGCATCCATTCAATTTCCAGTTTCTAGCCACTACAACAAGGGCTGCCACAAACATTTTTGCATATATAGGTCCCTTTCCCTTATTTAATATCTCTTTGGGATATAAACCCATCACAGTTTGACAACTTTTTGAGCATAGTTCCAAATTGCTCTCTAGAATGGATGGATCTGTTCACATTGTCATTTTATTATTCAATAATTTTATAATAATTACAATAACTTTACAGTTTTGTCACTTTATTATTTTAATATAAAATTATTTTTATTATTTTACTGTGTTGCTATTTTACCTGTCTCAAAGTTCTCTGGTGAAAGGCTAGTGGCAAAACAATAGGTGTGGATACATTGGGAGCTGTTGCACAACCCTGAACACAGGTAAATCAAGCCATAGAAACATTTTCTCACTGGATGAAGCAGTCATGATATTTGGCAGCCTATTGGGTGTCTGAGCAGAATAAACTTCTCTCCAAACTAAATGCTTATATTCAACAAAAGCATCAGCTTGAAAGCATGATGACTATCACAAGACTCAATGTTAATAGATGCCTAGACTTTAGGGAATGCATTAGGGTTAGGGTTAGTGTTAGGATAAGTTTAGAGTTAAAGTTAAGGTTAGAGTTTGTGTTAGAATTAAAGTGTTAATGTTGTGTTAAGAGTTAGAATTTAGGGTTATAATTATCTTTTTTATGCTGTTGTAAGAGATTTAGAGTCAGGGGTCAAGATTGGAGGCTGAGGCAATTAGGCAATTAGGGTTAGGATTAGTTTTAGGGTATGATTTATAGTTAAGATAAGGTTTAGTGTTTGGGTTATAGTGTTATAGTTAAAGTTTAGGATTAATTTAAGACCAAGTGTATGTAGAAGAGACTGAGGATCTTAATTGTAGATGGAAGAGGTGAAGTAGGAGTCAGAGGCAGCATATCAGAATTCTCAGTATTAGGATTAGGATTGATATTTAGGTGAGTATTCATGTAATGTTAGTCTTGGAGTTTATGGTTAGTTTAGCAGTTTAGGAAGGGTAGTTTCTTATTCAGAGCTAGAGATGGAGTAGAAGGCACACTTAGAAGGTAACTCTGAGAGTCTGATTAGAAATTGGAGACATCTGTAGGATCTTAGAACCAATTGAAGTCAAGTTCAGATTTATGGTGAACGTTAGAATGGGATGGTTAGGGAACTAGTGGTAAGAATTAGTTTTAAGATACTGTCACAGAGTTTAGATTAGCATTTCAGCTATAACAGGTTAAGTAGAGTGATAGGAAGAGTTAAAATCTGAAGCCATTAAGACTAGGAATAGCTTTAGGTTTAAGATTATCATTACTGCAAATTTAGATTTAGGGTTAGTTAGGATTAGTGTTAGAGTTTGGTGTTAGTCTAACAGTCAAGAAAAGTTTGGGAGGGCTAGTGTCTTATTCAGAGACAGAGATGAAGCAGAAGGCAAACCCAGAGGGTCAGACTGAGTGTGACTAGATTATTTGAGATTAGAGTGTGATTAGAAATTGAAGACATCTGTAGGGTCTCAGTAAAATCCAATTAATGTAATATTCAGGTTTATGATGAGTGTTAGAATGGGACTTTTAGGGTACTATTAGTTTTAGGAAGAATGTTGGGACAAATGGAAGTGTAGAGTTATGGTTACCCTCATGGTGAGAGTTAGAATATTAAAGTTAATATTAGAGTTAGAATTTCAGATTTAGATTAGCATTTCTGCTACAGTAGGTTAATTATGGTGATAGGAAAAGAGTTGTACTCTGAAGCAATTAAGGTTAAGGATATCCCTAAATTTAGGGTTAGAGTTAAAGTAAGTTGAAAAATAGCGTTAAAGTTGGAGTTAAAGTATTAATGTCATATTAGAGTTTAGAGTCTGGGGTTTTGATTTACTTTTATGTTATAGTAAGGGAATTAGAACAAGAGATGAAGTTGGAATCTGTGGTAATTAGTATTAGGATTAACTTTATGATATGGCTTATGAGTTTAATTTTTTAGGGTTTAGGTTTAGGGTTTAGGGTTAATGTTAGGTCAAGGATATGGACAGGAGGCTGAGTTTGGGTTCAAGATGGAGCTGAAATAGAAATCAGAGTAAAGTATGGAATCAAAATGTTTGTGAAGATCTACAGGTAGGGTTAGGATTATAATCATGGCTAATGTTTGAGTGGTCATGTCATTGTAATGTTAGAGATGGAATTTAGGGTTACTATAGGTGTCATGTTGAGTTCATTAAGCATAGTGTCTTATTCAGAAGCAGAAATAGAGTAGAATGAATATCCAGACATTAAGACTGAGATTCTGATTAGAAATTAACATCAATAGCTAATTAACATCAAATTCAGGCTTATAAAGCTTGTTAGGGTACAGTTAAGATCAGAGTTTAAAAATAAGATTGGGACAAATGGAAGTGTAGGGGTATGTTTAGGGTTGTAGTGAGAGTTGGAGTATTAAAAGTAGTAATAGAGGTGAAGTTTCAGTTTAGATTAGCTTTTCTGCTAAATTGGGTTAGTTAGAGTGATAGGGAGAGTTAGAGTTTGAAGCAATTAAGGGTAGATAAAAAAGCTAACTGAAGAAAATAATTCACTAAAAATGAGAATTGAATAAATGACTCAATGAGACATCAAGAATCAGTCAAACAAAACCAAAAAGGAAAAAGAAAAAATAGAAGAATATTTAAAAGACCTCACTGGAAAAACACCTGATTGGAAAAGTAGATGCAGAAGAGATAATGTAAGAATTATTGGATTCCCTGAAAACCACAATGAAAAAAAAAAAAAAAAACTGGACATCTTTTTTTTTGAGAATAAAAAAATTATGGTTTTGTATATGATATAAATAAATAATTAATAAAACTAGGAGCTGATTTTATGAGTAAACAACTATACAAGCTGATTTTATGTAAAAAAACAATGAAATAAATAAAGATTAATTAATTTGATTTGTTTTTATTATAATTGAACTTTTTTTTGTTTGTTTTTTTACATTAAACTTTTTTATTTTCAAAACATAAGCATGAATCATTTTTCAGCCCTGACCCTTGCAAAACCTTGTGTTACAAATTTTTCCCCTCTTCCCCCCACCCTCTACTCAAGATGGCAAGTAATCCAATATATGTTAAATATGCTAAAAAATATATATATATGCTAAATCCAATAAATATATACATATTTATACAGCTATCATGCTGCACAAGAAAAATCAGATCAGAAAGTAAAAAATGAGAAAGAAAACAAAATGCAAGCAAACAATAACAAAAAGAGTAAAAATGTTATGTTATGAGCCACACTTAATTCCCCCAGTCTCTGGGTGTAGATGGCTCTCTTCATCACAAGATCATCACAACATTGGAACTGGCCTCAATCATCTCAATGTTTAAAAAAGTCATATATCCCGGATATCTTTCATGAAATCGTTAAGGAAAACTGCCCTGATATCCTAGAACCAGAGGATAAAATAACCATTTAAAGAATCCACCGATCACCTCCTGAAACAGACCCCAAAATGAAATGCCAAGGAATTTTATAGCTAAATTACAGAGAATTCTGGACCAAGGAGAATTTAGAGTCAGGTAATTAGGGTTAAGGTTAGCGTTAGGGTAGGGGTTATGGATAAGATAAGGTTTAGTATTTGAAGGGTAAGATGAGAATTTAGTATTAATATTAGACCAAGGATATGGACAGAAGGCTGAGAGTTTGAGTTCAGGTGGAAGTGAAGTAGGAGTCAGAAACAACAATAAAAACTTATCAGAAGAATGCTCATTAGAAGGCACAGATAGGTATAAGATTAGGATTAGGGTTTATGTTTGAGTAGGAGTGCTAAGGTAATGTTAGGGTTGGAGTTAAACATTAGTCTAGGAGTCAAGTTTAGTTTAGAAGGGCTGGTGTCTTATTTAGAGGCATTTAAAAAGCACATTCAGAGAGGAAGACTGAGAGATTGATTATAAATTAGACCCTGTAGGAGCTGAGTGATAACCAATTAAGGTCAGGTTCAAGTTTATGGTAAGTGTGAGAATGAAATGGTTATATCCTAACCCTGTTTAGATTAGAGGATTATGTATGTTTAGGATTATGGTGAGAGTTAAAATGGTATGATACTGTTGGAGCTAGACTTTCAGGTTTAGAGTAGTGTTACTGGTATACTAGGTTAATTAGAGAGATGGGGAGAGTTGAAACCTGAATCAAGTCATGTTAAAGAAAGCCTTAGGGTTAAGGCAAATTTAGGGTTAGAGTTAAGGGTGGTGTTAGAGTTAAAATCATGTTACAGTTAGAATTACTCTTAATTCTATGACCAGCTTTTACAGTATAGTAAGAGAATCAGTCAGAAATGAGATTGAATCTGAAATAATTAGAATTAGGGTTGATTTTAGAGTAAGACTTATGGATAAGGTAATATTCAGTGTTTAGTTAAAGTTTAGGCTTGATATAAGGCCAATTGTATGTACCGAAAGCTGAGAGTCTTAATTGAAGGCCAAAGAGAAATAGGAGTTAGAGGCAACAATTAAAACTTGTTATCAGAATGCTTGTTAGAAGACACAGGTAGGTTTAGGATTGAAATTAGGACAAATAGAATTTTGGACTTCCGGCCAAGATGGCGGAGAGGAGGCACACAGCTGTATAAGCTCCGCGTTTTCTCTCACTATCCATTTCATTACAAGCCTCTGAATTGATGCTTGACTGAAAAAAAACCCACAAATAGTTACCAAGAGAAGCCATCCTTGAGATTCGCCAAGAAAGGTCTGTTTTTGCATGAGGGCTGGAACGGTTTTGGATCGGGCCCCTGCTGAGAGCACTGCAGGCAGCTCACAGCCGAGCAGACTGGAGAGGGGGTGGGGTGTGATCGCAGCCATCTCTGTGTGGGGAGCTTTGCTACAGGATTGGATACTTTGCCCTGGCAGCAAATCAGCAGCCCAGCAGAGAAGCTAAAAACACTGGGGTGGAGAATATAACTCCAAACAGCTGGAGTCTCTCGGGACCTGGCCACCACTCCCCCCCACACACACAGTGACTCAGCATGCTCTGGGATCTCAGAGCGCAGGAGCAGCATAGTAGGGCTAGTGCCTCGCTGCTGCCCCCGCAGTCTGTAGAGGAAGCTCAGTAACACCGCCCAGCCCCTCCCCAAAAAAGCAGACTCCAATTAGTGGTGATTTCTTTTTTTCTTTTTGCTAGTTTATCTTTGATTCTTTGACATGATGAGCAAAAAATTGAAGAGGACTTTAACCCTGACAGCTTCTATACAGATAGAGAGCAGACTCCAAATCCTGAGGAGACTAAAAACAGGCTTTCTCCAAGTGAATCCCCAAAGGAGGAGATCATCTGTTCCTCAGCAGAGATGAACCTCATAGAAGTAATTAAAAAGGCTCTCACAAGGGAGTTAGAAGAAAAATGGGAAAAGGAGAGGGAGAATTGGCAAGAGAGTCTGGAGAAGTCATCCCACTCAGTTAAAGAGAGACTGGATAAAGAAATAAAATCCTTGAAAAATAGGATTAGTGGACTGGAAACAGAAAACAGCTCTCTAAAAAACAAAATTGGCAAAATGGAAAAAAATTCCACAGAACAAAAGAACTCAATGGGACAATTAGAAAAAGATTTTAAAAGAATGAGTGAAGAAAACACTTCATTAAAAATCAGAATTGAACAATTGGAATTGAATGACTCGAGGAGACAAGAAGAATCAATAAAGCAAATCCAAAAAAATCAAACAATGGAAAAGAATATGAAATACCTTTTGGGGAAGACAACAGACCTGGAAAACAGATCCAGGAGAGACAATCTGAGAATCATTGGACTCCCAGAAAAGTATGATGGAAAAAAGAGCCTGGACACTATTTTCCAGGAAATTATCAAAGAGAACTGCCCAGAAGTCATAGGAACAGAGGATAAAATAGACATCGAAAGAATTCATCAATCACCCACTGAAAGGGATCCTAAAATCAAAACAACAAGGAATATAGTGGCCAAATGCCAGAACCCTCAGATGAAGGAAAAAATACTTCAAGTGGCTAGAAAAATCCAATTCAAATATAGAGGAGCCACAATAAGGATTACCCAGGATCTAGCAGCATCCACACTAAAAGATCGAAGGGCCTGGAATATGATATTCTGAAAGGCTAAGGAACTCGGTGTGCAACCAAAAATAACTTACCCAGCCAGAATGAGCATCTTTTTCCAGGGAAGAAGATGGACATTCAACGAAGTAAGCGAATTTCACCTATTTTTGATGAAAAAGCCAGAACTTAACAAAAAGTTTGATCTACAAATATAGAACTCAAGAGAAATCTAAAAAGGTAAAGATTAATCTTGGGGACTATATTTCTGATATAAAGATGTATAAAGAATACATGTATACCTTATTCTAGAAACTAGATGTGGAAAGGACATTGTACCAGAAAAAGGGGAAAGTGGGGGTTACAACATCTCATGAAGAGGCAAAGGAAACTTATTATATCTGAGAGAAAGAATGGAGGGGGATGAATATAGTGGGTATCATACTGCCTTCAGAATTGGCTTTAAGAGAAAAAATTTAGCCATATTCAATTTATGGTGAAACTTCTCCCACCTCATTGAAAAGTGAGAAGGGAAAAGTGAAAAGGGAAGGAATAAGCTAAGCAGAAGGGAATACGGAACCGGGGAGGGAAAGGGGTAAGATAGGGGGAGGAAATCTAAGGCAGGGGTGGGGGGGGGGAGATACTAAAAAGGGAGGGGTGTGAGAAGCAAGTGGTGCTCACAAGCTTAATACTGGGAAGGGGGGAAAGGGGGAAAGAAGGGAGAAAAGCATAAACAGGGGTTAACAAGATGGCAAGTAATACAGAATTGGTCATTTTAACCATAAATGTGAACGGGGTAAACTCCCCCATAAAGGGGAAGCGGTTAGCAGAATGGATTAAAAGCCAGAATCCTACAATATGTTGTTTACAGGAAACACACCTGAAGTAGGGAGATACATGCAGGTTAAAGGTAAAAGGTTGGAGCAAAATCTACTATGCTTCAGGTGAAGTCAAAAAAGCAGGGGTAGCCATCCTGATCTCAGATCAAGCTAAAGCAAAAATTGATCTAATTAAAAGAGATAAGGAAGGACACCATATCTTGCTAAAGGGTAGCATGGATAATGAAGCAATATCACTATTAAACATATACGCACTAAGTGGTGTAGCATCTAATTTCTTAAAAGAAAAATTAAGAGAGCTGCAAGAAGAAATAGACAGCAAAACTAAAATAGTGGGAGATCTCAACCTTGCACTCTCAGAATTAGATAAATCAAACCACAAAATAAATAAGAAAGAAGTCAAAGAGGTAAATAGAATACTAGAAAAGTTAGATATGATAGATCTCTGGAGAAAATGTAATGGAGACAGAAAGGAGTACACTTTCTTTTCGGCAGTTCATGGAACCTATACAAAAATTGACCATATATTAGGACATAAAAACCTCAAATTCAAATGCAGTAAGGCAGAAATAGTAAATGCATCCTTTTCAGACCACAATGCAATGAAAATTACATTCAACAAAAAGCCAGGAGAAAGTAGACCAAAAAATAATTGGAAACTAAATAATCTTATACTAAAGAATGATTGGGTGAAACAGCAAATCATAGACATAATTAATAACTTCACCCAAGAAAACGATAATAATGAGACATCATACCAAAATGTATGGGATGCAGCCAAAGTGGTAATAAGGGGAAGTTTCATATCTCTAGAGGCCTATCTGCATAAAATAGAGAAAGAGAAGGTCAATGAATTGGGCTTGCAACTAAAAATGCTAGAAAAGGAACAAATTAAAAACCCCCAGTCAAATACTAAACTTGAAATTCTAAAAATAAAAGGAGAGATCAATAAAATTGAAAGTAAAAAAACTATTGAATTAATTAATAAAACTAAGAGTTGGTTCTATGAAAAAAACAACAAAATAGACAAACCCTTAGTAAATCTAATTTAAAAAAGGAAAGAGGAAAATCAAATTGTTAGTCTTAAAAAATGAAAAGGGAGAACTCGCCACTAATGAAGAGGAAATTAGAGCAATAATTAGGAGTTACTGTTGGAATCTTTACAAACTGCTAACTAATTAGAGTTGATCTAATCTTACAAGAAGATGTTTTGGGCAGAACCTGAAACAAGGTACTAAGTAGAACTAATTAGTACAATGCTTGTGTTTGCACCTTTACTCATTGGAGTTCACAAGTATGCCAGCTTCACAAACTTTGTAACTTTTTGAGTTCACACCTACCTTGAAGCTCTTTGGGCCAGAGAGCACTATGGGAGAAAACCCATAATCCCATTTTCTCAGAAGACTCAGATATAAGGCCAGTGATGAGAGATCTATTTGAGAATATATTCCACTTGGCTGGCTGGTCGAAGAAGAGAGTTCAGCTAGATTGGAGAGGAGCACTCTGGTGCAGACACAGAGCACTTTGAGAGATTTCAGCAGAATTACACCAGAAGCCCTCTCTCTGAGGCAAGAGAGAATATTTTCCATTTGGCTGGCTGGTGGCAGAAGAAGAGTTTTCAGAGGATAAAGCTACGAGTGGAGAGTTCAGTGAACAACCAGATTCATCTTCATCTCACCCCACTGTAGTTAGTGGCTGGGCTCCTGCACTTCCCCCACTGAGACCAAGCTGGTCTGAAAGACTCACCAGAAAGCTAGCCGAGTCCCAAGTGAAGGAGACAAGAGACTCATTCCATCTCTGTGCTGGTTGGAGGCTGAAGAAAGCAGAGGCAGAGTTAAAGGACAGAACCTTTGGATTTGGAGATATTTGGAGGGCTCTAAACTAAACCGGCTGTATTTTGAGAAGAACAAGAACTCCAACATTTGAACTCTAACAGAGAGTATTTCTGGATGAATTGTGAGGTCAATTTACATTTGAACTCCACAAGTTACTTTGCCCAACTTTATGCCAATAAATTTGACAACTTAAATGAAATAGAAGAATACCTCCAAAAATATAGCTTGTCCAAACTAACAGAGGAAGAAGTAAATATCCTAAACAGTCCCATCTCAGAAAAAGAAATAGAACAAACTATTAACCAACTCCCTAAGAAAAAATCCCCAGGACCAGATGGATTTACATGTGAATTCTACCAAACATTTAAAGAACAATTAACTCCAATGCTAAATAAACTATTTGAAAAAATAGGGATTGAAGGAGTCCTACCAAACTCCTTTTATGACACAGACATGGTACTGATACCTAAACCAAGTAGGTTGAAAACAGAGAAAGAAAATTATAGAGTAATCTCCTTAATGAATATTGATGCTAAAATCTTAAATAAAATATTAGCAAAAAGATTACAGAAAATCATCCCCAGGATAATACACTATGACCAAGTAGGATTTATGCTAGGAATGCAGGGCCGGTTCAATATTAGGAAAACTATTAGGATAATTGACTATATCAATAACCAAACAAACAAAAACCATATGATCATCTCAATAGATGCAGAAAAAGCATTTGATAAAATCCAACATCCATTCCTAATAAAAACACTTGAGAGCATAGGAATAAATGGACTTTTCCTTAAAATAGTCAGGAGCATATATTTAAAACCATCAGTAAGCATCATATGCAATGGGGAAAAACTGGAACCTTTCCCAGTAAGATCTGGGGTGAAGCAAGGTTGCCCACTATCACCATTATTATTTAATATCGTATTAGAAACACTAGCCTCGGCAATAAGAGTCGAGAAAGATATTAAAGGAATTAGAGTAGGCAATGAGAAAACCAAACTATCACTCTTTGCAGATGATATGATGGTATACCTAGAGAACCCCAGAGATTCTACTAAAAAGCTATTAGAAATAATTCATAATTTTAGCAAAGTAGCTGGCTACAAAATAAATCCCCATGAATCCTCAGCATTTTTATACATCACCAACATAACCCAACAGCAAGAGATACAAAGAGAAATTCCATTCAGAATAACTGTCGATACCATAAAATATTTGGGAATCTATCTACCACAGGAAAGTCAGGAATTATATGAGCAAAATTATAAAAAAGTCTCCACACAAATAAAGTCAGACTTAAATAATTGGAAAAATATTAAGTGCTCTTGGATCGGCCGAGCGAACATAATAAAGATGACAATACTCCCTAAACTAATCTATTTATTTAGTGCTATACCAATCAGACTTCCAAGAAAATATTTTATGGATCTAGAAAAAATAACAACAAAATTCATATGGAACAATAAAAAGTCAAGAATCTCAAGGGAATTAATGAAAAAAAAAAATCAAATGAAGGTGGCCTAGCTGTACTTGATCTAAAATTATATTATAAAGCAGCAGTCACCAAAACCATTTGGTATTGGCTAAGAAATAGATTAGTGGATCAGTGGAAAAGGTTAGGTTCACAAGACAGAATAAATAGTCAACTATAGCAATCTAGTGTTTGACAAACCCAAAGCCCCTAACTTCTGGGAAAAGAATTCATTATTTGATAAAAACTGCTGGGATAATTGGAAATTAGTATGGCAGAAATTAGGCATGGACCCACACTTAACACCACATACCAAGATAAGATCAAAATGGGTCTATGACCTAGGCATAAAGAACGAGATTATAAATAAATTAGAGGAACATAGAATAGTTTATCTCTCAGACTTGTGGAGGAGAAAGAAATTTGTGACCAAAGATGAACTAGTGACCATTACTGATCACAAAATAGAAAATTTTGATTACATCAAATTAAAAAGCCTTTGTACAAATAAAACTAATGCAAACAAGATTAGAAGGGAAGCAACAAACTGGGAAAACATTTTCACAGTTAAAGGTTCTGATAAAGGCCTCATTTCCAAAATATATAGAGAACTGACTCAAATTTATAAGAAATCAAGCCATTCTCCAAATGATAAATGATCAAAGGATATGAACAGACAATTTTCAGAGGATGAAATTGAAACTATTACCACTCATATGAAAGAGTGTTCCAAATCATTATTGATCAGAGAAATGCAAATTAAGACAACTCTGAGATACCACTACACACCTGTCAGATTGGCTAAGATGACAGGAAAAAATAATGATGAATGTTGGAGGGGATGCGGGAAAACTGGGACACTAATGCATTGTTGGTGGAGTTGTGAACGAATCCAACCATTCTGGAGAGCAATCTGGAATTATGCCCAAAAAATTATCAAATTGTGCATACCCTTTGACCCAGCAGTGTTTCTATTGGGCTTATATCCCAAAGAAATACTAAAGAAGGGAAAGGGACCTGTATGTGCCAAAATGTTTGTAGCAGCCCTGTTTGTAGTGGCTAGAAACTGGAAAATGAATGGATGCCCATCAATTGGAGAATGGCTGGGTAAATTGTGGTATATGAATGTTATGGAATATTATTGTTCTGTAAGAAATGACCAGCAGGATAAATACAAAGAAGACTGGCGAGACTTACATGAACTGATGCTAAGTGAAATGAGCAGAACCAGGAGATCATTATATACTTCGACAACGATATTGTATGAGGACATATTTTGATGGAAGTGGATTTCTTTGACAAAGAGACCTGAGTTTCAATTGATAAATGACAGACAAAAGCAGCTACACCCAAAGAAAGAACACTGGGAAACGAATGTGAACTATCTGCATTTTTGTTTTTCTTCCCGGGTTATTTATACCTTCTGAATCCAATTCTCCCTATGCAACAAGAGAACTGTTCGGTTCTGCAAACATATATTGTATCTAGGATATACTGCAACATATCCAACATATAAAGGACTGCTTGCCATCTAGGGGAGGGGGTGGAGGGAGGGAGGGAAAAAAAATCGGAACAGAAACGAGTGTCAATATAAAGTAATTATTAAATAAAAATTAAAAAAAAAAAAACTCCCTAAGAAAAAATCCCCAGGACCAGATAGATTTACATGTGAATTCTATCAAACATTTAAAGAACAATTAATTCCAATGCTATATAAACTATTTGAAAAAATTGGGATTTAAGGAGTCCTACCAAATTCCTTTTATGACACAGACATGGTACTGATACCTAAACCAGGTAGGCTAAAAACAGAGAAAGAAAATTATAGATCAATCTCCCTAATGAATATTGAATGCTGAAATCTTAAATAAAATATTAGCAAAAAGATTACAGAAAAGCATTCCCAGAATAATACACCATGATCAAGTAGGATTTATATCAGGAATTAAGAGTGGTTCAATATTAGGAAAACTATTAGCATAATTGACTATATCAATAACCAAATTAACAAAAAGCATATGATTATCTCAATAGATGCAGAAAAATCATTTGATAAAATCCAACATCCATTCATATTAAAAACACTTCAGAGTATAGGAATAGATGGACTTTTCCTTTAAATATCAGTAGCATCTATTTAAAAACATCAGTAAGCATCATATGTAATGGGGATAAACTAGAACCATTCCAAATAAGATCAGGAGTGAAACAATGTTGCCCACTATCACCATTACTATTGACTATTGTATTAGAAATGCTAGCTTTGGCAATAAGAGTTGAGAAAGAAATTAAAGGAATTAGAGTAGGTAATGAGGACACCAAATTATCACTCTTTGCTGATGATATGATGGTATACTTAAAGAATCTCAGAGATTCAACTAAAAAGCTAATTAGAAATAATCCACATTTTTAGCAAAGTTGCAGGATATAAAATAAATCCAAATAAATCATTGGCATTCTTACATATCACTAGCAAAATCCAACATTTAGACATACAAGGAGAAATCCCATTTAAAGTAACTGCCAATAGTATAAAATATTTGGGAATCTATCTGCTAAGGGAAAGTCAGGAACTATATGAGCAAAACTATAAAACACTTTCCATACAAGTAAAGTCAGATCTAACCAATTGGAAAAATATTAAGTGTTCTTGGATAGGCCAAGCGAATATAATAAAAATGATAATACTACCTAAACTAATCTATTTGTTTAGTGCTATACCAATCAGACTCCCAAAAAACTATTTTAATGGCCTAGAAAAAATAACAACAAAATCCATCTGGAAGAACAAAAGGTCAAGATTTTCAAGGTAACTAATGAAAAAAAAAAAAAAAAATCAAATGAAGGTGGCCTAGCTGTACCAGATCTAAAACTATATTATAAAGTAGCAGTCACCAAAACCATTTGGTATTCACTAGAAAATAGACTAGTTGATCAGTGGAATAGGTTAGGTTCACAGGACAAAACAGTCAATAACTTTAACAATAGAGTGTTTGACAAATCCAAACACCTAAGCTTTGGGGACAAGAATTCACTGTTTGACAAAAACTGCTGGGAAAATTGAAAATTAGTATGGTAGAAACTAGGCATTGACCCACACTTAACACTGTACACCATGATAAGGTCAAAATAGGTTCATGATGTAGGCATAAAGAATGAGATTACAAATAAATTAGAAGAACCTCTCAGACCTGTGGAGGAGGAAGGAATGTTTGACCAAAGAAGAACTAGAGATCATAAATGATCACGAAATAGAAAATTTTGATTATATCAAATTAAAAAGGTTTGTACAAACAAAACTGATGCAGACAAGATTAGAAGGGATACAATAAACTGGTAAAACATTTTTACAATCAAAGGTTCTGATAAAGGCCTCATTTCCAAAATACATAGAGAGTTGACTCTTAATTTATAAGATATCAAGCCATTCTCCAATTGATAAATGGTCAAAGGATATGAACAGACAATTGTCAGATGAAGAAATTGAAACTATTTCTAGCCATATGAAAAAATGCTCCAAGTCATTATTAATCAGAGAAATGCAAATTAAGACAACTCTGAGATGCCACTACACACCTGTCAGATTGGCTAAGATGACATGAAAAGATAATGCTGAATCTTCGGGGGGATGTGGGAAAACTGGGACACTGATACATTGTTGGTGGAATTGTGAATACATCCAGCCATTCTGGAGAGCAATTTGGAACTATGCTCAAAAAGTTATCAAAATGTGCATATCCTTGATCCAGCAGTGTTACTACTGGGCTTATATCCCAAAGAGATTTTAAAGAAGGGAAAGGGACCTGTATGTGCAAAAATGTTTTGGCAGCCCTTTTTGTAATGGCTAGAAATGGAAATTGAATGGATGCCCATCAATTGGAGAATGGCTGAATAAAATGTGGTATATGAATATTATGGAATATTATTGTTCTGTAAGAAATGACCAGCAGGATGGTTTCAGAAAGGCCTGGAGAGACTTACATGAACTGAGGTGAGTGAAATGAACAGGACCAGGAGATCATTATATACTTCAACAACAGTACTATATGATGATCAATTCTGATGGACATGGTTCTCTTCAAGAATGAGATGAACCAAATCAGTTCCAATAGTGCAGTAATGAATAGAACCAGTAACACCTAGTGAAAGAATTCTGGGAAATGATTGTGCACTACAACATAGCATTTCCAATCCCTCTGTTTTTGTTTGCTTGCATTTTTGATTTCCTTTTCAGGTTAATTTTACTTTATTTCTAAGTCTCACTTTTCTTGTGCAGCAAAATAACTATGTGAATATGTATACATATATTGTATTTAACATATTTAACATGTATTGGTCTATCTGCCATCTGGAGGAGGGGGTGGTGGGAAGGAGGGGAAAAGTTGTAAAAGAAGGTTTTGCAAGGATCAGTGCTGAAAAATTACCCTTGCGTATATCTTGTAAATAAAAAGGTATAATAATAAAAACAAAGAAAAGAAAAATCAATTCCAAGTGGATCCTGTTTTAATTAATTTCCATAGATACAATGTGGCTGTTCTTTCAGTCTTTCCAATATCATTTCAAAACAAACCTCTACAGATTATATGTGACAATGTTCTTAATATTATTAGGCAAGCCATAATACTTCACTTCATGGGCATTTATTATCCATTCTATTTGTGGAGTTTGTGGAATTTGTGTGGAATAAGCTCATGCAATGAAAGTATTTATTCCTAAATGATTCTGCTCCTTGGGCTCTGCAGATATATCCCTTTGGATGATTACTAGTCCCAATAGTTCTTCTCATAACTCCATTTTCACAGATGCAATATTGCTTTCCTTAAAGTCTTTGTAATGCCATTTGTAAATGTTAGGGGAAAATGCTGAAATTTTAATATTTTAAATACAAACCACTGAATTCATTTTGTTCTTTTGTATACAAACCAGAATAAAGGTTGCAAACCAGACAATGTTTCCAAAGTAATTAATGCATCTGCATGGAAACCTGAAGCTTCATCCCTTTCTAAACAATGCTTCCTCCCATTTTGTTTCTTATTTTGAGTGACTTTTTGAAATTTAGTTTTTGCAATGTCACTGTTGAATGGATCTCACTTAAAGATGGAATTAAATGAAAAATCATGCTTTTTCTAAGGCCTGGGATAAAATACAGCTTAGGTGCAGTACATAATAAAGGAAAACCACTTTCTCTGTCTCTTGCAAAGATTCCAATAAAAATAATTCATACTATCTATCAAACTATGCCCTTAATTGGGAACCTTCAATTTTTGAATTAGATGTCACTTCTTTCTTTTGTACAAAGCATTTCCCACTGAATGGACAGCAAGAAATGATCAGGCGAGAAACCTGTTCAGATTATATATGACAATGTTCTCCATATTATTAGGAAAGCCTTAATATTTCATTTTATGGGCATTTATATACTCATTATTGTTCATGCTATTTGTTTAGACTTTATATGTTAAAGTATTTGTTGCTAAATGATTCTTTTCCTTGGACTCTGCAGGCATATCCCTTTGGTTGACTAATATTTGCAATAGCTCATGGCTTCATTCCATAGATGCAATATGGCTTTCCTTTCAGTATTTCCAATACCATTTGTAAATCTTAAATAAAATTGTTTTTCAGGAATAATTTAGAAATTTTCATATTTTTATACAAACTACTGCACTTCATTTTGTTCTTTTATGTACAAAAAGGTTGCAATCCAGATGACATTTCCAAAAGAATGAATTAACCTACATGAAAATCTCCAGGCACATTCCTTTTTAACCAACTTTTCTTGCTGTTCATTTCTTTTTCAAATGCATTTTTGAAATGTGGTTTTAGCAATGTGGCCGGATCATTTTTAATAGGTATCAAGTGAAAATCATGCTTTTTCTAATGCCAGGGATAAAATAAAGTGTAGGTGCATTAATCAATTAAAAAAAAAAAACTTTCTCTGTCTCTTACAATGATTCCAATATAAATTATTCCTACAACTTCCCAAAGTATCCCACATTAAAATGTGACCCTCAATTTTTTTACATGATGTCATTGCTTTCCCTGATACAAAGAGATTATAACTGAATGGCCAGCAAAAAATGATCAGGAGAGAAATCTGTATAGACCATATAAGATAATATTCTTCACATTATTAAGAAAGTCTTAATACTTCCCTACCACAGAGCTTTATATATTCCTTATTATCCATTCTATTTGTTTTGATTTTATGTGAAATAAACCCACATAATTGAATAATTTGTTCTTTAATGATTCTGCTCCTTGGGCTCTGCAGGCCCATTTCATTGGTTGACTACAGGAAATGCATATTGCATCTATGGAAATGGAGCCATGAGAGGAACTATTGGGAAAAGTAATCAACCAATTGAATATACTTGAAGAACCTAAGGAGGAGAAACATTTAAGATTAAATACTTTAACTGTATGAGCTTATTCCACATAAAATTAAAACAAATAGAATGTTTAATAAGGAGGATATTATTATGGGCCAGAACTCTGAAACAAGGTACTAACTAAGTGGAACTGATGAGACAAAGGTTATCCCGTTTAGCATGGTGCTTAAAAGTTCTCTAAGTTCAGCATGATTGATTTAATCTTACAACAAATAATGGTTTCCTAGTGATATAATGATTGGTTTATACTCAGTGTAGAGTATATAAACTAGGAGCCTCAGCCAGATTCATTCAGACCTAGGGAAGACAAGCGGATTGGAGGCTGAAGCACAGATTCATTCATCCCATCTCACACCCTGTGGTAGTAGGCCCATCCTCCTGCATTTTCTCCACTGAAACCAGGACTCCAAAAGGCCTTTAAGAAAGCTAACCCTCCCCAGGAAAGGAGACAAGATTTAAAAACAGATAATAAAGGATTTTTACTTTAACCCCTGGCTACTCTTGTGGTGATTAACCTGCTGAAATGAAGGCAGCTCTCAAGACCTTCAGAAAACCCACCAACAAGCATTACAGTATATAATGGTAGTGAAGTATTAAGACATTCCTAATAATATGAAGAACATTGTCATATATAATCTATACAGGTTTCTCGCCTGATCATTTCTTACTGTCCATTCAGTGATATTTCCTTTATACAATGGGAAAAAATGACATCATACAAAAATTGAGAGTTGCCAATTAATGGGATACTTTGAGAAGTTTTATAAATTATTTATATTGGAATCACAGAGAGAGACAGAGAAAGTGGTTTTCTTTTATTGCCAACTATACCTAAGCTTCATTTTCTCTCTGGCATTAAAAAAGCATGATTTTCACTTGCTACATTTTAATGGGAAACCCATTCAAAATGACTCAATTTCATTGCAAAAACCCCATTTTAATGAGACACTAGAAAGAAGAAAGGAAGAGCCAGAAGCATTGTTTAGAACAGGAAGAGGCTTCAGATTTCCATGCAGGTATGTTCATTCCTCTGTAAATATCATCTGGTTTGTAACCTTTATTCTGGCTTGCACACCAAAAAAAAAAAAAAAAAAAAAAAGAAAGAAAGAAAGAAAGAAAGAAAGAAAGAAAATGAAGTGCAGTAGTTTGTATTGAATATAAATAAATGTAAGCATTCTCCCTGGAAAACACTATCTCTATATCTAACATTTGCCAATTGTATTGGAAAAACTGAAAGGAAACCATGTCTCATCTATGGAAATGGAGCCATGAGAGGAACTATTGGGAATAGTAGTCAACCAATGTGATGTGCCAGCAGTGACCAAGGAGTCAAATCAATTTAGAAAAAAATACTTTATTGGGAGGATCTTATTCCACATAAAATCTAAATAGGAAGAGAGAATAAGAAGATAATTCCCAATTCCAGTGAAGAATTAAGGCTTACATAAAAATAAGAAAAAGAATATAGTTATATATATATATATAATAAACAGGTTTCTTGCTTGATCATTTCATGATGTCCCTTTAGTGGGAATCTTTTTATATTAAAGAAAGAAGTGACATTCCATACAAAAATTAATGGTTTCCAATTAAATGGGATTTTTTGAAATGTTGAATGAATTATTTTTATTTGATTGATTGCAATAGACAAAGAAAGTAGTTTTCTGTTATTATCTACTGTGTCGAAAGTTTATTTTAGCCTTGGCATTAAAAAATTCATGATTTTCATTTGATTCCATTTTATGGGAAACCCATTCACAATAACTTAATTTCATCACAAAAAACATTTCAAAAAGGTACTCAAAAGAAGAGAGGAAAAACAAGAAACTTTTTGGAAAGGAATGAGACTTCAGGTTTCCATGCAGATGCATTGATTCCTCTGGAAATGTCTGCTGGTTTACATCCTTTATTCTGTCTTATACACAAAAGAATAAAATGAAGTGCAGTGGTTTGTATTGAAAAAAAAAAAAAAAAGGAAATTTCAGCATTCTCCTTGGAAAACAACATCTCTTTACCTCACGTTTCCAAATGGTCTTGGAAAGACTGAAAGGAAATTCTCTGTAAATGTCTGATTTGCAACCTGAATTCTGGCTTGCAAATAAAGAAGAAAATTAAGTTCAGTTGTTTGTATTGAAAAGAAGTAAATATAGGCATTCTCCCTCTGAAAACAAAATCTCTTGACCTAAAGTTTGTCAATCCTATTGGAACTCCTAAATGAAAGACACATTGCATCTATGGAAATGGAACCTTGCGAGGAATTTTAGGGAATAGTAGTCAGCAAAGGGGTTGTTCCTACAGAGTTGAATAACTTTTGAAAAAAAACTTTTATCAGGAGGATCTTATTCCAAATAAAATCTAAATAAATACAATGTATAATTAGAAAAATATAATTGGCCAATGCATTGAAGAAATAAGGCTTTTATAATAATAATAATAAGAGGAAGAACATGGTCATATGTAATCCATACAGGAGTCTCACCGGATCATTTCATAGTGACCATTCAGCAGGAATATCTCTGAATAAAGAATGAAGTGACATCTTATACAAAATTCAAGGATTCCCAAGTTCATGGGATACTTTGAAATGTTTAATGAATTATTTTTATTGGATTGATTGCAATAGCAAAGAAAGTAGTTTTCTGTTATTGTCTATTGCAACTAAAGAGCTTGATTTTTTCCCCTGGCATTAGAAAAAGCATGATTTTTATTTGATTCAATTTTTATTGGGAACCTATTCAAAACAACTCAGTTCCATAGCAAAAACAACATTTCAATGAGTCATTTGAAAAAAGAAGAGTCAGAAGCATTGTTGGGAAAGGGATGAGGCTTCATGTTTCCATGTAGATGCATTCATTCCTCTGTAAGCATTGTCTGGTTTACATCCTTTATTATGGTTTGCACACAAATGAAGAAAATGAAGTGCAGTGGTTTGTATTGAAAATAGGTAAATTCAGGCATTTTCCCTGGAAAACAATATCTTTGACCTAATGTTTGCCAATGGTATTGGAAAGACTGAAAAGAATGCTGCATTGCATCTATTAAAATGGAGAATGAGAAGAACTATAAGGAACACTACAGTAACTAAGAAGTTGAATCACTTTAGAAAAAGTATTTTATTGGGAGGATCTTATTCCACATAAAATCCACATATAAATAAACAAGTATAATGGATATTAACAAGTAAATCTAAACAAGTATAATGGATATTATAGAAGAATATATTTGGCCATTCTTGGGAAGAATTTAGGCTTGCATAATAATAAGTGGAAGAACAGGATCATATATAATCTGTACAGGTTTCTTGCCTGATCATTTCCTAATGACCATTCTGGGGAAAACTTTTTGATTAAAAAACAAGGTGGCATCATACAAAAATTGATGGTTCCCAAATTAATAGAATAGTTTGAAATGTTGGATGAATTATTTTTATTGAATTAATTGCAATAAACAGAGAAAGTGGTTTACCATTATTGTCTACTGCACCTAGTTTTGACTCTGGCATTAGAAAAAGCATGATTTTCACTTGATTCAATTTTCTTGGAAAACCCATTCAAAATAACTCACTTCTGTCATAAAAACATTTTTTAAAGATATTCAAAAAAGAAAGGAGAGCAAGAACCTTTAGAAAGAGATGAGATCTCAGTTTTCCATGCAGGTATGTTCATTTTTTTTAAAGAAGTGTCATCTGGTTCACAACCTTTAATCTGGCTTGTACACAAAAGAACAAAATTATGTGCAACGTTTTGTATTGGAAAAAAAAGGAAATTTTATCATTCACTTTGGAAAACAACATGTCTTTGTCTAATGTTTCAAAATAGTATAGGAAAGACTGAAAGGAAATCCATATAGCATAGATGGAAATGGTAGCTATGAGAAGAACTATTGGGGAAAATAACCAAATGGATCTGCCTGTAGAGACCAAAGAACAGAAATATATAAGATAAAATGCTTTAACTGCATGAGCTTAGTAAACATAAAACTTTGACAAATAGAATCTATATTAAGGAACACATAATTGCCCATGGTAGTGAAGTATTAACATGTTCCTAATGATATGAAGAATATTGTCATATATAATCAGTATAGTATCCTCGCCTGATCATTTCATGGTGTCCATTCAGGTGGAATCTCTTTTGTATTAAAGAAAGAAGTGATATCACACAAAAACTAAGTGTTTCCATTTTAATGGGATATTTTGAAATGCTGAATGAATTATTTGAATTGGATTGATTGCAATAGATAGGAAACTGGTTTTCTGTTTTTGTCTAATGCACCTAAAGCTTTATTTTAGATCTGGCATTAGAAAAAACATGATTTTCACTTGACTCCATTTTCATGGAAAACCCATTCAAAATGATTTGGTTCCATTGCAAAAACCTCATTTCAATGATGCATCCAAAGAAGAAAAGAAGAGCTAGAAGCATTGTTTACAAAGGGATGAGGATTTATGTTTCCATGCAGGTGCATTCATTCTCTCTAAACATCACCTTGTTGGCATCCTTTATTCTGAAGCTTGTACACAAAAGTAGAAAATGAAGTGCAGTAGTTTCTATTGGAAATAAGTACATTTAGGCATTCTCTGTGGAAAACAACATCTCTTGCCCAACATTTGCTATTGATATTGGTAAGATAGAAAAGAAAGCAGGAACTATAAATAATCCTAGTCAATCAATGGCACGTGCCTGCAGTGACCAAGGAGTTGAATCAGTGTAGAAAAAATGCTTTATCGGGAGGATCTTATTCCACATGAAATCTAAACAAATACACTGGATAATAGGAAGACTATTATTGTCCATTATAGTGAAGAATGCACAATAATAAGAATAAAAACATGGTGGTACATATTTGGTACAAGTTTCTTGCCAGATCCTTTCATGGTGTCCATTCAGTGAATATCTCTTTTCATTAAAGAATGAAGTGACATCTTTAAAAAGTTGATTCTTCCCAAATTAACAGGATACTTGGAAATGTTGAATGAATTATTTTTTTTATTAATTTTAATAGAGAAAGTGGTATTCTATTAGTGTTCACTGCACCTACAACTTGATTTTAACCCTGGCATTAGAAAAGAGTGATTTCCATTTGATTCAATTTTTATGGGAAACTCATTCGATATAACTCACTTCTATCATAAAAACATTTTTAAAAGGTACTTGAAAGAATAAAGGGAAAGCAAAAACATTTGGAAAGAAAACATTTTCTGTTTTACAACCTTTACTCTTGCTCGTGCAGAAAATATCAAAATGACGTGTAGTGGTTTGTATTGAAAAAAAAAGGAAATTTTGTCATTCACCCTGGAAAACAACAACTCTTTGCCTAATGTTGCCAAATGGTATTGAAAAGACTGAAAGGAAATCCAAATAGGATACCATTTTTATATATGGTATCCATGAGAGGGACTATTGGAAAAAGTAATCAACCAAATGGATATGCCTGCAGAGACCCAAAGAGCATAAACATTTAATTTGATTTAAAATTAAAATATTTAATTTAAAATACTTTAACTACGTGAGTTTATTCCACAAAACCTTATCAAATAAAATGTATAATAAAAATATATAATTCCCATTGGTAGGGAAATATTAAGTAGTAAAGAACATTGTTACATATAATCAGAACAGGTTCCTCACCTGATCATTTCATGGTGTCCATTCTGTGGGAATCCCTTTGTATTAAAGAAAGAAGTGACATCTTATACAAAAACTGAGCAGGAGGACACTTTTCTGCATAAAATCTATAATGGATAATAATATTATAATTTCCCATTCCAGTGAAAACTTAAAGTATGAAACAAAATAAGTTTTTCTAAGAGTTGGTAAGAGTTTCTCGCCAGATCCTTTCATATTGCCCATTCAATGGGAATCTCTTTGTTCATGAAGTGACATCTTAAACAAAAATTGAGCATTACCACTTAAATGAATGACTTTGAAATCTTTAATTTTGCCTGAAATGTGCTCAATTTGTTAAAGAATATATTCCAAAAGGACAGGAACTGTTAGTCTACGAAGACAAAAGCCCTGGTTAGAGGATAATTCCTCAAGTTTGCTTCAAAGGCCTGATTAAATATTGGGGTTTTTTTCATCTTTTAACAGTTTTTGGATATGTTAAATAAGGAGATCCTGTTTTCAATGAAGAATGCTTACATTTTATTTATTCATTGGGAATCATGGCACTTCACTATCTTTTTGTATTTGCTAGAATAAAGGATAGTGACCATGAAATGTATTAGAAGGAAAAGATACACCTCAGTGGAAAACTCCCTCTTCTTCCCTTTGTATACTCTACATCTCACTGGTCTTGTTTTCTATAGAGTACTTGTTTTATATGTCATTTTTGCAATTGGACTTCATCTTTTTCAACTGTTTTTTGTTTAAATATAATCAACTGCAAACAAAGTTCACTGCAAATGGCACAAAGATTTATGAATTAGATACAGTACTCAATCAAATAAAATTGACTTTTCTATGTATTGCAATGGTTCAAATCAATGGAATTCAATCAATTCCTGAAGGAATCCCATGAAATTTGCCTGTTCTGTTTTAAATGCTCCTTCTTTCCATTTTCCAAAGAGTTCGTCATTTAATGAAAATTGTAACAGAATTAGATGAAATAACTGCACAGATTATATGTGTAACACTTCTAAAACATACTATGCAAACATTAAATGTGATCTCGAAATTTAATTTCCTATCTTATGATTTTTAGACCTTTCTTTGACTTACTTGGAATGTAATCACTTTGTGAAAGAGATATAAACATCAATAATACATGGAATGTATTATTCCATAAGGAATAGGATTTTTAACCAACAAAGACAAAAGCTCCAGTTTGATGTTAATTTTAAGTTGTTTTATTCAAAGGTCTGAATTAATATAGTTTTTTTAGTCTTGAATATGTTCAATAAGGAAATAAAATTTTCAATATAGAATGCTTATATTTCTTTTATTCATTAGGAACCATGGAACTTCACTATCTTCTACTAGCACACTAAAATAAAGGATACTGAGGACTGGATGTTTTAGAAGAAAAGTATGCACCTCCAGGAAAAATTTCATCTTCTTCCCTTGGTGTACTCTACTTTTCCCTGCTTTTGTTTTCTATACAGTACCAGTTTCTGATGTAATAGTTCCAACTGGACTTTATATTTTTCAACTGCTTTTTGTTTAAGTGGAATCACCTACAAACAATGTTAGCTGAAAATGGCATGAAGAATGAAAGATAAAGTGCAGGATTAAATCAAAGGAAAATTCAATTTTCTATATATTACAATGATTCCAATCAATAAAATCCATTCAATTCCTAAATGAATCTCATGATATTTTGCCCTGAATTTTATCACTACCTAAGGACCACTGTTCTATCCACACTGGTGTATCAGTTTTCCACTGGATAGGAACAGGAGAAAGTGTTGGCAGGCCTTCAACAGCAGCCCTGCTTAAAAAACCGAAGTACTCATTTTTAACCCTAATTGCTGTAAAACGTCTCTTCCCCACAGATTGATGGGGATTTTTTCAACTATAAAAGAGTAAAAACTCCTGTTTTGCAGGAGTCCATCTCATAGGGGTAGCACTAACTTCAGCCACTATTGATCCTCCTACTCCAGATATGTAGGTGTCTGCTTTAATCTTTGGCCAGTGACTGGGCCAATTGGCACCTCTAATGACTGTACGATTTGCACCTGTGTCTACCAATCCTTCCAATGGTAGGCCATTTATATAGGTTGTGAGCATAGGTCAGTCAGCTGTTACAGCTGCTGTCTAGTATATTCCTGGATTTTGTGGTCTGGAATCAGAATCTGGGTGATTATCACCAGGTTGCTAATTAGGATTCTGTATGAGTAAACCTGATGCTACTACTTCTCCTGGGTGATAAGTCATACATTGTCTACCTGTATTAATGACTGGGATGTTATCTACACATTCCCCAGTTTCCCACATCAGTGTGTGGATGGACACTGTTTTTTCCATATAAAAAGGAGGTGAAATGGTCATGCCTACTGTGCCTGGAGGTAAGGAATCCATAGGCTGGAGAGAAACAGATTTCACCTCTCCAGGGGGTATCTCAATTGTCCCAGCTGTATACAGCTCTATTCTCCCTAATTGTAATTCCTTTCTCCCATCAGATTGCTTCCTGGCTGGTTGACTGTGTAATCCCCTTCTCCCATCATATGGCTTTCTGGCTGTCTGGGTACTGAACTTGGCTGCCATCATGCCCCAAGTGTTTTTTGCCTTGGGTCCTGGGGCTGGGACCCTCATCCCATTTCCCTGAATCTGTCTACATTCTGAGGCCCAATGGAAGCCTCTGTTGCATTTTGAACATGGGGTATTGGGTCTTGTTCTCCCACCCTGTTTTCCCATTCTATCTCTATACCAACACTGAGTTTTCAGGTGTCCTACTTTTCCACACTGAAAGCATCTACGAGTCTCTCTGGAAGTCCCTTTCCAGGAGGGACTCCATCTTCCCATGTTTGGATTTTGGGAAGTCTGCATCATAGCCTGGCTATAAAAGGCATCTGTGCCCACTGTGGCACAGCGTCTCATGAGCTCCTCTAAAGGAGCATCCTTGTGCAGTCCTAGTATAATTCTTCTGCAAACCTCATTAGCATTTCCCTTAGCAAGTTGCCTTATCAAAATGTCTGTTATTGCATTTTCTCCATTTGTTCTTATGATAGCTGTCTGCAAATGTCTCACAAAGTCAGCAAAGGGTTCATTTGGCCCTTGTGTTATTTTTGTGAAGGCCCCACCCTTGTCATCTTTATTGTGGAGAGAAGCCCATGCTTTGATAGCATTAGCAGCAATTTGCTCATATGCTGCTATAGAATAATTAATCTGTACTGCGACATCTGCATAAGGACCTATACCTGTTAGTAGGTCACAGGTGATTGCAATATGAACTCCACTTTGACTATTTTGTTGGGCTTGTATCCTACAGAGCTCACTATATTCAGAAAGCCACAAGTAGTTTTGTCCAGGTTCTAGGCATATCCTTGCTATAGATTTCCAGTCATTAGGGGTCAAGATTTCAAAAGCCAAATTCTGTAATAACATTTTAACATAAGCTAATGCAAACTTTTTTCAGTCTTTGAGGATTTCTATATCAAAAGGAGCATATCTTCTACTTTCTTGACCTGAAGAATTAAACTGTTGAATTATAGGAAAAATGTGGTGTTGGAATTCTGATACATTTCTCCCTTCCTCTTTGGCCTTAATTAGTCCCTTTTGCAATCTACTCATAGGAGTGGCTGAATGCTGGGGGGGAGGTGCTGGTGCTGTCACTGCCCCCCCCCCATACCCGTTCTCCCTCCATCCCAGAGGGTGGAGTTGATGGAGAAGAGTCAATTATCTGCTCCTTAGGTGGGGCTGAAGCTGCCTCAGATTCACCCCACCCTTGAGCCTCACTTAAGTCTCCATGCCCTGTGGGGATATGGTCATTAATCTGTTCTTTGTCTTCCTCCTTTATCTCAGGCTTCCCCATTTGGCTATTCCTAGAGTTTTTTTTTCCTTTTCTTCTAGAATTTATACGGTTTCTTAAGGCCAACTGTATTATATTGTATAAATAGAATGCCTCGATGGAAATTGAATGAGGACCTTTTTCATTGTAATATGCAGAGAGTTGTTGACCAATCAATGCCCAATTATCTGGAGAGATTTTCTCTTCCTCTAAGAACAAAGGGGAGGTGCGTTTTAATGTACCAAGAAGTCTAACTGTCTGTTCCCAAGTTATAAGTAGCCCTTGATCTTCTATTAACTTAAGCAGGCTTTCTATAGCGCCACTCCTGGGTGGGGCTGGGGGTGGGGGTGAGGGGGTGGGGGGATTGGGGTGGGGGATGGAGAATCTTTAGCTAGGATCTGTCCCATTTCAGCCAAAAAGTTACTAGTTTAGTCTTTAAGAAAATAAGTTCCCTATTTGTCTTATACTCACCTAAGTTCCTGGTCACTGAAGACTTCTTCAGTGTAAGTAGGGTCCTTGGTTTCCACCCTTGGGCGCCAAATGTGATGACCGCATATTTAAAATCAGCCGAAGTCAGGAATTCAGGTTAAGGGAAAAATCTTCAATTTTTATCAAAGTAAAGAGGTGAAAAAGGATTGCGATAGCAATATGGGCAAGAAGTGCAATAGCAATATGGGCAGCTGCGACAGGAAGCCAGCTAGCAGAGGGGGATTAGAGATGAAGGGCCGCTGTGATAGCAATGTGAGCAGCTGTAACAAGCCGCCAGCCAGCAGTCTCTCCTTCTGCTTCCCTTTCTACTCCCTTGCCTCTACCCACCAAAAACCTCATTTCCTATACAACACATCAGGACTTGCACAAAGAGTGGGCAGGGACCATTTTTTTTCCAAGCATATATATTAATAGAGTATGGTCCAATTACTACTTACTCTCACGTGCTTGAGACCTCAGTGCATCAACTCAAGCCTCAGCCCATTACAGGTATTCTTCCATTTCATTTAAGTTGTCGAATTTATTGGCATAAAGTTGGGCAAAGTAACTCCTAATTATTGCTCTAATTTCCTCTTTGTTAGTGGCGAGTTCTCCTTTTCATTTTTAAGACTAACAATTTGATTTTCCTCTTTCCTTTTTTTAATCAGATTTACTAAGGGTTTGTCTATTTTGTTGTTTTTTTTTTCATAGAACCAACTCTTAGTTTTATTAATTAATTCAATAGTTTTTTTACTTTCAATTTTATTGATCTCTCCTTTTATTTTTAGAATTTCAAGTTTAGTGTTTGACTGGGGGTTTTTAATTTGTTCCTTTTCTAGCATTTTTAGTTGCAAGCCCAATTCATTGAACCTTCTCTTTCTTTATTTTATATAAATAGGCCTCTAGAGATATGAAATTTCCCCTTATTCCCGCTTTGGATGCATCTCATACATTTTGGTATGATGTCTCATTATTGTTGTTTTCTTGGGTGAAGTTATTAATTATGTCTATGATTTGCTGTTTCACCCAATCATTCTTTAGTATGAGATTATTTAGTTTCCAATTATTTTTTGGTCTCCTTTCCCCTGGCTTCTTGTTGAATGTAATTTTCATTGCATCATGGTCTGAAAAGGATGCATTTACTATTTCTGCCTTACTGCATTTGAGTTTGAAATTTTTATGTCCTAATATAAGGTCAGTTTTTATATAGGTTCCATGAACTGCCGAAAAGAAAGTGTACTCCTTTCTGTCTCCATTTAGTTTTCTCCAGAGATCTATCATATCTAACTTTTCTAGTATTCTATTTACCTCTTTGACTTCTTTCTTATTTATTTTGTGGTTTGATTTATCTAATTCTGAGAGTGCAAGGTTGAGATCTCCCACTATTATAGTTTTGCTGTCTATTTCTTCTTGCAGCTCTCTTAATTTCTCTTTTAACAATTTAGATGCTACATCACTTGGTGCATATATGTTTATTATTGATATTGCTTCATTATCTATACTACCCTTTAGCAAGATATAGTGCCCTTCCTTATCTCTTTTAATTGGATCAATTTTTGCTTTAGCTTGATCTGAGATAGGGATGGCTACCCCTGCTTTTTCTACTTCACCTGAAGCATAGTAGATTCTGCTCCAACCTTTTACCTTTACTCTGCATGTATCTCCCTGCTTCAGGTGTGTTTCCTATAAACAACATATTGTAGGATACTGGTTTTAAATCAATTCTGCTAACTGCTTCCTCTTTATGAGGGAGTTTACCCCATTCACATGTATGGTTAAAATTACCAAATCTGTATTACTTGCCATCTTGTTAACCCCTATTTATGCTTTTCTCCCTTCTTTCCCCCTTACCCTCCTTCCCAGTATTAAATTTGTGAGCACCACTTGCTTCTCACAGCCCTCCTTTTTTTAGTATCCCTCCCCCGCCTTAGAGTTCCTCCCCCTATCTTACCCCTTTCCCTCCCAGTTACCATATTCCCTTCCGCTTAGCTTATTCCTTCCCTTTTCACTTTTCCCTTCTCACTTTTCAATGAGGTAGGAGACATTTCACCATAAATTGAATATGTGTAAAATTTTTCCCTTAAAGCCAATTCTGATGGCAGTAAGATACCCACTATATTCATCCCCCTCCATTCTTTCTCTCAGATATAATAGGTTTCCTTTGCCTCTTCATGAAATGTAGTCCCCCCACTTTACCCTTTCCCAGGTACAATGTCCTTTCCACTTCTAGTTTCTAGAACAAGGTATACATGTGTTCTTTATACATCTTCATATCAGAAATATAGTTCCCAAGATTCCTTTTTAGGTTTCTCTTGAGTTCTATAGTTGTAGATCAAACTTTTTGTTAAGTTCTGGTTTTTTCATCAAAAATAGGTGAAATTCGCTTATTTCATTGAATGACCATCTTGTTCCCTGGAAAAAGATGCTCATTCTGGCTGGGTAAGTTATTTTTGGTTGCATACCAAGTTCCTTAGCCTTTCAGAATATCATATTCCAGGCCCTTCGATCTTTTAGTGTGGATGCTGCTAGATCCTGGGTAATCCTTATTGTGGCTCCTCTATATTTGAATTGGATTTTTCTAGCCACTTGAAGTATTTTTTCCTTCATCTGAGGGTTCTGGCATTTGGCCACTATATTTCTTGGTGTTTTGATTTTAGGATCCCTTTCAGTAGGTGATCGATGAATTCTTTCAACGTCTATTTTACCCTCTGTTTCTGTGACTTCTGGGCAGTTCTCTTTGATAATTTCCTGGAAAATAGTGTCCAGACTCTTTTTTTCATCATATTTTTCTGGGAGTCCAATAATTCTCAGATTGTCTCTCCTGGATCTGTTTTCCAGTTCTGTTGTTTTCCCAAGAAAATATTTCAGATTTTTTTTCCATTGTTTGATTTTTTTTGGTTTTGCTTGACTGATTCTTGTTGTCTCCTGGAATCATTCAATTCCATTTGTTCGATTCTGATTTTCAATGAAGTATTTTCTTCACTCATTTTTTTAATATCTTTTTCTAACTATCCAATTGAGTTGTTTTGTTCTATGGAACTTTTTTTCCATTTTGCCAATTTTATTTATTAGGGAATTATTTTCTGTTTCCAGTTCACTAATACTATTTTTCAAGATTTGATTTCTTTATCCATTCTGTCTTTAAATGAATGGAATGACTTCTCCAGCCTCTCTTGCCAAGCCTCCCTCTCCTTTTCCCATTTTTCTTCTACTTCTCTTGTGAGAGCCTTTTTAATTTCTTCTATGAGATTCATCTGTGCTGAGGAACAGATGATCTCCTCCTTTGGGGATTCACCTGGAGACAGTCTGTTTTTAGTCTCCCCAGAGTTTAGAGTCTGCTCTCTATCTATATAGAAGCTATCAATGGTTAAGGTCCTTTTCAATTTTTTGCTCATTTTGTCAGAGAAGAATCAAAGACAAACTAACAAAGAAAAAAAAAAAAAAACCCCAAATGGAATCTGCTTTTTTGTGGGGAGGTTACTGAGCTTCCTCTACAGACTGTGGGGGGGCAAAAGCGAGGCCCTAACAGGATAGCGTTGGCTGTGCTGTGCCTGCGCTCTGAGACTCCGAGAGTGTGCTGAGACACTGTGGGGAAGGGGTGACCAGGTCCCGAGAGACTCCAGCTGTTTGGGGTTGTATTCTTCACCCCCTGTGTTTTTAGCTTCTCTGCTGGGCTACCGACTTGCTGTCAGGGCAAAGTATCCAATCCTGTAGCAAAGCTCTCCCCAAAGAGATGGCTGAGATCACATCCCACCCCACTCTAGTCTGCTCGGCTGTGAGCTGCCTGCCTGCTCTCACTGCTGCTGCCTGCCCTCAGCCTGTGCCCGATCTAAAACCATTCCTGCCCTCGAGCAAAAACAGACTTTTCCTGGCAAATTTCAAGGATGTCTTCTCGTGGTAATTATTTGTGGGCTTTTTTTTCAGTCAAGCATTAATTCAGAGGCTTGTCATGAAATGAATTCTGAGAAAAAATACACAGCTATGTGCCTCCTCTCCGCCATCTTGGCTGGAAGTCCTCCCTCATTTTGCTTCAAGCACCAGTGTCTATGCTGGGTTAGTGCTGCCTGATTTTCGGTGCTGGAAACCTATTCCACAAATGATCTTGTTCCTTGCCATCCCTCCAACTACAGGCTACAACCTATAGCTGTCTTCTCTGTCCTGGAACTGAAACCAGAAACTTTGATCACCTGCAAGTGTCCACAGTCAGCACAGTCCCTGCCCCTCTGCTGCTGCATTCACCAGTTGTGTACTGGCTCTTCCCCAAAGCCACAGCCCACAATGTCTAGCCAGCACCACTGTGCCTTGGCATCACTCAACAGTGGAAGCTCCTTCAATCTCCTCCTACTTAGCAGTCAGACTCCTATGAGTCTGAAAGTACTTAAGTACTTTCATGAAGTGAAAATTTCTAAGACTGAAGCAGCTGCCAAAGCTTGTTGATTTCACAAAGTTGGCCTGTAGGTGTTTGCACTTCACTCAAGTTTAACTTTGTGCCAATAGGTGAGGATTTTCCTAGGGTCTTCTTAGTTTGCCTTGAAGAACAACTGGGTCTTCTTAGTTTGCCTTGAAGAACAACTGCTTTACCCTGACTTTTGTTTATTTCTGCTGCTCTATCTCCCCTCTGAGGTAATGTTCTGTCTTTTTTGTGGAGGAAATTTGGAGAGCTGAAAGTTTTCTGACCTACTCCAACATCTTCCAAGAATCCTCTCTTCCAATTATAATTTCTAAGCTGATAATTCTCAAATCAACCCTACTATCTCTGCTGACCTCCAATTTCATATCTGCACCTTCTAAAGAGACCTCTTGACATGGATGTCTGCAGACATCTTAAACTCAATATGTCCAAAGCTGAACTCATTATTTTCCCCAAAAAACTCTTTCCCTGTCTAAACTTCCCTCTTATTGTCAAGGGGACTGACATTTTCACAATCATTCAGTCTTCTAAATGAGGCATCATTCCTAATTCTTCACTCTTTCTCACCCCTCCACTCTATATAATGCCAAAGCCTTTATAATATCTCTCATATACACCCTTATCTTTCTTTTAACACTCCCCTCACACAGGTCATCATAACTGCACTTTTTTTAAAAATAACTTTTATTGACAGAACCCATGCCAGGGTAATTTTTTACAACATTATCCTTTGCACTCTCTTCTGTTCTGATTTTTCCCTTCCCTCCCCCAGATGGCAAGCAGTCCTATACATGTTAAATAGGTTACAGTATATCCTAGATACAATATATGTGTGCAGAACTGAACAGTTCTCTTGTTGCACAGGGAGAATTGGATTCAGAAGGTAGAAATAACCCGAGAAGAAAAACAAAAATGCAAGCAGTTTATATTCATTTCCCAGTGTTCTTTCTTTGGGGGAAGCTGCTTCTGTCCATCATTGATCAAATTGAAACTGAGTTAAATCTCTGTCGAAGAAATCCACTTCCATCAGAATCCATCCTCATACAGTATCGTTGTTGAGGTGTATAATGATCTCCTGGTTCTGCTCCTTTCACTTAGCATCAGTCATAACTGCACTTTTGCAATAACCTACTTGTTAGTCTCTCTGCCACAAACCTCTCCCCACTTGGCTATCTAAGTGATCTTCCTAAAACATATTATCTGACCATGAACTCTCTACTCAATAAATTCCAATGACTTCAAAGTCTCTAATAACTTGCCCCTACCCTTCCACCACCAACACCATGCATAGTCTTCATTCCAATGACACTTGCTTTTTCACTGTTCCCCCACAAGACACTATCTCTAGATTTCAAGTATTTTCACTGGTTATTTACCATGCTTGGAATGCTCTCTCTCCTCAACTGGCTTCCCTAGCTTGCTTCAACTCCTAACTAAAATCTCAGCTTCTATAAGAAGCCTTTCTTAATCTCCTCTAATTCTAGTATCTTCCCTTTGTTGATTATTTCCAATGTATCCTGCATATATACTGTTCCTACATCGTCATCTACATGTTTTCTTCTCCATTACAATGTGAGCTCCTTGGGAGTCTCTCAGGGCTTACATGAACTGATGCTAAGTGAAATGAGCAGAACCAGGAAATCATTATATACCTCAACAACGATACTGTTTGAGGATGTATTCTGATGGAAGTGGATCTCTTCGATAAAGAGAGCTAATTCAGTTTCAACTGATCAAGGATGTACAGAAGCAGCTACACCCAAAGAAAGAACATTGGGAAATGAATATAAACTGCTTGCATTTTTGTTTGCCATCTGAGGGAGGGGGTGGAGGGAGAGAGGGGAAAAATTGGAACAGAAGAGTGCAAGGGATAATGCTGTAAAAAATTACCCTAGTATAGGCTCTGTCAATAAAAAGTTATTAAAAAAAAAAAAAAGAGTCTCTCAAGGATTCAAGTTTGTTGTGGGGTTTTTTTGGTTGGTTGGTTGGTTGTTTGTTTTAATCTCCAATATTTAGCACAGTGCCTGACAGATAGTAAGTACTTAAGAAATGTTTCACAACCCACACCAAAAAATAATAATAATAATAGACAGGGGACTCAATTGTTTAAAGGGATTTTATATGGAAGAAAGGATAGTTTTCATCTGCTTGGCCCTGGAGAAGTAAGAAAAATCTATTATTGTTATGAGAGCCTAGGAGTGTTAAAAGAAAGATAAAGGTGTATGGGAGAGATATTAGAAAGGTAAAATATATAGGCCATGGCAATAAATAGATTGGATAAGGATGAGAAAGAATGAAGAGTTAAAAATGATGCCTCAGTTAGGAGGCTGAATGATTGTGAAAATATCAGTCCCCTTGACAGTAAGAGGGGAGTTTAGACAGGGGAAGAGTTTTGGGGGAAAATAATGAGTTCATAGTTTTGAAAACTTACTCACATAGGGAATGGGTTAAATAGACAACACTACATATATACCATGAAGGGTATAGCACCCTGTAAAATCTATAAAGAAATAAGGAGGAAGAATGGGCAGGTCAGGGAAGAAGATAAGAGAGAGCTCCCTGGGTCAGGGGACGTTAAGTAATGACAAGGCAAATTAAGAAGCAGAATTAGAGTCAACAGGGGATAGGAACATTTTATGGGAGGGAGAGAGAGTATGTGTGTATATATATATGTGTGTATGTATATATCTAAATAGGTATGCATAAATATATCCTTTCTTAACTGTAGCCTGCTAGAGGGAGGTAGTGGGGGGGAGGGGACTAAAGTTTAAAAGGTATACAACAAAGAAAAAAAGAACAATTTACAATGAAGTAAAGATGAACACTCATAACTATAATTTCTTCTACTAATATATACATATATACTTTCTTGAACTGATACTTCATTGTTATATTTTTTTAATCCTCCCTGATGTTCTTCTGCTAGACATATGACAAATGTTCTCTTTTGTTATTATTTGAATTGTTTTTTAACTTGTTTCTTACAAATTTTTCTCTTTGATCTAGGTGTTTCAAAATTTGGCAATAATATTCCTATGTATTTTCCCCAAAGGATAGGTGGAATTTTTTTTTTGTATTTTTACTTTTCCTTCATGTTCTATCACTCCAGGACAATTTTCTTGGATTATTTTTTGCATTATTGTGTCAAGGTTCTTTTTTTGATCACAACTTTCAAGTAATCCAAATATTTTTATATATTCTCTTCTTGATCTGTTCTCTAGATCTATTGTTTTTCTTATAAGATTTTTCACATTCTAATTTTCAGAAGATTATTTTTTTTCTTAAGACTCTAGATCTCCTTTTCGAATCAGTGAATTTTTTTCTTAATCTTGTTTTTCTAGGATGTTTGAGGGATTTTTTGGTTCTTGTTTTTAGTTTTTTCTCAATATCTCTCACATTATTTTTAAAATATTTTTTGAACTCTTCTATCAATTTTCTCTGGACAGGGAACCATTTAACATTATTCTTTGGAGTAAAAAAAAAGTTTGGTTTTTTTTTTTTTATTTCAATGTCCTCTGAAGATGAACTCCAGTCTTCTTTGCTCCCATAATAAGTTTCTATGGTTGGATTCTTTCTTCTTTGCCAACTCATTAAAAAGGAAAAAAAGTATAAGCTCCTCTAATCGTGGGGTGGAGAGATGGTGCCTCTGACACCAGACACTTCAGCTCTCCCCTCTGATCTAGAACCCCAAATCAAGAGCTCCACCTTCCTGCAAGTGTTGGCAGCCAGCAACTTTTCCAACTTCACTGTTTCTGCACTCAATAGGTGTGTTGGTTCCTTCTTGCCCAAAGCCACATCTCTGCAGCACAGCTGGGTCTAGCATTCCCAATCAGCTGAAGCTCCCTCAGTCTTTTCAGACTCAGATCCTAGACTTGACCCACAATCCTACAGGTGAAAGTTTCTGTGACTCCTCTAGAGGTTCCAGCCAAACCCAGCTAGCTCAGGGATCCTGACTTGGTGTTTCTGTGGAGGTAGCCTGGAGGTGTTTGCACTTCACACTGGCCTGAGGTCTTTCTTCAGATCTTCTTGGGTTGTACCAGGAGGAGACCTGTTTTGTCCCAAGTCTTCTTGATTTTTCATCAATCTATGTTCATCCTGAGGTGAAAATTTGTCCTATTTATAGGAGAAATCTAGAGAGCTTGAAAGTTAGCAGCCTATTCCACCATCTTCCCAGAATCCTCACTCAGGAGTTAATTTTGCATTAGTTTTTTTCTCTTCCCAAACTGGGAAGAACTACAATTCACAGGAGTTTGTAGCCAGTAAAAACTTTACTGAAGATCATTACACCTACAATCAAGTACAGAACAAAAAGCAGAAGAAACAGCTAAAAGTGAATGCTCAAATTCACCAAATTATTTCCTCCTCTTGCTGAATAGTTACCATTCTGTCGAAGTAGAAAAAAGTTATCTTTCCCTGATATCTCATGCAAAGTTGCAATTATATCATTCTGTCTATAAAGTCTAAGAAAAAAATTAAACAAAAAGAATCTCTCCTTTTTAATTGATGCAGTTAGAGAGCAGGAAAAGATCAAGGGACTATCCAGGTATTGTTGCACCCTATTAAAGCACCAAGTTCATTAATACCTATCCCTGGAGAATTAAATTGCATGCAAACACTATCTCCTCCATTAGATTCCAATGTCCTTGAAAGCAATTTTTTTTTTTGCCTTTGTTTTTATCCCCAGGACTTAGCATAACACCTAGTAGGGGGCAGCTAGTTGGTCTAGTGGATAGAGCACTAGCCCTGAAGTCAGAAGGACCTGAGTTCAAATCTGGTCTCAGATACTTAAAACTTCCTAGCTATGTGACTCTGGGCAAGTCATTTAACCCCAATTGCCTCAGCAAATAAAATAAAATAATAATAGGCACTTGATAACTTTTTTTAAAATTTGTTGACTTAAATCCCTTCCATACTTATATAATCTAGATCTTGAAATGCTCCCTCTCTGCTGCTATAAATCATACTTATCTCCCCAATCTTGTAAAACTTGATATGACCATTCTCCTAATTCTTGAATTATTTCTCTCCTCTTCTCATTTAAAGTCCTTGAGAAAGTCATCTGCAATTGTTGCCTCTACTTCCTTTTATCTCAATCTTTTCTAAATCTTTTGCAACTTGGATTCTAACAGTATCATTTAATTAAAACTGCTCCCTCCAAATCTTATATCTTATCACCTAAATTCTTAATTGTCCAATTCAGACATTTTCTCAGTTCTCATCCTTCTTGATCTCTTTGCAGCATTTGATACCCTTAATTACTATTTCTTCTCTGATTTTCTTTAATTTTCATTATAACTTTCTTTAATTTTCATCATCCTCTTTCTATCTGTCTGACCATTTTTTCC